>NC_081184.1:140864474-141543782 GCF_029867415.1 Vicia villosa | reverse complement strand
CCCACAAGCACGTGGGTCTGTCTCCCCACGAGGACAGCTATTCTCCACCAAAATCCCACTTGCAAGGAGGAATGGGTGGGTTTCCAATTTCTCACGGCCCAAATACCATTCTGGATCCATCAGAGTCTTTTCCAATGAACCTTGAGGGCAAGGTTCTTGTTGGGCCCGGGAGTAATGATAAGAAGCGGCCCAATAGAATTAAAAAGAAGGCTGTTTGGCTAAAGGACTTCGTATGAACTAGGGAGGGAGGTCCATTTAGTATTTTTAATCAAGTTGTTATTTTATGTTTTTATCTTTTTCAGCCCATGGCCCATGTAGTAGATCAAACCCTACTACTATTTAAACATTGTATGCTGCCATATTATGTCAAGAAGAAAAGTTGATTTTATCTTATTGTCTTTTAATGCTTTCTAGATCTAGGGTTATTGAACACATATCTATCAGCCTCCTAGAAGAATGGTTAACTCATATATCACTTAACATCTAAATAATTCCATATTAAAGTAATGAAACAACAATAAAAGGATGTGTCCAACTACACAGAGTTGACAAAAAATGGTCATCAACACTAAATATAAGTTTGGTCTTATTTTGACATGTTAGCTAACAATAGATCATTCATAGGGTAATATAAGATAGTTGTTTTGCTACGGGTTTAGTTTTGTAGTGACACTGCCGCCGGAATTTTGTGCATATGACGAGAAAGTGACTCCACATAATGGAACGGTAATGAAAACAACTAAAGATTATTTTTATTTTTAATTTCCAAATCTTGGTAGTGTTCAAGTCTCCAAATTGATTAAAAAACAAATTCATTTTCTTCTTCATTCTTTTTCAAATTGATTCAAAACTCCATTAATCTTTCATGTTCATCCAAGGCAAAATAGATTATAGCCAAATCAAACACTAGCATACAAGCAAGCATATACACAGGAAAGATTACCGGTGGATTCACGGATCAGCGGGGCGGTTCCGATCTGACTTCGCGAGGAGGACGATCAAAGTTGTGTCGTGCGGCTGCGAGTTGCCTGGTGATGCTTCCTGTTGTGTAAATTTGAAGGGCAGCTCTGGTGATGCTTCCTGCTTGGTGTGCATTTTTATGTCATGGAGAGAAGACTAATGATTTCAAGGTCTCTCCACATCAGTGAAAGCTTATTTATCATGATTTCAAACATTCACTGTAGATTTGATAATGTGAAGAATGAGGGTAACAAGGATTTCCCTACCAACAGTTTGATTAATTGCTCTTGAAAATTTCTGGTTTTTTAAGTTATTTAAAGGGGGCTTAAAACCCCTGCAATCTATCTATTTTTAATTAATATTGACTTTAATTGACGTGGCGTTACACGTGGCGTGCCACGTAAGCCTCCGTTAGTTAAATTTAACGGGAGGGACTAAAAATAGGACGAAAAATATTGCGAGGACCATTGTTTGAAGAAAATTTTTGCAGGGACTAAAATTGAAAGTTGTCATATTTACAGGGACTAAAAACTTATTTAACCCAAAAAAAAAAAGAATCACCATTATCATCGAATATTCATAATCATATACAAAGCTCTTAAAACACAGTAATGGAGGAAAAACCTAGAGGAAGGTGATGATCCCTCTTTACCCTTCATGCATTAACACCTATATAAGAGTAGTTCCCCCTACCTAAATTTCCAGTAGCTAACAAGTTTGGTTATGGCTTTCTTCTTCTCCCTCAAGACCTTGTTCTCCTTCACTCACTCTTGCCTATTTTTCCCAGTTGCACAATTTCTAGGTATCAAACTTTTGGTTCATTCACTTTACCATATATATTTAACCTAATATCATTTTTAATAATACCACACTTTGCTCTCAATTTTTTTATTCTACTCCCACCCTCTAATTTCTTTTTAATTTTAATTTCTATCCACAATATCTCTATTTTCCTTATTTTTCTATTATTTTATTATTTAAGTCAAATAAAACTATAATAAATCCCAATAAATTTCATAAAACCATATTACACATAATATTACCGAAATAATTAAACAACAATAATAAAATACAATTAAACAATTTAATCAAATTTAGGGTATTACATATGACGTCTCAACTTTATATAAGTTGGTTGTCATACATTTTTCAATCACCCAAATATATAATAACCAAAATCTAGATCTAAAATATTTTTTTCCACTCATACTACTCTATTCTAATATGGTATCAACAAGCTAACTCAATGCACGAATGAGCACCATCCTATTTGTCACTAAGTGGTGGTACATTGTCTCACACTCAATAATTATATATTCACCTTATTAACGAAACATAATAAAATAAAGTTTATATTTCATTCCATACCGCTCTATTTTATTTCGTTCCATTAATTTTAAATACTCTAAACATCACACTTTTATTGAATTTGTGCAATATAACCCGATATTTTTTATAAATTATGAAAAAAGTTACAAAAACAACATATCATAAATAGTTTAATTGACACACATATACATATACAATATAGATTTTTTTAACGGTTTAAATAAAAAATCAAAATGTCAATTTATTCAAATTATTGAAATTACAAGTACTTAAGCTAATTTGTCTTCAAAATATAGGTAAAGTAATTTTTTTAGACATATCCCAACTCTTGAATTACCGAAAAAAATATGAAACTTTAAGAGATTAAAGACAGTGCATTGTGTAAAATAATTTTGTATTGTTATGTAACAAAAATTCATTAATTAGTCATGTGACACAACACAAGTAACTTAAAAACAAGGGTTAAATATATAAATCCCCCTGTAATATTAGCGAGTTTCCATTTAGCCCCCTATATATTTTTTTAATCACCCCCTTAACTTATGTAGATTCTCTCATTGCTGCCCCCTTCTGGCCATGTGGCATGGAATCTTTAGTTGAATTTGCTCGCGTGGCATTTTGATTAAATTGTTATGTTATTAAACTAGTAAAGGACCCGTGCGCTCGCACGGGTCACGTAAAGTCGGTATAAATATTTAATATATTTAATATGTTTATGGTTAAAGAATTCTAATAAAAGTTATAATAATTAAACAAAAAAAATTCGTAAATAATAATTAGCATATCCATATTAATTTAATGTATAAATTTTTATTTGTTTTCAATATGATATTAAAATTGGATAAAAAAGTTCATAGTATTATAAATAAATAATTATTATAAAAACAATTAAATAAATAAAGTTTTAGATACTGTAGAAATGATGTACTAATGTGAAATAGCGGGTCACGTAAAGTCGGTAGGAATAAACATTAAACAAAAAAAATTACGGTTAACGATTTATATAAAATAATATATTAATTAAGATAAACAATTTATTCGATGATAATTAAAAATTCAATATAAATTTAAATAGGTATTTTTAATTTGTTTTTTGCTATAAATATAAAGTCATGTTTGATGCACTAACATGTTTAATAATCTATGCAACGAAATAATTAAGTATTTGTATTACATTATATAATAAATATAAATCAATCAATTATTTTCCCACCCAATAAAATCATTTGACTTTTAGATTATGGTGTGAAATTAATTATTACTATTAAAAAGATATAATTAAATTTACTTCTGCATGTACAGAAAAAGGCATTTCAACAGTTTCCAAAAACTTGTGCACGTTTACCTACTGAAAGGAAGTCTAACAGGTAATGGGAGTTTGAGTATATATAGTACAAAGGACACAGTTTTTTTCCACTCTTCAAGTACCAAATCCTGAAACCTAATCCGTGAGTTGGAGATTTCACAAAATGGGTAGCTTCTCCCAAGTTGCAAAGGCTTGCAGGTACTCTTCGTTCTTTTTTTTCTGTAATCGAATCTCATTGTTTCGTTTGTTTGTTATGAAATGTCACTTTTGTTCATTATTTTTTCTGATTTTGCAGAACTATGAAATTTTTTGTTGTTCAAGACCCAGTCAAACGATTGGCGATTAAAAGGAGGATGAAGCAAAGATCGAAGATGTTGCGGATGAGTTTGAAGACGAAGAAAGAGCGGATTACCAAGTTGTGCACTGAGTGGGCTTTGCATGTGATGGATGGTGTTGCATGCGCCTGGCAAAGGGGAAGTAAGATTCAGAACATAGCAGGGGTGTGGCAGGATGAGATGCTTGGAATCAGGTGGTCGGGGAAGCATCAGGAATTGAGGGGTGGCTTGAGGTTCGCTGTACTTGAAGACGTGGATTTTTTAACGGATGTTCTGGGAAGTGTTGGACTGGAGATAAACCCCAGAATGATAGAAATATCGAACTCAGTGTATATTGGGAATTTTTTCTTTGAAAATGAAAGGTATAAGAATGTTATTATCCGATTTTCCGAAAAGGCATGCTATTAGGTTATATGAATTCAATTTAAATTTAAGCATTAAGTCTGTGTATGTTGTTTAAATGACAGAGAATGGATGATATGGACAGAGTTGGTGGAGAAGCTGAAAAGAATGGTTAGATATATGTTTTACGTGTTAAATTATTTGTTGCTGTCATTGTATGTTTCTGAAAGTTAACAGAAAAATTATCATTCTGTTGTATTGCAGGGTTAAAGAATATGTGTTGTTGGGTATTGATGGCTATGGTGAATGAAGAAGTGCAAAGTTTTGGAAGAACAGTAGATTGTTTTGGATGATGTTGTTGGGCTTTTTTTTTTTTCTATTTCAGTTGTATGTGGATTAATGTTATGTTTAAGACTTTTTGTGTTTGTTATTCATCAGTTTTCTTTGGATTGAAACAGCTAATGTTATCCTTGCTACTCTATAATTGCAATATAATAGTCATATGCTTTGCAACAATGTGGTGAAAATCAAATGGATGAGCATGGTTTAAAATTATCATTTATGTACTCCTGTTAGTATAATTTGGTTATGTTTAATATTTTACTTATTTTTCAACATAAACTTCAAGTTAATAGGAGAATGGGAACTCTGATATATATATTGAAATATGCACATAAGCATATCAGTATGGCTAATAAATCTTGAAACATGTATTATAGTTTAGTTAAGTATGTATACAAATATATATATAACTTCCCAATGTTTTTGAAACATATTAGTAAGTGTTGAAGAATAGTAATAAAAATGTTTTGTATAATATTAAAATTAGTGGGATCAATAAGCAAAGTAATATTAGAAACTATAAATTTCATATTAGATTGTAAAATTAATTTTTATTTAATAGGCGAGTGGAAAAAAAACAACTTGTCAACTTTTCTTAGTAAAAGATATTCTTTTGTGTAATTAATATTTTTAAAAGAATTATATATGGATTATTTATCAACTATTATTTGCATAAACTTTAAATTATGAATAATATATATGTTGATAAACACACATAAGGATGTCAATATGTGTAAAAAATATTGTAACATGAATTATAACTGAGTTAATTATGTATAAGAAAAGATATATAAATTCCTATTGTTTTTTTAATATGTCACAAAGTGTTGAAAAATAATAAAAATAGGTTGTTGAAATTTATTTCCATAGGATTTTAAAATTAGTGGGATGAATAAGCTAAGTAATATTATAAAATATTATTTTATTAAACTATTTAGTAATTAATTTACAATAGATGTGTGAGTTGAAACCAACATCTTGACAATAATCATATATTGAATATTTATCTACAAATATTTACATAAATTTTTAATTATTATAACATTGGTTTGATTTATTAAATGTGATTTTAAAAAATAAATTTTTGAAATAAAGTAGGATTGATAGAAACTATTTTTTGTTCCTAAAAAGTGGATTTTAATAAAAAATATATAATGTTATGTTTTTTAAAACACAGCAAAAATTAGAAAAGAGTAAGTAATAAAAAAAACAAAGGAAATCTAAATAAAACTAACGTGTACTGCATGGAATAGGTAGAGTTTAAAAAAAGTATATGCATGTATGTTTAGATTTAAGAGATAGAGATAAATTAAATGGCTTTCTTTTCGTTAGACTACAAAGTGTTGTTTTCAAATTAATTAGTAAATGTTTTGGTTACACGGGGGATCATAGGTAACAGTCATTATTGATTGAGATAGGGGTCATTTACTGAATAAGTCTAGGGAAAAGAAAAAGGAAACGTGCAAAGTTGAGTTATAACATATTTTGAACTGTTTACATTACACAACTTCTCTCCTTCTCATTCCAGTCTTTATCAAAACACTTACATCACTTCTGGAGATAGCAACAGTCTTCGACGATGAGGTTTGGAAGAAAGCCAGCGTATGGGTGGTTTCCAGATGAGGAAGAAGAAGTTATCAGGTTAGATACATGAATTCCTATTTAATTTATTTGTTTTGGCATAAAGTTCATGTGCGATCTAGTTAGGTTTTAGGGTTTTTTTTTATTTCTGATGCATGCTAAAATAGATTTGTTTGATTAAAAGATCATGATGTGAATGGAGTTTACTGTTTAATATTTCCCAGATCAGGTCCTCGAAACGTTGTGGGGGGTCAAGTTGTATTGCAATTTTTGTTTGCCTGATTCTGTTAATCTATGAAGCATAGGTGTTTTATTCTGGGTCAATAGTGTGGTGTTATATATAATTTTAAAGTTGTTAATCTTTCAAATATTCCCTGTACATGGTATATTTGGGGTGTTAATCCGTATTTGGGATTAATAATGTGCTCATGCAACTATAATTTTTCTTTCAGTGAGGAGGAAGCAATGAACGAAATTCAAAAACTCGTAGGTGAGGTTGAAGATGGCTCAGCTTCACAATCATCTGTCAGGTCGGTGAGAAAGGGTAAAGCAAATTCTAAGAAATCTGTTAGATTTGCAGAAACTTGCAACAATGTCCCTGCAGTTGTTCCAAATGTCAACAATACTGTTGTTCCTATGAGTAGTGTGAAGCTTGAAGAAGTTGATGTCCCCCTTGTCTCTGCGAACGATAATGTACAGACTAACAAAAAAACTGAGAAGTCAAAAACTGTTGTTGATAAAACAGTTGGGAAGAAAGCAGCTGAAGTTGAGAGGAGGAGTAATAGCAAAAATCTTGGAAGGACTGCCAACTTAAGATCTGTTACAGATGGGAGTGAGAGGAGCACAATGAAACTTGCGAAGAAGGGGAAAAATGTTTCAAATGTTAGGATAAGAATGTGGGGAGGAAAGCCAACATACTGCTGGGATATTGCTATAAAGAATTCAAGAGTAAAAAAGGATAATGTCCAGGTAAGCATACTGAAAATCGACCTCATATTTTAATACTTTGCAGATCTCAAGTGTTTATTCAATGAAAATTTGTGTTGTTGCAGCATTTCCCTAAGCAGATAGCAATAGACTGCTTGGCAAGTAATCAGAAGGAGGTAACTATTAGAGATTGTGATTTGAAACAACAATTCAAGTGTACTGTGAAGACGGCATACCGCAACGGGGCTCCGAGTCCGGCTGAGAAATACATGACTAAAGGATGGTACGACTATGTGAAGACCAAGGGGTTCAAGAAAGGCGACACACTGACTTGTCAGTTGGCGAGACATGGCACTTTCATTTATGTTACGATGAAGAAGAAGTGATGGGGCTGTTGAAAGGTGGTGGAAGTACTTTGCTTTTTTTGTCTGTTGTTGAAGTAGTTTCAAAGACCAAAGTCTTTGAATTTTTTGTATCTGGTGGTGACTTTTATAACTTATCTGAACAATGTTTTTTGTTTCCCCTATGGGTTGGTACTTTGCTCTAATGTTGAATGACTTTATCAAGACTACTATTATGGCACATGCTAAATTTTGAATGGTTATATGTTTTGCAAATCCTTGTGTTCTACATACTTCATGGTTGCTCCTTTACATTGGCCATCATGATTGGATCATGTGTGTTAAAATAGTTTATTTACATGAATTATATATGAAATGTTTTTTTAAGAAATTTTGTTTGATAAACAATTTACCATGTTAAAACCAAATTACACTTTATAAAGAATACATATTATACAATCAGCTTATATATATAGCAACTTCAATTTATGTAGGCAAACATATTTATTAAATGTATGGAAGGAAATATAGTGTCATGTATATTTAAAGGTCTGATTTGTAACATCTACTAACTACTAAAAAAATTGCAATAATTAATTTTTTGTTGTTAAAACTCGTTTACCAAACATGCTGGATATTTGTACATATAAAAAATGTAGGCCCATCAGTGTTGTCTGGCCCAAAAAATAAGGGTTATCACTATCTATCTATATATAGAATTTTTTGTCATAATGCATCAGAATTGAGGTCCTTATAAAATTTAATTCTGATATGGTGAAGTGGGGAGTTCCATTCGTCCCTTCTCCATCAAGCAGGTAAGTATAATTTGCATGCATGTTGTAATATAATAAATGGATTCCCCTGTTTTCTAAAATCTTTGCTTAATAGCAGTGTTATTCTTTACAATTTGTGTTTCAGTGATCCTGAGAGAGACAGTCTTGAATGGGCTCATAACATTAACAAAGAGTTTGAGCAAGAGCAGGAAAAGATGTTTGAAACACTCATAAAAGATGGGTTTCTTACTGAAGCTGAGTGCATGGCTGATCACACCGGGGAGGTAAAGTGGAAATCTAATATCACAGAAGCGAACATGCGAGGCCAAAATGCTCTGGTAAGTTCAAAACCCAGTTAAATCCACTGCCGTATATAGATCTATATATATCGTGGGTTAATAAGTAGAAAGTTATAATGCAGAATATTCCAATGGAAATATCAAGGACATGTTTTCGTAAAGACCAAAATGAAATAAGGATGGTAGATCTTATTGACGGAAAGGGATATCACTGTCGTATTCTTAAGGCTGGCAGGAATGAGTATGAGAAACGTATTGGAGTTGGTTGGTACGAATTTGCAAAGTCAAAAAATCTTCAAGTTGGAGATTTCATAGAATTCTCCATGATTCCATTTTCAGATCTGATGTTTGCGTTCTTGGGGAAAAAAGTAGCTGATTAGGATGTAAAGATGTTACTTGTAGCTTTAAATTTGTTGTTGATGGTACTTAGATTGTAATCACAGATGGCTCTGTAATGGATTTAAATTATGGTTATCAACGTGAATATTTTTACTATGCTAAGCTTTGAATTGTTGATGTTCTACAATCATTGATATTATGGCAGCTATAATTCATCGTAAGTCTTCAATCCAGTTGTACAGATGAAAATAAATTATCAGTATGCAAAGATGATATCAAATCTTCCATTCATGACAGTTAATAAGTTGTTTAAGTTGTAAGCTAATTTTAGGCAACTGAGCACAAAACATATACCAATAACAACAGGTCCATAAATATTGCAAAAACTTATAGACTACACATTTTCAAACACTTCTTTGAAGACAACATTTGTTGTGGTGGTCAATGGAAGTTTCTCCTTATCATGGATCAAGATTTTAAGGCCTTTTCTGCTCTTTACTCTTGAAACTGCAACATATAACTGGCCATGGCTGAATACGCTCCTCGGTAAATATATGCCAACATGATCCAAAGACTGACCTTGAGATTTATTAATAGTCATAGCATAACAGACTGTTATAGGAAACTGTCTTCGTGTCATCCTGAATGGCCATGGCGTCTGCGTTGGAGTAATGTCCATTCGGGCAATATAAATGATACCGCCGATGTTCTTGCCTGAAATGATTTTAGCTTCGATGACATGATCAGCCAATCTTGTAACGATTAGACGTGTTCCATTGCATAAGCCTTCTGCTTGATCAATATTCCTGAGCAGCATGATTGGAGTATTTACTTTCAATCTGATCCTATGATTAGGAAGTCCCGACGTTCTCAGTCCATTCAGAAACTCAGGAGTTAAAACATCAAAACATTCATTGCCATCACCATCATGCGTGTCGACTGAATCAGAGCTTAGGTATTCTTTTTCATCCCCTGAAAATGCAGTGCCTTTATATTATGATCTCTTAAAGATGGAAGTGAAAAATCGTCGGATAAATTTTCACAAAAAATTAAATATTACCTGGAAGATTGTCTAATACATAGTGATTTATTTCATCTACTGTCTCAATTGTTCCAGCCAATATTGCCCTTGACTGCAGAAAAGCTACATTATTGAATTTAGCTTCAAAATTTGGATAAGTGTTTTCGAATATGGCTCGAAGGGGATCATCGAAATTAGATATCAAAATATCTGCTGGGATATCAATATCAGCATAGCCATCGTTAGGTTCTGCCAGTTTTCCATCTCCAACTTTTAATATCCAATTTGAAAACCGTTCTAACTCGGATGCCGATATGGTCGTCCCAGATTGCTGAAGCCTCATGTTTTTTGTAAGTTTCAGAACCTTACAATGATCCCAAATGTATGATGAATTGATAGTTGCATGAATTATATCTGAACGGCTGCCTCTTGGAATAACCGGTAGAATCTGTCTGAAATCCCCACCAAACACAATTACCTTCCCACCAAATATTTTATCAGATGACCTGGTTCCACCCATGATATCTCTGAGTGTTTTATCCAAAGCTTCAAAACAAAATTTGTGACACATGGGAGCTTCATCCCAAATTATCAATTTAGATAATTTTAGCATGTTACCCCTGTCACTACCCTTGTTAATGTCGCATGTCGAAGATTCAAGTGTGGGGATCGGAATTTTAAATTTCGAATGTGCCGTTCGACCACCGGGGAGCAAAAGGGATGCAATACCTGAAGAGGCAACTGTCAAGCATATTTGTCTTCTTGATCTTATGTAGGAAGCTAATGTTCTCCACATGTATGTTTTCCCTGTACCGCCGTATCCATACAAAAAGAATACCCCTCCGTTCTGGGTATCGACAGCTGTCAAGATTTGTTTGAACACATCTCTTTGTTCATCTGAAATAAAGTCAACACATAATTTAGATGCTTCATATTAGAAATATAAGTTTCTAAGTTATATGAAATTCTTCTGCCTAATTGATGTTAACTACTATTTACACCTGTGAGGTTATTATACAGCGTATTAAACTGTTGAAGTTGTTCAGCAGGATCGTAGTTTCTCTCTTCGTAAATTAAATTATTTCCAAGCTCCTCATTTATGTAACCATGTGGTTTTGGCATTCCAGGAAAATCACTTAAACTCTTTCTACTGCGTTGGAGAAGTTTTTCAATTTCAATCAACGTCAGATTGAGAATTTCTTCATTTGTTAGGCGCAGATCTGTTAAATGAACAAAAATAAATAAATCGCTGGTAAATATTGGAATAGCATAGTAATATTATGTGTAATTAATTACTGTGATCATATTTTTGTAATATACCTCTGTTGTTTGCAATCCTTTGCTGAGAATACAGAATTCCATCAGATAACAGATGTTGAGTTTTACTCCATACATGCTTTGGCCTATTAATGCTACTTGACAATAACATGTGAACAAAAAGTAATCTCAAATAATGTCCAGAACCCCAATGAAATGCTTCTGTTATTGCAGCTATGAATTCTCGATCATCCCCAATAAATCCCATAGCAAAACATGCATCACGGAAAGTATCGTACCTAACATTGTTTACTGTCTTTATTTCATCGTAGCTTTTCGGCCCTTTCACATGTGTTAGCATCATCCTTAGATAGTACAACTCCCCGGTAGTTGGAGGAACCCAAATTAGTCTTCCAATTGTGTATCCCTTTTGTCTGGGTTTCCACTCTCTTTTTTTCTTAACGTATACAAACTTTGAAACAAAATTGCTATACGTTAGTTGGCGCGCTTCGTCGTATTTCTTGTTTGCTTCAAACCATGAAGTGAACATCGACTCAGTAACGCTCGGTTTATCAAGGACTTTGGTAATGGGACTGACATCAGTATAAAAAACAGAATTTTGTCCCTCCCCATGAAAGTGAAGTCTTTCTACAGCTGGTTTTCTTCCATGAATGGAAAAACCATAAATTCTCCAAGCAGCTTCACTTGGAGAAACGTACCTACAGTCAATATACTGCTTTATTTCATCGACGGTTTCGTGTTGCGAAACAGATCCATCTTCATTCATGACAATTGCAGCAGTTATTCTGTCGTATCCTTTGTTGATGTATTTAAACAAATATTTGACGGATGTGCTTTGATTGCACCATTCCATATTAATATGAGCTCTGTACTTCAACAATAACTTTGCATTGTAAGGAACAACAAATCTGTTATCAATCTCAATTCCATTCTTAGAAACTGTGTGTCCGTTGTCCCTTCGTCTATACACCGGATATCCATCTTGATCAACGATCGTATCACGTCTGAAATCTTTAGGGAAGTATTTAGAACATTTTCCTTCCTTCATACACGTAGAATTACGAAAAGCATTTCCGCAAGGTCCGTGTATCATGTGAGATTTGACCAAGTTATATAACTCTTCGTCGGTGTCTTTGTTTGGTATTTCTGCTGATATGATACGATCAATGTCAGCGGGTGTTGGGTACTTGCTCGACGGATGAAGGAAAATTAATATGTGCGCATGGGGCAACCCTCTTTTTTGGAACTCAATTGTGTACATATCTACAAATATAAAATGAACATATTAGCCTATAACATTACATTAAAAATGAATAAGGAAGTTAAATTAATCAAACTTACAAATTACTTACACGCAAGAACCTTTCCCATGATACTCTTTTTAGTCAAATCGGACAGTAACGAATCAAATTTCAATTTGAAGATTCTTGTTATGAGATCCGGACGATCAGACGCTTTCAGATTTGTAGAACTTAATACGCGCTGTATTTCTGGCCAATTGGGATTACATGTGAATGTAATAAACAAATCAGGAAATCCAACATAACTACAAATTGCCATGCCATCGAAATATAACTGATCCATAAATCTACGGCTTCCAACATACGACGAAGGTAGGACAACTCTTTTCCCTGTAGCTGCACCACGTGTATGTCCATTTGTCCTAGCATCTGCAAGATGATCATACTTCCCTACTCGTAGTTTTGACTGATTCTTTCTTAACCATCGAAGTCTCTCGGATTCCATCATTGTAAAACCATCTACCAAAAACTGTTGAAATAACCTCCTTGACCTGAGAATTGTCTGTGCCTCGTTTTTTCTTGACTGAATCCTAAAGGCGAACCACTCTCTGATTGTAAGTCTGTTTCTCTTGGTTGCATCCTCCCATGGAACATCGTCAATTTCCGATACCGTGGTCGTTGTTTCTGCATTACGGACCGCTGTAGATCCTTTATTGCGATGCCGTATGTTTGGTCTGTAACCATCTTCGCCGTAAGGGAAAAGTAAAGGATATTGAAAACCCAAATAAGAAGTGTGATATTCATCTATTCTCTGAAGTTGGCCACATTGTTTTTGCATTATAATATCCCTTTTTTCGGCAGTATCAACATCACCAACAATGAGAGCAGCAACTTCTGAAACTGTTGGTTGATTATATATTCTTCCATCATTTTGACGATCAGAAATGAGACGGAGTTTTAGATCTGCAACATTTCCTTGAGAAAGTATGTCCCTTGCCATCTTGAATGACTGAGCATGAACATTATGTTCATATAACATTGAAGACAACTTTTCAACTATATTAATATCAACTCCGTCCCTTTTTCTGCAAAACATCCAACATATAGAGTTCAGAATGTTGAGAATTGCAACAACAAAATAATATACAGTGTTGAAACAAAGATGTATAAAGTAAAAACCTGAAAATATCAAATCTATTCTGAACTTCATGTTCAGTATCGTATATATATAGTTGGGCAAAACGGGCCTTTTCACCTGGCAAAGGTAACATGCTGCCTATACGATGACATGTTTGACCTTGAATACGATAGTTAGGGGGACCTCTACCATTATTAAATCTGTTATCCATTTTAGCACCCGGAGAAGTAAATGCGAACATCATATTGTAAAGACGAATCTGTTGTTGGAATATTTTTGATTCACTTTCGTTTTGTTCAAACAACAGGCTCTGCAATACGGGTGGAGGTTGTCTCAACAAAGGTATTTGAACCTTTCCTTCTCCACAACACATTGAGAACTTAGGATTAGCAGAATGTCGAGACTTGTTTTTCCTCTCCATATACCACATATTTGCACCACATTGCTGACACTCACATGATGGGTCACCTAAATCGTAGTATTCTCCTAAACAAAAATGTACAGTTGTCAGGTAAAATAACATAATAGATAATGATTTTTTAAATAAAGAAACATATCAATAAAATAAAATACAACCTGATCTTTGAACATCTACTTCTTCAATGTCAGTGTCAAAACCTACTTCATGCTCGTCGTTTGAATAGTTGGAAACTGAACTGCAGGCTACAGCAGCATATAATAATATGAGTTAGAAAATATTATGTTATTATATTTGGTTAAGTGTAAGAACATTCAAAATCGGTTAATAATCCATCACAATAAAGATACTAACCATCTGAAGAATTACCGGAACCTTCATCCCCTTCACTGTCATCTTGGAAAAGTTCGTTGGTGCTGGAATCTGGATTAGGTGTATGGCTTGAAGATGCCGTCGCACCGCTCATAAACTGGTTATCAAATCTCCTTCTGAGGTTAACTCCTAAATTGTTAATGTTCTTTACAGAAACAACTCTTGGGCGTTTTTTTGCTAATGAACTTGGCAATGTATTCAATGTTGATACATTGTGAGTTTTCTGCTGTGTATTTCGATCAGTTATGGTGGAACTTGGAATATTTGGAGAAATAGAAGATAGTGGTAATCTGAAATGCGAAGATATAGTATCAGCAGGGGGTTGAGTTTGACATGCATTTTCTTTGTTCATTGCCGCCAATGCCTTGGCTCTCTTAGCTCGTAGAACACGAATTCTATGATGTCTAGCATCAAATTGCCTTTTTCTTCTGATAACATTCATGAAGTGATCATGCTCATCGCTTTGTTTCTTTTCCATGATTTCTTACTTTGAAGATACAATCATTCTGCAAAATATGGATGAATATGCAGGGAAGCATGAAATATATAGACAAAGACTCCCTCCAAACTATTTGTTTATGGAGGGAAATAGCTGAATATGAAAAGTTTATGTCATCTCCCTATTTTATGCAGTTAAAAATATTGTGACTTAATCATTAAATAAGCAAAAAATGAATGCACCAAGCAACCATAATTGCCTGAAGCGTGCACAAATAAGATGAGAATGTAGTGCAAGCTACTGTTCATATGTCAGGTAGGTATGATGGTTGACATGATGCTGGTGCAGTTTTCAAGAGCGACATTAAAAAATTTGTAAAACACATTTGGTGAGGTTATATTTAAATAATGCATGCAGTATTCAAATCAAGTTGCCAAAATTACATTGCCAAAATTTGTAAAACATTACTGTAAATAACATTGCCAAAATTATGGTTTAATGAAAAAATACTGTGCAAATCAAAGCGATTCTGATATATAATTTATTATTCAAAAATTAATTTTCACTTGCAGGTAAGAAGAAATATCATGTAGGATGGTTTACCACTAATTTGTTTCCAAATAATATGGATCGTTTGTATAATCGGACAACATATCACGCAATATTAAACACAAACAACAGTTAATATACTTAGCATTGTATAATCGGGCAATATATCATGCAATATTAAACACAAACAACATACCATACACCATTGCTACAGAGAAATTATAAGAAAACCAAAATGATAATTGATATTTGATATCGTATGACAAAATGATAATTGATATTTAATCCATGGATCATAACTCGTGTATCTTGTACCAAAACATTAAAACAACTGTCAAGAAAATATCACAAAATAACAATAATGATGGAAATTAAAGTGGTTCTGGTGGAGTCTTCATGCATCCGATTCAATCTTAACTTTCTTTGCAGGCTTGGTTCCTGAGAGCTGGGTAGTACCATACGCTTGTAATTCGGAATCTTCAGCATCAAGATAAACAGGACTTCCTTTGGATGGAGTATTGGTCACTTGTTTATCAGGATCATTTTCTCCATATGCCGACAACGACTCCTGGAAGAAAACAAATTAACAGTAAGTATAAAGAAAATACTGTAATTAACAGGCTAAAGTTTAGTCAACATTAACATACAATGGATTCATCAACACGATCAACAACTGGGTTTTGGTTTAAAGATTTGCTATCTCCCTGCAAATCAGATATTGAGATGAAGATTAAGATACAAATATTGATAAATAGACATATGTAGATGTGCAAAGAAAAATTTCCATACTTCATCAGTAATATAATCTTTCTCAATTTCCTTTACAAACTCTTCATCATAGGAAAGTTTCCAAACAGATGCTTGGCCAAATGTTGGCTGAACTTTAGCCCTAAACGCCATCTTTTTACCAAGTAGCATGTCAAGATCATCTGGATATATCATTGGGTCGTCGTCACCTTCCTGCACATTAAATTCAATGTAAGTACTTCATTCATATACAAATAAACATTAAAATAGGTAATGAATTAAAATGAACCTCAAGCATTGCTTTATAAATACTATCAGCAGACTTTCCAATAATGTCGGCACAGTCAGAGTCCCAAAACACAAAGCGAAATTTGGAATCACCATCAACCACATATATGTCAACTCGATACCTTTTTACATAAATGCATAGGAAAATAAAATTAGAACACTACAAATATTGAATAATGGCAAATGAATTAATCTGATTAAAGGTTGAAAAATACAACCTCGGTATGGCATGTTCTACATTCTGTCCACATGAACATTTGTATGGATTGTTCACATCAGATGCCTTTAGAGAACATTTAGTACACCCATAATAAAACCAACCGTGTTTTGAGACAAAAAATCTTTGAGTTGTTCCAACAGTAACGCATAACATGTCCTAAGATACAATAAGTTGAATATAAAAAAATGCAACACTCTAACAAAAATCATCTGTATAAAATAATATTGATCTTACTATTTGAAATTTGTTATAACCATGTACCTGTTTCACCTTGCAAAGTTCACTGAGAGAAATACACTTGGCCTTATGAACGAAACTTTCGACTGGGGTGAATTGAGAGGCACCAGACCAAAGAGACATTCCCTTCGAAGACTGCGAAGGCTTTTCAGTCTGCTCATTTGACGGTAACCTGAAACATTGAACCAAAAATGAATGTAAATGATGATAAATTTTAAGGGAGCTTATTATACTTTAAGAATATAACAATTTGTGTATACTTTGATAAATACTCAGTTATCTCTGGAATGTCTTCGTTAATAAGCAACTTAGATCCACTCCAACCATTTGAGACTGAAAAAGACCAAAAATAGAGTATCAAATTTATTGCTCTGCGAATAGTATTTGAAAAATAGGAGATTATTGATACAAACCTTGTGATTCCTTTATCATTGCATGAGTTAGTATTATTACAATAGCACCACTGTTTTTTTCGTCGTGGTAGAAGTCCAAAAATTTTGTTCCGTAGCTCTCCCATAATGTGCAGTTAACAATGACTCCTCTGCAGAAATAAACATAAAAAATATCAATAAGATAATAATGATGGAACACAGTTGTAATATTTGAATTGAGATAATTTACTTCAAGTCTTTAAGACTCAGTGAAACAAATGATTTTTTTCCAGAATTGTTGTATTGAAAATTGTTGATTTCTTGAACCACACCAATGATATCTACAAAACATAGTAAGAGAGAAAGTTAAAATCAACTTCTGTAATAATAAACAACATTGTAGTATGAAGAAATCAAATGACCTAATATATTTACCTTCAAGTCGGTTCATCTCACAATTTCCTCCAAGAATATCATTAAAGTCTTTGAAAAAAAATCTTTTGGGAGGAAGGTTCTGAATTTCAACTTCCTTAACAGTTGTACCACCAATAAACACAAATTTCTTGTCGTGATCACAAAGCTTCCACTGAAAATCGTTTTCATATACAGTTCCATTGTTGATTATGCAAGACATGTTTTCGCGTATTCTTGCTTTCCATTTTGGTGTGTGGTCAGAACGAATCAAAACTTGTATCCTATCACCCTGACGATGACAAACAACAACAATATCATAACTGAAAAATATAATAACCTAATAAACTTGTTGAGAGAATACGGATCATTACCGATACGTCCATTAGAACCATCTCCAGATGCTCCTTACCCTTGCTGTTGATAACACTCCAAAAATCAACAACTCGAACGGCCAATCTCCATGTTTCTTTTGAATCGTTGAGATCCTTAATCGGGGAAAACTTTCTGCTCATATTCTGTTGAGAAAAGTAGTGGAAGAAACAGAACTCTATCAGTAAGGTTGAATGAAGAAAAAATAATGGAAATGGTGAAGGTGAAGAGAAACCCTACCGCTCCACTGCTGTTTGAAAAATGAGAATAGGGAGATGGAAAAGTTTACACATGCAGTGGTTAGACTTGATACGAAAATATATAGACATAGGGAGAAATGATGAAAAGTTTGTTTATCATAAATATGTATGTTCCACTTGCAGCTAAATTATAGAGTGCAGTACACGTTTTTGCATATTCCAATAAATAACTTTTGCATTAAGTAAAGTGTGGGAATGTAATGATGATTAAATGTAAAATTACGCTCAGGGGTATGCAAAACCATGTTTTATTGTTTGTCATTAGGGTAATTAAGGCAATTTGGTAGTAATTCATTTTTATATATTAAAATAGATGTTAGATTAAGAGATTTATTTCTAGTTAGTTTTTGTCTTTTAAAACTAATATAATTTAATAAAAAGTAATGTATAAATTAAATTTTGGTTGTTTAACTTAGTCTGCTATTAAATAATATAAAAACCTCAAAAATAGTTTATTATCTTAGAATTCTGATTTCATTTGTCATATTATTAAAAAACCAAAAATATATTCTATTAGTTATTTTTTTCCTTTAATAAATAAAAATACAAACACATGTTTTTTAAGTTTAATTTTAATTATAAAAAAAAAAATAAAAACATTTTAATTAGTCCTTTTTTAGAATTTGATATGTTTAAATTTTATTTTTCTTAATGGTAATTACTTGTTACTAATTTTTATCATTTCTAATGCGTAATTGTATATATCCATCACTAACATTTTCTCGTTTTGCGAGGCATTACTATCATTGAGGCATCAGACTCTCTCTCTCTCATGGACGTTTGCAATTTTACTCAATTTTGTACATTTAATCCTTATACTTTCCGCGCTTTATTCCCCACGAGGTTTTTATTGTACCCCCCATCCCGAAGCCATGTAATAGCTTAGGTTTAATTTCTGCCTTTGTTTTCTGCACCTTATAACTGCTTAGATGTATGTTAATAGGCTTGTATGGCAAGATCAATTGAACGCTAGCTAACCTAAACTCAAGATAATAAATAAGTGAATCTAATACACGTGATTGCCGCACACACTCACCTCTAGGGTACGCCCCTCTTTGTTGCCTTACAAATTAAACGGTCATGTCCCTCGAATGTGAGGATACTCTTAGCAGGGTTACCTACGAATAAAAATCATCATAAAAGATCATAGACCCTTCGAGTTGCCTACGGTAAAAATGATCTTGTCCCTCGATGTTGCCTTTGATTAAATGATGATAGTCCCTTCGAAATGCTAAAGTATCCTCATAAGTTGCCTTCTATGACCACTTGATGACCCGCACGTCCAATATAACAGGGACTACCTACTCCCATATAGTATGGATAGTCCTGGGAACTGTAAAAATTATAGAAAAAGACCAATTAATTAGGGTAGTTGTCTTAACCTGCCTAGCTCAATAAAAAATCTTTTCCACACTATTTCAAAAAAACTAAGGCTACGCATTTACGCTAAAGTCCTTATACTTCTTTTCAACTCAAAACAAACAAAACATGAGCTAAGCAAGTTAAGAGCCCGTAGATAACTACGGATGAAAAGGGTGCTTACACCTTCCCTTTTCATAACTTACCCCCCGAGCCCGCTTTTTTTCAAAAGGGTCTTTTTCTGTACTTTTTACCCTTCCTAACATTGGACAAAATAAAAGTCGGTGGCGACTCGTGCTCACCGCAACATTGTTGCATATTAAAATAAAAAGTCAGTTCACCGAGTTACAGAACTGGCGACTCTGCTGGGGATAAATAAAAAGAGGGGTTACCTTAGAGCTTAGTTCATTTTAATACTTGTTTGTTTGTTTTGATTGCTTTACCTTTCAAGGTTGTTTGGGCATTTGAATGGAAGATGAATCCTATACCCGGATTCGAGTGCACCATAAGATAGGAAGTGGCATAGTCATGGCGACCTCCCTTGTGCATGCTTGGGATTGGTCAATATGAAGTTCACGCTTGAGTTAGGCCTCCACTGGTTATTATGTACCTCTTTTGCATGAGAGAGGTTTACGTATGTACCTTTGGGTGCGTCGGAGCTCAAGGACCTTTAGTCACCTTTAACCCATCCTGACTTTTAGGATCGTAGTGGGAGGGCTATTCTTGATGCATGTCAAGTTATGGTCGCGACCCGATACTACAACTCAGATAGGTTTCTTCTTAAAGTATCATTGCGTGGTATGCATGTACCATGTTCGAGGGTGCTTTAGAGGGGCTGACAATTCTGAGTAACTGGTAGAACCCTGTTGCTGAAATCTCTTTATCCATAGAAGTACCTTTGGGGAAGGGTAATCACCTGGTCATACTCCATGCAAGTCGTAAACCTAAGGACTCTTGTGTGACATGTTTGTTATCTAACCACTTGATCTCCTTGCAGGTTTTTGTTTGTAGGACTTACTTGTCCATACTACCCTATGCCTTTACATAACGTGCTGACTAACCTTTTTCAGGGATCTTAAGTATTTAGGATGCATAATTCCCAGGTACTGTTATGGAAGGACTATCAAGAGCCTTTATTCATATCAAGGGGCAAGAGGATTTATTTTCCTCTAGCCAGATGCCTTCAAACTCAAGGGTACAGTTCCTATCAAGGGGCAAGAGGATTTATTTTCCTCCAGCCAGACGCTTTTTCAAACTCGAAAGTAGAATAAACTTCTGTCAATGGGCAAGTGGATTCATTTTCCTCTAGCCAGATGCCTTCAAACTCAAGGGTACAGTTCCTATCAAGGGGCAAGAGGATTTATTTCCCTTTAGCCATATGCCTTTAAACTCAAAAGTAACGTACCCCGAATCAGAGGCTATGACCCACTGGATATGGTGAGCTTGATTCTTAAAGAAGGACGTTCAAAGATGGAAGTCGAAGTTCTTCAACAAAGCTGCAACTACATGTCAATGTTGCAAATTGGGTTCCAAAAGGATCCTTGAAAGCATTGCATATGCATTTGCATACATATCATTGCATAACAGGTTTCCAGACAACGAGCTTCTCATTTTCTACCTCAAATCCCTAAAGCTTGATACTTACAACTCCTTTGTGGCTTCGTCAGAATCTTCTTCTTAGAAGTAATCTGTAGTTCAGATACGAACGCTTGGTTTGGTTTCCTATCTGGGGCACTTGGTCAGTCGATCGATAATTGCCAACCAGTCCGAGATAAGGTACAAGACCTGATTGATGCAAAGGTTATCATATTCACACCTGCAGGCCAGATTTGAAGTTCTCCCTCGACTCAATGGACCTTCTGAAGCAATAAGTCCATACGGAGAAAATCTCCTCAATGTTGGCAATTCGTAATTTCATGCATTTTCATGCGTAATCTTTCTTGTTCTTGTTCAATATTGTCTATATGCAATACTTGTTTGTTTTTGAACTATAATAACGATGCATTGGATATGTTTGTCTTGAAAAAATTCATTCGCTCTCGCTCTAATATGTTTTTATTTGCTTGTGATACCAAACTCTCAGTGATAAAGCATGATGACTCTGAAGGGAGAATGACGAACCTATAATACCTATAATCTCAAATGGTATGCTTTCGAGTAAAACCCTGTTGATGATGTACAGGCATTGATTCAGATCCCTAAACACTGGAGATATAAGGAAGTTAGTCCCTTGTCAACCCCTTTGAGCCTTGAAGTAGGAGTTTATTTTTCTATACGAGAAAACCCTCGCATTTAACCTAGGGGCAGGGTAGTGTTCAGTTAACCTGATTGAGCGTTCAAAATTCATCAGGAGCAAGCATCTAAGGATACAACAATGGTTATCTTTCAAAAGGATGAGGAAAGTTAATACCACAACGGTTATCCCTCGTCGACCAAGAAATGAGGCAGTCACAATCTTTCCAACAAATCGAAGACGTCTCAGGATTATACGACTTGTTCAAAAAAAAAGGGGAAAAGAATGAATACAAAAAAAAAAAAAAGAAAACCTGCTAAGTCAACAAATTTGAAAACAAGTGACTTAGGCAAAAAATAGGGCATCCTGCCGGACTTCAAACCTGAAATTCAAAAGAATTTGTCCGGGGAAAAAGTTAAAAAAAAAAAAAATATATGAAAAAAGAAAGGATTGCAGAACCAAAAGATCCTTAACAAAAGAACAAAGTCGTGTGATCCGACGTCAAATAAAAGAGGTAGAGTGACTTCCATGTCTAAACACCTCATCGATTCCTCAATCACCTCAAATTCCTCTTGAAGGATGAATGCTCGCATCGAGTTAACTGAACTTAGGTTGGAGAACATCACGAAGGGGGTGGGCACCAATAAATTTTGAGCCTAAAAATCCTTTTTTCTAAAACTGTGAACCTGGCCACGTTACAACCCTCAAAAGTCCTAATTGAAGCAGGGTTAATTCGAAAGCATACTGTAAACGAGAATACGGTAAACCGACTCCTAGGAGTTTTGCTAAACGCTTGAGTTGGTATCACACCACCTTTCAAAAAAAATCGATGCTTCGACATCCTTTCAAAAAAAAAAAAAAAATTCCTTTTTTAAACTTCAAGACAAACATGAACTTTGCATTAAAATTATATTTCTCATACTAAACATTCTTTGCATATGAACAAGTATTTGACACCAGGAAAGCTTCCATCATGAGCTGCTGATGAAAAGTTTAATTCTCTCAAGGGAAAAGTTGTCTTCAGAACTCCATTGAGTTTGAGCAAGAATATCTCAAATTCTGATCAGCCTCAGGGGCACAAAAGCAGTCGAAGTACTTCGTCAAGTAAGCGTTCAGACATCTGGGGCAATCAGGTCATGACTCGAAAACTCCCTCAGAAGTGTTGATCAATCAGGGGCATTGTTCCTAAACTCATGATACTGGGGCAAGTTGCTTATAACAGCACAAATCTCAGGAAGCCCTCGCGACAGGCATGCTTCGGAAGTGCTTCAAAAAGCATAAAGATTTCCCACGACTGACTCAGTTGGCTAAAACGCCAATATGTACAAGGGGCATGACATGTTATTGTCCAATTCATCTGGGGAAGTCAAGTCGAGATTCAAATAATCTCTCAAAGGCGCTGAACAGACAGGGATTTATTTTCCCTGCAAAACACTGCTACAATCTGTTGTCATCATTAACAACATTTTGCATTCATACATCATACACCTCATGGCATATGCATAACACTTTCATTCATTTTAAAAAAAAAACATGCATTACATACGTCATGTCATCGCATAAAACTAACTTTACCTTTCAGGTTGACCAACTGGCCAGGAAAATAGCATCAACAAAACCAATTTCTATCAAATATACAGTCTGGAAGCTTGAACCCCAGATTCTCAACAGATATGTTCCGGAAGCTTGAACCCCGGATAATCTGAATTCTACGACAGAAACGTTCCGGAAGCATGAACCCCGGATGTTCTGAAATCTACGGCAGATATGTTTCGGAAGCTTGAACCCCGAATGATCTGAATTCTCAACAGATATGTTCCGGAAGCTTGAACCCCGGATAATCTGAATTCTACGACAGAAACGTTCCGGAAGCATGAACCCCGGATGTTCTGAAATCTACGGCAGATATGTTTCGGAAGCTTGAACCCCGAATGATCTGAATTCTGAACAGATATGTTCTGGAAGCTTGAACCCCGGATAATCTGAAATCTACGACAGAAACGTTCCGGAAGCATGAACCCCGGATGTTTCTGAAATCTACGGCAGATATGTTTCGGAAGCTTGAACCCCGAATGATCTGGATTTTATAACAAGATATGTTCCGGAAGCTTGACCCCCGGATGTTCTGAAATCTACGACAGAAATGTTCCGGAAGCTTGAACCCCGGATGTTCTGAAATCTATAACAGATATGTTTCGGAAGCATGAACCCCGAATGATCTGAAATCTATGCCAGATATGTTCCGGAAGCTTGAACCCCGGATGATCTGAATTCTACGCCAGAAACGTTCGGGAAGCATGAACCCCGGATGTTCTGAAATCTACGACAGATATGTTTCGGAAGCTTGAACCCCGAATGATCTGAATTCTACAACAGATATGTTCCGGAAGCTTGAACCCCGGATAATCTGAAATCTACGACAGAAACATTCTGGAAGCATGAACCCCGGATGTTCTGAAATCTACGGCAGATATGTTTCGGAAGCTTGAACCCCGAATGATCTGAATTCTACAACAGATATGTTCCGGAAGCTTGAACCCCGGATAATCTGAATTCTACGACAGAAACATTCTGGAAGCCTGAACCCCGGATGTTCTGAAATCTACGGCAGATATGTTTCGGAAGCTTGAACCCCGAATGATCTGAAATCTACGACAGATATGTTTCGGAAGCTTGAACCCCGAATGATCTGAATTTTTATGTTCCGGAAGCTTGAACCCCGGATAATCTGAATTCTACGACAGAAACATTCCGGAAGCCTGAACCCCGGATGTTCTGAAATCTACGGCAGATATGTTTCGGAAGCTTGAACCCCGAATGATCTGAATTCTACGACAGATATGTTCCGGAAGCATGAACCCCGGATATTCTGAAATCCTCTATCAGATGAACACTCTGGAAGCTTGAACCCCAGACGTCTTAAAACTCCATATCAAATCACTGTCAGATACACATTTTGGGAAGCATGACCCCCTAGACTTTTGACAAGTATCCCTGCCAAATGGCATCTCTAAGCCCATTCCCGACACGATCAACCAGCATTACTCCCGCACTAACAAGTGCAAATTTTTGGGGCACTTAAGTGTTCAATCATCTTCTACCTTCAGATCCCGATAGGCAAAGATGCCAATCTACCTCTTCAGGTTTAAGAAGATTGAACAGGGGCAGCTGTTGTACCCCAAAATTTGCCCTCATATAATTATAAATGTCATTTTATTTCAATTAAGTGACATGGCACATTTGGTAAGAATTTGAGGGTAAATGGTACAAGAGCGAGAGGTCCCGGGTTCGAATCCGACTCCTAACATTTTTCCCTTTTTATTTTCTAACTTTATTTTATTAGTATTTTATTCCAAAAAAATCACAAAAATATATTTTCTTTTTAATTTTTCGTTTTTTATTTATTTTATTTTTTAAAAATAATTTTATTTTATGATTTATGCACTTTTTATCACAAATTAATCAAAAATCACAAAAATTAGTTTTTTTAATAATTTAATATTAATTTTCGTTTTTTATTTTAGTTATTTTTGAAATTTTGTTATTTTAACTTTTTTCAAATTCTTATGCATAAAATAACTCAAAAAATTATAAAAAATATATATGGTAGTTTTTTATTCAAATTCAAGTTACATTAAAGTTTTGATTTGACTTTCCTATTTCTAGAAAAAAAATAAAAACAAATATTTTGATGTTTAATTTAGTTATTTAATTACTGATTTTGTCTTAACTAATTTCTATTTTAATTTAACCTAAAATTCTAATACAAATAGAGACACTTTCTCAAAACTTAGGGAAGACAAGAACCTTATCGTCTCTCTCTCTCACCTAACAGTCTGCCACCGAAAAAAACCCTTATTCACCACTAATCTAAAAATATCACATGAACCAAAACTAAACAACATCACCTTTCATGCCGTCAATCTAAACTTTCTCCATGACAACCATTAACCTCACTCATAAACAAAACTTTAACCATGAAAACCAATCCCTCATAACCATATCTCACCATCAAATCTGTTGTAAATCTGATATCAAAAGACAACAATAACCAGCATTTCAAATGATAAACCACAAATCAGTTTTTTTTTAATTTACACCATTGCCTTATTTGTTTTTTTTTTCAGGAAAGAAAGAAGGAGAAACGATATCGGGGCAGCTCCGCCGCGCCTCAAGGTCGTCCACCCGCGCCGATTCACCACCGTGTCGACACCGCGTCCTCCTTGATGCAACCGCAAAGACAAATGTTTGCCCTTCCACCGTTCACACGCGGAATCCACATCAACACGGAAACACAACCACCGTCGATCCAACCGCTTGGCCACGCGCGGGTTCTCTAACTCCGGCCATCCAGAACCACCACGGCTCTGTTTCCTCCCCGACGCGAGAACCACCTCACAGATCGTCGACCTCCCAGCTCAAGCAGGTAGACTCGTTCCACTTATTTCACCCTTTTGCAAGATTAAGTATTTGAATGTTTGTGTTTAGTAAAAAAAAAAGTATTTGAATGTTTGTGTCTTCTGAAATGTAGAAGGGAAGAGATGCAGAGATGAAAAGAAATTGTGTTTGTGTTTCACGTTTAGAATTTTATGTGTGGTAAATGTTGTTAAGGTTTCTATCTTTTAATAATACCCTGCCACATGTCAGTGATCTAGTGGCCTTGAGATTCTGGATGAAATTTTTTGAATTGGTCATGCTGATGAAATAGAGATGCACCGCCCCAAGTCCCTTCTATTTGTTTCTCTTCAATTTTTCTTACTAATGTTAGATTAAGAGATTTATTTCTAGTTAGTTTTTGTCTTTTAAAACTAATATAATTTAATAAAAAGTAATGTATAAATTAAATTTTGGTTGTTTAACTTAGTCTGCTATTAAATAATATAAAAACCTCAAAAATAGTTTATTATCTTAGAATTCTGATTTCATTTGTCATATTATTAAAAAACCAAAAATATATTCTATTAGTTATTTTTTTCCTTTAATAAATAAAAATACAAACACATGTTTTTTAAGTTTAATTTTAATTATAAAAAAAAAAATAAAAACATTTTAATTAGTCCTTTTTTAGAATTTGATATGTTTAAATTTTATTTTTCTTAATGGTAATTACTTGTTACTAATTTTTATCATTTCTAATGCGTAATTGTATATATCCATCACTAACATTTTCTCGTTTTGCGAGGCATTACTATCATTGAGGCATCAGACTCTCTCTCTCTCATGGACGTTTGCAATTTTACTCAATTTTGTACATTTAATCCTTATACTTTCCGCGCTTTATTCCCCACGAGGTTTTTATTGTACCCCCCATCCCGAAGCCATGTAATAGCTTAGGTTTAATTTCTGCCTTTGTTTTCTGCACCTTATAACTGCTTAGATGTATGTTAATAGGCTTGTATGGCAAGATCAATTGAACGCTAGCTAACCTAAACTCAAGATAATAAATAAGTGAATCTAATACACGTGATTGCCGCACACACTCACCTCTAGGGTACGCCCCTCTTTGTTGCCTTACAAATTAAACGGTCATGTCCCTCGAATGTGAGGATACTCTTAGCAGGGTTACCTACGAATAAAAATCATCATAAAAGATCATAGACCCTTCGAGTTGCCTACGGTAAAAATGATCTTGTCCCTCGATGTTGCCTTTGATTAAATGATGATAGTCCCTTCGAAATGCTAAAGTATCCTCATAAGTTGCCTTCTATGACCACTTGATGACCCGCACGTCCAATATAACAGGGACTACCTACTCCCATATAGTATGGATAGTCCTGGGAACTGTAAAAATTATAGAAAAAGACCAATTAATTAGGGTAGTTGTCTTAACCTGCCTAGCTCAATAAAAAATCTTTTCCACACTATTTCAAAAAAACTAAGGCTACGCATTTACGCTAAAGTCCTTATACTTCTTTTCAACTCAAAACAAACAAAACATGAGCTAAGCAAGTTAAGAGCCCGTAGATAACTACGGATGAAAAGGGTGCTTACACCTTCCCTTTTCATAACTTACCCCCCGAGCCCGCTTTTTTTCAAAAGGGTCTTTTTCTGTACTTTTTACCCTTCCTAACATTGGACAAAATAAAAGTCGGTGGCGACTCGTGCTCACCGCAACATTGTTGCATATTAAAATAAAAAGTCAGTTCACCGAGTTACACCCAATATTGTCAATAATCCGATGCCTACTCACGGAGGTTCGGGTGTGAATGCCATTGAGAGTGAAGAGATAAGGGTTGTATCTGAAGTGAGTTGTTTGAATTTTCCTCTTGTATCTGTGAAGCAACATCTGATTAATAGCGGTATCTTCCCGGGCTGTGGTGTTGATTGTGAGAATTGCAAAAGTCAACCTGAAGGTTGTGCTGATTTGAAAGGTATGGTACAAAAGCTGATTGATGAGGGTCCTCTTCAGTTCTATCGAAGGTTGAGAGGTGCGAAGAGTAAGGATGGTGAAGTGTCTGTGATCTCAATTCCTTATGATCCAGTTGTTCCAATATGTATCCAGGTGCCTATTCAGATACCTGTCAGTATCCCGTATGAGGAACAACCAACGGCGTTGATGATTACTGTGCCAGGGCCTATTCCATATGAGAGTGAGAAGGCCATCCCTTGGCATTATGGTTCAGACGTATATTACTATGGCACGAAGGAAGAAGGCGAGCCATCTAAAGAGAAGTTTGTTGAGGCCTCAGTTGCAAACACTGATAACTTTGCCGGTACTGGTAGGATCACTCACAGTGGTAGGGTGTTCTCCCCTCAGCTTATTCAAAACAATGCAGATGCTTTGGCTAAGGCCAAAGGAAAACAAGTAGTGCCCGATGTCCAGAACTCTCCGATTCAGAGTGGGGCACCTGATAGTGCTGTGTCTTCCAAGGATGTGGAGGAATTATTGAGAATCATCAGGAAGTCTGATTACAAAGTTGTTGAGCAGTTGGGTCAGACCCAGTCGAAGATTTCTATCTTGCAACTGCTGATGTGTTCAGAAGGTCATAGAGATGCTCTCTTGCGAATTCTGAATGGTGCTTACGTCCCGCATGAAATATCTGTGAATCAGCTAGAGGCGGTAGCCAATAATATCTCCGCTGGGAACGGTTTGGGATTTACGGATTGTGATCTTCCTCCAGAAGGGAGAAACCATAACAAGGCTTTGCATGTTTCGATTGAGTGTAAGGGGACGACTTTGTCCCGTGTTCTGGTTGATACTGGGTCTTCTTTGAACGTGCTTCCCAAATCAGCTCTAATGAGAATTGACTATGCCGGTGTGGAGTTAAGGCCTAGTGAGTTGGTAGTGCGCGCCTTTGATGGTTCAAGGAGGTCTGTTTTCGGAGAGGTAGATCTACCAATCCAGATTGGTCCTCAGATCTTTACTACAACCTTTTATGTGATGGATATTCAACCTGCTTACTGTTGTCTGTTGGGACAACCGTGGATTCACAAGGCTGGTGCTGTGACATCCACTCTTCATCAGAAGTTGAAGTATCCGGTTGACGGTAAAGTGGTGACAGTTTGTGGTGAAGAAGATTATATCGTGAGTCACTTGTCTTCTTTCCGGTATGTGGAGATCGAAGGTGAAATACATGAGACGCCATTCCAAGCGTTTGAAGCTGTAAATGCTGTGAGAACTCCTCCTTATGAAATAACGAAGCCAGAAACGATTATGTCTTCTTTGAAAGATGCTCAGGTTGTCGTTGAGACTGGAAAGGTGGAAGGCTGGGGGCAAGTAATTGATGTGCGTCCCAAATTTGACAAGAATGGTCTTGGTTTCAGTCCTGGAAAGCGTATTGCATCGCCAAAACCTAATATCCTTAGCCCGATCAAGTTTGTGAGTGGTGGTGTCATTCAAGATGGCCAGGTTAATGCCATTGTCAATGGCGAGGAGGTGGATAGTGACTGTGATTTTGATAGCTGGATTCGTCCAAGTATTCCTGGGGAGATGCCTCGCAACTGGACAATTGAAGATGTCATTCAAGTCACACAAGCTCAGGAGTAAATTTCTTGTTTTTTTACTTTTCTTATCATGCAATAATTCCTACGCTATGCCCAAGGCGTAGTGAATCATTTGTAGGGCCATGCAGTTCGCATTTTCAAAGTTAATCATGAAATAAAAGGACGTTTTTGCATTCAAATGTTTTGCTCTTTGTCTTTCTTTTTAACTTTTTCCTTTAAATGGCAATGTTTTTGCACACACTCGCACATAGCTTAATAAAAATAAAACTAAAATAAAAACATCAATCATGCAGATGTTCCACTACCACGGATTTCATTGGTAACAGTTCCGCTATTGCTTATTATGATTTTGACAATCCGATCTACCAAGCCGAGGAGGAAGCTTATGAAGATTGTGATCTCCCCGATGAGTTGGCCAGATTGTTGAAACAAGAAAAGAAAGCGATTCAGCCGCATCAGGAGGAAATTGAGATGGTAAATGTTGGCACTAAAGAGCAAGTCCGAGAAGTCAAGATAGGGGCTGCGCTTGAGAATAGTGTGAAGCAGAGGCTTATTACTATGTTGAAAGAGTATGCGGATATCTTTGCTTGGTCCTATGAGGATATGCCTGGTCTCGATACAGATATTGTGGTACATCGTCTACCTCTCAAGGAAGATAGTCCTCCTGTCAAACAGAAGCTTCGAAGGACTCGCCCAGATATGTCTGAGAAGATTAAGAAAGAGGTTGAGAAACAATTTGATGCTGGCTTTCTGCAAGTTGTGAATTACCCGCCGTGGGTCGCTAATATTGTTCCTGTGCCTAAGAAGGACGGAAAGGTCAGGATGTGTGTGGACTACAGAGATCTTAATAGGGCGAGTCCAAAGGATGACTTTCCTCTTCCTCACATTGATGTGTTGGTGGATAATACTGCTCCTTTCAAAGTGTTTTCCTTCATGGATGGCTTCTCTGGGTACAATCAGATCAAGATGGCACCAGAAGACATGGAGAAAACAACGTTTATCACACCGTGGGGAACTTTCTGCTATAAAGTCATGCCTTTTGGGTTGAAAAACGCAGGGGCAACGTATCAGCGCGCCATGGTGACTCTTTTTCACGACATGATTCACAAAGAGATTGAAGTGTATGTTGACGACATGATTGCAAAGTCTCACACTGAAGAAGAGCACTTGGTTCACTTGCAGAAGTTGTTTGAAAGGCTTCGGGAATTCAGACTGAGGTTGAATCCGAACAAATGCACTTTCGGAGTGCGATCCGGAAAGTTGTTGGGCTTTGTTGTTAGTGGAAAAGGTATTGAGGTCGATCCTGCGAAAATAAAAGCTATACAAGAGATGCCTGAGCCGAGAACAGAAAAAGAGGTTCGTGGTTTCTTAGGGAGATTGAACTACATTGCTAGATTCATCTCTCATCTTACGGCCACTTGTGAACCAATATTCAAATTACTAAGAAAAGATCAGACGGCCAGGTGGAATAATGATTGTCAAAAAGCATTCGAAAAAGTGAAAGAGTATCTGCAGGAACCTCCGATACTAATGCCTCCAGTTCCAGGAAGGCCTTTGATTATGTACCTCACAGTTCTTGAAAACTCAATGGGATGTGTGCTGGGTCAACATGACGAGTCTGGCCGAAAAGAGCATGCAATATACTACCTTAGCAAAAAGTTTACCGACTGTGAATCCCTATACTCACTGCTCGAGAAAACTTGCTGTGCTTTGGTGTGGGCTGCTCGCCGGCTGAGGCAGTATATGTTGGTTCACACCACCTTACTGATTTCCAAGATGGATCCTATCAAGTATGTTTTTGAGAAGCCCGCTCTTTCCGGAAGAGTAGCCAGGTGGCAAATGATTTTGACTGAATATGATATCCAATATACTACCCAGAAAGCCATCAAAGGTAGTGTGTTGGCAGATTATCTGGCGCATCAGCCGGTCGAAGATTATGAACCGATGAAGTTTGAATTCCCCGATGAGGATGTTCTGTACATCAGAGATTGTAACATTCCCGGACCGGAGGAAGGACCCGAACCAGGATCGCGATGGACGCTCGTGTTCGATGGTGCCTCTAATGCACTCGGGAATGGTGTTGGAGCTGTAATTACTTCTCCATCAGGTTTTCATATTCCATTTACAGCCAGAATCTGTTTTGATTGCACTAATAACATGGCTGAATATGAAGCCTGCATTTATGGTATCGAAGCTGCGATTGATTTGCGAATCAAGTACTTGAAATTTTATGGGGATTCCAATCTTGTCATTAGCCAGATCAATGGAGATTGGGAAACTCGCCATCAGAATCTGATTCCGTACAGGGAGCATGTGATGAGACTCATTCCGTATTTTGATGAGATCACATTCGAGCATATTTCTAGAGAAGAGAACAATCTTGCTGATGCTCTCGCTACCTTGGCTTCCATGTTCAAAGTGAAATGGGCCAATGAAGCGCCTAACATCACCATCAATAGGTTGGATGAGCCGGCATTCTGCTTTGAGGCTGATGTTGAACTGGATGGAAATCCCTGGTATCATGATATAAAAAAGTTCCTCGAAACTCAAGAGTATCCTCCCGAAGCATCGGTGACTGATAAGAAGTTTCTGAGAAGGTTTACAGCTAAGTTTTACCTCAACGGTGGGGTGTTGTACAAGAGGCATCATGACGGTGTGTTGCTCCGATGTGTTGTGAAGGAAGAAGCTTCGAAAATCATAGAGGAAATGCACGAAGGTGAGTTTGGTACCCATTCAAGTGGGCATACAATGGCTAAGAAGATCTTGAGGGCTGGTTACTATTGGTCCACTATGGAAACTGATTGTCATAACCATGTCAGAATTTGTCACAAGTGCCAGATCTATGCTGATAAAGTGCACGTGCCGCCTGTGCCGTTGAATGTCTTGACTTCTCCGTGGCTTTTTGCAATGTGGGGCATTGACATGATTGGAGAGATTAAGCCTACTGCCTCTAATGGACATCGATTCATTTTGGTTGCCATCGATTACTTCACCAAGTGGGTTGAAGCCGCATCTTATGCGAATGTTACCAAACAAGTGATTACTCGCTTTATCAAACACAACATAATCTGTCGTTATGGGATTCCCGAGAAGATCATTACTGATAATGGATCGAATCTCAATAACAAGATGATGAAGGAGCTTTGTGAGTCCTTCAAGATTAAGCATCACAATTCTTCTCCGTATCGTCCAAAGATGAATGGCGCTGTTGAAGCGGCCAACAAAAACATTAAGAAGATTGTGCAGAAGATGGTAGTGACGTACCGAGATTGGCACGAGATGTTACCTTTCGCTTTGCATGGTTATCGTACCTCTGTGCGTACATCGACTAGGGCAACTCCTTTCTCACTGGTTTATGGTATGGAAGCAGTATTGCCAGTTGAAGTTGAGATCCCTTCCTTGAGGATTATGAAAGACGTCGAGCTTGACGAGTCAGAATGGGTACAAAATCGTTTGGATCAGTTAAACCTCATTGATGAGAAGCGCTTAGCGGCTATTGGTCATGGTCAGGTATACCAAAAGAAGATGAGAAAAGCTTTTGACAAGCGGGTGCGACCCCAAAGCTACAAACCAGGTGACCTGGTACTCAAAAGAATCATTCTCCCTCAAGGCGATCCTCGAGGCAAGTGGACTCCGACGTATGAAGGCCCCTTTGTTGTGCAGAAAGTATTCTCTGGCGGCGCCATGATGCTTGCAACGATGGATGGCGAGAGCTTTTCGCACCCTGTGAACGCAGATGTAGTCAAAAAATACTTCGCATAGACCTGATAAAAAAAAAAGAGAAGAAAAAAAAAGAAAAAAAAAGAAGAAAAAAAAGAGAAAAGAAAATGAATCAGGCAAAAGAATGAAAAAGAAACAAATATACCCGCTAAGTTGAAAACCCGAAAGGGCGGCTTAGGCAAAAAAGGGACAAAAGCCAATGACTACATCTCGCATGCCACCATGGCAATCACTCTTCATACATGCTTAGGGCTCCCGACCGAGGGATAAGCAAGACTCCGTGTTCTTGAGTTTGCACCTGGCAGCTCAAATCCCTAAAGCATTTTCTAATTCCAATCGTCGTGTTTAGGGCTCCCGACCGAGGGATAAGCAAGACTCCGTGTTCTTGAGTTTGCACCGGGCAGCTCAAATCCCTAAAGCATGCACAACATCCACTCACTTTGTTTAGGGCTCCCGACCGAGGGATAAGCAAGACTCCGTGTTCTTGAGTTTGCATCGCTGGCAACTCAAATCCCTAAAGGCGCTCACAAACCCCGTCGGATCCACAAGTTTGGTGATGTCATCGGGCAGTGATCAATCCTAATGAGTACGGTCTTCCAAAGCAAGGAGATGAGAGCGTCGCAGTTATAAAAGTGATAGCGGGATCGAAACCAATGGATATCCGTTTCACATTGCCATTTCTCTCGTACTCAATAAATGTGTGGTTACCTCTTACTAGGAACTACTTCTGAAAAGTGTTCGCTCTTTTATGAGCATTCCTTTTGCAATTAATAAAGATCTTTTTTATCTTAAACAACTGTTTTCTTTTACCGTTTTGTTTGCATAAAACGTCCTAAGTTTGTGTTAAACTTTGCATATGAAAACTGCATTGCTTTTACAATACATGATTAGAAATGAAACCTTTGAATCTACTTCGAAGTTTTGTGTAATTGGGATGGCAGGCTAAGATACCATGCTATATCCTGGGGCATTTGCATTTGTTTGTCTCGCAGGTACATGCTTGCAAGCGCTTCGTATCAGCATATCGGCGGACTTAATCATGAAAGATTCTCATTCCCCAGCTGAGTACTTTCAGATGGGACTTTCCTTGCTCCAGGATTCTCATATCCTCAGTAAAGCACATCTTAATGCATTCTCTATGCTCCAGAAGCCTTATTCCCGACGGAATGCTTTCTCCCCAGTTGAATCATGATGGAATGGTGTCTGATTCCCCAGCTAGCTCTTAATGAGGTTCCTTGCCCGAGTTCCTCTTTCTCCCCAGTAGAGCGTTTTCTCTCCCCAACAGATTGACCTGTTCTCCCCAGGAGAGTCATCTTGTTCCCCAGTGGAGTTGTCTTAACAAAAGGTTCTTATGCTAAGTCCTTATCCCCAACGGATTCCTCATCTCATCAGTGGATCTTTGTGCAGAAGTATTCATCTTCCCCACCGAGTCTTTCCTCAGCAGAGATTCGCATGCATCCTCAGCAGAATCTGTTTCCTTCAAGGATTTTCCCAGCGGAATGCGTCATACGCAAGCTAGTTGGTCACTCCCCATCAGAGTTGTCTTCATGACTTGCTCTTATCTCCGCATCCCCAGAATGTCGAGAATTTGCTTCTCCAATGAAGTTGCCAAGGTATTCCCCAAGCAGTCATTTGGGATGTTCATATCCCCAAGCAGGATTTATTCCCCAACCAGAGCTCGCGCCTAGATTTGATCGTCTCCAACAGATTTCTGATCCATCTTTGCCAGCTCGCAGTCGTGACCCTTGATCACTCATCTTGTCCTCCCCGCAGAGTTCTATACTCTCTCCAGGACTTCTTCAGCAATTCAGTGCTCATCTGTTGCCTCCCTAAGCAACGTTCGGATCATGCATCATTTGCATAGCATTCTCAAAAGCGTGTAGCGTCTTCCTTCTCGGGAGCGTTATTCTATAAACATTCATACATGCATCATGCATAAATCATATCATATCTGTTTCTTTCTGCAGGACAATTATCCAGATTCAAATGCTCCCTAGAGAGCAATATTCGCCTAGTCATTACAGGCGCTTATCCTGATGTTTTGAATCAGAAGAGGATTGTTCTACTTATTTTCTGGCATAGCTCAGATCAGTTCAAAGACATTCCTATTCCCGATGCCCCCAGATCGGTGGAAGATATTTGTTCCTATCCTGATATCCAGCTCAGTTGAAGGAACCGCCTCCGGATCTCTATAGATCTTCCGAAGGAGCAAGCCCTCTGATACATCAGATCAGTTGGAAATATCTACTCCCTGACGATTTAGTTCGTTCAGAAGAAGAAACTCGCCTGCCCAGTCCTGATGCCTAACCATCAGTTGAAGACGTTTTCTTTACCCGGCGTACACAGTTCGGAAGAGATATCTGTTCCTATCCTAATATTCAGATTCAGATTAGTTGAAGGAACCGCCTCCGGATCTCCCAAGATCTTACGAAGGAGCAAGCCGCTGATATCATCAGATCAGATGGAGATGTCTGCCTGATCGACTTTGTCTTTCAGATGAAGATTGTCCTACTTATTTTCTAGCATCATGTCTAGATCAGTTTAAAGGCATTCTTTCCCCGGCGTACACAGTTCGGAAGAGATATTGTTCCTATCCTGATTACCAGTTCAGTTGAAGGAACCGCCTCCGGATCCCCGTGGTCTTACGAAGGAGCTAGTCACTAATTCCCAGATTAGTAGGAATATCTACCTGATGATTTAATTGCATCAGAAGAGATGTCTGCCCAGATTCCCAGATCAGAGATACTTTTACTCGTTGATGTCCAGATCAACCGGTGTATCTCCTTCGATTCCCAGATCGACTTAAGACATCTATCCCGATGCAAGTTCGGAGACATCTGCTACGTCTGATATTCAGATCAGTCGAGATGTTCCTTCTCTTGATGCCCAAATCATTTGAAGTGTTTCCCCTGCCTGTGGGTGCCCGTTCCTCCTTTTTCACAAGTTGGAGCATATTTATTATCCAGATCAATTGAAGTTTTTTCTCCCTGCTTGCGGGGTGGTACATTCCTTCTTATCACAAGACGGAATCTTCTATTGATCAAGAGTGCAAATTTTCAAGTTCATTCAGGTATTCAATCTCCTTCCACCTCAACTGTTCGAAACTTTCGTTTCTCACTCGCCAGGTTCAAGAAGTTTGAATAGGGGCAGCTGTTGCACCCCAAAATTTGCCCTCTTTATTTGAGCTATAAGTTAATAATGACGTTTATTTCGTCATTCAAAAATTGAAGAAATAATAAAGAGTTTTCATGGGTTTAAGAAGATACGGTGTGAAAAATGGTTTTAACAGTGCAAATACGAGAAAATTCACAAGTCCCATTTGGAAGGTGATATGAGCTAAGTTCCCGCGTAATCTCGACTATTTCGACGATATCTACAACTTTCGTGTTCGGCTCGGAAGCCAATTTTTTGAGGAAGGTTGTCAGATTTGCAAATTACTTGAGGTTTCGCAGTGAAAAACGGTGCTGAATGTAGGGTTTTCGAACAATAAAAAATTCATATCTCACAATCCGCTCGTCGGATTCTCTTGAAAATTTAACTGGAGCTCCGTACTATCATTACCAAGATTTTATATGTTCGGACCGAAGACCAATTATGCACCAAAAATTCCCAGCATTTTGAAGAACGCCTTGATTTTTCAGTGAAAAGTGGCTTTCGGGTATGTTGCGCCGAGTTCGAAAATTCATAACTTTTTCGATTTTTATCGTATGAAGTCCATCCCGGCGGCATTCACTCGGAAATTTCGTTATCTTCGATTCTTCGTCACACATGCTAAGTCAGATTTGGAACCGAAGTATGAGTTTTATCACGTTCTCTGAACGGTACTCGCAAAATTCTGCACAGTCGCACCATATGAACCGATTTTTCTCGTCATTCAAACGCGCATAATTTCCTCACCGTTTGTCGGATTGAGACGATTCTCGCGGCTACGAGTCACAAATTTGGTCATCTTCATAGTGATGTTCGTTTTATTTCCGAATTTCGCACCGATTCACGTTTCCTCGAAAACGAGCAAAAGGAGATACGTCGGGGGCATTTTTGACGTTTCACCATTTAAACTATATATACTTTTTTCCCTCTTTTTCTCTAATAATTCCACTTTTACCAAAAATCACACAAACAAAAACCAATTCTCACTCACTTCTCTCTAAGATCAAAATACCAAAAAAATATAGAAAAAAGGGAAGAACACTATGAACTTCATAGAATTCCTCAAGAACACGTAAAGAAAAAGTTTCAGATCTCTTTCTGAACTCTCTTTTTCCGATCGCACATCACTTGTCTCCACACGGTGACCGCGGCACATCCCTCCGGCGATTGTCTTCCGACACGACTTCCCCCTCCGGTGCGAATTCACTTTCCGGTGCAGCAAGCTTCCGACGCGGCATCTTCCACTTCGTACTTCCGATCACTTTCTCGTCATTTCGATTACGGTAATTCAATTCTTGGAACTTTGACCTCGCTTTAGAACTTTGATCTTGCTTTTGAAGTAATGTAGTTGTGTCGTGGATAATGCTTAATACTCATTGCTATTAGTAATTAGAAAAGTGAATTTGAATTACTTGCTGTTCATTTTGTGATGGTGCGGAAAGTTGATAGGAGTCATAGTTTGTACGTGAATTGTATCACTTGAATGGATGAGCATTCATGAGTTGATTGTTTGTTCACAAATAAACATGCTAGGTGCTTGTATTAATGCTTGTATGAACTGTCGGCATTGCAAATTGATCATTACTAATTGATTGATGCTTATTGTCATGTGTTGATGACGTTGTTTCAATTTGTTGAACAATTGAGTGGAGGTGGAGATTGAAATTGAATTTTTGTATTACTAATTGTTAGATATTGATGAGAATTAGATGATGATTTTGTTGTTGATTGGTAATGATAATAATTGTTGTTGTGTTTAGTTGATGATAATTCGAATTGATGAGATGATCTTGACCTGAGTACATGAGTTCAGTTGATGATTAGGTTGTTTTGATGATAGTTCATGAATGTTAATGCTCTTACTCCACTTGCTGGTTTGTTTGGTAAGCATGAATAGTTTTGATATGAGATTTGTGAAGATAAATGTTGGCTGATGTGGTTGTAATTTGTTGATGAAGCACTTGTTGATAATTGATTAATTTTGTTGTCCAAATTGCGTGGTGATGTTGAGTGGTAAGTGTGGAGTTGGATGGTTGAACCAAGTTGCTGTCATTTCTTGTAGATTATTTGAAATATGATAAACATTGGTTATGTCAGCTTCATGAGACAATATGCTAACTTGTTCATTTTTTTCAATTTGTGCTAAAAATGTGTTTTAGTCATAACTCTCTAACCGTATGGAGTTTTCTGGATTTTTTTTAATGAAAACCGATTTTCTCGAACATTCTAAAGCTCTCCACGCGTACGGTTTCTCGATTCGGACAAAATTCGGTCCAGTTTTGGGTGGTCTGCCCTGTTACGGGTTTGTGATATTTTACCGAAATTTTGGCCAAACCGATTCGATTTTCATGTTTTCATTTGTTTGATGGTGTCATGTTATTGAATGTGTGTTGTTCTTAATGATGGATGTATTGATATCGTGATTTCGAATAGTTGACTCAAGAAGAAACTTGATCCTAAGCATGGTGTCATTTGTTAAGAGTTTGATGCTACTTGAAAAGAACATGTCTCATGCTAAAATCAACTTGCGGATTGTGTGATGTTTTGCGCTAGACATTGTACATAGATGCTGGAATTTTGGTGTTGTTTTAGTGATTGATAATGTGAATTGTATTGCTCATTTGGTGGACATTTGATGCTGGAAATTTCTATGTTGGTTGGTGGTATTGTTGACATGTAATTTGAGAGAACGATGAATTTCAATTGTGTTGAAATGCTGAAAATTAATCGGTACCATGCTTATGTGAACTGTTGTGCATTTGTCCTGAATGTTAGTAACACTTGATGCTTAATTGTGGAGAACTTTATTTGTTAAGGATTTGATACTTTGTGCTTACTTGAAACTATGCTTGATTCTAATTTCCAACATGTCAATCATATGCTATCTTGTGCAAAGTACCATGAACCATTTTCTTGTGTTTAGATGTGTTTCTAAGTAACTTTTTGGGACTGTTTTAGAGCATCTCAATGCAGAATTTTTGGTTGTGTAGTTGTTGGTGCATTTCATCATTTTGTTGACTCATGGGAATGTAGAAACTAAAAGAAATTGTTGTGCATTTGGCTTATGATTTAGTCATGGATACAAAATGAGAATAGAGCTTGTTTGATTGATTAAGTGATGTTGTTGAGTGCTGATTTTTTCTGTTATGACATGAATGCTATCCTCTTTTTCCCTCATTTTTGCAAATAGACGCGGTACGTCGGCTTTGATTGAAAATGTTACAACTTTAGAACCGCTTATCATTTTTAAGCATGTGGTTAGTGTTTCTTGAGTGGAATATGGTTTTCGGAACTGTTAGAACAGTTTATTTTCGATTTCGGCCGACTTTTTCCACCAATTCCGCTTCTTCCCCGTCTTGAAAGTCGCGCTTCCAGGCCGATTTTGTAAATTCTAATTGCATATTTGACTTCTTTAGCATGTTTTAACCTTGCAATAAAATTTTGGCTTAATTCTGACGAGTTTAGTTTTCACTGTTTTTACCCGGTTTCGCCGTTTCGGTGTACCGTTGTGCATGTAAATACTTGTGTTGGCTTCCGTAGTTTTAGTGTACATATTTGATTTGCTTTTGAATGCTATCCCACGTTTCTTCTTGTTTGCTTTTGTTATGTTTTCACTTTCTATTCCGTTATCCGTTTCCGGTTCAGCTTATAATTCAATAACGCAATTCCGATTGCGGTGCTTTGTTATCTCTAACGTGTGTGCTAGTATGCAAGGCAACATGGAGGCTCTGGTCGATGCCCGCTCTCGTGTTCCGCTTTATTTGCGGGACACGACATTTATCCTCTCTCTGATTCGCGTTTCTACACGCATCCTTTATCATTATACTTGCTTGTCCGAATTTCTGTTTCCCTTGCAGGTGTATGGTATTCGTTGTGCCCGATGCACACGTTGGCGCGTGATTTACTTTCATCGCGCCGACTCTTGATTGCTTATGCGGATTCTAATCGGAGTGCTGACATGTTTGCTATTGCTTTTGCTAGCTCGCTCGCGGGATCCTAGTTTACTCGCTCTCTTCGCTTTAGTTTACGGATCGTCATCCGTTTGGTATTGATTTCGTTTCATTTTATTTCTCTCGCACTTTATCGCTTTCCCGCATCATCCAATAACATGAGAAGTAGGACTTAGACATGCACCTGGCCAAGTCCTCGAAAGAGGCTCTGTTTTTGTTGGTGTGTTTATATTTGTGCTTTGCGGCAGGGAGTCACGGTGTAATAAGTCCTATATGGCACTCCGTTAAGTCCTCATGGAAGGCATGCGGTCAAGGGTTCGTAATCAACCCCCGCCTAGTCTCATCGAGTCTGTTTGGTAGGCGCACGCCTCGCGTTGTTTGCTTCCGAACGTGCAAAAGATCTTGTTATCGAGTATGTCAGGTAAAGGGTTCATGCAATCGGACCCCCGTCTTTCCTATAGCTCGCGTCGCTCGACGTTGATGCTCGGTGTACGCACGCACCGTTTTCCTTTACGATCCGTGACGACTTGGTTGCTGAGAGGGGTCCGCCCTCTTGTCTATGGCCCGATCATTTTCGCGAGGTCTAATGCTTGGTTGACTTGGGTTGAGCTGCTCCCCTTGGCTATGGCGGGACCGCTTTTCTACCATTCGGTCAGTACCGTTGGTTTTGTTTGCTTTACGAGCGGATGCTCGTTTGTGTGATATTATTGTTTGCTTCCCTTTTCCCTCGTAGGTTGATTAGTTTAGTTTAGACTGATACCCTTTGTATGATAACATTAGGTAGCAAGCTTTCCCCTAGCTTAGGTCTTCCTCATGCATTCTTTAAAACACAAACCACACTCTTTGATTTTCTTTTCTTAAGAACTTGTTATTTCCGCTCCATTCCCAAGCGTAAGCCTCCAAAGGTCGAGCAGCGGAGTGTGAATGTAACTCGTTCACCTAAAAAACACAAAACAAACAAAATTAGTTAGCCGAGCTACGGTAGCTCTGATTCTGCAAAACAGATACGTAGGCAGCGGGGTAGGTCCCGTGCGAGCATAATCCTTTCTTTTCCCTACATTCTGCATTCATTTTAGTCCAGATTAGCGTAGTTTGCTTACACACCCATAGATTTAGACACAGGCGTGGATACCATCGAGTACGATGGGCGCGAGGGGTGCTAATACCTTCCCCTCGCGTAACCGACTCCCTTACCCTTTTTCTCTGGTCGTGAGACCGTTGTTTTGTTTTGTGGTTTGCTGGCATTCCCTTCCTTTTCAGGATAAATATGTTAGTGGCGACTCTGTTAATTTTCGCGGTAGCGACAGCTGGCACGGGTATCTTACTAGTTATATTAGATTATTAGGTAAACTATGTTTTATTCATAAATTATTTTTAAATTAATTATAATTATAAATAACTTTAATAATATATTGGGACAAATGAGTTTGTGGATTAAGTGTTAGTCTATAACAATCCATATGACCAAACATCTAAGGACAAAACACAAAAACATTAATCATCAAATAAAAATGGATAAATAAATATATTTAGCATGATAAAATAATAGAAAAAAACTCAATCATTATGGTTTCTTTGTTACAAAAGATTTTGCTACACCTTGTTATCTGATTTTCAAGGGTTTGAGTAAATGATTTCTATAATGCATTCATAAATATTTTCTACAAAGAATCTTCAACACTATTATGATAATCAAATATTTCAGACTTCACTTCTTCTTCGAGCAATGGTAGTTGATGGCATTGCCCTTAAACAAAAAAGAAACATGAGTTAAGAAATATCATATATCACGCAAATAACATATCCATGATTAATATAGAAAATATTACAGAGATGGAATTCATAAAATAAAATAACAAAAAAATAGAAAATATTACAGAGATGGAATGAAAGCACCTCACAAATCGTGAAACGAAAATGAAAAGAAAAAAATTCGCCTTATAAGCATTATTATGAGATGCAGCCTGCAAGTTACAACTCAACAGAGTAAAAAAGAAAAAAAAAGAAAAAAAACTGTGGTGTCGAAGGAACCAAAACAGATCTGGAAACACACTGGAGCACTACCAACATTTCCGACACCACGCATAACCTCCACACCACGGCGCTTCAAACCGTGATAACCCATGTAGACCACCACCATCATCAGCGGCTACAGCCGCGATCCACCCATAACTGACGTCTTCCACCATCACATACATACAACCCAACGCAAATCTTCAATCAGGATCCCTCTGACTCACACATGATCATTCAATTTCACAGCACACTGAATTAAACGTGGAAAGAAGAAGAATGAAAGTGGTTGATAAATATGCAAAGCATTATATGAGGTCATTAGTGCTGTAAGCAGTTTGGAATGTGGATGGCCAGAGAAAGTAAATAATTTGTAACTGCGACATCATGAGAGGTTGGAGGTTTAAAGTTCAATCCTTACAACTGCTGCAACATACATTGGAAAGGGAATGATGTGGAATTTTGTGAGAAGAGAGGCTGATGTGGCATAGCTAAGAGATGAGGAAATGGTAGACTCTTCTTATATGATAGATGTGATGAATAAAAAAGAGAATGACAACTTTATCAAATTATTCTTATTTGTTATTGGTGTATTTTTATCATCATTAATGCAATGAAAAATAGTAAATTATGAGTATTAATTAGAGGGTACAATTAAAAAATAAAAATAAAAATAGCCTTGAACACGAAAAGTGACACTTATTTTGTGACAGAGAGAATAATAAAATTTATATTTTTCATTAAATTAACATTATAATTTTATTACTATTATTATTATTATTATTAAATTCTTTTATTTTACTAAAACAATTTTTAAAAGTATTTTGAAAATTTAAAATTTGCTCTACAAAAATATTATATCAAACAAACTCATTAGTAATTCAGAGTTTGTGCCGAGAGATATGGACACTGGCCAAGTATTGTTTTCAACTAAGAATCGAACCTAGTATTCTTCGGATTGCGTCCTTAGCTGGAGCTCCTTTACCACTGGAGTCTAACTAAGGACCCCTTTTCCCTAAGAACTATAGTAATACAAAATGTTTATATTATTATTATTATTATTATTATTATTATTATACCTGTTATTTAATTTAAAAATATTTAATATTAATAGGTTATTCATCAAATATAATAAGAATATTATAGTATTGTACATGAAATCAAAAAATTTAATTATACTTAATTAATTTTTTTAATAAATTAATTATTTAGATTTAACTATATTGGTATATTTATGGGCGTGGGAAGAAAGGCAAGTTAAGAGGCGAATAAATATATTCCTCCGCAAATTGAAGAAGAAGAAGAAGAAGAAGAATACCCTAAAAAAGAAGACCGCGTAAACAGAGAGTGCAAGACCAGAAAAGATAGTAATGGGTGTGTCAAAGGAACAAGTGGAATCATCTTTGAACTCCAAACTTAACCCTTCCCATCTTGTAAGCTTTTCTTCCCCAATTTCCTTCTCTATTTTCTTTTCATTGGAATTTGCAATTTCTTTGTTTCTGTCTTAGATGATAATACATGCTTTATGATCCAAAATTCTCATGTTCTTTATGATACTATTGTTATAGAGAATTATCATAGACCAAACTGATAACCTTAAAACACATGTTAGGACCAAACTAACTGACAGGAGACATTTGAGTACCAAATTGACTAGTAAAACACACTTTCAATGATGTTTTTTGTTGCAATTTTGATACATGCAACAGCTATAATGACACTGTCTGTTATGTTCAAGCAAGGGCCCTAAGAGTTATGTACTCTTTTGTTATCTTTAGCTATTTTTTATTTAAAAGCTGTTGATGTCTGAATATCAACAATTTGTTTACATTAATATATTGAGAGAGATTGAATCTTGGACCAACAACCTACAGCATCTAGTTCAATCTGTAGTTATATACCAGGCCGGGGCTGTATATTAATATCTCTGATAACTGTTGTGGCGGATTACAGTAGCGGGTTTTGGATAACCACCACGGCCAATATGGGGGTAGAACACACATTATGTTTTCCCTATTTTTACATTTGTTGCAGGGTACATTTTTTTTATAGACAAATTTAGTTAATTAGTAGTTATTTTAGATTTTCTAGGTTAAAACCTTGGCCAGTACCGGCTTCTTCAAACTCTCTCGGGATTCTTTAGCTCAATAACTGAATTAACTACTTAGGACGCACACACCTTTTGTTTTCAAGCACACTTACCCCCCTTTTAGCAAAAAATAACTTAAAATGTGAAATTTTTATACCTAATATAATGCTAATATTGTAGAGCATCCTAACTGAAATGTATTGAAAATGGAACTTTATGCAATTAAAAGGAAAATTATCTAACTTCTAGGAGGATTTTTATAAGGGTTTTTGGTTTTCTGTATGTGCTTCAAAACCTAACCTTCCATTTAGCAGTTTCTACTTTCTCGGAATAATTATGTGTACTACCACACCAACATGGGAACCTTCCATTTGTATTTAACCCTTCTGTTTTTTTCTTTTGAATTGCTTATGTTCTGATGTTTGTTTATTTATGTTTCAGGAAGTAATCGATATATCTGGAGGGTAAGTTTTTTTTCCGTCTAACACATTTTGCATTAGCTTCTTTCTAGCACTGTATACTGCCTGTTTTATATCTTACAATTGTATAATTCTATGTTGGTATTATTAGGTGTGGTGCAAGTTTTTCTGTTGAGATCGTGTCGGAACAATTTGAAGGCAAAAGGCTACTTGAAAGGCATAGAATGGTGAATGCTGCATTAGAAGAGGAAATGAAAGAGATTCATGCTCTCTCTGTAAAGAAAGCTGTAACTCCAGAGCAGTGGAAAAAACAGCAAGAATCCAACCAATCAAACCCTGCTGCCTAGAGCATATGATAATATTTATTACGAATAAAAATTCCTTACAATATGTTGCTGCCAATATTTCTGGATCATAGTTCTATGCATCCTTGTTACCCCAGAAAATTTATATTGTACTGCTTAATTTTAGTTACAAAACTGGAGTGATTTTATGATAATTGCTCTTTTCTATACTTTCTTGGGTGTGTTGTTAACTCGAATATATGTTATAGACGAGTGTTATGTTTCAACTTTTAAGGTGTTTTTCTGATGTCCTAATGTTATGCATTCGAGACATTTGAAAATTTATTGCATCCGTGCATGTTTGATTCATGATGACTTTGACAAAATCCTGTGTAGCGATGATTTTTTCGCTAAAGCCATAATTCCTGAACTTACACAAATTCACCGTGCTAGTATGATTTTGCCAAATTAACCGTGTGTCAATGCCTATTGCGTTGTGAATTCTTATTCTTATCTTATACAAAAGATTCAAAGGTACCTTGAAAATCTACAATTTCCTTTACAATTGAACAAGGAAGCTTGATAACCTTGGTTACTTATGAATATAATCTACTGAACATGTCATTACTGGTGTATGCTGAATAAAAGGCTAACTCTGTATTAGAACTGCACATCAATGAATGAATGGTTGAAAACCACTGTGTAGTCAACACATTTACTCAGTTTACGGACACTGTTGGAGCATGTAGCTTTTGAGGCCACTAAGTTAGATTCCAACACATACAATATCTATCTCATGGACCTCATACACACTTGAAATTTTAACCACATGTCTCAATAAACCTATCCAAAACCTTGATTTAAACAATCAAATAAAACAACAAACATGTACACAGTTCCACTGTCTCCAAACCTTTGAGACACCCTTTATGTTTTATCATCAAACTTGAAAGAACAACCCCTGAAGGTGTCACCATCCCCTTCTACCCGGTTTCATTCTTCTGTATGTAATCTTGAAAGTTATTATTATGATAACTAAGCTAGTGCATTCTCCATTGTCTGATTCTCATCTGAGTCCTCTGGTTTGTAGAACTATGAATATCGTGAAACTTCAAAGATTTATACCTGTTATTAATCGTTCAAGGATAAACACTTCAAGATTTGGTGACAAACCATTATGGTTTAGACCCTTTACTATTATTAAAGTTGCAGGAAAATCCTCTGGTTATGGCTTACTTGAAGATGAAACACTTGCTCAGAAGAAAATAGAACTTTTCCAGGCTTTGGAAGGTATCAACTACCAACCCTCTTCAATTATTGTTATTATTTGTTGTTCTGAGCTACACTTAGTATTGTTTGATTGGAACAACAAATGTGTTTGAAGGAATCAACAGAGGGATATTTGGAATCCCATCTGGCAAGAAGTTAGAAATTGAAAGTTTGGTGGAGCAGCTAGAATCTCAAAATCCAACTCCAGAACCAACTCTTGAATTGGATAAGGTAATATCAGTTCACTATGTTAGTTGGTCATTGTTAACATTTTAAATCGATGGCACGGTCACAGCCACGTCGTAATTATTGTTATTGGTGCAGCGTCATAAGTGGCCGCATTGTTGCCACAAAACATTGATGTTGTGACCAAAATCATGAAACATATAGGAACTTTGATGTTATGTTTCTTTTGTTGGAAGGTGGATGGGTGCTGGAGGCTTGTTTACAGCACTATTTCAATTTTGGGATCAAGAAGGACAAAGTTAGGCCTAAGAGACTTTATCTCATTAGGTGATTTCTTTCAGATTATTGATCAAGCCAAGGTACAAATACAATACATTTCTCAAATTTGTATGATGCTGGCCCTTTTTCTTTTTACTTGAGATTTTATTTGATAATTGTTAAGAGTACCACATCGGATAATATATAGTCTGAAGATGTGTTTATAACTGGGAACAATCCTCAAACTACATGTCGATTTTGTAGGATTGTGTTAGACCTAAACTACATTTTTTACATGGTATCAAGAGTCTGGTGTAAGATCCGGTGAAGCGTTTGCTATTAGGTTTATATTTCTGCTATTGAACCACCTATTATTTATTTCCACGCCCTAAATGTTTAGTCCTGAATGCTAAGAAGTGTGTTATGTTTAGTCCTGAATGCTAAGAAGTGTGTTAAGAATACCACATCGCACAATATATAGCCTGAACATGTGCTTATAAGTGAGAGCCGTTCTCATCCTACAAACTGGTTTTTAGGATTGGGTTAGATCTAAACCCCCCTTTTCTTAACAGTAATATTAAACTTCAGAAAACACAAAACTTAGTAACGTTTCCACTCATAGAATTTGATTTATTGCTGAGATTAAACATTGGTGATGTGATTTGAAAATGGAGAACAAAGCAGTCAATGTGGTAAAGTTCAATGCAAAAGGGCTGACAATGTTGTCTGGAGAGCTTACTATTGAGGCCTCATTCAAGATTGCTTCCAAAACAGTTAATGCTCAACTTCTTGTTTGGTAACTTTTATTTAATGAAATTGCTACCAAATAACTAATTACTTAGCTACTTCTTGAAATTCACAGAGGGTTGACATTACTTTTGAAAAATCCACAATCATTCCTGATCAGGTATGCTACTTCTAAGATACTCTTCCCTTTGATCGTACTTATGAGAAAAAATTTACTTTTAGGTTTATTGAATAATTACTTTATCTCATATATATAATAGACCATATACATTAATTAGTTAAAAAATATAAAAGATAAACTTTAATTTCTTTAATAAATAAGATGATTATATGAAGTATTAGTAAATTTTTTCTATGCTAATCATAATTTTCATTCTAATTTCCAATGCATAATAATTTTTTTCTCTTTGCATGAACAGTTGATGAATGTGTTTCGAAAAAACTACGATATTTTGTTGAGCATCTTCAATCCAGAGGGGTGGCTAGATATCACGTATCCTAATTTTGATGATTGTTACATAAATTGTCTTTCTATGTTTTTATGCTACTAATGTTGATGATGATTGTTGTTGTTTCTTAATTCCATTATCTTAGATATGTTGATGATAACATGAGAATAGGAAGGGACGACAAAGGCAATATCTTTGTACTAGAAAGATTTGAAGATAATAGCAACTCCTAGCCATTTTGTTGTTCATGATTCATTCTAGGAAATACTAAAAGAATAATGCAAAGAAATATGCTATGATGCTTAATACTCACTTATTGCAATTGCATTTAATTTTTTCATACTCACTAGTGGTCACGAGTAGTTTGTACTTTATTTTTTAAAATTGTTTTAAAATAAAATTTTAGTTCTTCAATTTTTTTACATTGATGTCGATCATTATGATTAGTAGCTTGTTTTTAGAATGATTATTTAATATGATTGATTTATTTTTATTGGTAAAATGTTAGTAAATAAGATGTTAGTAATCATATTTTTGAAAAGATTTTATTTGATTCCAAATTTTGTGTTTTCATTACTGTGTGATTAATTTTGGAAAAATTAATTTTTATAAGAATTTGCATGATTTTTTTGAAAATATTTTTTTAAAAAAAGATTTAATTTGCTATAGAATCAACATGATTTGTTTTTGGAAAGATCTCTTTTGTAAATATTTAATTTGTTGAAGATTTATATGCTACGAAAAAAAGATTTAACTGCCTGAAGATTGGATATGGTATGAATTTGTTAGTGGAAATCTAATAGGCTTTATAGTTGGATTGATTTCTCAATATAAAGAGATTGGTTCCCCTTGTGGATTAATAAGAAAAAAGAAAATACACACATTCTGAGAGATTAATCATAGAGTCTTGTAGTGTGTTTTGCATGTGTAAAGCTCTATCCTTTGTGATTCATCAGTATTTTGGAGAGTTAGAGTTTTAGTTTGTATACATAAAGTTTGTCACACTCGTATTATTGATTCTTACAAATACTTGAATATTTAAATGAGAGTGAGTAGATCTCAGATTTAGGGGGGGGGGGGGGGAGGTCTGAGTTGAAATTCATGGATAATATTAGGAAAATGACACTGAACAAAGAGAGTTTAGTTAAGTCCTTCGTTTACTATTGACTAATTATTAATGAATTTCCTTTTCACCAAACTATTGCACTCTAGGGGGGGGGGGGGGGGGGAGGTCTGAGTTGAAATTCATGGATAATATTAGGAAAATGACACTGAACAAAGAGAGTTTAGTTAAGTCCTTCGTTTACTATTGACTAATTATTAATGAATTTCCTTTTCACCAAACTATTGCACTCTAGATGCATGCGACAATTGCACCAAATAAGTTATCAATTTCTTGTGTTCTTTAATTATTATTTGTTTAGTTATTTATCTCTTAATTCAGATCATCATGTCTCACACCTTGAGTGAGAAGAGAATGAGAGAGAGAGAGGGAATGAATAAAAAAATGTTATTATGAAAGGTGATTAAAAACTTAATTACAAATATGTATTTATATACATGCATATGAGTTGTAGACTAAGTAACAAACCCTAAACTCTAACTAACTTGGGCTTGAGCTACACAATTTGAATTATATCACAACATACCCCCTATTATCCCAGTTGTCTAACACACGCTAATCATAGTCGATCTGAACTATTCCTTATTTCTTTCTCAAAGTTAGGAATATGTCGATCTTCAATCTTTTGATGAAAATGTAGGCCAATTGTGTTTCACTCGAGAAATGCATCACATCAAGTTCACCTTGTTTTACATTCTCCCTTAGAAAATGAAACCTAGCCTAAATGTGCTCACTCCTTCTATGCAGAACTGGAATCCTTGCAAGATTAATGGCTGCCTTGTCGTTGATCTGTAGCACCAGAGGTTTCTTCACTTCAACCTCCATCTCTTCCAGCACATATCTTATCCAAATTTCTTGACACATACCGTAGGATCCTGCTATATATATATTCATCCTCACACGATTACAATGCTACCACATGTTGCTTTCTCGAGCACCATAAGATTGGGGCACCAAAATCATCAACAACATAGAAATTTTATCAACAACAACATATCATAAACAACATATAACATAGGTCAACAACATACCCTAAACAGCATAGAACTTTTATCAATAACAGCATAACTTAAACAACATACAACTTTTATCAACAAAAACGTGAAGAGGAAGTGAAAAGTGGAAACGTCTATGTACCTTAAATGTGAAGAGGAAGTGAAAGAAATATGTTTTGTGTAACACCTTTCCTTGGTATGCAACCGTTCATGGAGTAAGGCGTGAGAGAGTGTTAGGATTTTGTTAAGAGGTATACGACTGACTGTCTTGAAAGAGCGAAATTTTGCTTAACTATAAGTTATATTTTTCACCTCGGTTTAATAAAACGACCGTAATCAAATGTAAGTACATTTCACAACGGTTGCTACTCCAAACCGTAGTGAGAGGTATTTTAATTTTAATATAAATATTAAGATTATAAGTGTCACCCCCATTTTGTGACAAAAAAGGGAAAAGTGATGGTGTTGGGATTCGAAGCCAATAACACTTAACATATCACTATGGTTGTTATTATGGACCGTAATAAAATGTATTTTAATAAAAGAAATAAAATTGCAGGCGCCTTAATAAAAAGTTATTACTTCGGTTGGCATAATATCTGAGGTAATAACATGTTACATTAGGTGCTTTTTGTAGTAGTGCATCTGTAGGGGTAACCTCCTGCTGACGTTGTTAGATGTTATGGACATTGTACTCCTGAGTTTGATTTTAATGGTGCAGTTTGTCCATGGTGGCGGTATCTCTACTATGGCGCTGGGATCGCTGCCACCTCAAGTATTCTACTGTGTGAGGGATTTTTCCCTCATAGCAACCATGATTAGGGGAGATTAGGGCTTTGAGTAGAGATTTTGGCAAGTGTCAAAGTGGTGGTGATAATGAAAGGTGTGACCCAGGTCAGTTTTAACGAATCTCACGGTAGACACCATTATACTTGCAAAAAAGTATAGATGCATGGCACCCCTATGCTCTTTGTGTTATTCATTGAGTTTTTATAGTAAACAACATGAACTAGTGAGTTAGACGAGTTATTGGGCCTAAGTGGACATTAGTAAGTGGGGAGTGTTAATTAGAGCCCATTAGCAATTAGAAAGTTATTAAGAGTTTCACAAAACTAGGGTTTTAGAGAAAATAGAATTTAGAAGCTCATTTGGGGATTTTGGTGAAAGAAGAGAAGAGAGAAGAGAAAAGGAGAATCTCAAGGTTGAAGATAGAGTTTGATTCAATCCAAAATCTAAGGTAAGGGTGAGATTCTTTCATGCTAAAGGTATGTATGATGATGTTTAGGGTAGGTTGGATTGTATGATTGAACCATAGATTACCTTGGTGTAGAAATGTTAGGATTTATGAACAAAATGCATGAATTTGTGACTAGAAATGTGTTTTCATTGATGTTTGATGATATATGATGGTAAATTTCGTGTTTGTACATGTTTAATTGCTGTTTAGAATGAGTTTTGGCTGGAGAAAGAGTGATTATGCAGGTCTGTTACTGTTATCGTTTTTCTGCAAAATCGCGCTCCCGCTAAGCGGACCTGAGTCCGCTAAGCGGATGTTGTTCTATCTGAAAAAATAAAAAGGCTCGCTAAGCGGAGCCTGTTTCGTAAAAAGCTTCTGCCACACGCCGCTTGAAGCGCAGTTATGGAATTTTAGAAGCATAAGCGCGCTTATGGGCCGCTAAGTGGATCCTATTTCACAAAACTTGTCCAAACTTTGAAATAATGTATCTTTTGATCTGTAACTCCTTTTTGTATGCCGTTTGAACCTTCGTGAAGCTCTAATTGATGTCTTTCCATTGTATATGTTTGAATATCTTCAGAAACTCTTGTGAATCTTTTTATTGAATTGGATTGTTGTATGATGTAATTGTTATTGTGAGATGAATTGTTGTTGTATGATGATGCAACCTAATGATGTGACGATGACGTGATGTATTATTATGAATGATGGTGATTTTGTTGTTGTTGTTGAAGTTAGACATTATATTGATGATGTTCGATGGTGATTTTTGAGTGATATTGTGACATATTGTCCGTGTTGTGTTGGTGTGGATGTTGCATTCATTGCGTCCCATCCATTTGCATAAGCGACAGTGGCCTTTTGGCAAAAGCGACGGTGGCCTTATTGGCAAGTAGCGACGGTGTGCCCAATGGCAAAATTGAGACAGTGGGAGTTTTACTCCAAATTGATACCACATGCATTTACATAAGTCGAGTCGCATTTAAAGGGCATGTGATGTTATGCTCAATATGTGTTTGTATGATGTGGTGACGAGATGTTGTTGAGACGTAGCGATGAGATGCTTGTTTGATGTATTCACATTATACTTGTGAATGAAATATGATGTTATACTTGTTACTTGATAGTCTTACCGTATTGCTAGATGTTTAGCGAATTGAACTGTATAACATGTTATGTGATGAGAAGTGGTGATATATGTATGATCTTTACTAAGCTTTGAATATTATCATACGTTTCTTTATAATGAATGATATCTCACCTCTTCTGTTTGAATATTACCCTCTGGTGGTAACGAGCAGGTGATAATACGGAGTAGTCGTGTACCTTATAGCTCGAGTTGGTGTGTCGATGCTCTGATACGTAGCACTCAGGGGGATGTCGGATTACTTGCTTATGTCTTGCTTCTTGTTGTTTACTTTTTGTTTTCTTTCATCATTATGTTATGCTGAGACTTGTTGAATATATTGCGCCATGTTGGCCATGATGTTATGACTTAGATTGTCGTTGATATTCGATTTCCACTGCGATGTGATTACTTTTTGGTATTGATGATTAATGCATTGGATATTGCCCTCCTTTATATGTGTTATGTATCTATGTTGATGAGCATGATATGTGAAAGTGTTATTAGTCTATTAAATGTGACGCCTCAAATCATGATATATGAATTGGTTATAAGATTTTTGCATTCTTATTTTTCCTTCCTATTTCGGGGTAGATTTGGGGTGTTACAATGCTCACGGTGGTGAGAGACCCTGCATGAAGTGTTTTCTGTGAGAAGAGAGCAAACTCAAGAGGGTGAGAAACTATGTATTTCGGGAGTATTTCATGGTGAATTCAAAATATATCCCCCCTTAACCATAAGATTGAGGTATTTATATAGGCATATGGTCTTGGATTTAGGGACATCCGAGAAGTAATAACGGCTCCACCTTGACTAGGAAAGCTATTGACCGCCTACTTCTTAGGAAATCATGACCAAGACTTCTTGCATATGCGGTTATAGACAATGTACACGTCAGCCCCCACGTTTCTCACCTGGGCGAGCCATCTACTGAGTGAGGGTTACGTCTGGGCGATATATTTTGGGGTGGGCGCTTGATGAGGCTTGACCCCGTATCGCCCTATTGTGGGCCTTTACAAATATATCACTACAATAATGAATATTTTACTAGAAATAAGGCTCATTTTTTGATCTAGAGCTACACTCAAATCAAATGGATTAATTTTGATGAAACCTTTACTCACATTGCTCGTCTTGAAGCTATCATATTATTACTTGGATTGTCTTGTCTCCTTCGTTTGAACTATATCAAATGAATGTGAAAATTGTATTTCTTAATGAGTACTTGAATGAGGAAGTCTATGTTGAGCAACTCAGGGGCTTTGTTGATCCATGTCTTCCTAACCATGTCTCAAACTCAGAAAGGTTCTTTATGGTCTCAAACAAGCTTCTAGGACTTGGTATGAGAGACTCACATAATTTCTTACTATGAATAGTTATGTTTGTGGAGTATATAGCAAGACTCTATTCATGAGATAATGATAATCTTTTGTTAGCTATATATATGTTGATGATGTTGTGATTGGAGAGATGCCAAGCAAAATGGTTATTGTCTTATCTATTATTCTTAATGTTTAATTCCAGATTGTTGCACTTGATAGATTTTATATGCTTGTTGTAGTGGCATGAAGTTGATGGTACATGGGTTGAATTTTGTGTCGCCAGTCGATTTATTTTCCAGATTTTGAACTCTGATTGAAACTGAGACTATCACTCTTCATCTTTTTTTACAACTTGATTTTGTGTCTGTAGGGGTGTTCATTGGTTCGGACAAATCCTAACCAAATCGGAATTCAAACCAAACCATAATGTTTGGTTCGGGCAAAAATCAAACCAAATCAACAAAACCCGATAATAATTGGTTCGGGCATCGGATTTCCAAAACTTTACCCACGTACCCGTCTACCCGAACCAACCATAACTAATTTGTATAATTTACATCATAAATATCATGAAAACTAGTATAAAATATTCAACTTCAAGAAGAAAAAATAAAATTTCATTTGTGACATTCACAATCTATATGGAGAAACGAAAAAAAAAATAGGGATTATGTATTATTATTGAAATTTGATTGATGTAAAATAGATATATTTTAAAATTATTTGTGCACATTTATTTTTAGTGTATCCGATCAATCCAACGCAAATCAATCCGTTGTTTCTCGATTTTATTTGGTTTGGACTTTACGGCAAAAATGTGCAAATCCAATCCAAACCAATCCATATATTTTTGATCGATTTAAACTTCAAATTCTTTTAAAATCAAACTAAACTAGCCCGCAAACATCCCTACGTGTCTGTATGTGCGTTTGTTGGATTTTGCTTCTGATGAATATTTGTTTGTTAAAATTAATTATAGTTGAGTCTATTTTTGTTGTATTGTCCATTTGAATTGATTACACTTTTGTTTAGACTAATTAGATCGAATCAAATTAGATCAAATATGATGTCTCAATCTTAAAATTTGTATTTTATCCAATTTTGTTTAATCAAACTTCAGCTTGCTTAATTTTTTTAGACAATAGTATTATTTTAAAATGTACTATATAATAATATAATAACTTTTTCTTTCTCTCTTTTTCTCCTTCATCTATATTCTCCCAAGAAAATTTCTTCACCCACCTCCTAACCTTCTTGCCCACCCCTGGTGAATTTACCACACTACCCCTTGTTTCGGAAGTTCATTTCCGAAAAGGTACTTTTTTTTGTTAAAAAAGGTGTTTTCGGAAATGTATCTCCGAAAACGTGTTTTTTTTAATATAAAATATTGATTTCGGAGATGCATCTCCGAAATAAAGTTACTTTTCAGAAAATGTGGTGTTTTCGGAAGTTCATCTCCGAACGCACCCCCTTGGAGGAATTCGGAAATGAACTTCCGAAATATTCCAAGACCAAATTGGTCTTGGAATGTTTCGGATATACACTTCCGAAATAATTAATAATTATTAAAAAAATTAAAATCAAGGTGAATCAATACAATTAGGGGTGGGAATAGGCTAGGCTAGGCTAGGCTTTATAAGGCCTGGGCCTGACCTACGATAAACTTACAAGGCCTGAGCCTGGCCTATAGCCTACTATAGGCTCGTTTTTTCAGCCTAGCCTGGCCTTTTTAAAAGCCTGGCCTGACCTGAAAGCCTATTTAAAAGCCTATTTCTTATTAATGTTTTCAATTAATTCATATTGCTTAAGAAGTCTTATAGGTCGCATATATATGAACATTTAGACCGATTTGTTTAGCATTTTTTCTAATACATATATGCATATATAAACCAATCTATTTAACACTTTTCTAATATATATGCATATATAGGCCAACCTATTTAAACTAATTTTAATATATATATATATATATATATATATATATATATATATATATATATATATATATATATATATATATATATATATATATATATAGGCCGACCTACAAGGCTTTATAAGCTTTTTTAATAGCCTAGGCCTGGCATATTTTATTAAATAGGCTTTTAAAAAAGCCCATGCCTGGCCTTTTTATTAAATAAGTCTGGCCTGGCCTGGCCTTAAGTAGGCTAGGCTATAGGCCCCTGTTGGCCGGCCTGGCCTATTCCCACCCCTAAATACAATTAATAGGTATAAAATCAAGGTGAATCAATAAAATGAAGGTGAATCAATAAAATCAAGGTGAATTAAAACATCCTAAACTATTTGAAAGTTAAAAATTATTTTACTAACTTATATAAATCAAAAACATTTTAATTCCATAAGTAAATTTTGAATTATATAGAATTAAATATAAAATTTATTCATTAAATAAAATTAAGACAAAATCTTTTTTTAATTTTTTTAAACTAAATAAAAAATTATCTCATTTTTAATTATGAATCAGAATAGAAATATATAAATATATAATAATTATTAATTTTGTAAGTGAAATATATAAATATATAATATATAAATATATAATAATTAATATATAAATATATAAATATATAATAATTATTATAAATTAAAACACTCATTTTTTTAATTTTTATAATTATTAAATAAATATATAAATATATTTATAATTAATATATAATAATTATTATATAAATATATAATAATTTTTATAAATATATAATAATTATTATAATTATTATATAAATATATAAATTAAAACACTCATTTTTTTAATTTTTTTGATAAATACATAATGATTATTATAAATATATAAATATATAAATAAAAAATTATAACTCATTTTGTAAGTGAAATTATTTTAATTAAAATTATTTTAAATTTTAAAATATGAATCAGAATAGAAATATATAATAATTATTATTCATAACTAATAAATTATATCAAAATATATAATTATTATTATTTATTACTCATAAATTATATCAAATTTATAATATATAAATTAATTCATATCCTAAAATTAATTTTTGGAATTTTTAGATTTTTTTTGTTTTTTCGGAGATGCATCTCCGAATTAATCAAAATCTCAATTTTTGGGATTTTTTCGGAAATGCACTTCCGAAGTCTGAAAAAATTTAGAAAAAAAATATTTCGGAAATTCATTTCCGAAGCAGGGGTAAAATGAGATTTTCGCTGGGGTGACTCCCTTAGGGAGGTGGGTAAAGAAAAAACCTTCTCCCAATGTACTACTAGTATTACTTCTCATTAATTTCGTAACATCTATTATAATTTATCAATCTTTCCTCACTTAACGCAATGATGAACGTTTGAAGGTACAAAAAGTATAAAAGGTAGTACACCACCTTATTACAGGGTTGTCCAGCTGTGAACTAATAATGTATTACTACTACTATTTTTAGTATGTTGCTAATAGAAATCATACAAATACATCGTACTTTCAGGTTAAAATTTTGATAACAGTTACAATGTCTTTTAATTTCGATGTCTATTTTAAAAATACACATTACTGCAAATAAAATTTTCAACAGTTTTTTTGAGTTCTATTTAACGTTGTTTTAGTAGATGTTATCTTTGATTGTATTATATATAGTTTGTTACAGTGTTAGAAGTTATAACATGTCTACATTATATAAGTATTAAAATTAAGATAAAATGTGTGTATGTTTGCAATCGTGATATACATGATATACTAAGAACGTGACACCAACTTATGGCTACTATGTTATTGTCTATTTAGTGTCAACACCTATGATATCTACCAAAGCCCCCACCAAATACAGCTAGAATGCCCAATTTTATTCTATGGGAAGAATATATAAATATGGTACACTTACTTTCCATTCTCTAAAGTGTTTATATATATAAAAAGATAAAAATTAAAATTAAAACTTTCTAAGTAATTATTATATGCTCTTAATTAGAATACTTCAGTTAACAAAAATTAGTATAAAATCAATTTTATAAGTACAACTTCAGTTAACAAAAATTAGTATAAAATCAATTTTATAAGTACAACTTAGTAATTAATAACTGCAATAATATTCACTCTTTAATATTTAAGATGATATTTAAGATGTGTGGGTTTAGTTCAATACATTGCGCAAATAACACCTATTTTGTTTAGTTACTTTTTATTTATTGCATTTACATAAATTTTTTATTTTTTATTTTTTGCATGTCATTTTTAAGGTTTAATATAAATTAACATATTTGTGAACATCAGTTTTTTATTATTTGTTATAGAAAGAAAATTAAAAGAAATAAAATTATAAATTATTTTAAATATAAAGAAAAGAAAACATTAATATTTAAAATAATAAATTTATTGGCTACCTGATATGCATAAATAATAAGAATTTAATTAGTATGTACTGACAGTATAAAACAGTTTTACACTGTCAGTAAATCGTGACTGTTAAATACTTATTAAAATTTAACTTTTATTATAATCATTTATAAAATAATATTATGAATGATTTTAATAAAGAATTTTACACTAACAATACATAATAATTAATCTCAAACAATAAATAAAAAGTAATTATACCAAAAAAAAATCGCACAAAACCATAATACCTATATTAATATTATCTTTAAAATGTTTTGTATAACATCATATTGAACATTAAATTTCGTTAGCATTCCTAAACTATATAAATATCAAGAAATGACAGTTGTAAACAACTTGCACTAATTAATTTATACATTCAATTCAATTATAATATTGACAATAATAATTATATTATATCTACTCCAATTATAATAATTATTTTATGCCTAAAAACTTATTTTATACCTAAAAAGCTGCTGCATACAAGGCACAAATATTCCTCGATATTCCATGATTTCAGCTACAACTTTTTGCTTCCACCTATCATCCCCTTTCATTCATCCCACTCCTCTCCTTATCATAATTTATTCTTACTTAATTATATTATCTCTACTTTAAAATAAACAATTTAATTGACTATTTTATACAAATTAAAAAATTATATAAATACATACTATTATTTTTACTAAAATATCTTTATTACAAATTAGTATATTTATTTTTACCATAAACATAAAGTAAAAAAAATATTAATCTCCATTCTAAAATAAATGATTTTTTTCTTGATTTATCAAGACCGGTTTAGTCCGGTTCGAAGGTCAGATCTGACATCCCGTGATTTTCCTGTGATTTAATTAACTATTTTATACAAACTAAAAATCATATAAATACATATTGTTATTTCTTTACAAAAATATCTTTATTACATATTAGTATATATTTTTTTCCATGAATATAAAGTAAAAAAAAATACTAATCTCAATTTTAAAATAATATGATTTAATTGACTATTTTATACAAATTAAAAAAATTATATGAATGCATAATATTAATTTTACTAAAATATCTTTATTACATATTAATATATTTATTTTTACCATAAATAAAAAGTAAAAAATATTAATTTCTATTTTAATTTAGAAGAAAGGAAGAAAGTATATTTGTTAATAAAAGAATAGTTTAAATTTGCAAGTTTTCCTTAATATAAGGATTTGATTTGATTTATGTACATTATTATTATGTTATGTTGGTGTGAGAAAAACATAAGGAAACTGTGGTTTGGCATTGGCATGCTCTCTCATTGATTTCAACGCACGTTCATTTCTCTCTTTTCGCCTTAAACAAAGGACAACAAAAAACCGTATCAATGGGTGGTTGTGCGACTAAACCGAAGGTTGCAAAAGACGGCGAACAGCCTGAACCGAAACCTGAACATCAACAGGTCAAGGAAGACATTATTGGAACCAGACAGGAACAGGAAGAGGAACATCATGGTATCAATCTTAAAAATGTTGACCAAGTTATTGATGACGATCAAGGAAACACGCGACGTTCTCTTAGCTTGTTGTTCAACAAAGAGGTACGCACTCAATTTCCATATTCTCGATATTTTGTTTCTTCATTGCAGTTATTTCTCTCTGGTTTCTGTTTTTTCTTTATGCGTGCACCATGGTTTTAAACTATGAAGCACGGACATCCGGACACAATACTGATACTAATAATAATTTTAAAAAATGAATAAATTAATGTAATTGCAAGTCCCTGCATATGTGCATAGGTGTTTGATGCCGATATCCTCGTCTTTTTTTAGAGGTGTCACTGACACATAATTTTAATTCGTGGTTGCGTGTTGTGATTTCTGTCAAGTAATTGTTGAGATACTTGCAGTGAATTTTGATTAGGAGGTGTTTGAAATAAATCTTTTAAAAACACTTAATTTTTAAAAAAATTCGTTTCATCGGAATAAAAAAAAATGAGTTTTGAGGTTCTGAAATTTTTTAGTTTTGATGAATTTTTTTAGTTTTGAAGAAAATACTTGAAAAACACGGAAAAAATCATGGGAGGCATGATTAATTGCATTTCGATGCGGTTGCAGCAAAGTTGAGGCCGCAGTTGTAGATGAGGACTTCAATTTAAAACCATGGAGTGGACACCACTTAGTTTTATAATTCTATAAACAAAAGTAACCAAACATAATAATTAGACATAGTTGCCTATGGTTGGAACTTTAATTGTTTTGGCAAGGTTCTCCTAATTAGTTTTCGAAGATTCTTACAAACATTAAATCATGCACTAAATGCGTAGCAAGCAAAGGTGAAACCCCTTTTTGGAGGACCCTATTTGTTTGGATTCAATCTCTTTGGTTTTGTTTAACTGCTATCATTGCTGTCATGCTCTTGTTATAATTAACTAGTGTGTCCCACGGTTTCAAACATGAATGATGGCAAAGTGTGAATAAAAGGTTAGAATAGTGTTTCTGGTGCACGTTTGGATATGATTGTAATAGGGATGATTCATTGCTACAACCAATCTAGAATTCCTATATAGAAAAGAGTTCGCTGTAGATCTCCATCACACATTTTTCTTACACCAACGCAGGTCTGTCTTAAGTTTTTTGAAGTCCTGAGTAGGTTAGTTACGGTTCAAACTTGACAAACAACTATGGGTTGTATTAAGCTATGGCTTAGCCGTGACAAATTTATTATGAGATCTTATTTAGCCACATTTTAACAATGGCAAATTTGAAGTCCTGTCCTATAGCCCATGTTCCACACTCTCAAAGACGGCCCTGTTCCAACATGTGTCAGTAACACGCTGTGAACCTGTTCTAAAATTATACCACCAAATATGGCAGAAACATCTGAACAAATATGGTATTGTAACCACTGAAATTTGTTAACAGATAAATGATCTCAATGGGACAAATTTTTCTGAAGGGACAAAATAAGAAAGCGGAAAAGTGATTCAGAAACGCGTTAGGCAAAAGAGAGGGAATCGGAAATGCATTGAGTTTTGGTGCGAATTTGTGAAATGATTTAGCCTTCTTTTTATAGAATTGAAAACCACAGTGGACAAAAAACCGATGGCTCATATAGCACGAAAGCTGAGAAACGGACTACTTGAATGAGCTTGGAAGGAGCAGATGCTGAATCATGGAGGGCCCGTGCAATCGATCTAATTCGGGACTCAACTCAGTAACATTTTTGGCGATAAAAATATTTTTAAAATCATTTTACTCCAAAAACAACATATACTAATTTGAACTTACTTTAATATTCATTTTCCCCCTCAATATTTAGTTGTTGAAAAAGTTTGAAATGCTATGAATTTGAGTTGACTGTGATGGAATTGGATCCTAGACAAATACATGCGTAGTAAATGGTGGGTCTCATAGTACATTAGTACATGTTATGTTTGGAGCTGCTAACTGGTGGATTTTAGCTAAAGATGGTTGGAGTGATAAGTTGCATGATTTGGTAGTTTGAAAGGATAGCATAAAGGTTAAAGTAATAAAGAATTAATGATTCAACTCCTACTAAAATAACAACAACAATTTGCAGTCAAAAAAGGTTAAAAGGAACAATGCATGTTTCAAGAATATTATTTTATTCTACTATAACTTTTGATTTTACTGATAATCAATCTCTTCATCCTTCGATTAGTATGATTTCTCATATTCGTCATCGGTTGTTTACTTTTGAAAACGATCATTTTTAATAGAGATAAAAAGTTAATTTGATATGCATAGTTTTTTAACTTCTTTTCTGATGTTCTATGTTGTCGTAGAATGAAGACGATAAGGTTTCCACTGAAAATGAAAAAACCAAAGCTGAGGAAACGGTGAAACATGAAACATTAGAGGACAAGAAACCTTTGGAGGATGCTAAAAGCAACGAGCCAACAGTGAAACACGAATCTCCAAAGAAAGAGGAGAAGAAACCTTTGGAGGATACTAAAAGCAACGAGCCAACGGTGAAACATGAATCTCCAAAGAAAGAGGAAAAACTATATCAGGAGAGCAAGATCAATGAGCCAGCTGAAAAACAAGAACCTGCAGTGGTTGTTGACGATGTTGAGGAAGTATTTTCACTACAGAATCAAAGCAGTCATCCAGCTAAAGAGATTGTGAAGACAGAAATACCAGAAGCAGCTAAGCAAACTTCAGAAGAAACTATAATCATTGCAGCTGAGGTAACATCTTTATTTCAAATTTTAAAAAAAAAAGAAATTTTATCTATAGTTGCTTGGTTGCAAAAACAATTGCCATAACTCGCCGTCTGTGGGAATCGAACCCACGACCACGTGGTTAAAAGCCACGCGCTCTACCAGCTGAGCTAAGACGGCTTGTTGGTTTAATGGTTCATTTTTACTCTTATCTTTTGTTTCTCTATCCTGATCAGCGCGACAAGCGTTTATACTAGTAGATAAAGTTAAATTAATTAATCCAAACATGTCTTGACTTGTATTCTGATATCTTAGAATGAAGATGCAAAGGTTTCCACAGAAAATGAAAAAACCAAAACTGAGGAAACTGTGAAAAAAGAAACATTGGCAGACAAGAAACCATTGGAGCATGCTAAAATCAGCGAGCGAACAGTGAAACTAGAATCTCCAAAAACAGTGGAAAAACTATCACAGGAAACCAAAAGCAATGAGGCAGCTACAAAACAAGAACTTCTGGTGGATGCTAAAATCATCGAGCCAACAGTGAAACAAGAATCTCCAAAGAAAGAGGAGAAACTATCACAGGAAACCAAAAGCTATGTGGTAGCTACAAAACAAGAACCTCTGGTGGATGCTAAAATCAGCGAACCAATTGTGAAACATGAATCTCCAAAGACTGAGGAGAAACTATCTCAGGAAACCAAAATCAATGAGCCAGTTACAAAACAAGCATCTGCGGTTGTTGCTATTGAGGAAAAGCCTACATTGCAAAACCAAATCACTGACTCAGCAGCTGATGTGATTGTGAAGAGAGAAATACCAGAAGAAGCTAAGAAAACTTCACAAGAAACTAAAATCAATGAACCAGTGGTGGAAGTAACAGCGGTGAAACAAAATCAAAATGCTATTCCAGCTGAGGTAACTGTGATAAAGACAGAAACACCAGAAGTTGAGAAGGTTTCAGAGAAAACACAAAGCAATGAGTTGAATGAACCAATCAAAGATGTGGTAGTTTCTCCGCCTAAGAAGAAACTAATTGAAGAGGTTTTACCAAATGCAGAATCCGTGGAGAACAAAGAAGTGGAAACGACATCTGGCATAGGAGAGAAAATCTATGTTGATGCTGTGGGGGAGCATAAGCCAAAGGCTTCTGATGTTGGCAGTGATAAAGTTTCTCCCTCTTAATTCAACGGTCTATTGTCGGACTCAACATGAAGTCGGCCTTGCCATGTTGTGACATTTCTCAACTATATTTGTGTTATTCTTATTTTTCTTTCTTTCTATCTATTTATAATTATTTGAAGACTATTTTTTGTTCTTGTGGAGTTACTTGTATTTTTGGTTTCCTGCTATTGCTTATCAGTATTGATAGGTCTAAATCACCAATGTAAATTGTAATTTTGATGTGGTTTGCATGTGAGAATTCTTGGAAACTAAAAACTACATGTTTAAGAATGTTTCTTAATTCTTACATTACATGCATCAAGCTCAAAAAACCATTTGATTGTTTGAAGTGAGATTTGTGTATGCAATTGATGATTTAATTATACTTTATGATTTTGTACTGTAACATGATTAAAGCATGCTCATATTAAGTTTTGACGCCTAAAGAAAACAATATTATAGCAAAAGATACAATTGACTTTATATTTTGGGCCAAGATGTTCCTTGGTGATAGATATATCTGTATTGAAATCTACTATCGATTATGTTTTAGTCGACAGGTGTATAAAAATTGTATAAACTTCAACACGACCGTCGTAAGCATTTACAGATGAGGTATTGATATGATTGATATTGACTCAATAATCGGTCTATCCACCGTATAAGTCACTTATTTGGTTCATTCAAACTCGAAGCTTGCTCCATGTCCAAGGAAGCTTTCGGCATTTGCTCTCTGCTCTTTCCCCACAACACACAGTACAGTCCTAAAACCAAAGCACAGCTACCTAAAAGGCTGCACAAATTTACACCAAAAACAATCACATAATCAATTAATCAACTTAAAATAGAGACAGAAATTAAGCTTGAAAATAGTACTTTATATTGACTAGTTAATGAAAATACCTTCCCAAACTTATTATCTCTCCCAAGAGAATTGCTGAGGAGAACATAGTCATGATCAAAGCTAGCGGTGTTGACATGGCTAGAAACACTGGTCCTCTCTTCTCTATAACCCATGTTTGTAAGTAATATGTCACACCAGTCACCATAATTCCCTATCATCACAATAATTTATTGTTATCAGGCATTAATTACTTCATAGATTACTAACAAATTTAATTAAGATTGAGAGTATTACACAATATAACACAGCGACGAGTCTGACATTCCAACCCAATTTCCATTGTTCAATGTCTCGTTCTATGGCCAACGCTACGACCAAAGACTGGATTGAACTTAAAAAACACTGAAGAGTCGTGAGTAGCAGCTTTGAAGGATATCCTTTTACGATAAACGTCTGGTTAAATATCAGCAAAAGTTAGTAAATAATTTAAGAGTATATATATTTGAATTTAAGTTGGTGGCAATTAATTGATAAAAATGAATTACTTGTAGAACAAGCCACATTCCCCAAAAGGTATTAGAAAGAAGCATGAGGAAACAACCCTTGATCCATGATGAGCCAGATAGAAGATGGCCCTGATGTAGTTGGGTTTTATGGTAATTCCCCAAAAAGTGAAAATGACTTAAAAGTTCTAAATGAGGTCCTTTATAAAAAGCAAGAGTTGCTGCTCCACCCAAACATGCCACAACACCAGCCAACTTAGCTGCCCCAGCAGCTGTTTTTACTCTCAAAACTTCGATTCTGAAATGCGAAAAATCTATGCTTTAAATAGTGGTACATTTATATAATGGAAAGTGACATTTTTCCCCATATGAAAACAAAACAAGCTAGCTAGACAGGCACATATTATTGGACAATCATTCAAAGTATATTCCGCGGCTGCAAAACCTTAACACAGGTCGAATCAAAGTAAAAGTAATCCAAAAGTTGAAAAGATAAACGTATAATGGAAAGTGATGCAAAAATAACAAGAGAAAATATCTATATACGATATGGTAAATCGTAATCGTAGAAAAAGAAGATGCAGATGAATAGAAGAAAACTAGAAAAAAAGTGATATGACAGAAAGAAAACATGTGAACAAAAGTTAATCACTATCCTTAAAACTACTATATACCACTTCTATTATTAATCTCTATCTAAATACTATTCACTTTTTTGTTTCTTAGATAGGTTACTGTTTAAGTAGAAACCGGCGAGAGGTAGATGAAATCCGACCAAATATGGTTTGAGTCTGGATTTAAATCCGGATTCTCTTAAATAATTCGCCGTTCACTTGAGCTCATTAATCACTTGAGTTCAATCTTACTATAACTTTTGAATAAGGTGTATAATGCATATGAATAGATACCTGAATAGGAGTGCCAAGAAGAAGGTAATAACTGGAAGACAGTTAGTAGTAGCAGCAGCCAAAGTTGCAGAAGTATTTATCAAAGCAATACCATATATGTTTAAGCTCAAAGTTATCCTGATCAACAAATTTCATTAGATTATGATTAATCACAAACACATATAAGCACTATAATTGTTTCATGAATCACTAATCTAGTTCATACATACCCAATGAAAGAAAGGAAGAAGATCTGGCAAAAGGTTTTGAATGGTAAAGGCGGTGCAGTTTTCCTGTATCGAGTTCAACGTTGATTAAACGAATGAAATAATTGAAGCTGATTAATTATGTAATTATGATCATACCATTCAAAGAAGAGAGCAAAAGGTGTTAGGAAAATTGTTGCTGCAGACTGTCTGTAGAAGACAAAGATGAAGTTGTTCATGCCGTGGTCGAATGCAGCTTTTGACAGAAGAAACATTGCTGCATATATGGCTTGTATGATTATCACAATCATATAAGGATTGTCTCTTCTCATCTTTGCTAATTTGTTTTTTTAGTTATGACACAAAGTTCTTCAAGTGGGGAGTGAGTAGTAAGAAGTTGATAGGATTAGCTCTCTATGAGTCTGCTATATATACATGTACACGCTTATGCTACTTTTACTTTACATGTTAGGGGACCATATCTCTACACGCTGTTACTCTAATTTCATTTCATTAATTCTTGTAGATATAAAAGTTTTATGGATATCCACATTTTCCTTGTGCAGTGAATGTCTTAAAATCTGTTTTATGCTTTTAAAAGTGGACCCCGCATTTTGAAGTTGATTCGACTCGGTTATTACAAGTGATTGACACATTTTTATAGACAACATATAATGCAAGATGCCATGACATAATGTTAAGACATTTGATCTCTATGTGCTCAAAACAAGAGACAAAGATGTCGAACAAGATGTCCTGCACATTATGGAATATCATCTTAGAAACCAGCTACAAAGTAGCATAATCTCGCGCCTGATTTGTTTCCTTTTTTGATAAGTGTTTATGCGCTTTTCGGAATGAGGAAAGAATCCTCTAAAGATCAATTATTAAGGACAAAATGAACAAATTCAATTGAAGAAAAATTAAATGCATTTTACAAGGGACTCGCTTTTGGATATAAATGAGTTTTTGTGAAAAAGTTGAATAAGAATGGTCAAATTGTAAGATACAAATCGTGATTTCTTACTCAATGATTTTCAAAGACCTAATATTGATTTTGATGAAACATAGTCACTTGTAGGGGATGCAAGTAATTTTCAATAATTAATTAGCCTGATAGCACATGAATGGTTTAATTTGAACAGGACGGATGTTGTAAGAGCTTATAATATTTGCATTGTTCACTTGATATGGACATTTATATGAAAATTTCTGAAGGGTTTACTATACTAGAGACACATATTTTTGAAATCTTAAGAAAGCTACTCCATCAAATTGAACAAGTCTTTCTATGGACTAAAATCATGTGGACGTGTGTGGTATAATTATCTCATTGAATATTTTTTTAAGAGAGGGATATCCAATTAACTCCCTCTGCCCTTGTATTTTAATAAAAATATATGAAAAATAATTTGCTATAATAGATATCCACATGGATGACAAAAATCTTATTGGACCTCCTATAGAGTTTCCAAAATCTATAAATTGCTTAAAGAAATTGTTTGAGATAAAGGACTTGAGAAAGACAAAGTCGTTATAAGGTGAACATTTAGACAATGAAGTTTTTTTACATCAAAAAAGTTATATAGAAAAAGTGTTAAAACGTTTCTATATGGACATATCTCATATGTTATATAGCATAAGTGTTAGAACATTTATATACAGACAAATCTCATATGTCGTCTACTCCAATGATGCTAGATCATTGGATGTGCAAAAGGTCCTTTAAGACATCGAGAAGAGGTACCATATCTCAATGTAATTCAAGTATTGATTTATTATGCGGAAATCAGTTACTTGTCAAATTCTCATTATTTGTTTACTTATCTTGATACAACAATTCATGGAGACTCGTGAAACAAACCATAACAACAATTTCAGCTAATCATGGAGAAATTTTTAGCACTACATGAGGTAGATATCCCTTATTTGGCAGAGAATGTATTTGGTAGATATCCCAAATTTAACACTCACAAAAGACTCGTGGTTTGGCTTCTGGAAAAATAAATACAACAACTATATATGAAGATAATACTGCATGCATCGCTCAATTGAAATATAGTTACATTAAAAGAGATCGAACAAAATATATTTCTCTAAAATTCATTTTCACTCATGATCTTTAGAAAAGTGGTGTTATAAGCATCCAAAAAATTTGTTCATGTGATAATCTTCTAAACCCTTTATCAAAGTCACTCTCAAATAGAACTTTTAATCAACTAGTACGGAAGATTGGTCTTCACCATTGAAGAAATAATTTCCTTTCTTATTTGAAATAATCTATCTTGATTAGTAACAAGGCAATTCCCTAACCAAGAATATTATACTCTTTTTTCTTCATTAGGATTTTTTCCACGCGATTTTTTTAATAAGATTTTAATGAGACATATTCTTGATGGACATCAAAGGAGAATGTTATAAATAAAATGATTATGAATGTTCATTAATGAAAGGATTTCATATTGATTCTCCATTCATGATATATGTCTCATAAGTAATACAATACACTTTATTCTTCTACTTTCACTCTTTTATTATTTTGATTAGTTTCATAACAGAATATGAATATTATAATTGTTTTGCGGCCATATAATCTGTCACCAAATTAAGGCCACATTAGAAAATTTGAAAAAACTGAAACACCAACTAATCAAATACTCTAGGATTATAAAAGGAGACATCTTAAAAATTAAATATATAAATTATCTATCTTATAAATTTATCATTTTATTTATTCATAAATAATAAGAATGGCAAACAACAAAAATAAGACATGATAAAAATAGTTGATGGTATTGATCTAAACTTTTGATCTGTCCCGTAAAAATATGAGAGTGGGTCAAACATTCAGACCTTGCATCCTTAAAAGGTAAAAATTGCAACAACAAAAATTGGCAATCCCAACTTTCACAAAAATATGCACAAACATAAGGTGGGGAGGACATATTATAGGGTGTGAGTATAAAATCTAACCCACTCAAAAAAATATACATATAAAACAGACAGACATGTGTGACAGACTGAATCTATTTTACCATCCCTATTAAATAATATAAGAATTAACAACTAACATTTAAATTCAACCCATTCTTTATTTAAAACTATCATGTACTTTTCTTTTCCCTTCTACTTGATCACTTTACCGGAGGCTATATAAAAAAAAATATTTAATACAGACTTTCAACTTATATTTCAGATCAAATATAGTAACCAGCTACATTATTAACCGGATTTGGGAAGTCGAGAATGGCACAGTGAGTTAGATTTTGATCTCTACTTTAGTCCACAAAACGTGTTTATTAAGATATTCTGTACTGCAAATTGCCAAGCTTGAATTTTGCACCATCTAATGTGTCGATGTTGGTAAGATCCTCTAATGATAGTATAAAATATAAACCATTGGAGATAAATTATTCAACTACTACTTCTAAAAGATTTATATATGACTCAGCATCTGAATGTATTAGGCTGTAAGATTTGATGTATAGTCTTTTTGAATTGGGAATCAATTCGTACGGTTGCTAGATTATACATGCACGTTATATTACCATAAAGTATCAACTTACTACTGTATTTTTTTCAACTTAAAGAAAAGTTATCGTATCAATATATTATCGGATTTGTATCTGCGCTCTGCAGTCAGATGTCGTGTATAAACTAACTATCAACTGAGTTATCTTAACGAAACGAATAAATTTATATTCATTATCATAATATAAAGTAATATGAAAGTGATGTGTATAAATAGTTTTGGACTCAGCTGAAAAGCATAGAGGTTGCTTTCCATGGAGAAAACACTTCAATTAAAGAACACTTTTATAATATATGTATAGGACCATAGCCATTTCCGTCCATGGAAATTGAAAGCAGGAAACTCCTTATAGAAAGCAAAATTCATGGTTTCAAGTTCTCTGCTTTTTTTTAGTTGCTAGACAACGTGCAATTTATAAACACAAGACTGAATGTAACCTTCATTCAATTTCCGGCCAACAAAGTACACATATCTTTTGCGTGCATTTTGTATACTAATATAGTCATTTAGAATATTGCTACTTAGTTTCCTTTTTCTCCACATTCCTTTAATTTTTCTTATTCCTTTAATTTTTTAAAGAAAGAAATATTTAAAAAAAAGCGCATTCATGTAAATCAACATGAAGGAAAATATGTTTAATAAAACTCATATATAGATATTTTCAGAATACTTAAAAAAATCTCACATTGTTTTAAAGTTAAACTTAAAAATAGTTTATAAACAATTATCGGACTCTTCAATTTAATCCGACGTCTTTTAAAAATTGTGAAATTTCACATAAAATTCAAAATGAATATTACTTTAAAATATAGTGTTGAGAACTCAAGGTCAAAACATTTGTGCACTAGTTATGGGCCGAATTTAAGATACATTTGAGGAATGGCAAATATTTAACCCCTTAACAATAATTAGGGGTAGGAATAATAAGTTGGACCGAGTTAGACTTTGTCAAGTCTAAATCTGACCTGTTAAAAAATTCAAAACATAAGTCTGATATATATAGTCTATCATATACTTATTTTTTAGGCTTAAGTCTTTTCGAAGGTCTAATTAATCTACTAGTTATTTAAAAATCTATTTCATTTGAACATTTATAAATAAGCAATTTAACTAATCTTTAAATTAACTAAATAATAATTTAATTATTTAGATTAATCTATTTCATTTGAACATTTATAAATAAGCAATTTAACTAATCTTTAAATTAACTAAATAATAATTTTATTATTATCAGAAAATCAAGTTTACATGGTACAATAATTTCTTTGTGATATTTAGTACAATAAATTTTATGATACTAATTGTTTGAAAAAACTTATATAAACAACTTATGTTATTTTTTGAGATTTTTTAAATTTATTTTCAGAAGTATTTCAAGATAATTAAATTTTATTTTTGTATTTTTTAACTCAAAATAGAAAATACAATATAATAATAAAATTATTTATATTTATTTAAATAAGTCAATTTGATAAATTGAAAATATTTTTTTATGACTCATAACCAAACCTTTTTAACTATATAGGCTGATAAAAAAATCCAAATTCTTTTATTAAAAAAATATATGATCTAACTCGAGCATGTATAAGATAGATTATAAGCCGCTGTTAATTGACTCGCTCCTAGGGACAACTATTGGGTACTCTTCTCGTACATAAAGCAATCTCACATTGCTTGGGATTCCATACTAGTAACAATTTATAAACAAGACCTACATTTTTAACCCAAAGTCACATCTTTTAAAAAGGACAAAACCACGAGGGTTAACGTACTACTCAAAGAGATCAAAACTATACATGTTTATTGGAAGTGATAAAATTTGCAATCAACTCAACTACACTTTAAATCATCTCAATCTATAGTTCTATGAAGAAGATAATTCCAATCACCTTTTTGAAGTTGTTGATTAATGATTTGTACACTGCTGACTGAAAGAAAATGATTTCTTGTTTTTCCTTAATCATATTACCCTTCTTGCTTTTAGTAAATAAAGATATATATTATAAAAGCATCTTTTGTGTTTTGAACAAACTTATAAAACTTAGGGGCAGTGTTTTAAAAACCGGACCGGTCATCGAACCGGTGAGTGTACTGGGTCACTGGTTTATCGGTCGAACCACTGGGTCACTGGTCGAACCGCACGACCAAACCGGATTAAACCGGATAACTCGGTTGAATAGATTTGTCATTATATAGGTATAAAATCGGTCGAACCGGATGATTCAGTCTCTAAAAAATATAACTAGCTTTTAAATTTTTTAAAAATATCATATCATAAATTCACAATTTCATAACTTAAGTTCAAATTTTAAACAAAGGTATCACACATAATAAAATAGTAAAAAATTACAAAGTCTAATTGCAAACAGAGTTTAATTACAACATAATCTAAACAAAGTCTAATTACAACATAATCTAATTGAATAGTTTATAACAAAATAACTCCAATATGTACCAAATTTAATTCAAAATAGAATCCTCCTAAAAAGAAAATCAAATAAAATTCAATATGTTTATGCTATTTAAGAAAATTTATTAGCAAAGATAACAAATAGACAATAAAGTTTTTAATTTGTCACTAACGAAAAAAACTATGTGAGAATGCTATTTAAGTAATAATACACTACTAAATATATTAAAAAAAAAGTTTAAAAGAAAATTTAAAAAAAAAGAAAAAAAAAAGAAGCAATTAAACCGCCGGTTTTCCGGTTTTCCCGGTTCTCCCGGTTTTCCCGGTTTTCACCGGTTCCCACCGGTTTGATGGCATATCCGATCCGGCTATTGAACCAGACCGGTTACCTGGCCGGTTCCCGGTTCGACCGGTCCGACCGGCCGGTCCGGTCCGGTTTTTAAAACTATGCTTAGGGGTTATATAAAGAGAAGTCAAAATCTATTGACTACTCTTAATTAGTAGCCACTAGTTGTTAAAAAGAGTAAAACGACAAATAAATAGCATTTTAAGAGTTTCACATTGATTGTTATAAAGTTTGAAATGCAATATAAATAGTAACAATTCTCACTTTCCAAATATAATTTTATAATGTTTGAGTTAAACTTAAACTAAAGTTCAGATCACACGCTATCATGTAACTATTTATGTAATCTAAAATGTGAAAAAATATATGTTAAGAGTTTCACATTAAATTTAAAAATTATAAATGAGGACAATTCATAAGTTTAAATATTGGTTTTGTAGGAATTGAGTTAACTCTAAACCTAAAATTTAATATAGCACATTGAGCACATGATAGATGTTATATTGTTAGGAATTTAAACATATGACACTAATATCAAGTGTTTATGTCTTTATGACCTGTTTGTGCTGTTTAAGTTTTCTTGGTCCTACAATCAATTTTCTATGTAAAGCAAAACCACATGCAAGAAATGTTAAGTTCAATTATTAAGTTAACTACTCTGTCACCTGTTAACATCAAAATATCTAATATCTCACCACAACAACCAAAACGAACGTATACGACTTTGGTTTGATTTTGCGGTTCCATTCCAAATAATATTGCCACATTGATCATGTGTATGTATTCATTCATATACACCCTGTCCCTATGTCAATGTGAAGATGATTTTAGTCTTTTATATATATATATATTCCTGTTTAATTCTATCTAAAAAGACAAATGATTTTAATTAGAATTAACTCAAGGTCTCTAGTGAAGGTAAGGACATGTACAACTCAACATGAGTCAAATGAATTTTTCTTAAATTTATTAGTGTTAATCGTTGTCAAGAATCTAGACTTAGTTAAAATACAATACGCATGGATACTTGGACATTATGACCATGTACCCTTATTACTAATGTCACTAAAATGTGAAAATTGTGGAACCATGAATTACAAAAGTTATATACACAAGAACAAAGTCAACATAAAACACGGAAAAACATAAGACATTAAGTCTAGTGTAAGGGTGTCATGTACCCCAAAATAGATGGAGTACTTACGCAATACATGCGTAAATAGTCTAATGAGACACAATTGTGAAAGCCTTGAATCTATGGCCAATAAGTTTTTTTTTATATATAAATACCACAACTTATAAGTTATTGAAAACATTCAATTAATCAATCAAACTATTTTATGCACTATTTCTTTCTTTGATTTTTGTTATGTATTTCTCATATTAGTTGTTAAAAATCCCCACACATATACTTAACACTCTTTAGAGAGTAATTAAAGAACCCACGACTAGGGGAGAAAATTTCTTCCTCAACTTAATCATTAAAGATATGGGAATCATTGTAAAGAGCTATCAATTGATCTTCGAATAAATTTCACATTTCGACAACAAATTTGACATGTTTAGTGGGACACCACGACCAATACCAATAAAACTTTTCATTCACCCAGTAATGACTAAGCTTGGTTTAAGCACCAGTAGTGTGTAAAGGGCCTTGGCATCATGGATCAACCATCACAATCATCTTCAAGGAGGCAAAGACAACAACGACTGACTGAACCTTCATAAATAGTAGGAATACCAACAATCATGATTCATCCACTGTTTCTCGAGTTGGTTGGTCTCTTCACGTGAGGAACCAATATAATGATAATGAAGACATCTTTCATTAGACAACATTTAGACCTAGAAATACATGAAGTGATATTAAGTCTCTCAATAGTTTCCTAACTTTTTAAGATTTATAGTTCAATAAGCTAGAGAATTGGAGACCAAATGAGTCAATTCAATTTGAGTTCAGACACTTATACTACTCAAGGAGTTTGACGGAAACAAGGTTCTTCAAAATTCACTACTCAAAGTTATCTAATAAATACAACAGTAGGGTCTTCCGATGTTCAACATGTTCCTATATAATAGATCAATGGTATATGAGACTCATGCAAGTAACAATGTCAAGGTGAACCAAAAGCATCCATAGGGGACACCGCCATCTTAGTTTCAATTTCAACACGCTTTCCATCACCCCTAAATAACATGTGGTATCATCCAACTACAACTTAGGCTTTACCTTCTACAGTCCCATTGTTTGAACTCGACCTCATAATTGATACAATCTAGAGTTATTTTGAGATACCAGTTAAGCCCATGTATATGCATATTGGGTGCTTTTTCTTTCTTGATGTACTAATTTTTTATTTCTATTGAAACACCAATCTTATAAGCTGTGAAGCACGGGTACTCCATTTTAGATAAAGTGCCAATATCGGGTACATACTGGGTACCGGTACGCGAAAGGTACTCATTTGGTACGCAACAAAGGCTATCAATTTTTTTATTTTATTTTTAAGTTAGTACACCAACCGGTACACATTTGGTATCACGTACCCAACTTTTTCTGATGGTATAATTTAGGTTTTTTACTGGGTCAAAATTAGATTATTTATTCTATTTATAAATATAAAAAGTGAAAGAAAAACCAATCTATTTCATTGAAACTTCTTTCACACCTAAGTTCTTAATTTATTTGATGGAGCTGATATTTTTAAAGTTTCTAGTTTTCTCTCGATGAACATGAACTAGAAGCCAATCTTTTTAGTGATACTGGAGAAGAAAGTATTAATATTCAGTCATGATTTCATGATTTATTGATACTTTTTAAGTGTGATTTATTCAAGTTATTGCGTAGATATTAACTTTTTTCAAGCAAATTGTTTTTTAATTTTAATGTTTTGCTGTTATTTAAATAATATAATTATTTTTTATTTTAATAATTATATTTTAAAAAAATTATACTAATGTACCTGTATCGTAAAATTTCTAAAAAGGCCGTACTCCATACCGGTACCCGTACCGGGTACTGGATACGCACTCGAACTTATGCGACGCATCTTATAAGAGAGCATCATCAAGAAGTTCCAAGAAAAAATGCATGGCTCTTCCCTAAAGAGGCATACCCCGAGTGCATCTATTTCTCTTCAAATTTTTTAATATCGATGATTGTGAAAAAGAAGTAAGGATCATGTCTTGGACACCCACAAGAGGCAGAATATAAGTGGATCATGTGCCTCCCGAGGACGTCCTTTCTTATATCCTTATGGATGTCTTTTCTTGTTGTTGAGCTCGAAAAAATGTTGATCAGTAATGACTCTACAACTTCTGATCAAACTTCATCAATAGTTTTGAAGTCTTTGCTTCAAAGGATTATTGTCTATATCAAGTCAACAACTCTAAAAGCATTCATCTAGATTAGTTCTGATCAAGATTATAATAAAGACAAACTCAAAACCTGTGAACTCAAGACTCTGAATTCTCACTCTAACCGGGTTCTGAAGACATACTCTAACTTTTGATCAAGCTTTAATTAATTCTATAAGAAGCTTTTGATTCAGAAAGTTAAGTATAAAAGAAAACAATGAATCTAATCAAGCTTCAACAAACATTTATAAGAATTATTCAACCATAAGTTATCTTAAGAGGATCTAGTGACAACATACAACTAATTTATGTCTATTCAAGAAAGTAGCATTGTGAGGCTCCCATCTCTTTGCTATTCTGCAAAATCAACTCTGCTCATCTCAATGTCTTTATGCTATTTGTACTTAGACTTCACTTTACGTGTTCTAGCTAAAGACCATCAACTACTACTTATACTATGGCAGATTCAAACTTCAACGACTACTTACATTATTAGTAGTTTCAATCTTCAACGGCTACTTGTATTATGAGTGGTTTCAATCTTCAACGTATATATTTTCATATTCTATTAATGAAGAAGAAGATTGAAGGCGTGAGTGTGTGTGTGTGTAAGACTGTGGACACAAGAAATGTGATACCAGAACACACCATGGAATTAGAGAGAGAAAAAATGTGTTAGACAGAAAACACAGTCTAGAGTAACACACAAAAGAAGAAGAAATCCAACCAGAAGGGTTATTGTGTGTTAAGAGAGCAAAGCGAGACATGTTCACATATGACTAGGAAAGTCAAAAGAAAGAATATGTGAATATGATCGGCAGATAAAAAAACAGTAAGGCGCAACAAATGAAGATCATTTGTACAGAAGAAGAAGAAGAGAAAAATGAAGAATTCATTCTTATATACTTAAGAGCTACTCAAATTATATCATGCTCCAAGTGCAAAACCTTTGTGTATGTGCTTAACCAAGAAGCACGCAAACAAACACAAAAGTTAACAACGGATTCTTTTGATAAAAGATTCTGAACTCTCTAGCAGTCATGCTTAAGCACAAGTCTCTTTCTGTTTGATTGAGCAAGGAATTCTTAGGCAGTTGGTTTAAGAAATGAAGTCTCTTTCAGTTTGATTAAGCAAGAAGTCATGAACTGAGGTTTAGGCAAGGAAGTCTCATGTCTGAGAACTTGAGCAGAAAATCTCGATCTGGAGGATAGAGCAAGGAAATCTCTTGTTTGAGGACTTGAGTAGAAAGTCTCGATCTGCAGGATTGAGCAAGGAAGTCTCTTGTCTGAGGACATGAGCAGGAAGTCTTGATCTGGAGGATTTAGCAGGAAGTCTCTTGTCTGGAGGACTTGAGTAGGAAGTCTCGATCTATAGGATTGAGTAGGAGGTCTCTTGCTTGAGGGCTTGAGCAGGAAGTCCTGAACTGTAGGTTTAGACAAAGAAGTCTCTTGCCTGTGTGCTTAAGCAATGAAGTCTCTTTCTAGTTTCATTGAGAATATTGTAATCTGAATGATTATAGTGAAAATCTTTTGTGCTGCAAGGAAACTGGCTACTCTCAGTTTGGGAGGAACCAAGATATATTATGTGTCACTTTATTTACTCGTAATCTATTCTCCCCTTTCCATCATTCATCTTTATAATTTGATTTCATTTTCATTAAATTAAATTAGTTGTTCAATTCATTCGAAAGGTATATAAGTCCAATTTAGAAGGGTAACGTCAACGACATGTAGAAATGACAGCTGAAATTAAGAATCTTGATATTGATTTGTAAATGCTTGCTTGCGAAACTTATAATAAGTTCATTAGTGTTACATATACAATAAAAGGTATTTAGATCACTATTTTTCTCTTGATTTGTTTAGACTTTAAATACTATAAACATTTCTCGTAACTATTTTTATAAAGCATCTTTTTAAACATTCATAAAAAAATAAGCAGATTTGACGGACCAATCTGCATCGTTACATCATTTCTTCAGGAGATTCTTTATTTTTGCGAAATAGGGTAGGCAGGTCTAAGTCCCAATTCAACCTGCCATTTTTTAACGGGTGAGTCGGTCGATTCGATATACCAAGCGGCCCATTTAGGCAGGTGAGTGGGTATGTTAAATAACTGCTCATACGAATACTTATTTATCCTTTTCTTTTACACTTTCTAGCGCTTTGTTCCATCTCTTTCTCATATGAATAAATTCTTTTGAAAGTATGTTATTATGCATCATAGTTTATAATTACTCTATAATCATTCAGCCACTGCCCCTTAAATTTTATTATTATAAGAGTCATCATTACCCGGAAGAAGGATTGGCATTTTTAGTGAAAGAGAAATGATACAATAATTTAGATTTTTAATCCGTGGGACACGAATAGTTTATATAGTTGGTCAATATATATTTGGTATCTTTTACAAGCCATTAGTTAGTGATTAATTTTTTGGTAAGGCTTAAATGCACTTTTGGTTTCCGTAAGTTAGTGAGTTTTTTATTTTTGTCTCTGTAAATTTTTTTTTATTTGAATCCCTATATTTCACTTTCGCGTTCGTTTCAGTACTTAAAATCAAAATTCGCAGGAAATTTTCCTGCAGATTTTAGCTTTAGAGAGTAAACCTCAAACAAAAAATATAATATAGGGATTCAAACAAAAATTAATAATTTACAGGAACGAAAATCAAAAACTCAATAACTTACCTGGATAAAAGTATATTTATGCCTAAAAGGAATAACTAAACACAACTTGCTTGGTAGTATAGTATAACTGTGTAAGTGCTGAATTTTGTAATTTTGTAGTATAATTCTCTGTTCATGTACCAGAACTAAATAAAGAAAACAGAATAATAGTAGTGCCTAAATAATTGTTAAAAGTTATAAGTAGTGTTTCTCAACCGTTGTTTGTAACTTATACTTAATTAATTATATTTTGAGTGTTGATAATTATAAAATAACAACTTGGTGCTTTGGTATGTATCATGATATAATTTATATTTGACCCCATTATTTAGATGTGTCACACTTTGTGGATTTTTATTCATAAAAATCAATTTGATAAATGTTAGTAAATTAGAAATCAAAGAGTAAACGAATCATGATAAATTGGCTTCTATTGTATGGTCCCATTACTAGACTTTTGAATTTATAATGTACTATTTGGAAGTGGCTTGTGTTGATGTGTCAAAACGTATTTATAAAATGGAGAAACTTTGATTAATCACCCGACAATATTATGATAATGAGAGTGAGCAGCATCGAAGTCAATCAGTAAAGTGTTGCTAAAATAGAAGTGTTAAGTATGTACTCAATAGAAGTGGTTATTATAAACCCTTGTATTAGCCAAGTTTTTATAAGAATAGGTAACTAGAAAAACATTGCAATGAAAAAAAATTCTTCTTCAAACTTTGTTAAAAAAAATTCTTCTTCAAACTTTGTTGGTTATAATGGATATAATAATGAAATATATAATGATATTTTGGCTTTGTTTGACGATTGAGGTATACTTGTAAACACTTATATCCTCAAGTTAGTGAACACCGTAAGAGTGACATATTTAGGTTATAATAGTGTGTACATAAAGCTGACTTGCATTTATCTTTTTATTGAGGTTATGGGATTTTGATGTTTTGGAACCTTCTTCACATTACAATTGCCTCAAAGGATAGATGTCAAGAAATTCCTTAAAGTATGATTTGACAATCGTCATGGTCCTATCAACTTATTTTAGATGTATTTCTAGGAAAAATCATCTTAAGATTTTGAAGTACTAGACCTTCTTCGTAGACATTCTTTTGCATATGGTCAAACATTAGTGAGTCTAACTATCTTTTTGATCCAATAATACCCGGGTGTTTAGTCAGCCCCGATCTAGTACAAAGTTAGGACATAACTATTTTATAGATGTTGCAAATATGAATGTCATCATTTGTTGTTTGTTAAATAAGGTTGTATCTTATTCCGAAAGTGAGCTTAATGGGTGAGGTTTCCCTCATATATTTAAACATCCAATAGTCCAACAACCTAAGAAATTTAGAACTCAAACGCACCTTTAACACCCTCCCTTATGCATAACATGGAATCTATGTTCAATTTCCACACGCTGCAGTCCTTAACCCGACTTTGATACTATGTTAGAATTTGGGTAGGGCATAACTCATCCTACAAAATCGACTTGTAAGGTGAGGAGTGTCACTCTATATAAACTCTTTCAATACTCTACCTATATAATCAATGTGGAACCTGAGATTTTTCTAATACACTCTCCATCAATATTGAGCTTGGTGCGTAGATATAAATGGTGGGTGGTTCATGGTCCGATCGATAGGCTCTGATACAAGCTAAGAACTGTCGTTTGGCCTAACTCAATCTTACAAAATCGAAGATTATCCACACTTATAGACATACATTGATACAATATCCTTCTTAGGGGTGGCAAAATGGGTCGTGGCCCGCCGGGCTGGCCCGCACACCCGCCAATAATGGGCGGGTTGGGTTGGGATTTTGGGTCCTCCGCCCACCAAAGCCCTCCCCGCTAAAACCCGTCGCTCGCCAAAGTTTGCCCCGCCAAAGCCCGCCGCCCGCCAAAACCCACCTCGCCTATTCGTTTAGCCCGTTTCGTCTTAAGTTCGTCATTTTTTAGTTAATTCTAGAAATTCTAAATCTTGTTGATTTTAATTTATACATTTATTTGTAAATATATGTAATTTTTTTTAAGTAAAATTTATTATGAAGATGCTTTAATAAAAAATTGTTTTAAAAAGTAAATGAAAAATTTAATTTAAAGGTAAAAAAAACCTATTAATATATTAAATAAATGAAAATAAATAAATAAATAAATAATAGACGGGCAAGCCCGCCGCCCGCCAACCCGCCATCTTGGCGGGGCGGGCATTATTTTTATGTCCATTTCATTTGGCGGGCATGTTCGCCCCGCTCTTTTTTTGGCGAGCATGTCCGTCCGGCTCTTTTTTTTTACGGGCATAAGGTAGGGCGGGCGGTCCGTTTTGCCACCCCTAATCCTTCTCAACGTGGGACTTTTCAACACCCTTTCCCCTCGGGCCTAAGACTGGACATGTAAAATGTGTATACAAATGGTGTGTAGCCTGATAATAGAAATAAGCTAATAGGATGTGGCCCAACGGATCTTAGATATCCTTAAAGGGTCATGCAAACATGTGTCGTAAGGGCACGTGTTAAGGATACTATAATTAGAAAAAGTAAGTGTAATAAATTCAAATTTAAATTTTCAATAAAATGAATGCACGCATTTCAAGAGAATATTTATACAAATAGTGTATTAACTTGTGTCTTTGGGGCACACGTTAGCTTTTCCCTTGTTTGAATTGAAGTTACACCTAATTCACTGGCGGTTCTATGGCCCAGCCAGCCCGGGCATGCGCCCGGGCTCAACCCCTATGTTCTTTGTACTCTTCCTAATTTAATGACCAATTTTTAGATAAAATCAGGGGCAAAATTAATAAAAATAGAGTGTGAAAATTAAAACAGATGAATAACCAATAGTCCAGACCCAACCCAATTAATTATTTATGAATTAAAACAGAAATTAAAAAAAAAAACTTCCTTAAAACTAAATAATGATTATAACAGAGGTTCTTGCTAACGAGTGTCCTCAGGGCATAATTTTTTTATTTTATAAAAGTTAATATTTTAATTTCTAATACATTTTTAATGGATTAAATACACACATTTTAAAAAAAACTTACTATTTTAATTACCGCACCGGTTAACATTTCTTTAATATATAGCACTTGTCTTATATATTCCTAAGTTGGTATTATTTTTTATTATTAGTCATGCTATCATAAAAATAAATATATATGAAAATTCTATAACATGAATGTATTGCTTCGTTAAAACATATATAAAAAAGCCCAAAAATATTTAAAGCATATACTTAAATCAAAATAAATAAAAGCAAAAACAAGTCCCTTTTAGTTTATTAGAATTAATTTATATAGTCTTTTGTCTAATTTACTTAATTTATTCTAGTGTTAAAAAATATTTTAAAAAACACAAAAAAATATTTTCTTTTATTATTATTAGATTATTTATTTTATTAAAAAAATAGAAAACATGTAATTTTATTTGATTAGGTTTTTATTATTCAATAAATTTTTTATTTAATTTTGTTTTGCTACTGTTTGTTTCTTTTTTTTAATTACTTAATTTCTAATAATTTTATATCCCCTATATAAATTAATTGATAGAACAATCTACTAAGGATATGAGGTTTGTAAGCTCCTCCTAAGTTAAACAGTCCATTAAGATAAGGTGTAAGCTCTCCTCAAGTTCTTTCTTAGTTAAGTTTATTATGAAATTTAAGACAATTAAATTCATTCATAAATTAAATAACTCAGAATCTTCTGAGAGTTCAGGTTCACATGCATTCCAACTGCATCAGTCTCTCCTTAAGTAATCTATTAGTCTACAAATTTATTGAGTTGACTTTGATATTATCGGTGTCGACAACATCCATTGAAAGAGTTTTTTCAGCAATGAGGATTATCAAGTCTAATTTGCTCAACAAGATCAACAATTTGTGGTTCAATGACTTGATGATATGTTACACCGAGCGGGAGATATTCAAGTCAATTAAAGATGTTGATATTATTCGAACATTCACCGCAAAGAGGTCTTAGAGAGGGCACTTACCTCCTAATTTTATTTAGTACAATATTCGCATGTTAGGTTTCATCTCTCTTATGTAGCACACTTTATGACTATTTATATATTATGTCACATGTAATTTGCTGTTAAATTTTTTGCCCAGGCTATCTAAAATTTCTGGCTCCGCCACTGACCTAATTCAACCATACAAAACCTATGTTTAAGATGATGATTTCCCCCACTTATAAACATATATTTTGACCATATCCTTTTCAATGTGATAGCAAAAACTTGATAATTGTTGGCCCAACAGATCTTGGATATACGATGATATCATCTTAGAATTTGGGTTAAGTCTAACTTATCCTTACGAAACCAACATATAAGATGATGGTTGCCCAAACTTTATAAACGCTACAAATGACATATCGATAACAATATGAGACCAAATTCACCAATTCAAACTCAACAGAATGAAGGCAAGTCAAATGGCATAATTAGGTGATTAAGTGCCGACCATTTTGAAGATAAAATTTTAATACATTCCATCGCGCTCCAGTTTTAATGAGACTGGAGCATGGATGATGAAGGAAATCCAACAACATAGCAACGATAGACTCCAATACCATCTTAAAATATGGGTCCACTCATCCTTACAAAACTGGTTTATAAAGTGAAGGCTATCCAAACTTTATAAACACTACAAAGATCATACCTCTAAACAATGTGATACTAAATTCATCAATAAAAACCCAACACAATGGTGTTGGTGACTACAATAGAGACAAGACAAATGTCGTAATTAGAGGATTAGAAGAGTACCGCAATAAACACATGACTTCTAAAAAAAATAGATTTGGGCATTATCTCAAACTAGAACAAAAAAAAATAAAATTAAACAAATGGTTAAATAATTTTAATGAATTTAATATAAACATAAACTTTTTTTAATTTTAATATATATAAATTCAAGGTTGTCATGATTACAATCATAGCCATATGTAATATTGATAGCAACTCTAACGCAGACTAATTTTATTATTTATTAAATTGACATTATATTAAGAATAAATAATAATAATAATAATAATAATAATAATAATAATATTAATAATAATATACATAATAACAATAAGCATAATAATTAAAACTAGACGTACACCCGCACGATGTGCGGATAAGTTTTATTAAATTATTAATAATAAATAGTGTAGTTTAAGAACTGATCCTGAACCGGACTTTATCGGTGGTGATAAATAAATAAAAATTAATAATTTAAAATATAATAATATAAATTAGAAATAATTTAATAGTTTGTATATCATAAATAATAATAATGTATATTAAGAAAATGAGAAATAACTCATAGAGTAAAAATAGTCAAAATTAATTGAGTGAAAATAATAAAATTAATAGAGTAAAAAATATTTAACAAATGGACATTGTTATTATTGGTATAGAAAAAAAAAACATTGGTAATTTACAATCAATAATTTTAAAAACAAATGTAGATGTTATAGGTGGTATATCATAGTAAATTATGAGTTTGTAAAAGTAATAACTATTAATTTTTCTTTTTACCTTGTATTTTATTAATTTTAAATTATTTCAATTAATATTTGATTTATGATCCATTAAAAATCTATATTATTTTAAGTTAATTCACATATAAAACAAAAATAAAAAATAGAAATAATTTAATTGAATTAAAATGTAATTATTTGATCAAAGCCTATTCATGATAAAATGTAAGATTTGTACTCCATTATTTCTCAAAAGACTGGATACAGAAAAGTAAAAATATTAAAATAGAATATGAAAATTGAGAAAAAAATGAATGATTAGGTGTTCAATCAATTTTAATTAAAAAAAGAAGCAGGTGAAAGAAGTGATCTATATAGACTTGTAAATAAAATGAAAAAAAAAATGTTAAATAATAAATTAGAATAAGAAAATTGAGGAAAGGTGAATAATTAGGAGTTTAATCAATTTTGATTAAAAAAGAAGAAGGAGAAATAAGTGATCTATATAAACTTTTGAGTCTTGAAAACCAAAACAGGTTATAAATAAGAAAATTAATGGAAGTTAATTTTTGTAGAGAGGTGCATTGGAAGTTAATGAAGTGAGTGAAATTTTAATAAAGATATAAATATGAATAAAGAAATTTTTTAATTTAATTATTAATAAAATAATAAATAAATTCGTAAAAATAGAAGTGGGAGAGAAATTTTGAAGAAGACTTTATAGAATTATAAATAAATAAATAATTGAATTCTTGACAACAAAGACGTGGTTTAATTAATAAATATAATTGAATGGAATTGGCGTGTGCTTATGCAAGTGAAATAAGCTGTTTTTTGTTGTTGTAATAAAGAGTTATTACTTATTATTATTATTATTATTATTATTATTATTATTATTATTATTATTATTATTATTATTATTAAATTAAAAATAATTGATCGTGGGGTTAAATGGTTAAGAGAAGTATTTTCTTTAAGTGGGGAAGTTATTAGTTTTTTAAAAATGAATTATAGGTATTATTTATTTATTTATTTATTTTTATGGAGGAGGAGCATTAAGAGATATTTTTAATAATAAGTTATTAATTTATGTATTTATTTACAAACCCAAACTATATTGTAAATTATGAACAAAACCATCTCTTAATAGTGCTATTGTGTGGTTAGTGGATCTATATATCAAGTAATGTGTGGTTTAGTGGGATTGTGGATATGATGATTAAAGATTTTTTTAAACTTCCCAATAAGCACTATTGTAAGCAGAGATTTTATTAGGATTATAATGTTGTTGAATTTTTCAATTTTAATTAGTAATTGTTACATAATACTATTTGATTTATGAAAATGAAAAAAGAAAAAAATGTAATCAAGTAATGGATTAGTGAGGTTATTAAATAATTATTTTATATATCATTATTTTATTATTATTATTATTATTATTATTATTATTATTATTATTATTATTATTTCTTATAGATTTAGTCTTTTTAGTCTTTTTTTGTCTTTTTTTCAATTAACTTAATTTCAATGAATAATTGAGCATTTTAATTAGTAATAACTTTTTTGGAAAATATTTAATTAATAATTTACTAACACTATGTTTTTATTATTTTTTGAATTAGTTGTGGAAGGTAGTTTTAACACGTCTCTTATGCCTAAATTAGAGTTCAATTTTTTGAACCATTTTTTAAATTGATTACAATAATTAAGAAACTGTTTTTGAAGTAATGGGAGTTTTTAATTCATTTAATTAATTAATTTTTAATTTACTAAATAAATTTAATTAATTAATTAGTTAATTTTTTATTTAATAGTTACGGACATTTTACAAACACAACTTATATTGTAAATTATTAACAAAACCATCTTCTAATAGTGCTATTGTGTGGTTAGTGGGATTGTGGACATGATTAAAGATTTTTCTATTTCTAAACTTCCCACTAAGCACTATTGTAAATAGAGGTTTTATTAGGATAATAATTTTGTTGAATTTTTCAATTTTAATTAGTAATGTTATATAATATTATTTGATTTATGAAAATAAAAAAGAAAAATGTAATGATCTAATGGATTAGTGAGGTTATTAAATAATTATTTTATGTATCATTATTTATTAATATTATTATTATTATTATTTCTTATAGATTTAATTGTATATTTAATTATTACTACTAAATGTCCTATTTTTTAGTCTTTTTTCAGTTAACTTAATGCTTCAAAATCTTCACCTAAAAAACACCTAAGAATTAACAAAAAAAAAAAAACTATAAAATTACAAAGAGAGGATAAAAAACATAAATTTGAATAGGAAGATATTTCTTCTAAAGCACCATCTCACATAAGACAATTTCTTCAATAACATTTGTTTTTATAAAAAATGCTTTATACAACTATAAAATGCAGTTGGTAATACTTCAAAATATATACTTATAAAAAAAGCATAATCAAGAACTAACAACTTATGTTGTTTCTCTATATGTTCATGAGAAAAAAAACTGCAGATTTAAGAGATACTTGTATTCATCTTCTAATCCACCATCACCTATAAATTTCCCCTACAAAAAATACAGCTAAGAATTAACAAACAGCAATGAAGTTGAAAAGAAAAAAAAATCATAGATAAGGAGAGAAATATATTTCTTCTAAACCACCATTTCATACAACACAAACACAATTTCCTTAATAATTTTTATAAGGCTGTTGCTGAAGGAGAAGTAGTAAATATATATTGTTGCTAGATAATGTGCATATGTGGAATTAAGAGGATAGGATCGTGAGTTAATGGTGTTAGTTACATTATTCGCACCAATCAAATAGCATTATAACTTCCCACTACATATTATGAGTTATTCATATAGACTTTTTTATTATCTTATTTTAATTAACTAATTAAATTAATAAATGGAAAAAATATTATTAAATTGATTAGGTATGATGAAATATTATTTTAATTAAAATAAATAATTATTAATATGATTGATAAAAATAGAACTTGGTATAAAATTTTATTGAATTAAAATTTAGTATTATATGAATAATGGAATAATAATTATTATATTTATTATTATTAGTAAATATAAATGTTTGATGTAGTGGGAAATTTATAATAATTAAGAAACTGTTTTTGAAGTAGTGGAAGTTTTTAATTCATTTAAGTAATTAATTTTTAATTCATTAAATCATTTAATTAATTAATTTTTTATTTTATTTATTATTAATATGATTGATAAAAATAGAACTTGGTATAAAATTTTATTGAATTAAAATTTAGTATTATATGAATAATGGAATAATAATTATTATATTTATTATTATTAGTAAATATAAATGTTTGATGTAGTGGGAAATTTATAATAATTAAGAAACTGTTTTTGAAGTAGTGGAAGTTTTTAATTCATTTAAGTAATTAATTTTTAATTCATTAAATCATTTAATTAATTAATTTTTTATTTTATTTATTATTTATTAAAAGTTTTGGCGGAAAATTTTGGTGGGAAGAACTTCTAGGATTATAATTTAGTATGATATGATTATTATTATTATTATTATTATTATTATTATTATTATTATAAGTTTATTATTATTATTATTATTAAATTTTGCTAGAAATTCTCAATAATTAATGGAGTTCTGTTAAAAATATATAGTTAGTGGAATTAGTGAGGTTTTTCGATAGATAGTGATGGAGTTAGTGGAGTTATGAAATTTATTATTTATCTATCAGTTGTTATTAATATTAGTTATCAATATTAGTTATTATTTACTTTTTAAAAAAAATAAAACTAAAGAGGAGAGAGAAATTGAAGAAAAAAGTTAATATATAAGTGGGTGAGTGGATTTTTTTAATTAATTTATTATTTATTTATTATTTACTTTTTTTATTTAATTTATTTATTATTTATTATAGATTTTGGCGGGAAGTTTTGGTGGGAAGAACTTCTAGGATTATAATTTAGTATGATGATTATAATTTAGTATGATTATTATTATTATTATTATTATTATTATTATTATAAGTTTATTATTATTATTATTATTATTATTATTAAATTTTGCTAGAAATTCTCAATAATTAATGGAGTTCTGTTAAAAATATATAGTTAGTGGAATTAGTGAGGTTTTTCGATAGATAGTGATGGAGTTAGTGGAGTTATGAAATTTATTATTTATCTATCAGTTGTTATTAATATTAGTTATCAATATTAGTTATTATTTACTTTTTAAAAAAAATAAAACTAAAGAGGAGAGAGAAATTGAAGAAAAAAGTTAATATATAAGTGGGTGAGTGGATTTTTTTAATTAATTTATTATTTATTTATTATTTACTTTTTTTATTTAATTTATTTATTATTTATTATAGATTTTGGCGGGAAGTTTTGGTGGGAAGAACTTCTAGGATTATAATTTAGTATGATAAATAATAATAATATTCAACCACCACTATTATAATAATAATAATAATAATAATAATAATAATAATAATAATATGTATTCATCTTTAATTTATACAAAATCATCAAAATAAACAAAATTAAATTTGATGCAAATAAAAACTAGGGATACCAAACAAAATTATTGAAATCAAGAATTAAATTCTATTACATTGAAATAAAGAATTAAGTTCAATTAAATTTGTTAACCACTCAAATTATTAAAATCTGTTTTAGAATATTAATCAATTAAAATTGATTAAAAAACATTTAAAAGAAATAAATTCTCCATATTGAAACAAATATTTAATTTCGATTAATTTTTTTAACCACTCAAACTATTAAAATTGTATTTATTATTTTCTAATTTTAATGACTTTTATCATTCTTGGTCATCTTTATAACCACAACTAATCCTAAATGTATTATTTGCTCACCCTTTTTACTGTATATTTCACAAATCCATATTTCTCTCAAATTTGCAAATTATCATACAAGATTTTTTTTTTGTTGCTTTTTTCGCTATACCTTCTTATTTAATGAAGCTAATTTATGTTATTTCTTTCTTAAGACAAAAGAACTCACAAATTAATAGAGTCGTATCTTTCGCAATGATCTCACTAATATTACGTCAATCAAAATCAAAATCACTCTAATTTTGTATAATTTGAACATAACTAAGCGAAAGAAATTTATTTACTTTATAATTTAAGTATTTTTTTCAACTATTTCTTACTTTAAATAGTTTAACATTGTATCACTAATCTTTCCATTACATATATGATGTATTATTATTTTTGTGACATAATATTTTTCCCTCTAAATTCACATATATTTCTGTCATTCCTTTTTATTCAATTCATTTTCTTTAATAGATATGTCACTACCGATCCCTTGAATTGAATGATAAAATCTTTATTATTTTTATATTCTATATTTTCGAATTGATGAGTCATCATAATATTTTTTTTTCTTTTTGTGTAGAAGAATAAATATACATGTTTTAGAATTATGGATACTTATAGAAGATTTGTTTAAGTTTTTTTCTTTTTGTGTAGGAGAACAAAATATAATTTTTTAGAATTATAAGGTTTGTTTAAAAATGTGTGTCTAATCAACTTTTTTACATGTAATTTAATATGTAAGTATATAAATTAGTTGTATTTATTAAATTTAATATATTTTTCATTCGATACAAAATAATTTTAATGAAAATAATATCTCATTAGCTTGAAATCTGTATAATTATAATTTTATATATATATATATATATATATATATATATATATCATTATAAGTATATTTCATTTCACTTAAATTATTTATTTAAATAATAATCACTTCAAAAAATTTAAGAGATACCAAAAGCATATGAAAATGTTTTCATTTCTACATGACCAATTTAATTTATAATAAATATTTTAATAATAATAATAATAAACCACTGAAACAAAACTATTTAAATAAAAAATTAAATTTGATGCAAAAAATAATTCAGTGATACCAAAGAATAAAAGCATTGAAATAAAAAATTCAATTAAATTCAATTAAATTTTTTAATAATAACAATAAAAGATAAAATTAAATAAAAAACAATATTAATAGAAAATATCTTAATACAATAGTTATAAATTAACATTAATAATAATAATATATCAAATCAAATTTTAATAAATATTATACTCTCTGTTCTTATTTATAATAAGAAAAAGTAATTTTTTTTTAAAATTTATGAAATAATACCTAAAATATCTAGTCAAATACATTAATCATTTAATATATTTTACTTTTAAAAAAATACATTAATTATTTAATACTCCTTGAGGTCCTATTTATAAGAGAAAATAGACTTTTTATATTCATTGAATGATCAATGTATCCGTTCCATGATACAACCCAAATACATCTATTATTTAATAAATCTAAAAAATAAATTTTCTTTTATAAATGGGACCGGAGGTAAACGTAAACTTTTTTTATAAATAGAACCACAATTATTACTCCCTCTATTTTTTATTATAAGTCGTTTTAGACTTTTCACACAGATTAAGAAAAATAATAATTTTTATATGAAAATGAAAAATTACGAAGGTTTTTACAAAATCATCATTTATTAATGACATGTGGAAGATAAATTTATATAATTGAAAGAAGACAGAATAATAAATATTTAAAAATATAAAAGAAAAAACAACATTAATTATTTATTAGAATTATAAAATGACTTATATTTAAATACAAATTTCTTTTCCAAAACAATTTATAATAAAAAACAGAAGGAGTACTTGTCACTCCTAAATTAGCCAAGGAGGAAGGATGTAGTTCTCCTCTGGCCGGAGGTGAGCCACCCAAAATGTAAAGTGATAACTAATGTCTAATTGTCCATTTAAGCCGCGGAGTAAAATGGAAAATCGAGCGAAACATATTTAATGTGCATTGATTCTACTTGGTGCGTTGCATCTTTACTTCTTCCATCTTTCAACGTATATTCTCATTCTCACACCTTTAATACCACATTACTTTCCAACACAAAACAAAACGCCCGAACAGAGTACAACAATAGAATACAAGAAATGGCGAAATCACCTGAAACCGAACTTCCGATCAAAGCTCTTGGCTGGGCTGCTACTGACACTTCTGGCATTCTCTCTCCATTCCAATTCTCCAGAAGGTTCTTTTACTATCTCATTTCAACTATTCGCTCTTTCTTTTTGCGATTATGATTTCTGATGTGGTTTTTGTTTCTAGGGAAAATGGAGAAGATGATGTTGCGATCAAGATTCTGTTTTGTGGCGTTTGTCATTCTGATTTGCACACTATCAAGAACGATTGGGGTTTCACTACTTACCCTGTTGTTCCCGGGTATGCTTTTTTTCTTTTGCAATTTCAAATATGCTACTGTGTAGGAGTATTATGCAACTCTCATGATCGGATATTTTTATATTATTATTATTATTATTATTATTATTATTATTATTATTATTATTATTATTATTATTATTATTATTATATTCCATGAAACTAAAAGAATATGAAAGTGCCTCTTATCGTGTTATATTGATCCATTTATTTATCTGGTGTAAAATGAATTTTGATATGCTTTGCTAGTCTCGAATAGAATTGATTTTGTTTTTAAAATTGATTTTAATTCAAAGTTAGGGTTTGTATCTGTTGAGAACATCAGGTTACAGAGTATGAGAGTTCGAACCGCGACATTCAATGTGACTAAAAAAAATAAGTCAGGTACTTGACCCAAAAAATTTGGGTTTGTAACATGTGGGTCAATAATTAATTTTAATTTAAATTACTATGTTACCTTTGAAGGCGTCAAATCCTAGTATGCTATGGGCCCATGTAACCTCACATTACATCATGTGTCCATGATACTATCAGAATGTAGGTGTGTTACAAATTGTTTTTTAGCACTGCAAAGACTGTAAATGTTGATAATATGTAAGTGAGTAACACTTTGAGGAGCTACGTCTGTTATACTATTTGGTTTTGTTTTATCATGTTTCTTATCTTTGAAAATTGATTAATAGTTTAAAACGTACACTGATGTCTTGATGCAATAGTCAAGATTGGAAATAGTAATTCTTGCATTGAGTTTTGTGATTGTGTTTTCCAGGCATGAGATTGTTGGCATTGTGACAAAAGTGGGAAACAATGTGAAAAAATTCCGTGTGGGGGATAAAGTTGGTGTTGGTGTAATGGTGGAATCTTGTCAAACTTGTGAGAATTGCCAGCAGGATCTAGAGAATCACTGTCCTAAAACTGTGTATACCTATAACTCTCCTTATAAAGGAACAAGAACCCAGGGAGGCTATTCTGATTCAGTGGTTGTTCACCAGCGCTATGTACTCCAGTTTCCGGACAACTTACCCCTTGATGCTGGTGCTCCACTATTGTGTGCTGGGATCACCGTGTATAGCCCGATGATATATTATGGCATGACTCAGCCAGGCAAACATTTGGGAGTGGCTGGGCTTGGTGGGTTAGGTCATGTTGCAATCAAAATTGGCAAAGCATTTGGGCTGAAGGTTACTGTCATTAGTACCTCTCCCGACAAGGAAAGAGAGGCCATTGACAAACTTGGTGCTGATGCTTTCCTTGTTTCCAGTGATTCAGAAAAACTGAAGGTAAGTAAGATATAGCAATCTGGTTCATCTAGGTTATGATTTTAGCTGTTTTACTGGTACTTTATAGCATATTTCTATAGGAATTGCCTAGGATATACAACTCTGGGCCTTGGAATTCTCTGTGGTTGCAAATAATATATGTTTTACATTTTATGAATTACTATTTTATAACATAATATGTCATTTAGCATGTACTGTTTATATGTTATGTTTGAATATTTTTAAACGTATAATCAAATTATTGAGTTACACTAAATGTCAATGAGAAATGAAAGAATAGTGCAATAGAAAGTGTTTTTAGATCCTGTTAGAAACTTGAATACATTAATATGGCTGTGTAGAACACATGTTCTAATCAACCTTGCTGTAATCAACTTACTTAGCCAAGATGTGCATCCGATCATGAAAAAACCTTAATGTTCTATTAGCCAGATCAATGGAATGAGCTACTTCTCCATGATAGTCAGTAATAAAATAATGAATTGAATTGTTATGCATATCTGCTTGTAATGCATTGGAACTTTGGTATCATTTTACGCAGGCTGCTAGGGGAACCATAGATTATATCATAGACACAATTTCTGCTGTTCATCCCCTGTTGCCACTGCTTGGCCTGTTGAAGCTGAATGGAAAACTGATCAATGTGGGGTTGCCTAGCAAGCCCCTTGAGCTCCCCGTCTTTCCATTAGTTGGAGGTAAACAATCACATCAGTAATTCTATGTTTATTCGTACATAAATCTGAATTGCTGTTTAAATTAATAATGAGTCCGCGGCCTGTAAAGCTGAAACTTAAGCACATAAATTTGGCCAATGAAATATCTAAATTTTCACATGTCGAATGTCTTGGTTGCAGGACGTAAGTTTATAGGAGGGAGCAACTTCGGCGGGATCAAGGAGACTCAGGAGATGCTAGATTTCTGCGCCAAGCACAACATAACTGCTGATATTGAGCTGATTAGGATGGACCAAATCAACACAGCAATGGAAAGGCTTAGCAAAGCTGATGTCAAATATCGATTTGTGATCGATGTGGCCAACTCTTTCTCAAGTTTGTAGAGTTGATATCAACTTGGTTCTTCAACACTTCCTTATATGCTCAGGATTTTTGAATTTGCATGTTGTTTCATCTTCGCAGTGTTTTAGACTAAGTGCGTTTAATCTAGTTATATTTTATATTAAAACTTATCTTCAAATTAAAGCTAAAAATAAGAGCTTTTAAAAATAAAGTTAGGTAGTTGGAAGCTATTTGATAATTTTATTATTTTGGTTAGGGGTGTTCAATCCTGAATCGACCCAATAAAAAACCATTAATCGAACTAAATAGAAACTGCAAAAAAATGCATTTTATTCGAATGTGTTTGAGTCAATTTTTAATAGAACCGTGCGATTTGGTTCGGTTTGCTGTTTATTTTTTATTATGTTATAATCTAAATTTCACTTAATTCACATTCAACGATAACTAACGATTTTCTCTTTTTCACACTTAAGATTTTAATTTTAGTCTTCTCAAATCTCTCTCAAAACTTTAAGTTATGTTATTCTCTGTACGTGTATGTTTGATTCAATAAAAATGTTATAAAAAATTGAACCAACGAAATCAACCCAAATTACATTGATTTTGTTTGATTTGGTTCAATTTTATTTCTAAAAGTCAACTAAATAAACAAAATCTCATTTTTTTTCATTTGTGTTTCGAGTAACTTTTAGCGTCAAAACCGTCATATTCACATTGCGAACACCCTTGGTTCTGGAAATACAAAGATAAACTTATAAGAAAAACAATTATATGAAATTTATAACATTTGATATTATTAAAATATTTTCATAATTAAATGAAACATTTAAAACAAATGTAGTTTTAAAAATCTATTACTTATTTAATCTATGGTTGTTTTACCTTTAAAAAGTTGAATTTTTTTTTAAAATGAATTTTATAAAATCGTTTTTCAATATATTACACGTTTTTTCATATTTATTTTTTAAAATTTAAAGACTAATTTTGACATCTTATAATATAAATATACATTATTGAAGATCAAAACACAGTCGAAATTGCAATTTTAAAAAATTTGTAATTCAAAAATGATTTATATGATAAATTAATTGAAATAGCTTCAAAATTAAGTGATTTTTTGAAATTATGATATCTAATTTTTTTTTTTTAATAAAATGATGAAATACTTAAAATAATATTTTAAGAATAACTATTCAAATCAAATTTTTATTTAAAACTTTTATATAAAAAAATTTACAAATTATATTTACACAAAATTCTGTTAGATAAATTATTTTTTAAAAAAAATATAAAACAAATGGGCACATATAATCACATTTATAAAAAAAGTTATATAAAAAATATTGTCATTTTCGATGTAGTTTTAACTTTTTAAATTACATTCTCTAATTAACTCTTTAATTAACTCTCTGTGCATCATAGATAAATAGTTGAATAACTAATAAGGATAATATGTAAAAGTTAAAAGATAATATGTAAAAGTTAATATTGTCAAAATTACAGCTATTTTGAACCAGAGAGTAATATATAACAATTTTATTGATTTTACATTATTTTTTTAAGTAAAAAAACAAAATGTGTATTTTAGCTTAGTAATTATTGAGAAAAATATGAATCTCTTGCAAGTTTTTTGGAAAGAAAATTTTGTTTTAGGTTGTTGTATCTCAACTAGAAGCCAAAAAATTCATTAGTAGTACCGAGAAAAATATGCTTGATTTGAAAAAAAGTTGTATCATCATTCCTTCTTTAAAATTTGTTTTCAAGTATGAAATTTTCCAGACTATCAAAACAATCTCTAAGAGCTTGTCTTAAATCATAGAGACTCGTTTTCATTTTGAAAATAGAAGTGAGAAGAAATTTTCAAAATCAGAAGAATGATTAACTTGCATTTCCTTATGTATATAACAGTTCAATAATGCATTATTTACATTTATTTGGAAGATTTTACAAAAACACATAAGAAAGCTAGAATCATCATTATGGTTTCTAGTTAAGGTACAAGAGCATAAGGTTCATTGAGATCTATGTTTTATGTCATATTCTAATTTTTGACCCTAAGATCCAACCTTATTTTCATTGAATCTCAAAGAGTATGATCTTCATTATCATCATTCATAATTATTCATGCATTATTTGCTAACCCAAAATATACAAAAAGATTATGTTTGTTCGTTACTTGTTTCACAAGATGGGTGATTGGTCAAGAGCTCAGGAAAATTAGGGTTTTGAAGCTCACAAGGTGACTCAAGCCTTCTCAAATTCTCAAGTGATTTCCCTCATCAATATCCGAGCCCAAGTGTGGTTCAATTAGAGAGCAACAGCTTTTCAGTTCATCTGGTACATAATTAGGGTTTTGACCTAATTCTTTGAAGAAGTTGACTTTTGGTCAAAGCATGGTCTTATGACTCAAAGCATGATTTAAGCATCTCAAATGCTTCATCATAATCCACTTAAATCATCCATTTGGCTAGAAGGTCTTGATTCAATTGGTATTTGGAAGAATGCAATTAAACTTGAAAAAGTCAACTGCCCAAGATCAACTTTGACTTTTGGGAAATTTGGTCAATTATGGACTTCTAAAGATCAAAATTATGACAATATGATTATTGAAGTCATTTGATCAAGATTAATCAAGAAAATCAATCAAAGATTCAAAAGTGAAAGATTTGGGTTTTGACTTTTCATGAAGAAATTACATGTTTAATGCTCAACTTTGAAAACCCATAACTTCTTCATTAAGCAACCAATTTATGTGCTCCAAAGGCCAAAATGAAGAGCAAGTTATATTCTACAACTTTATCCTTTTGGAGGAACTACCAAAAAATGCAAAGATTTTAAGTTACGGAGCCACGGAGTTGATGATTTTTTCTCCCACACTTAAAAATTAAGGCAGAATTGGTCCTTAAAAGTGTCCAACTTTGAGGCCAATTTCCATAAAGATCCTTTGAGAATTTGAGAAAACTCCAAACACGAAAGTTGTAGAGGATGCTTAGGGCTTTCCAAAAAGTACATGAACTCCTCCATAGCATTTGTGAGCAAAGATAATCGAAGAGGTGAATTTGGGCATCCATACTTGAATTATAGGTCATTTGTAAGGTATGAACCAAGTTGCAACTTGAAGCAAATCTGCATATCCCTTGATTACAAGCCATATTACTTGCAAATCTCCCTCTAATCAGAAGATTACACACACTTTTGAGCTATTGTCCAACTGTTTTGATCAATATCCATTCAATCATTCCATTTCAAGACTAAATGCACCATTGCCATTTTGGAAAAGCTATTTTATCACCAACAACTCTTGCATTGAGTTTCCAAAGTGTTTTCTCTGATCACACTCCGACTCAAAACCAACAAGCAACGCCCTAATGTGTGGAAGAGCCTCCTTAAGGCCTGTTTAAAGCATGACAAAGTACATTGAAACCATAACTCCGAGCTTTCTTCACAAAGAAGCAACCAGGCACAATTTGAACTTGGGACAGCCATTTGCTCTAATTCCCCCTCCCCCACAAACCACAAATCATCCTTATAAATAGAGGGTCTTTCCTCTTGATTCAAACACATAGAAAATCTCCATATGTGTATGTTTGGTTCAATAAAAATGTTATAAAAAATTGACCCAACCCAAATTGCATTGGTTTTGTTTGATTTGGGTCAACGCTATTTCTAAAAGTCAACTGAACAAACGAAATCACTTTTTTTTCTTGTGTTTCAGATAACTTTTAGCGTCATATTCACATTGCAAACACCCCTAGTTCGGGAAATACAAAGGTAAACTTATATGAAAAAAACTATATGAAATTTATAACATTTGATATTATTAAAATATTTCCATAATTAAATGAAACATTTTAAACAACTTCATATACACCATATAGAAGTTGTCCAAACACTCACATTTAATTTGTAACAGCCATATCATCATCCTCCATTTTCATTTTTGTCACTTGCAACTTGATTCTGGTAGAAGGATTAAGGCTATCTCCAGGTGATCCAAGCATTCAGTTAGCATCACCAAGGCCCCAGGAAGATGTCCAAATCATCAAAGCACTTTTAGAAGTCCTCTAATCCAGCTTTCAATCTTCATTTGTAGAGGTAAGTTTTTCAAACTTGAACTCTTTCAATTCTGAATCATTTTCAATAAAACTCAATTTTATCTTGTTTAGAATCATGTGAGGATCAAAAGTGCTCTGTTAGTTGTCATTTATTGTTGCTATGGATCATTTGATTTTGTTTTGAAGTTTTAGGGTTCATATGATTTTTTGAGAAATTCATGAGATATAGTTAAAATAAATTTATGTGTGATACATTTCTGGATTCGTGTTGAAAAACTGGGCAAGTTTCATGTTTATACTTTTCAAAATGATTGAGAATTGAGAGAATACGAATTTGGCTCCATGACTGACTTGAGGTTTAAGATGAAGTTCAATCTGGATTTAGGACGCGTTTTCTATTATTTATTAATGAACGTATTTGAATATCACTTGTAGCGCGTTGGCTTAGTGGTCTTTTTTTTAGCCTTTCACCCTTGTAACCTGAGTTCAAGTTCCCTTAGGTGCAAAAATAAATTTTTACCACTTGTTTATTTCATTTATTTTCACAACTTTGAATATTTATTTAACCTATCAAAATTAATTATTTTCACTTAATTTTTTGTACACTCTTTATTTATGTGATTTTGTTAATAAATTTTAAGAACTCAAAAAATATTATTATTTGATCAAATTTTAATTAGTTCAAAATGATCCTTTTAATGTTCTTTTAAAAAAATATCTTCAAAAATTTCTTTACCAAATGACTTGTACATATTTGTGTGAAACAATTAGGGTTAAGATGAGCCTCTTTTAAAGATGACAACATGATCCCCTTAGTTGTTCACTTAGAGTTGATTCAACTTTTAAAAAAATGATTAGGTTAGTGTATATACTAGAAACCCAAATCTTGAGATCTCTTGATCTCTTCCTTTAATTCAATGTAAATACCATGTTGATATTAACTTGATTTCCATGACCCCTCCTTGTTTATCCACTTGTACATATGCTTGTTGATCTACATCTTTGTACTTTATAACTTTGATTATGTTATTACCTTTGTATATATACATTATCTATTAACCCCACATGCATGAGATATTCATCCATCATCATATCATACTCATACATACATGATATAATTGACTTTGAGGTATGTCATCCCTTTTATTCATAACCTTTTATGCTTGAGTTTATACATTGATACCTTTGTTTATACTTAACTCACCTTTGTTTGTATCCATGATACACATGTCATGTTTCACACACCATTTGAGATACTCACCATTAATGTTTGCTTTGAGATGAATGATTCCTCATTATTGCTAAAAATCTAAAGGAATATGAATGATATTGCCTAAAATTATCAAGGTATCCACTCTTTTTTCCTCCTCTTTTACTTTGTGCTTAGTATTGTTAAAGCTTGACACCCTCCCTATTTTAAAATGGTTTTGTATTATTAAAACTCAACCTCTTTTAAATCAATCTTGGTTTTATATAGTTAAACTTTAACTACCACTCTTTTAAATCACATTTGCCTTGTGTTGTTAAAGTTTAACTCCCTTTTAAAAATTGTTAAATGTCGTTAAAACTTAACATTTTAAAAACTCCTAGTGTATTATTAAAGCTCAACACGCAAAAAGATTTTTGTTACTTTTAACTCTTATTTTTTTCCTTTTATCGAGAATTACAAATATTTTAACTTCCTATTATACAAAAAAGGTATGTAAATTTCCTATATTTACACCGTCTCACTCTATTTTTACAAGTAAATTTCTGTAGAGTATTACAAATGTAGATGTGAAACTTTATTAGTACAAACCTCTGGACGGAGGTGAGCCACCCAAAAAGTAAAACGATGATTAATTGTCCATTTAAGCCGTGGAGTAGAATGGAAAATTGCGCGAAAGATATTTATTGTGCATTGACTCTAGTTGTTGTGTGCATCTTTACTTCTTCCATCTTTCTACATATATTCTCACACACCTTTAATACCACATTACATTCCCAAACAGAGTAGAACTGTAGAATACAAGAAATGGCGAACTCACCCGAAACCCAACTTCCAATCAAAGCTTTTGGCTGGGCTGCTACCGACACTTCTGGCATACTCTCTCCATTCCATTTCTCCAGAAGGTTCTTTTACTATCTCATTTCAATTATTCGCTGCTTCGTTTTGCGATTATGATTTTTGATGTGGTTTTTGTTTCTAGGGAAAATGGAGAAGATGATGTTGCGATCAAGATTCTGTTTTGTGGCGTTTGTCATTCTGATTTGCACACTCTCAAGAATGATTGGGGTTTCACTACTTACCCTGTTGTTCCCGGGTATGCTTTTTTTTCTTCTCTTCGTTTCTTTAACTTTTCTGGTGCTTCTATATTCTTTTGCAGTTTGAAATATGCTACTCTGTAGTATTATGTAGCAGTTTCTGACGAACTGATATTTTTAAATTATTATTTATATTCTATACCATGAAACTAAAATAATATTATAGTGGCCCTTTTTCTTGTATTGATCCATTTATTTATTTATTGATGTGTAAAATTAATTTGTATATGTGCGGTTTATCTCGAGTAGAATTGATTTTAAATTAAAATTAGGGTTTGTAGCTTTAGGGTTATTTGAATTGGTATTTGTGTGGAGACGTTAGACTAGACTACATAGTACTAATTCACTTTAAAAAAATGGAATTTCAGTCACTAATCTATTTGATAAAAAAAATTGAATTATGTTTGTAACCTTTGAAGGAGTTAATATTTAATTTAAATTTAAATTACTGTGTTACCTTTGAAGGAGTCAAATCCTAATAAACTATGGGGCCATTTAACCTTACATTACATGATGTGTCTATGATACAATCAAAATTTAGGTGTGTTACAATAATAGGTGCGTTGCAAAGACTGTGTAAATGTTGATGATATGTATGTGAATCAACACTCTGAGGAGATACGTCTGATATAGAAGCAGAAACTTTCACTGCAGTTTTCTGTTTTTGGTGAAAATGATGCAATGTTTGATTGTTTAAATTATTTGGTTTTGTCTGATGATGTTTGTCATCTTTGAAAATTGATTAATAATTTAAAACGTACATCGGTGCCTTGATGCAATAGTCAAGATTGGGAATAGTAATACTTGCATATGCATTGAGTTTTGAGATTGTGTTTTTCAGGCATGAGATTGTTGGCATTGTGACAAAAGTTGGAAACAATGTGAAAAATTTCCGTGCGGGGGATAAAGTTGGTGTTGGTGTAATGGTGGAATCTTGTCAAACTTGTGAGAATTGCCAGCAGGATCTAGAGAATCACTGTCCTAAAATTGTGTTCACCTATAACTCTCCTTATAAAGGGACAACTACCCTGGGGGGTTATTCTGATTCCGTGGTTGTTCACCAGCGGTATGTACTCCAGTTTCCGGACAACTTACCCCTTGATGCTGGTGCTCCGCTATTGTGTGCTGGGATCACCGTGTATAGTCCGATGATATATTATGGCATGACTCAGCCAGGCAAACATTTGGGAGTGGCTGGGCTTGGTGGGTTAGGCCATGTTGCAATCAAATTTGGCAAAGCATTTGGGCTGAAGGTTACTGTCATTAGTACCTCTCCTGACAAGGAAAGAGAGGCCATTGACAATCTTGGTGCTGATGCTTTCCTTGTTTCCAGTGATTCTGAAAAACTGAAGGTAAGTAAAATACAAAACTCTTAACTTTTATAGCAATCTGGTTCATCTAGGTTAGGCTTTAGCTGTTTTACTGATACTTTATACTACAGTTCTATAGGAATTACCAAGGATATAAAACTCTGGGCCTTGGAATTCTCTGGTTGCAAATAATATATGCTTTGCTTGTTATAATTTACTATTTTATAGCATAATATGTCATTTAGCATCTACTGTTCATAAGTTATGTTGGAATATTTTTAAACTTGTAATCAAATTATTGAGAATTGCACAAAGTGTTTTGAGATCCTATTAGAAACTTGAATACATTAATATGGTTGTGTAGAACACATGTTCTAATCGACTTTGCAGTAGTCAACTTAGTCAAGATGCACATCTGACCATGAAAAAAACCTTAGTTTTCTGTTAACCGGATCAATGGAATTAGCTTCTTCTCCATGATAGTCAATAGTAAAATAATGGATTGAATGGCTCTGCATATCTGCTTGTAATGCATTTGAAAGTTGGTATCATTTTACACAGGCTGCTACGGGAACCATGGATTATATCATAGACACAATTTCTGCTGCTCATCCTCTGTTGCCACTGCTTGGCCTGTTGAAGCTGAATGGGAAACTGGTCCTTGTGGGGTTGCCTAGCAAGCCCCTTGACCTCCCTGTCTTTCCATTAGTTGGAGGTAAACCATCAGTAATTCTATATGTTTATTCCTACATAAATCTGAATTGCTGTTTAAACCGATAATGAGTCCGCGACCTGCAAATCTGAAACTTAGCACATAAATTTGGCCAATGAAATATCTAAATTTTCACATGTCGAATGTCTTGATTGCAGGACGTAAACTTATAGGAGGGAGCAACTTCGGAGGGATCAAGGAGACTCAGGAGATGCTAGATTTCTGCGCCAAGCACAACATAACTGCTGATATTGAGCTGATTAGGATGGACCAAATCAACACAGCAATGGAAAGGCTTAGCAAAGCTGATGTCAAATATCGCTTTGTGATTGATGTGGCCAACTCTTTCTCTAGTTTGTAGAGTTGATATCACCTTGATTCTTCAACACTTTGTTATGTGCTCGGCGTGCGTTTAATCTAGTTATTTTATATTAAAACTTATTTTCAAATCAAAGCTAAGAATAAGAGCTTTTAAAAATAAATAAGTAGTTGGAAGCTATTTGGTAGTTTTATCGTTTTGGTTATGGGTGTTTAAAAGTGATTTGGTCCAATAGAAAACTACTAATCGAATCAAAAGTAAACTACAAAAAAAATATGTATTTTTTAAAAATGTTTTTGAGCTATTTTTTAATAGAACCGTACGGTTTGGTTTACTATTTATTTTTTGTAAATAAAACCAAACGCATTATGTTATAATTCAAACTTTACTTAATTCACATTCAACTCAAATCTATTATTCCTTAGTCTTAGAATTACTAACGATTTTCTTTTTCTCATATTCAAGATTTTAATTTCTGCCTTCCTAAATCTCTCCTATCAATATTGTGCCTTTTTAATCAATCGTTAATTGGTTTAGTGGTGATTGGCGCTAGACTTGGTAGGGAGAACTACGCTTCGATCCCCCCAACTACGATCGGGAGGGGGCTGGAATCACTTGATGCCAGAACTGACCCCCGAACCGGACTAAACCGGTGTTGAAAAAATAAAAAATATTGTGCCTTTTTTACATCTTTTATTCGCCAAGTACATCTCACGTCTTCGTTTTCAATCTCTCCTCTCTTATGTTTTTTCTTTTTCTTCTCACTTTTATGTTACTGTTATCTCTTCTAATTTTGTTTCTATCACGTATCTTCTCTAATCTCTCCTTTCTTTTTTAACTTCTCTATCTCTTTGCTCCTTTATTATGTTTCTTTAGTAATGTTTTTATATTGTTTTATATATTTCATTTCACTTTTTGTCTACTCTAATTTTTATGTATTTAATGTGAAGTTATTTTTAAATATGATGAGTTTTGTTATTTGATAATGTATAACCGATTAAACACAAAAGTATGTTATTCATTATATGTGTGCGTATGGTTCAATAAAAATATTCTAAAAAATCAAAACAATCAAACCAACTCAAACTTCATTGGTTTGATTTTATTTCAAAAAACTGCATTTATTTTAGTTCTATCAAATATTCAAATATTTTAATATGAATCTCTTGCAAGCTTTTGGAAGGAATTTTTCTTTTAGGTTGTTGAAAATTTTGGTTGGATTTTGATCATATTCTCCACTTTTTCTCTTTGTTATTTTTATTTTGTTGTACAATTTATTTAATTTCACTCTTTGAGTTCTTCTAACCCCTAAACAGCCACTTTCCCTATTCAAGACCCACCCGGGAACATATTTTGAAAAAAATATGAATTTCTTGCAAGCTTTTGCGAATAAATTTTTGTTTTAGGCAGTTGTACCTTAACTAGAAGTCACAAGGATTCATTAGTAGCACTGAATCGTCAAAAATCATGTATAAGAAAAATATATTCGGTTTGAAAAAGAGTTGTATCATCATTCTTTCTTTGAAATGTATAATTAGTCGGAAAAATTTTCAGACAATCAAACCAATCTTTAAGAGCTTGTCTTAAATTGTAGAGACTTATTTTCATTTTGAAAACATGAGTAAGAAGAGTTTTTCAAAATCAGAAGAATGATCAACATGCATTTTCTTATGTATGTAACACTTCAATAATGCATTATTTACATTTATTTGGAATATTTTACGAAAACGCGTGAGAAAGTTAGAATCATCGTTATGGTTTCTAGTTGAGGTACATGAACATAAGTTTCATTAAGATTTATGTTTCGTTGTTAATTTTAATCTTTTATAATGTGTCTTGTTTTATTTCTCAAAACATTTCTAAACACATCAAGCTTGTCCCGAAATATCAACCAAGGTTCCAATAACTCAACTAGTTTTGGGATCGGGTTCCCAACCGTTGTTTCTCTCAAATTGATTTAAGGCTTAATATATTTTTGTGTCATGTATGTTAACCTCGGAGTTCATTTTGGTCCCTTAATTTAAAAAGGTCCATATTAGTCCCTTAATTCTTTAAAATGTATCATATTAGTCATTTTCATTTAATTAATGATGGGAAAACTCAAAAATTCATCGCTAATTATATTAAAATGACTAATATGACACGTTTTGAAGAGTTAAGGAACAAATATGAACATTTTTTAAGTTAAGGGATCAAAATGAACCTCGAATTTAAGATACAAGATTAAAAAGGCTATTATACCTTGATTTAACATTTCTTGCATAGTAATATACCAATGTTCTTTGATGATAGCTTCGTCAATTTCCTTTAACTCAATATGTGAAACAAAAGCCATATAGTTACATACCTTGCTAAGGGAGTGTTGAGATGTTATTCCCTTATAAATATTTCCATTAACATTTTGAATAGAATGGTCCTTAATGATCCTCCGTTCTTAAGATAAACTTTATTTAGCTGACTCCTTTGAATTTTTATATTTGGACTTTGGACTTTCTCTTGTCTTTGATATTTTTTCCCTTTATTTTCATCTTGCAAGGATGTTATTTAAGGGATACCTGCAAAATTAACAACCTCTACTTCTACCTATTGGGGGTTAGTTCACCAAAAGTAACATGTACGGGTTCTTTCATAGTCATAGTCCTTTCGATAAGAAGTTTAAAAAGGATTACATTTTTATAGACCATGCATATAGAGGAATTAAACATAGTTTATTATTTTTGTTATACAACTTACGTGATGCTAAGTAACTTGTGCAATAATGTTTTAATCAAATAGAGCAATTAAAGGGTAAGATTAGGGATCTTATTGAAAATCAAAGATTCAATGACTTTGTCTTGTTTTTATTAGGTTATGAGATTTCTTTTCTTGTAAGAGTGGAACAATATACCATATTGATTTCTTTATTTGTGTCATTTGAAGAGCAACTATCGGTATCATTATCTGCATCACAACTTGACTTTTCTACATTTGGCACCCATTCTTTTTGGGTTATTTGATGTTAGTTGCAAACATATTTCTACTTTTACGTTTACAATGCTCTTTATAAAAGTATGAAGGTTGGTGTCATTTTTTGCTCTCATGACTCTTTTTGATGAAACAGAACATGGATACATGTTTGTCTTTATTACGGTAATTACATTTTAAGATTTTGCATTTAAATGTTTGTTTGGTATTGCAAATATTGCCAAAGCTTTTACTATTGTTCTTGGGTTTTTAATCAAGATCAACCCTATCGTAAAATGTTTTTTGGTAACCTAACAGAAGATTCAAGTATTCTCTCCCTTTAGTGAATTTATCAAGTGTGTTTTTAAGATCATCAATTTTATTTTTCAAAGAATTTTATTGATCACACTTGATAGATTTGTCTAACAATTTATAAGATAAAAAAGAGCTTTAAATTAGATCATATTTCCTTTCTCTAATATTTTCTTTTTCTTCCAATAATTTTTTATTTTTCAATTCAAGGGAAAAGACAGTGTCTTTGGAGGTAGAGATGATTTGTTCTAGTGTATTTGTTTATTTTGTTAGCCTCTCACAAATGTGAAATAAATCTTAATAAGAAAAGTGATAGGTTACTTCATCATCTTGATGATTTCTCGTGAGGTAGAGGTTTGTTTCTTCCTTATCTAGAGATTTTTTATAATCATTATCTCAAACTATGTATGCTCTCTTTTCTTCTCTCTTGGATTTATTGAACTTTTTTTGGTTTTTTCTTGGGTTTTGAGGGCAATTTGATCGTATGTGTCCTTTCTCTCTGCATTGATAACATGTAGGAATGGACGAGGAACTTTTTTCATTTTGCTTCTGGTGCCTTGAAGTTTCTTTTTCCTTCTTTAGGAATACTTTGAATTTACAAAATATGAATTCCATGAACTTATTACTTTTACTTTGACACTCTTTATCTTTTGGCTCTATATCTTCGGTTCTTGTGACTTTTAGGGCGATACTTTTATTCTTTTTCTTGTGATCCTCTTTGTCATCGATAAGCCTTTTTAGTTCCATCTCGTGTTCCTACAATTTTCTAAAGAGAATGGTGTGTCCATAGTCGCTAAATTCCTAGATTCACAAATCGCTGTGACTTTGGGTTGTAAAGTATGGTTTAGGCTTCTAAGAATTTTGTTAGACGACGAGACCTTATCTAGAGGGGTGAATAGCTCCCCAAATTCAAAATTAAAATTAATAAGATTTTTGAAAAGAGTTTAAACTTTGGTTAGCGGAAGTCTCGCGTTTAGATCGAAGTTCGTCTAAATCGAACAAGTTATTGGAACTTGGATACGCATAACCGTGTACGGTATGACAATGAGGCAATCAACGTTGACGATTGAATTCCCAAATTAATGGTTCAATTAGGCACAAGTCAATCAATTTCTAACCAATTAAAACACAAAATGATAAAGTGTCAAATTATCGAACACTTGGTGTGTGATTATTTTTTCAGAAATTTCTTTCAAGTTTGTTGATATTCAAATCATCTTAAAATCAAAGTGATTGCAAGACTATTAACAAATCAACAATAATCAAAACAATTTCCATAAATTTATTACCAATCAATGTGCCTAACAATTTGATAATGAAAATTTAAATGCAAGATATACATACATACATACATACATACATATATATATATATATATATATATATATATATATATATATATATATATATATATAGAGAGAGAGAGAGAGAGAGAGAGGGGGAGGGAGAGGGAGAGGACACGGGGAGTTGTTTAGGCAGTTCACTGATTATCCTCGCTACGACTATGTCTGTCCCTAATTCTAATTTGGAATTGAGATAATGATTCTTACTTTGCAAAATAATGCTTACAAGAGAAATGTAGCAATCCATATCTACAAATCCTAAGCTTGATTATGATTCTCACTCTTTCTCTCCCCTTGATCTTGACTCGATCAAGTTGCCCAACAATACCAATCTGATTCACTATTTCGCGTAACTCCTTTGCAAGAAACCACCATTCTTCAATGCTTTCACTCGGTCGAATCCAAATTGTGAATTATTGTCACCCGATAATGCCAATTGATTTAGCGTCTCACGCTACCCCTTTGCAAGACACCACCGTTCTTCAAAGCTTTCACTCGGTCGAATCCAATTGCAAATTATTGTCACCCAAGGTTTACCAGATTGATTTATTGTCTTACGCTACTCCTTTGCAAGAACCTCTGGTTCTTTAAAGCCTTTCACTTGATCAAATCCAATTTGTGTAATCTAGTCAAAAACCTTCAAATCCCAATAATCTTGAAGGAAAACCCCAACTTGGTTTTCTTATTGAAATAAACCCCAAATCCACAATGACCTTGGAGGATAAGCACTTGGTTTTTTTGAATGAAACTCCCTATGATTCTCAACCCAATCTTAGGTTACAACCAACCTAAATTGAACGTTATCAATCAAGTCTAGATGGCACCCAAATAATGAATGATTATGTATACTTTATTTGTGTGCATGCACAGTTGAGAGGTTGAAGATGATGAGCAATTTTAGTACGTATTTATAGTTTCATAAAATCGGAAATGATGCATGTCTGATGTATTTATAGTGGTGCAAGTTGGAGGCAAAAAGGAATGAAAATATTCTAAAAAACTACAACATGTTTTGACACATGTAAGTCATGTGTCGACCTATGTAATTCCATGCGCGACCTACAACAGGTTATGTGTCGATAGAAAGTTACAGAAGTTATAGGCTTTAAAACTACAACACATGTGTCGACCTGAAAAAATCGTATATGTCGATACATAGAAGAAATTTCTTTAGTATGTGTCAACCTGAAATGATGCATGTGTCGACACATAGTTACAAAAGCTACAGGCTTTAATTCGACAGTACATGTGTTGACCTGCACCCTATATGTGTTGATCTGTACACTTGCTTTTTGAGGGAAAAATGATTTTTCATGCTTGGAAATGGTTTTTGTCATTTATCCCCTTGAGACGACTATTCCTTAACAAAAGTTAGACTCTACTGCCACTTGCTGAACAAGTGACTTTAAGCACAGGAGGGGGTGAAATGTGGTATTCAAAATTCGTGATTAATTATATATTTTTTCGATTAAGATCGTATAAGTAATTTTGACTAAATACTTTGCAGCGGAAATAAAATACTGAACTAAATCGTAGAAATTAAAAATATAGGGTTAGAAAAAATCGCACTAGAGATTTATACAGGTTTGGTCAAACGTTGGCCTAGTCTTGTCCCTAAAGGATCTTCTCGAGATTTTGACTATAAACTTTGACTTTTTGAAGGTTATGCCCATGAATCTTAATATAGTCTGATCTTGAGATTTTAGCAGGTTTATCCCTAACTAATGACATCTTTTACCCCAGGCTAAGCTAACTAACCGTTTAGAGATTTATGACTGCTCTCAGACTCTCAATAACCAAAACAAAGCTTTTTCTGTCAAAGCTTAAGAAACCAAATACATATATTTTATGACAGATTCATCTCAAGAACCAAAATCAATCTCTTAAGAGTATCACATCCTTAAGAATATAAACGACCAGAAAGACCACGTACGAAAATTCTTTCCACACAAGTAAAGCTTCAATTACTAGCACTAATGCAATATACTAATGCAATATGAAGTGAAAGAAAATATTTTCTAGAGAAGGGGAGAAAGATAAATTCCAAAGAAATATGGAAAATTTAGAAAGTGACAAGATTTGAAGTGAGGGTGTGCCTCCACTATATAGTAGTTGAAAAAACCAAAAAGGAAAATAATCCATGGGCAAAATTAATTATCTAATCAATTAGAAAGCCTAAATATGAAGGTTTGAATATATAGTCGTTGCAAGTCATTAATATGTTGACCTTTTTGATTATGTAATCGAGTGACACTCTTCTACTCGGTTAGCATAGTGTTCCAATCGATTGGCTGGTTAGAAAAGTTTTGCCAATCGATTAGATAGTTAACAAATAGTTTGAAAAGGTTTTGTACAACTTTTTAATCACCAGGTTCTAACTTAGAAAAACATTTTCAAGATGAAAACATTTTAAAAGATGTATTTTAAGTGTGTGTGATAGTTGTCTTAGTACTCTTAAGCTACTTCCTTACTTTTACAAAACTCAGGTCAGCCAGACACGACCTGACAAACTTTCACACTTCCTCTCTATTATTACTCTAAGACTCCCAAGACTTTTGTCAAATGCATCGATCATATGAGCACTTTAATCTCGAGTCTATTTCTGTTGATGAGGCATGAGATGTTAGCACTTTACTCTTAAGTCTCTTTCTGTTTATGCGGTGTGAGATATTTGTCTGGTTATGTCACCATCATTAGAGGGTTGAAAGCTATTGTCATAGACTTCATCACAACTGTTGACGACGTTGTTGTCATTAAAATTTCATAGATGGTCTTTTGCGGGATTGTCAACTTTATATTTGCAAGCACATAGATTCACAAATACTATATTCAAAAGTTGAACGCTGAGGTGTTAGAGCCGTGAGAACGCAGAAACCGAAAGTCGATTCCCACAGATGACGCACTATTATGCTCTAGAACCAGAAATAGAGTGAGACACGAGAGCTGCGGCAGAGTAGAGCTTCTGATGCGGCAGAGCAGTGGTGTACCTGCAAGGTTATCCTTTGACGCTCAAGTCAGTGTGTGAAATAGTATGGACCTCAGATATATATGGGAGAGGAATAACAACCTTACTATCTTTTAGGCGTGAAATTCATAGAACTGTTAGATTTGGTTGAGACGTAAATCTCTTGTTGCGAGGTACATGATAGTCCATCGGCCAAGAGAAGATTAAAGAAGTGTGATTGAGCAACCGATTGATATATTTTGTTTGGACTGTTTTGTCTCAAGATGGTCAAATCATGAGAAATATGTCAGACGCAAAACATAAAGTTTTTGGCTTTTTGCACACAATGCCAATGATTAAAACTTTATAAAAACTCATTTACAAAAAATTACTTCAAAATTGTTTTCTAAGTACACATTTATATTTATATTGAGGTTTTGGTATTTACAAATTTTATAAAAAATTTAACGAGATCAAAATTTATATTCAATAACCTATAAAATCATATTGTTCGATTTTTTTTTTAAAAAACACATAAATTAAACATGTGTTATTTTTATTTTATTTCAGCGACAAAATTTGCAGGATAATTTTGTAGATACTTAAAATTAAAAGAGAATAATATTCATACACTGTTAGTGTAAAGTTATTTTACACATTCAACCAATAAAAAATCAATAAAATGCTACATTATTAAAAAAAAAATTAAAATAAAAGTGGAGTGTAATTAGATGCATGGTTGTGATTGGTTGACAGTGTAAAATTATTTTACACTATCAGTGCATGACTCCTATTCTCAAATTAAAAAATTTATATGGTGACATAAAACTAAATTTGATAATATTAGTAGAGAATAAAAAAATATTTAATTAATATCTTTTTAAAAATATTATTTTATTTTACTTATGAGATTAATTGGTATGCACTATCGATATAAATTTTTTTACACAATCGAAATATTACAACCATTCATATGTGATATTTTAGATACAAATAAAAAAAAGTCAGATACATATAAAAATTTAACTTTTATGATTAATTCACAGTGTAATTTTATTTAATATTTTAAATATGTATCAATTGAATTATTTATTTTATTTCACTCTACTCTTTAATATTATTAATGTAATAAAGTATATTTATACACATTTTTGTTCTCAATAATCAAAATTTCTCTTTGATAGTTTATATTAGAAAAAACATGGAATAATATTTTATTGCTTCACATTGTTAGACATTTATCAGACATTCAATAATTGAAAAAAATCATAGTAATTTTTTTTTAAAAAACTATGAAAATTTTGGAAAGTGGTTTTTTGAGTTTAAATTATTTGAAGGTTAGATTTAAAAAATTTAGGGGATGGTATATAGATCTTGAAGTGGGTAAGGGCTTATATGAATAGGGCCCAATTAGATAAATCCGACCCATCCTCACACAGAAAATTTTCTGCCTAGGTCTCTCTCCTTCTCGGCAGTAAAGCCGTAGCAAGAAGCGATGAACGAGGAAGATCTTCCGCTGAAGGAGGCGAACGTGCTCAAGGGTCACGAGGGTGGCGTGCTCGCCGCCAGGTTCAATTCCGACGGTAACTATATCCTCAGTTGTGGCAAAGACCGTACCATACGCCTTTGGAATCCTCACCGTGGCATCCATATCAAAACCTATAAATCGCATGGCCGTGAAGTTCGCGATGTCCACGTTACTTCGTATATACATACACTCTTTCTCTTTCCTTTACATTCATTCGTCATAAATGTATATTCAAACTTTATCGTAATTTCACTTGCTTACTAGAGTATGCTATACGTGTTTTCCAAATAAGTGCTTATGTATAAGCTATTTTTTAGACACAGGTAAAATATAGTCAGATTTTTTTTATATAAGTTACAATCGAAGACATTATGAAAATAAAGTGAAAATAACTATGGCTTTGTTTGGATTGATGGAATCGGATGGAGTGGAGCGGAATTGAATGGAATAAAATGATTTTCTATTGTTTGAATAATTTAAAAACGGATGGAGCGGAGCGGAAAGGAGTGGTATGGATTCCTTCCATCACTTACCACCATATTCTTTCCTCTCCGATTTGCGCGGAATGAACTCCATCATACTCCGCTCTGCTCCATTCCGCTCCGTTCATTTCGTGATATCCAAACATAGCCTAATGGACATGTTGTAAGTTACTTTTTGAAGTTCGCGCAAACTGTCTCAGAAGTGTCTGTGTTAGTATATAAGTTTAAATAAGTCAATCTAATGGAATGTTTGTTATATAAATTGTGGGGTTTTCTGGTTTGATTTCGATCGAGCATGGTTGTCTGTTATGTAAACTGCATTTCTTGTTGTTTTGTTTGCTATTAGGGACAACTCCAAGTTATGTTCCTGTGGTGGAGATAGGCAGGTCTTCTATTGGGATGTTGCTACTGGACGCGTAATAAGAAAGTTTCGTGGCCATGATGGTGAGGTACTTTCTATTCTATCTTTCTTACTATGATAATTGCTAAAGAACTTTTTCGCTTCTCTCTTTTTTTTCTTGCTTTTCTCTTTGAATGAAGGAAACCATGAGAGTTAGGGATTGTGAAATTGATGTGTTTCTATCATGTCACTATTTCTACTACTTCTTTTGGTTTATTGCCTTTTACTTTTTACATATGTCACTGGTTTCATCATGTATACATCCATTTTAAACCTAAGCCAATGACCCCTCCGATTATTTTTGTTTTCTCATGCACTAGAGTCTATTTTTTATTTTGTAGTTTTGTGTGCAATGTTGAAAATTAAAATTTTGATGCTGAGAGTTTATGTTGTCTTGAGCAGAATTTGAAATTGTGGCTGTGAGTTTACTTTTTAGAGGTTTTTGATATCGCAAAAATTTGTAGTTTATAACTAAATGACTAATGTAACCACAATTGCAGTCATGATACGGTCTTGGAGACATCAAAAACGTTGATAACACAGCCACATCATGGTCGCAGACCTTCTTACAATCGGGGTCGCTAGCCCTTTTTTATGACTTTGGTCTTGAGCTCTCAATGATTGTTATTATTGTGAATCTGTGATATATGTTCGCCCGACCTTTAATTCAGAACAGGCAATACAATACAATTTTTTGTTTCTAATAGGTTATTTGTTCTGTAGGTAAATGGTGTAAAATTCAACGAGTATTCATCTGTTGTAGTCTCAGCAGGCTATGATCAATCATTGCGCGCTTGGGACTGCAGATCCCACAGCACTGAGCCAATACAGGTGGATTTCATCAACTGATTCCCCTATCCTCACTATTCAACTCATTTATTACATGCAATGCACCCAATTTCTTTCTGCTGGCTTATTAATCAGGAACCACAATTGATGCGCAGGTTATTGACACATTTGCAGATAGTGTGATGTCTGTTTGTTTAACAAAAACTGAAATTATCGGAGGAAGTGTTGATGGGACTGTTCGAACATTTGATATTCGTATTGGCAGGTTTGTTACATTATATATAAAAAACTTCAAGACCTGTATATTTCATAATTCATGAGTTTATGTGTAAAAAAACTTAGTAATACAAATTAAGCGATATTTCAAATTAGACACTTTGGGTATGTTTGGATTGGTGGGGACATAATTGATTCTAGCAGAATTGAGTTTGTAGAGTTGATTTTAACATAATTGAGTTTAGTAAAATTGATTTATGTTTGGATACATTTATGTAAAAGTGAATTGAACATTAAATTTTAGTGTAAAAATCACCCAAAATCAATTCTAGAGTCAGACGCTACAAATTATAGTTTCAAGTTGAATCAATTCTACTTTTAAAAAACCAAACACCTCAAAATCACCCAGAATCAATTCTACATCTCTAGAATTGATTTTGGGTCTCGTAGAAGTAGAACCAAACATACACTTCTATTGTTGCCATAAATTTTATTTGCATTGTGCAATTTTACTAAGCTTCTATGTTCTTTTCATTAGAGAAATATCGGATAGCTTAGGGCAACCTGTCAACTGTATATCGATGTCAAATGATGGCAACTGCATCCTAGCCGGTTGCTTAGACTCTACCGTGCGTCTTTTGGACAGGTATGTTTGTAACATTTGAGGAACATTTACTATGGCTCTTTATCTCTTTTAAATTCAATATCCTTTCGTGTGACAGAACCACTGGTGAACTATTACAAGAATATAAAGGACACACTAATAAGGTTAGCCTGAATAAATCTGATTGTAGCACTTTCAATTCAAATATTCCACATATAGCATTAAGTACTAATAAAGGAAAATAGCAGGTGCATGGTCTCAACTATTTGTATGCAAGTTTATATTCACAGTCATTACTCATCTGTATATCTGCATTTGTGGAATGCTATTTACTGATCCCTGCAATTGCAATTATCAATTCCTGAAGCATGTTTTTCTTTTGATTTAAGTAACTTTACTATGTTCAATTCAAAACTTTTTGACTTGAGCATTCTCTGAAATTTGGTCATTTATATTGATTTATCCTCAGTCTTACAAATTGGATTGCTGCCTTACTAATACGGATGCTCATGTAACTGGTGGCTCTGAGGATGGTTTCGTCTATTTCTGGGATCTTGTAGATGCATCTGTTGTGTCAGAATTCAGGGCTCATGCCTCAGTGGTAAGAAAAAGATTCTAGTTTATTCATTCTAAAAGAAATACGTGGAAGGATGATACTAAAAGAAAACTATCATGATTTCTTGAACCTAATACCATAACATGCAATATGTTTACGGTTTTGTAAGTTTTCATTTCCCTCTTGATGGGGGGAAATTAAGAATTTCTTATTACTGACTAGGTAGTAAAATCTCACTTGTTCATTTATTCTTTATATGATTCCTGGTGGAGTTAAGTGGATAGTGTTTGAAAGCCTCTTATTTTACATTGTATTTTCATATTGATTGATAATGAATTTGAAGCATACTCTGAAAATAATTTTTACCACAAACACCTCATAATTTAGATAGAAATGATAAATTAGTTGTGACACCTAAGTGCACATTTGGATTTAGAGTGAGTTTGGCAAATCACGATAACACCTTGACTTTGTCAATTATCTTGAAGCTCCAAAGTGTAGCTTTTGCTGACATAACGTAATTTAGTCAAATTTACCGCCAAGCCAAGCATGCAATTAGCATATGTTATTATTGATGCAATTTTTGGTCTGCTGGAGGAACTTTGTTATTGCATGAATTAGTCTACCGTATGCTGCACTTTATTATTGTAGGTTTTTAGTCCAAAGATAATGGCATTATTAACTATATACAATGTGTTTTCTTTGTCAGGTAACAAGTGTAAGTTATCACCCAAAGGAAAACTGCATGATAACTTCATCCGTAGATGGCACTATTAAGGTATGGAAGACATAAAAAACAAAATGCAAACAACAAGTTTCTCTGGTGTTTCCACACGTACCAAACATCCGGCAATACAAATATGTATGATGATGATATCATGTTCAATTGCAAAAGGAGTAGTCACACACCATGTTACTTCAGGTGTTATTAGATATATTAGATACAAGTAACATTCTTGGGGAGGTTTGTTTGACTGAGTTACATGTGCATTTTGTTTGGAAGATAGTAAATAATACTACTACAACAGTAGGGGGCATCATGCAACACTGATCTTGAGTCAAATCATACACCAGTTTTTGTCACCATTGAAATATTGGGTATTGGGCAATTCACTTTACGTGTGTTCTATGATCCATCAATTGTTGTCAAATTTACTCGATTGATCTATATCCTGAATCCTGATTTAATGTGTTCCCTGTGTCGGTTGTAACTTTACTAGTGTAGTTGGCAAACAAGTGGCTTAGAATTAGATACTGTTGTTATGTTATGTAGCTACAAAAATCTATTTATTCTGTGATCATTATCCGTGACTTTTGTTTTCCAATGTCTAACACCACCTCAAACGCTAAAAATGGTGATGTTGACAGCAATGCTTTGCAGCTATTTATTGGCTAATAATTTAGAAAAACTGTTTGTTTTTTCTTTCAGATAATTGTAGTAGCACTTTTTTGGATTTACTATCTCATTGTTTGTTTATCAAAGTGATAATCTGTTTACTGTTAATACACTTTTTGGTAAACCTTCATTATTGTCGCTTTATCATTGTATAGTAAAATGGGACCTTCTAGTACAATCAGTTTTTTCTTTAAATAAAATTTAACTTTTTTTATAACAAATTGATCTTTGGTGAATTGAGCAATGGAATTCACAAGGAGGATTATAGTAGGTCTCAAGGCTAAGAGAACCGACACTTGTTTAAATAAGATTTAAGATATTTTTTTCATAGCTTTTATGTATGTAGCCATGATGAAATACTATATCTTAAAACCAAATTGTTAATAATAGTTGCAATATTTTCAACTTATTCTTGAATTTCCTTTAAAAAATAAAGCAATATTTTTAAAATTATTACATTATTTATAACTTTTATGTATGTAGCCATGATGATATAATATATCTTAAAACAAAATTGTTAATAATAGTTGCAATATTTTCAACTTATTCTTGAATTTCCTTTAAAAAATGAAGCAATATTTTTAAAAATTATTACATTATGAAATATCAACAACTTCTTTACATTATTAAATGATTCAATTTTTTTAGTAGAAATTGAGTATTCTCTACGAACTAACTGTAGAGATTAATTCTCATAAATAAATAATGCGATTTAACTCTATAAATAATTTATTTATTTAACTCAATTAATACATCTCATTTGAGTTACTACACCCTAAGAAATTACTTAAACTAAATTTTAAGAAAAAGATGAGACCGTTTGATTAAAAAATTGGGTACTAATTATATTTTCAGAATGGAATTGATAACAAAATTCTGATCCAAATAACACATTAGTAAATCATTAATTTGTTAGTTTATTGAAATGGGATAATTGTGTCATCTTAATTATATTCCTCTCTTCAACTTCAAAATAGAAAAACCCCTAGTTGAATTTCATGTTGCATAAGCCTAATTAAAATTCTGTGATTGGTTGTGTGTAAAACAATTTCTTAGGTATGTGTCCACCTAAAAATTTTCCAGCCATACGACACCTCAACGATGAGTAACTGAGTTCTTGAGACACATTTCTGAAAACGTGAATTGTAAGAGTAAAATTACTTTTGAAACTATAATGTTGTGGTGCTCTTTTTTTATGATTAATTTTCAACTTTTACAAGTCTCGCTGTCAAATTTTCAATGCAAGATGGATTCTCTTCCCGTACATGTGGCTAACAATTATATCAATAATAATAATAATAGTGGTAGTTATAGTCATTATCACCGTCATCATTGCATCTGGTATAGTATACATATAAATATATGGATTATACAAAATAAAATATTCAATAAATATTTCAGATCATTAAACATGCCAAGTGAATGTTGTTTAAACATCAATTTCTTCTAGGTGAAGTTTATTAATCTTTCTCTTAGCTAGTCAACGTATAAAAAAAATAATAATTGATGTATACTAGTATATTGGTATAGTAGGTGATGTGTCAAATTCTAAAAAAAAAATCAAAAAAAAAAGAAAGAAAGAAAAGATTTGTATCTAGTGTTGTCCAAGTATAATAATGAAATGCCTTTACTTGTTGAGGAGTATAAACTTAGTATTAAATTTTGTATATATTATTTAAAGAGGCCGAAAAGAAAAGATATTGTATAAAATAAAAAGTGTTTGTTAGAAGTGAGAGATTATAGCACCGACAGTTTTGAGAGGTAACAAAGGAACCATATATTTGATTTGACTGGTCCCTTATGCAATAATGAATCAAAAATAAAATTAAAAATAAAAATAAAAATAAAAGAAAAGGAAAAAGAATATTGAAATAGACAAGCTTCAGGTTTTGTGTCTTGAATGAGTAGCTAGCAGGATTGCAGTTGCAGGAAAAGAAATTATTGTGGCATTTATGTAAAATTTGTACTAAAAGATAAGTGAAAAAAAAGTGAGTAGTTGAAGTGTAATTGAAGCTCAATTTATACTTTTTATTTTGGCCACAGTTTATACGGTCGCAGAGTAGTTCAACTGATATGTGTTAGTCGTATTAATTGAGTATAATTGTTTAAGAATTTAATTTTTGACAGACGTATTTATTTATACTTATTTATTGTTGTTGATATTTATGAATTAATATTTTTTTATAAAAAATATAATTTTTTTCTATTAAAATTTAAGTATTAAATTAATTTAAAAGACATAATCAAATATTCAGTTTTGATATTTTTGACTACCATCGTGTGGTTGAAGTAAGTACAGTGAGTTTCCACCGAACGCAAACGAACAGATTGCCAGCTGTGGCCTCTTGTTCTTGATGGGACCCACTCTAAAATTATGAAATTGGGACTTGCTTGGTTGTCTTTAGCCCCACCATCCCTCACATGTTTTTTCACGTGGCATGTTTCTATTTACAACTTAGCAAAAATACTAGTACCATGTACTTACCCAATTATTAGCTTTGTAATTAAGCATTTAACTTGCTATTTTCCATAAATAATGTGCATCTTATTTTTCAGATGGGAATAAAATGAACATGATGCCAAATGTGGAAGAGTGAGAACTATCAACTTATGTGTTACCTATTTGTTATCTAAATTCATGAAATATAAGGTTTGAATTCTATTTTAGAATTCTAAAAGAAAACAATAGTTTACTAGAAAATTATAAATATTATAAGCTTGAAAAATATTTTTGAGAAAAGTAAATATAAAAGGAACAAACTAATATAGATCTTGAGAATAATTTTATTTTGGATAAATACATTGGTGTAGTTATTCGTCAAAACCTATCACCTCAACAAATTCATTATTACGCATTGCATTGCATGTTTGACAGTTGTTTTACTAGGAAAGTATAATTGATCAAAGATCAAAGGTTGTGAATTATAATGGTGGACTTGAGTTTCAGGTATGTGAGAGAGAGACTAACCTGCAAAGTTAGCACTATAACACTCAAGTCAATATGAGAGTAAGATGAGTGAATGAAGTTTGAATTTGAATCGTCCCTAGAAAATAGCTTCCTCTTTATATAGTAGAGTGCTTATAACAGCTTTTTTATCTTCATGTGAAAGATGTGGATATCTATTAGATGGATCTTGGATCCATATCACCTACGCTCTAACTCAGGATAACACTCTTGCTTCGCAAGTGACTTTAGTAAATTAGCACGTTTCTCTAGACAGTGGTTTTGGGCCTTATGATCGGCCCAACATTGTTTCCCCAATCCCTCGCCCATGCTTTATAGGGTGAGAGCTTTGTTGCATTTGTCATTTTCTCTCAGTCGTAACCCAACTTGAATGGAAAGTCAAAATGTGTTATTGTTGTCATTAGGAACATGCGTCTTAAATGAGACTCAAACTTTAGATGACTTTTCATATGTTATATCGGAACGGTCTTTAAAAATTATAGTACTTGAGTGTTTTTCTAAGGCGATCTGGACTGCTGATAATGCCTATCACATTTCTTTTCGTTAGGCATTATGCGATCTTTGTAGAGTCAACTTCATAACTTCTTGGGGGCATTACCTTTGTTCTTTTCATAATTTGTACTTCCATAACATATTATTTTTTCAGTCCATGAAAGTGGTACCACCATGAGGTAAAAATTGGAAAAGGGACTTTTGTCTTTTGGGTTGGTCCTGCAATTTCGGCAACTATGTCTACCTTTGCTCGCGAAGGTAGCCTTGAAGGGGCTTTCCTTGACGTGGGTCCTTCTTCTGACTGAGGTGTATTGATCCATGAGGAAGATAAAAGAAGTTGTAGAAAATATGGGGAATGTGTTATTCCTTTCTATGAATTTACTTTTTTGATCATGGGTCTCTGCCTGCTCTTTAACAATTTCTAAATAGAAGTTTTAAACCATTTGATGATTTCCCTTCGCAACTGAGCCTTGTGAGTTGGGCCTACATCAAAGTCTTTCAGTAACGGTGTGACTATCGGGGAGGAAGTCCGTCTTTATCCCTTTTCTTACACCTTTTTAAGAAACAACGTAGCTTAGCGAACCACGCACAGGGCCAATACTAAATTACATTGGCACATGTTACCCATTATTTTGAAGCATTTTCCAATGGCGTGAAGCATTTTGAATATCAATTATTTTTTGTTACCACTCTCATCAAAGAGGCTCATGCGACAGTATCTGCCATATGAACCAGAACGGAGAACAGGTGTACAGGTTTGTTTCATAAGTTTTGGAGCCAATGTCCCTTTTTAATGGGGAATGAGTCATATGTCTACAAGGCAAACAGTATATCCCAAAAGGAACTTTACTTGAGAAATGACTAATCCTCTTCTTCAAAGAGTTTGGTTACACTAGGGTGTTGTCCCTCGGGACGAAACCTCAAAGAAACGCTTGAAGCGACTAATTGAAACCCACTTATTGATGGACACCAGCACCAATGATGAGATGAAAGTTATCTTCGTTGATTTTCTGGTGCTTTATTTCCCATTGTCAGTTATTTTTACCTGTAATTCTTTATATTTTGATAATTATCCTATATAGATTCGATGAAGTATGAGAAGATAACTTACCGAATGAATAAGGGAATCAACATGTGTCAACGATTGATGCTCCTTCAAATGTCCTGATGTCATTTAGTGGTCGTGCTGTAGTCAGGATGACAATCAGGTCAGACCGATCTTCTAAATCATACTCTCCTCATTTGCGAGGAGGGAATGCCTCGAGGATACTCCTAATGTCGAGATTCTAGGTGGTGCTCGAGGGGTTTCATGTGCCTATGTCTTCTAGTCTAGACAATGAAGCTAACGAGGAAGAGTTGTTCTTATCTTTCTAGTTTGTTGTGCTGCTTATTAGAGTAGCTGATCACATGGACATTCTTTTTGCTCATCGACATCATATGGTGAGATAGTTTTTGCAAGACAGCCGTTGTTATCCATGTTTCCGCATGATACGTACGTGCAAGAAGTGTAAAAGACTTATGTATATCTTACCGAGATTAATGATGATTTGAGCACTAGCTATCATCTTTGGACCAAAGATGACAAGAAAAAAGTAAAACTTAGTTTAAAACCTAAGTACTTGATGATGAGTGCTCTAAGTACAGGAAAGTATCTTTGTGTTTTTAATTATAAATAAATCAATAACGTCCAAATAATCTCCATCATCTTCACTAGTTTCAAAAATAATACTTGAAGAAGTGATTAAAGGATTAGCACTAACTATTTCGTTTGAAAGAACTATCATAGGAAATGAATGATCCTATGAAGAATCAACATTCGGGATTTTTTTTGGAGATTCATCACATCGAGAATCTCCTTAAAAAGGGGAATAAATGGGATAAAACTCAAGAGATTCATTCAAAGATATATTTAAAAGCTAGTATGAAAATTTTCTTGAGTATTTTCCATAATAATGACAAAGGAAAGTGAAAAAGAAGAGCATGTTTGCTTCAATGTCACCACTAAAGAAGATAATGATAATAAGGTAACAACTCTAACTTATAACTAAATTTTTAAGTTACGTGTTAAGCTCAAAAAAGAGAATGAGAAAATAGAAAGAAGCATTGCTGAGTTTAAATATTATATTGACTTTCTAGAAAATAGTAATAAAATTCTTGGGGGGAGAATTAAGCGATATTAGAAATCAATCATTAGAATCAGCTAAATGTGAAACTTGTGTCCCTAAAAAATGAAGTAGACAAATTGTATCAAACCCTAGAAAAAATCACTTAGGGTAAAAAAAACATAGACTTAATTATATAAAATCAAAGGGATTCCTATAATAAGAGTGGATTAAGCTATCAACGCAATAAATCTTTCATTAGCATTTTAATATGTTAGGAAGAAATCTAATCGTCTTGTGTTTAAATGCAAGTATTGTAATGAGCTTGGTCATTTAAAATCTTTTTGTTATTCTAAATTGAATGATTTAAGGTTGTGAAAGGGAAATACCTCAATGCCTCTTAAAAACACTAACACACGTGGACCCAAAAACATTTGGTTACCAAAGGTGAAAACCTAATTTTTTTGCAGGTATGGTTTGCAACTTCTAGGGCTTAATTGCAAATTAAGAAAAATTGTGCAAAGTATGAGTTTTAAAGCTCCACATAAAAATGGTTTTGATTATCTTGATGGTTTTGGAAGTCCTTGAAAGTTTTGTGGTTAAAGATATTGAGAAAGTTATCACTCATGAAGACATATGAACCAACTCTCGTATCAGCGATCCTGAGAGAAGGAAAATTAACAGTGTAATGTGACTCTCTTTAATAGGGGAGATCTCAATTTTTATTGAGAATTTGAAGTTAAACACTTGATAGAGAATAAAATTTGTAAAACTCCGATTAATCCTCTAACCAGTGGTTAGTTATTTTCCTAGTCCATTTGGTTTACTGCTACTAAATTTTGGGTTTGAGAAAAAATCAATTTAAGTAAGGGGTATCAGGCCAAAAGAAATGGGTTGCAAAAAGGAGAAGTTATGCCCGAAGTCAACCAAGGCCCAAACATATCAATTGCCAAGGAAGTAGAAAAAGTTGCTTATAACCGATTAACACTAATAGGCTAATCAATTAGGCGCATTTAAAATTCCAATTTCATGCCACCTAATATATTAACACTTAATGTCTAATACACTAAATGATCCAAAGGCTACCAATGCCACAAATAAATCATAAGGATAAATTGCATTTATTGCCTTAGTCGATTAGAAGCTCATATAAATGATTAAGGTGATTCTATAGATTGGTATTCTTCCCTCATTTCTAGTCATGTTAATTTATATTCTCTCTTCATCTTTGTTCTCTAGCACTCTTTGTGTTTTCACGTTCTTGTAAGTGTTTTAATGTGTTCTTCATGAGTGTTATCTCTCATCATCATTCATCACAAAATGGCACCGAAAATTGGAAAATACTTTGAAAGCTCTATTATTCTAGCATTATTCTCGAATGATTTTTCCAATACAAGAACAAGTTTAATAGATATTTTTCAGCCAAAATTCTTCTACCAGTCTATTCTTTGGATCTTGGATTCTTCGAAGGTTGTCAGTTCTTCAGTTTTTACAGTATCTTAGAGGAGATGTTCCAAACCCTAGTGAATTGGGAAAGTGTGGTAATCTATCACACAATGGAATGCAGTATAAAGAGGATTTTATGGTTTCCATATGGTGTTTTGATCATGAAAATCATGGAGGATATTGGCTTTGACTTTTAAGAAGAAAAATCTATTAATGACTCAACATGAATATGGATACATGCCTTAGGATAGATGCAAATGCTCAATATCGATGGAGTAGTAATGTATAAGCCGCCCAAAGCAAGAAGAGCTCCACAAAATCAACGGACACTAGAGGAAGGATGTCCCTCAACTACATATAATTTTAATTATGAGATCCCTATGACGAATAATATTGAAGTTATCCTCCACGCCATCATCAAAAAGTAGAAGTATACAAGCAGAAAGATTGACTATTTTGCGCAAAAGCTTGTTGAGATTGGGATGGCATTACCATTTGGGTTGTTTAGTGATAATGAGGAGGGCATTGAGTAATCCTTTCTTATTTGCCTTAGTTTCTTGTTTTTTCCTTTTTGCATCCTTTCCCTTTGTAATCTATAGTTTTGATGATGACAATACTATATGCAAACGACATGTTGTGAAGTCTTCATCTGTGAAGAAGTAATGATAACTATTCTCTATAAATATCAATATATTTGTTTAGAGACCAAGATGTAAAGCCAAATGCAGCACCTCATGTCAAGTGGAATTTGGTGGAGTTCTTTGTGATATTTGGTCAAGAAATATCTGATGATGGTGTCTATCAACTAAGTTATATCAAGCCTCATTAATAAAAGATTTAAGTCCCATATGAAGCGTGGAATCAATGACATATCGAGCAAAGGATCTTGAATCTTCAAAGATTTTGAAAGAGAGGAAGTATGAAAGCTCGCATGGTTTGTGTCTGAGTGATCAGTATATTGTAAAGATATAAGAGTAATCCTTTTATTACTAAGGTAACTACCTCTCTACCTCTCTCTCTCTCTCTCTCTCTCTCTCTCTCTCTCTCTCTCACACACACACACACACACACATACACGCGCGCGTGCAAAGATTTTTTTTAAACCTCTCTTTTTTGCTAAAACACCTTGAAACCTATAAAGGAACCATCAATGTGCGTGTGGGATTGACCAAGAGTGTTTCTAATCATTTAGGAAGCATTTACACACTACTCAATCGATTAGAGACTTAATCCAATTGATTAGAGAAGTGCAAAAGGCTTCTTAATCAATTATAAATTCTCCTAATCTATTAAGACTCATAACAGTTATAAATCTTCCTTTTGGGGATTGGGGTTTCAGTATTTTTGAAGCTTCTAATCGATTAAACTTATGTCTTAATTGATTAGATCATCTAAAGGTTCGTGGATCTTTTTCCTTTTTAAGAAAATATTTACTCCATTAAATAAAGGGCTTTTCATATTTTAAAACACACTAGAAAACATATTTCATACTTTCTCACTTTATACTATCTTTTTTTCATTTCTCTCTTTTTCTTCACAAAATTTCCTAAGTGTTTTGAGAGTGAAAAATATATGTGAGGCTTTTTTTTTTTTTGGTGCTATGAGAATATTGTGAGTTACTTAAGATGGTTTTTCACTTGTGTAGAATCTCCAAAAGAAGTTTTAGTTTGGTTTTGATCTAAACTAGTTAAAAGTACTTGATTGGTTTAAGAAATTAGCCAGATAGATTGTTGTTTGGTTTGTAATCTTAGCTTTTTAAAAGCTCTCGGTTTATTATTGAGTTTATCCACCAAAAACTTTGTTTGGTTCTTGAGCTCACCCAGGTGTAAAATCTCTATTTGGTTCAGAGATTAGAACGATGTAAAATCTAGGTTTGGTTCGGGAATTAGCCTGTGTAAAATCTCATGTTCAATTGTAAGAAGGTTTGTGTGCATAAACTATGAAATACTCATAACTCATAATGGAAACTCTCCAAAAGATATTATTCTTTCTACTATATTTTCTTATCTTCATCTCATTGATTTTCATTATTCTAAGTATTTTGCTTATTATTCTATGTTTCATTTTTAAAATCAAATTAAATTTTTTTATAAATAAAGATATTTATAATTGGACATTGTTTTTTAAACTCACACAATTCACACACCCCCTTTGTGTTTGGTGTTAATTGTCCAACAAAATGCTGCATGGATCATGTTTTAGGATATATATTATTTGTATGGTCCATTTATAACGCTCTAAATGCTTTTAGGATTACTGACTGATCCCACAAACCAACACAGGCCTTTTTAGCATGCTTTGTCCTCACTCACATGCTTTATGGGAAACTTTCTAAAAGGTCACCCATCCAAATAATACTCTAAGTCAATCTTTCTTAACTATGAAACTCTTATTTGTTAGGCTATTGAAAAGAAGATGCATCTTGTTGGTATAGGTAGTATCAACCAATCCTTACGAGTCTTTCTTCAAACATGCAGTCCCATACTTGCACAACCTTAAGATCCCTTTCATTTCGATGTGAATCCAATTTTTGCCTAGAATCAGTCAGGTGCCGCTCATTGTCATGCCTCGTGCACCGACAACCATTATCCACCCTCTTCACCCCCGGGTGTTACACCATTCATTATTAAAGTATATGCTCTTGGAAAACATTTAGGTTTTCCACTAAGTTTACATAATATATAATGATCCATGATGTTGTTTTTTGTTCATTTTTGTTGTCTCATAAGGCTAACTTAGACAAATTCAGTAAGATTGAAAATTAACCATGGGGGGGGGGGGGGTTGCTTTGCTTCATTATTCTGTTAAACTTTATGTAGGTGGGAAAGTAGATGAAATGACTCTAGGGTTTAAGGTTTGTAAGCTCCCCCTGAGTCTAATAGTCCTAAGTGTAACACCCCTTTAAATATTTAGTCAATTATATTATAATTTTTATAATTGAGATTGGTTGTGGTTGGGTTAAGGGCACTAGTGCAAGGATAAAGTATGTGTTTAGTGGTTAGCTAATGTATGTGTGGGAATTGATGTGTGAATTCGTAATTGAGATTATGTGTGTGGTTATAGTGGTGATAAACACATGAACATGATGAACTGTTGCTGTAAAAATTATGTTTTGATGAGTTATTGATGAACAATGCATTAGTGATAAAATTTGGGATTGTGGGCATGTTAATTGGTGTGAAAATGATTGTTTATTGATAGATAGATGATGTAGAATAATTTTAGGTTGATGAAAACTATATTGGAGACTGTTAGAGTCAATTTTAGGAGCTTAGAAGTGCTCCAACAAGGGGGAAATCGCACTGTTGCGAAATATGGATTTTGCTGTCATAGACTGCTCGTACCCTTACAAGGGGAGGTCATACGCGTATGAGGGGGCATCCTAAGGGATGTACGTGTAGCGTACGTTCCATGTCCCTGGGGCTTGGAAAATTGGTTTGGCTATACACGTATGGCCCATGGATGTATGTGAATGGGAAATTGCTGAGAGTTCTAGTTCAAAACAAGTCTCTTATGATACGCTTATGGGAGGGGAGATACGCATATGGAGCTTGATCAGTATATGGTAGTGAATACGCGTACAGGCTGGGGTGGTGAGGTTATTGAGGAGGAAACCCCCTTTGGGCGTACGCGTACGGTACGCATGTGAATGTTGCAGATCAGACACCTAACGCGTATGGTACGCGTGGTTGTGGGCGTGTGGGAAAGGCCATACGCTAATGGTGCAGTTTCGTACGCGTATGAGCCTGGTGTAACAGATTTTTCCTTCTGTTTGCGATTTCTGACCCAATTTCGCATGTAGTCCGTTTTTCCAGTGATCCTGGAGGGTAGGAGAATAACTTAAATAATTGGAGGGTAACATAGGGTAGTTGAAACGAGAATAAAACGTGTGAGATTTATCTAAATTGTGGGAATGTGTAACCTGTGTGTTGATATTGTGATATCTTAAATTGTGTAAATAATTTGGTATGGAAGAGGTAATTCTAAAGGCGAATTATTATGGGTATGTGACTCACGTTTGATCAATAAGGATCGTGTTATGCACAATGTACTGTTAAATTGTGCATATTTGTATGTCATGCATCATCATGTCATGTTATGTGGGGATGAGTCTATGTGGGAGTTGAGTTCAGATAAGTCGGAGTTCGGGGGAGCGCGTATTACTTATATGGATTCTAATGAGAATCGAGTTCGTATGAATGAACCGTATTTTGGTTGTGTCGGTACCACATGCACAGAGTTGTGATAGTAGAGTCACTTTGCATACATAAGTAAAATGTGGATTGTGTACAGTGAATGTGTGGAGTATTGTTAGGATTGTTGTGTATATGAAATTTGTTGTGGATGTTTGTGAATACTACTCCTTAGCATGTAATATACACTGTTTAATTATTTGAATGTGATTCTCACCCCTTTTATGTTGGTTTGTATTTACTCCTTGGGGAGTACAAAAGATCAGGTACTTGAGTAGTTGCTTGGATGCTTGTGTTGCTATTGATCGAGTCTTAGGAGTCGCTCTGATACGTAACACGGGAAGATGGGGGCAATGTTATATTTTGTGTTAATTACATTTTGTTATGTATCATGTTTTAAATTTGATATTGGACCACGATGAGGTGGAGTTTATTCATGTTGGGCCATAATGCCATGAACCAGTTTTAATTAAGTTTTCTGCTGTATAATTTTTAAAGTGATATTAATAAATTGAACTGTTTTTTCTTATTGTGAGTTTTTGTGATGTGGCATCCTGCTTTACTGTTTTTATTTACTGTGTCTATAAATATTTTTATAAATAATTAACGGGGAAAGTGGGGTGTTACACTAAGGATGGGGTTTGTAAACTCCCCCTAAATTTTATCCAAGTTAATTAAATTGAACTTTGAAGCACAATATAATAACTCTAGAGAATTTAAGTAAAAATAAATTTAACTATCAAATTCAGAGTTTAAATACTTATCATCTTACTCCCCTTTTGTCATCAACAAAAATATAGAGAAGGAAATAAGAAAAAAGATTGAAGATAAAATATCATTAAAAACCAAGAAAAATGATGTTCAGAAGCAAAATAATTTTTAAAGACAAAAAAATAATAGAAGGATCTAAATCCTAAAGCTTAGGGTTTCTTCAGAAGCTCTAGGATGGCCTAGATATCAGAACCCATGTCATTATGTCTTTCAACCATTGTCTTCGGTTGAGCATCCATTTCAACTTGATTAGCCACCACAGACTGAAGTTGAGCACCCATAACTTCTTGCGTAGTAGCAATTGAAGCCATCTTAGCCTCTAATAGATTTTGCTTTCTGGGAAACTTCCCAGAAGTTCCCCCATCCAAATACTACTCCAAGTCAAGCTTCCTTAACTATGGAATTCTTATTTGTTAGGCTATCGAAAAGAAGATGCATATTGTTGGTAAAGATAATACCAATCAATCCTCATAAGTTTTGCTTCAACCATGCAGTCTCATACCTAGAAAGCCTCAAGATTCCTCTCATTCCGATGTGAATTCGATTTTTTCTTAGAAGCTTCCAGAAGCCGCTCATTGTCATTCCTCGGGCACTGACAACCACTCCTCGCCCTCATCAGCCTCGGGTGTTACACCATTCATTGTCATAGTATATGCTCCTGGAAAACATTTGGTTTTTTCAGTAAGTTATCACAATATGTGATGATCCATGATGTTGTTTTTTGTTCAAATTTGTTGTCTCATAGGCTAGTTTAGACAAATTCAGTTAGATTGAGAATTAACTATGGGGGGGGGGCTTTGCTTCATTTAAACTTTATGTAGGTGAAAAAGTAGATGAAATGAATTGGAAATGGGATGTGGATTTTATGTATTATATGAGTATTATTAAATTAGTGAAAAAATTGTGTTATTTAAACATCAAATTTTTGTGGTATCGTCATCCAAAATTTTCATTTAGGCATGGTCTTAGACCTCTCGTCAATGATACTGATCTAATAAAATTTGGGAAAGATCTGAATAATTATGAGTGTATTAACATTTATTTTGAGCATATGTAGATTAACCGGTTGTCTTAAAAAGAGAGGAATTAAGGAAATATGTTGAACTTGGACCAATACTACATTTATTCATATGAGGATGTGCAAGTTGAGCATAAAAAAATGTGAAAGTTGAGAAGAGTGAAAATGTGAAAGCTACGTAGAGTGAATAAATGCATGTTGAGGAGACAGAAAACTTGCAGGCTAAGACGAGTGAAAATGTGAAGGCTTAGCAGGCGCTAGCTAAGTAGAGTGAAGTTGTTAGTGAAGAAGATGAAGATTATTTTCGAGATGATAATGGTTATTGGTGTGATAGAAAATTGAATACTCATACATTATTTCATTAATTCATAACAACCATACAACACAAAGATTACAACAACAATATTCAGTATATCGATATTTATAGATTTCATGTACACCGTGAAGGTGAGAAAAACACAATAATGGGGTTGAATTCTGTTAGCTTTTTCTTTTTTTTCTTACTTTGCAACAGATAAGATAAGATCAGAGTAAGAGACATAAGGAAAGAGAGACACAATGATATATATTGGTTTCTCCCACAAATCAGGAGTAGTTCAATCCCTTTGCATTTCCAAGGGATTTCACTATAATCACAAATGATTACAACTGCTCTAGCACACAAGCAAGAGACTTCTAATGCTAAAACAAACATGTAAGATACTTCCAATGCTCAAGCACACAAGCAAGATACTTCCAATGCTTTTGATTTGATAGAGTAACAACTATTTGTTTATCAATAGATCTTGTTTATTTTTAAGTTATTCAACTTCATATTTAGATAAACACAAAAGAATAGTTGGAGAAGATTTCTTGCACAAGTGAGTCTTGGACAAGCTTTGATCAAAGACACTATAATGTTGCTTCAAACACTATTGAAAATTCTTAGCTTCAAAAGGAATTATTATTTCAATCCCTGTTGTCTGTGCATATTTTTGATTGGCATGCTCGTGATCATAAGAAGACAAAATAACCTCTAAGTCTGAAAGTGGCATTTTATAGTCTTCTTAATGTTTGTGGTTGACCACCTCTAGAGTCTGAGTCTTCAGAACCTGGATCTTCAGAGTCTAAGTCTTCAACAGTTGATCTTATAAAGAGACTGGTCTTTAGAAGTTGACCTCCTTCAGAGTCTTCAGAAGTTGACCTTCTTCAGAGTATGAGTCTGCAGAGTTTGATGCTTATGTTTTAATTCTTCATATTCAAATTTTCAAGTTTCTCTTTAATGTTCAACTTCAGTGTCATAACTTAACTTGTATCACAAATTTTAATCTATGGTCTTGCATGCTTGAACATAAGTTAGTATAAGTAATTGTTCTTTGAATACTTTGTTATCATCAAAACCTTAGGGATATGGTACAAACCAATTTTGTTCCAACAATCTCCCTCTATTTGATGATGACAGATACAAGTATTTAAGAATAATGTTTATTGATTTAATTAACAATTTAACTCCAAGGTCTGAGGTTTGTAAGCTCCCCTGAGTCTGATAGTCCTAAGGGTGAGGTTTGTAAGCTCCCCCGAAATTCTATCCAAGTTAGTTAAATTGAACTTTAAAGAACAATATAATAACTCTTGAAAATTTAAGCAAAAATAAATTTAATTGTCGGAATCAGAGATTAAATACTCATTATCTTACTCCCCTTTTGTCATCAACAAAAATATAGAGAAGGGAATAAGAAAAGAGACGAAAGAGAAAATATCATCAAAAACCAAGAAAAATTATGTTCATAAACAAAATAAGTTTTAAAGACATAAAAATAACAAAAAGGTTCAAGTCCTAAATCCCTGGGTTTCTTTAAAAGCTCTGGGATGGCCTTGATATCCGAACTCATGTCATTATGTCTTTCAACCATTCTCTTCACCTATTAAGTTAATCGGATGCTCAGCTGAAGAGAATGGTTGAAAGACATAATGACACACTATAAGTGATACTTTGCAGTGAATAATATAAGATAAGAGTAAGAGAGATAAGGAAAGAGAGACACAAAGATATATCCTGGTTCCTCCCCCAAATCAGGATTAGTCCAATCCACTTGCACTTCCAAGGGATTTCACCATAATCACAACTGATAAAAATTGCTCAAGCACACAAGGAAGAGACTTATAATGTTCAAACACACGTGTAGAATACTTTCAATGCTCAGGCACACAAGCAAGAGACTTAAGAAGCTCAAGAACACAAGGAAGAGACTTCTAATATTTTTTGACTTGGCTGTGTAACAATTCTTTGTTTGTCAATAGTTATTGTTTATTATCCAATTCTTCAACTTCCTATATAGAGAAACATAAAAGAGTCGTTGGAGAAAACTTCTTGCATAAGTGGGTCTTGGACAAGATTTGACCATAGACGTTGTGATGTTGTTTCAAATGGTTAATGTCTGGAAAAACACTTTTGAAAATCCTTAGCTTCAAAAAGAATTATGTGTTCCATCCCTGTTGTTTGTGCATATTTTTGATTGGTTCTGCATGTGATCAGAAGAAGACAAAAATGACATTTGAGTCTGATAATGACCTTTTAGAATCTTCTTGATCTTTGCGTTTGACCAACTTCAGAGTCTGAGTCTTAAGAGTTTGGATCTTCAGAGGTTGATATTCTTCAGATTCTGGTCTTCAGAAGTTAACCTTCTTCTGAGTCAAAGTCTTCAGAAGTTAACCTTCTTTTGAGTCAAAGTCTTCAAAAGTTGACCTCCTTCAGAGTCTGAGTTTTCAGAAGTTAACCTTCTTTTGAGTCAAAGTCTTCAAAAGTTGACCTCCTTCAGATTCTGAGTCTTCAAAGTCTGATGCTCAGGTTCTGATTCTTCATATTCATATCTTCAAGCTTCTCTTCAATGTTCAACTTCGGTGTCGGAACTTAACTTGTATCACAAATTTTAGTCTATAGTCTTGCATACTTGAACATAAGTTAGTATACACAATTGTTCTTAAATACTTTTATATCATCAAAACCTTAGGATATGGTACAAACCAATTTTGTTCCAACAATCTCCCCTATTTGATTATGACAAACAGAAGTCTTTTAGAACAGTGGTTGTTGATTTAATTAACAAGTTGATTCCAGGGTCTGAGGTTTGTAGGCCCTTTGTAAGTTTGATAGTCCTAAGGACGAGGTTTATAAGCTCCCCCTAAATTTGATCCAGATTTATTAAATTGAACTTTGAAGCACAATATAATAACTCTTCAAAATTTAAGCAAAAAAAAAAGTTTAACTGTGAGATTCAGAGCTTAAATACTTATTATCCCCCTTTTGTTATCAACAAAAATATAGAGAAGGAAATAAGAAAAGAGATTGAAGAGAAAATACCGTTCAAAAATATTGATTTCACAAGCGTGGTGGACTCATAACTCGCAGGTATCTTGACTGAAACCCGACTTTGATACCAATTTATTTGTGTTTGATGCACATTGAGAGAGAGAGAGAGAGAGAGAGAGAGAGAGTATATTAAAATTTCTGACAATTGTTATTGTTGAAAAGTTGGAAAAACTAAAATACAAATATGTGTATATATACCAAGGGAAGCATATCAAATGAGAGCATTTTATAATGAGAGATGAGAGGAACAAATATTAACCATTGGATTCATCAAGAGAGAGAAATTAATAGTCACATTAAATTTTTAACATTCTCTCTCTTGATGAATTCAATGATTGGTATTTGTTCCTCTCATCTCTCATTATAAAATGCTCTCACTTGATATGCTCTCATATACCAAGTACGTGATTTGTATATTAAATAGCTAGTATAACAAATTCTAATTTCAACTTAGACTTTGGTTACTTAACTTAAATCATACTCTCTATATTTAGATAAATAATTCATACCAAAAAAATAAAATTATTGTGTCAATATGTTTTTCAAACTAAGCTAACACATGAAGTGCTAGTTTAGTCATAAAAGTTTTGTTTTAAAATTTTGTAACTTTATAAGGTGTTTGGTTAAAATCTTGTTGAAGACGGTTGTAAAGTAACATTGTTATTTATAATTTTAACTAATTTTTTAAATTGTTTTAAAAACATATTCATTGTTATGCATTATTTCAATGTAAAAAGTTTTACATAATCAATACATCACAACTAATTATATATTTTTATTTTAATTAATTATTATTGAAAGACGTTTGCTTAATTAATTGGCATGCGACAAACAATTGTCTCGTGGCTAATTTATCCAAAAAGTATTCTTCATAACTTTAGTTTTCTTCAGAGCTGTGAGAAAATATTGTGATACAAGTTAATTTCTGATATTGTGATACAAGTTAAGTTCCTCAACACCCTTAATTGGGACTTCATCCTCAACACTATGCATTGTTTTGGCTTTAATTCAAAATTTTGTGGCTGGATCCATACTATATTGAAATCTGCTGCTCTTTCCATAAGTGTTAATGGTAAAATGGCTGGCTTTTTCAATTGCTCCAATGGTGTTAGGCAGGGAGATCCCCTATCTCCCCTCCTTTTCTGTATTGCAGAAGATGTGCTCAGCAGAGGCAGACACCACTTAATTGACAATAATATGATAAATCTCACTAGAGCTAACAGATCTTGCACTGTCCCTTCACACACTTTCTTTGCTGATGACTTAATGATTTTCTGCAGGGGAGATATCAAATCTATGAACTCTATTTATGCTCTACTTAAGGAGTATGCCCTTAACTCTAGCCAGATTTGTAATGGATCTAAATCCATCATGTATGCAGGGGGTATGTCCAAAGAGAGGCATCGTATCCTTGCCAACAATTTAGGCTTTTCTATGGCCTCCCCTCCTTTTATTCATCTTGGTGTACCTATTTTTATAGGGAAACCTAAAGCTACTCACTTTCAGGCTTTGGCAGGTAAAATCAAGCTAAAACTAGCTAGTTGGAAAGCTAATCTCCTATCCATGACTGGCAGAGTGCTACTTGTTAAATCTGTGATTCAAAGCATGATGGTTCACAACATTACCATCTATGACTGGCCAGCTAGTATCATAAAAAGCATAGACACTTGGACAAAAAATTTCATATGGAGTGGAAACATTGAGAAGAGGAAATTGGTCACTGTTGCTTGGAGCAAATGCTGCACTAAGGCTGAGGAGAGTGGACTTGGCATTATCTACCTCAAACACTACAACAAAGCCACAAACCTTTTCCTTTGCTGGCATCTCTTAAACAGAAATCAACCCTGGGCAGTCCTCCTCTATGCTAGAGTTTTTAGAAATGGGAAGGCTTTAAGCTACAACATTCAATCATCTCTTTGGAAGGGTCTTAAAGAATGGTACAACATTGTCCTTGAGAACAGCACTTGGATCATAGGCAATGGAAAGAAGATTAATTTCTGGCTGGATAAATGGTCTGGAGAAGCTCTAGCTTTTAAGTTTAAAGTGCCAGATATTTTTCATCCCAACCTCAAGGTTTCTGTGGCAGATTGTTGGAACAATGGGTGGTCCATTCACAACAATATTCTAACTGCTCTGCCCAATCTCTTGAACTCTATAAGGCCCTTTTTTGTCTCTGATCTAGATTTTGCTGACACCCTGGCTTGGAAAGCAACAGAAAATGGAATGCTCACCATTAAAGATGCTTATAAAATGATCAAGAAGCCTTCTGTTTCCAGTAATTGGTCCCTGCTCCCTTGGGACTATGAATCAGCTCCAACACATTCTATGCTGGTTTGGAGAATCATGCATCACAAAGTCCCTACTGATGAGAATCTTAACTTGAGGGGCTTTCTTTTTCCTTCTATGTGCTCTTTATGTCTTTGTCATGTGGAAAATACTAAGCATCTTTTCTTTGATTGTAGCTTTGCTGTGAACATTTGGAGATGGTTTAGTTGTAAAACTCAAACACACTTAGTGATTAACTTTTTGGATGACTGTTTGCAGGTGATTAAGAGATCTTGGAATCCTCAAACTTTGACTGTGATCAAGGCCAGTATGATGTGCATCTTTTACCAGATTTGGAATGCGAGGAACTTGGCAAGATTTGAAGGCAAACATCTGCATTGGAAAAGCTGCATCACAATGGTCATGGCTAGAGCTAAACTTGTTGGAAGTATCACTGCCAGGAAATCTGATAACTCAGTGCATAATTTTTCTGTCCTCAAGAACTTTGAAGTCACCATTCAGCCGCGTGTGCCTAGAAGATGCCTTGATTCCATCTGGTGTCCTCCTGATATTTTGTGGATCAAGTGCAACATTGATGGGGCGGCTGCTGGAAATCCCCCTCTTGCTGCCAGTGGCGGTCTTTTCAGGGATAATCATGCGAATCATATCATCAGTTTCTCTTCTTTCCTTGGAACCGGTTCTCCTCTTTTTGCTGAATTTATGGCCGCCATTGTCGCCATTGAGAAAGCAAAAGAAATGCTTTGGTCGAAGCTTTGGATTGAAACGGATAGCCTCATTGTTGTTAAAGCCTTCTCTAATCCTTCCTTGGTGCCGTGGACTATTAAAACTCGTTGGCTTAATTGTTGGAAGCATACGCTTGACATAGATTTTAGAATATCTCATATCTTCCGAGAAGCCAATTTTTGCGCGGATATACTAGCTAGCATCGGCTTAAAGAGTAAATCTACCTCTTGGTTCAATTTTGCGCATAAGGATATCTTAAAGGATTACTTGTTAGACAAGGCGGGTACCCCTAGGCCTAGGCTTTGTTCTTGAGAGGTTTTGGCTTGGTCCCCCTCTTGTGTCTCTTGTATTCATTCTTTTTGATTATTAATATATAATCCTTTTTTGCAAATAAAAATAAAAATATTGTTAATAAAACCAATTCAAACTATCTACTTTTAATTGATTGTTGTTGTTTTTTCCGTAAAAAAAAATTAATTGTTGTTTTTTCTCCTAAAAATTGAACATGTTTGATTCGGTATATTCTTATTAATACCAAATTGGTGAATAAAAAATTGTTATTATTGTTTGTGGCAAAAAAAAAATTATAAACAAGTGTTTTTATTTAAAAATTGGCACTCAAATTAAACCTAACCAACATATTATTTACCAATTTGATTTAGTTTGAATTTTGTCACAAAATATTCCTAAAATTGAATTAAATTAAGAGATTCTCTTACTCCATTTTCATGGGGTTTCTCACGTATCATATGCGTTTTCAAAAATACCCCTTATTTTCAGAAAAAAAAATACACATATCACTCTTTAAATTAGACTGTCACCCCTTATTTTTTATTTCAAAATTATCCTTGAACAAATTAGTGGGGTAAAGAATGAAATTTCCGGTACCCAAAAATTCTGGTATATATATATATATATATATATATATATATATATATATGGCAATAAAACCCAGACCCACGGGTACCCACCCGAACCCGCCCCGAAGTTGACGGGGAAAACCCGTTTTGACTGGGTTTGGATTCGGGTTTGGGTTTTCCCCGATTAGAAAACATGGGGATGAGTCGGGTAATAGGGACACTAGTACCCACCCCGAACCCGCCCCGTTTATTTCAATATGTATGTTATTATTTATATTTCATAATTTATATTATTAAATATGTGGATAATGTTTTACTAATTTGATTTGTATTTATTATTTTAAATAATTGAAATATATGTATGAAATTTTTTGAGATTGTTTTGTTTTGTTATATATAATGTAATTTGATTTTTGAAAAAGTAAATATTTTTATTAAAAAAACTGATTTTACGAAATACATGGTGGCAGGGCGGGGATACCCGAACCCGTTAAGGACGGGTTTGGGTTTTAATTCCTCATCCCCGTGTGAGTTTGGGGCGGGTAACGGGGATTGATTGAGGATTCGGGTTTGGGTTTGGGGGAGGTAAAAACCGTCCCCGACCCGCCCCGTTGCCATATATATATATATATATATATATATATATATATATATATATATATATATATATATATATATATATATATATATATATATATATATATATATATATGAAAATGGATCAAATTACACTCTAATAGTTACACTATAAGTTACACTCGCTCAAAAACTTCACATCGGAATCGGATGATTATTTTTTAAAATCAACCGTTAGATTGAATATATATATATATATATATATATATATATATATATATATATATATATATATATATATATATATATATATATATATATATATATTGTACTACTGAAAATTCTAAAAATCTGGTATTTTCTCGAAATTTTTTATAGAAACGCATATTTTTTGATAATTAGTGACTTTAGGCAAGGGTATATTGGTAAAAGCATGCCCTTAGGGGCTAGCATGTATAATTCTCCTTTCAGCGGTGTGTCTTCGAAAAAAAATTTATTTAACGTTGAATTGCATCTACGAAACTTTTATTTAACGTTGTTTTAATGGTTCCGTAAATGTATATATAGAACAATTCAATTTTAAATGTTTTCGGAGATACACTTTCAAAAGCGGAGGACAAAAATGAAATTTTACTACCTAAAAATATTGTGGGATGGATTAAAATATCGTGTTAAAGTTAAAAGTTAAAACATATATTTTCAATTGTTTGTGATTTTTTTCTCTGTCACTTAAATATAAATTTTTAATCGATTAAAATAAATAAATTTATTATTAATTCAGATCAAAATTTGCAAGTCTAATTTATTATACACAATGAAATAATTTGTAAACTAAATTTTGAAAAAAAATTGGTTCTTATAATGAATTTAGATCAAATTTTGCATGTCTAATTTATTATACACAATGAAATAATTTGTAAACTAAATTTTGAAAATAATTGGTTATTTTTTATTGTGAGTAGTATAGTGCATGTGATTTCACTATTTAATGTAAAGGTTAATATGTGAGATGTGGATGTTCGACGTTGTTTTTTTTAAAAAGCTAATAACTAAACTTACTTAATGAAATAAAATTGAGTATTTTATAATGATAAAAAAAAGAAATTAGAATATAAAGAGCAGAAAAGAATAATATCTCTATCAATATTTTCCGTTGATTAAATTTGCAAAGAAAACATAATCTGCCCAAATATGTAGTATAAATAAGTATAGTATATACCCTTTTCAATTGATTATTAACACAGCTAAGTTATGGCCCAATTAAGAAGGTAATGATACCCAAATCACAATCACACTTTTTTTTATTGGACAAATAAATCACGATCACACTTGTTTTTATGTGACGTATACATGCTTTAATAAATTGACGATAACGATTTTTTTTAGATTAATTAGTTGTTCATTAAAAATCACCACCGACAGCCGGTGCAGCACATGTGGCACAAAAAGTCATAAAACATTATTCTAAATTTTGCTTATAATAAACATTATTCTAATATTCTCATAAAGGAAGAAAAGTTTACAACTCTATAGGAAATGTAGCAGCGCACCTATTTTTAATTGGCAAGAGGTAGGTATGACAATTATTGATTTATTTTCGTTTTTTATGATCAAAGATACATATATTTCTCCATCGCCAAGACATATTCATGTATTTTATAGTATACTTCATATTTTACTGAATAAGTCATCTGACTAAACTACCTAATTATTGAGTTGAGATGTTTATTGACTAAAAAGACAGACTTAAAGTTTAACTTTGAAAGTAACAATAAAGTTTAAAGTTTAAAGTATAAATGTTTCTTTCCTTCTGGAATTAGAAATAGAGTGAGACGTGGTAGTTATAGTAGAGTGGAGCTTCTTTTGCGAAAGAGCAGGGGTATATCTACAAGGTTAGTACTCTGACGCTTAAGTTAATAGTTGAAACACTAAAGAGTATTCAAATTGTGTTTGAAACTTGTTACCTGAAATAATGTCATTCCTGTACATAGAAGAGAAAAATAACGGCCTCACTATCTTTTAGGCTGGAATCTAGAGGATTGTTAGATGTGCTTTAGGTGTAGATCTTCTGCAGCGAGGTACATGTAAATTTAGTGGTTAGAAGAAGTTTCTAGAAGCTCGATCGCGTGCTTAGTCGGCTTAAGCTTCAACCCAGGGTGATATATACCAAGGTAGTCGGATCGAGAGAGATATGGCCGACCAAGGACATATTCCCCAAGACTTGCTGAGAGCCTCGGATACCAGGAAGTCTTTAGTAGTTGCGGTCGGTTATATAAAAGACTTATCTCGATTGCTTTAAAATTGAAACGTTTGGAGCACGTCGCAGAAACAATGAAGGATGGACGCATTTAATGCTTACTTGTCACCAATTCATCGTCACATTTAATTGCTAACATGTCACCTTAGATAAAGGCACTTGAGTGTTTTCTACCCTTGTGCGGATTGATGGGACAAGATGTTGGTTACCTCGAATTTTCCCTTCCTTACTCAATTTGAACCGTTGATATTTATTTTGCCCTTTTCTACAATATTTTGAGCGTTGTTCCTCAATTTTTCACTCCTACTATTATCACATTTTTGTCTATTCTCTTTGTATAGCTCCGCTTCATTTAATGAACCTAGGTTTTTGCTTGACCAATTATCCCGATGACGGCGATCGCGGTGGAAGATTACTCTTGGGTCGAACCAGAGTATTTCACCCATAAACCTACTTTTGTATAGGGAAATAAATGTTGTTTGATCCTTTAAAAATAGGGGCTCGCTTCGATTAGGGTGTTTTAGTTGTTTCGACTGAGAAAAGGATATTCCACAAGTTTCAAGGGTGCTTTGTCCCTTTTTACTCTGACATTTTTTTAGAGTTGAGCATTTGTCTTCCGCTATCCTCTTTTGAGAAGGAGATTTTGGACCATCTTCGTGTTTCTCCTTTGCAACTACTTCCATGTGTCTGGGATTTCGTTTGAGTATTCCAGTTTTGGCACAAGTATTAGGAAAAGGAGGATTTGGCTTCTCGAGATCTCTTTTTGAACCTTTTTGAAGTATGCCTTATTTCGAATGATGTTATTGTTTATGGGCTCGTTTCTCTTTGTCGTGCCAGAAATAAGGTTTTCAAGGTCTACATCAACAACTAGAAGCATCTTAAACTCGATTACTTTTTGGCTAAACATTTTTCTTCTCTTCCCCATGAGGAATTTTAGATTGTTTCTTCCACTCCCATCAGACAAGATGAATGCACGAACCGACGATAAATATTATGGTCTTCAGATCCCTTTTCTAGAGATGCAAAAAGTTATTGGGCCCCTTCAAAAGCTTTTAACAAGGCTGATAGGGATATGAAAGAAATTATGCTTTCATTTTTGGAGGACTTGATACCCTGCAAGGAACTGAAAAAATCTAGTTCCGTGGAGGGACGGAAGGAGGTGTTTGGTAAGTTGTCTAATTTATTTTAAACTCAAACAACTTAATTGCCCATTTCGTCAATCTCCGCGTCACATCTGACTGGTAGAGTACATGTCTCAATGGAAAATCTGTTCGAACCACTATGGAGTGTACCAAGAAGTTTCTTCTGAGTTTTTTGTGATGTCACCATAATAGCTAGGGCAACCCTTTCAATCTTTTGATATCGATTATTTGCTCTATCATGGGCTTTTGATACGAAATATACGCGACTTTGCTTGATATTGATTTCCCTAATGAGGACGACACTCGCTGCCTCCTCGAAAACTGCCAGGTAAAGGTAAAATACCTCCCTTGGTGAAGGTCGGGTGAGTATTGGCAGTATAGCTAGAATCCGTTTTATGGATTCGAACACGCCGTTGCATTTTGCATTTCATTCGAATTTTGTTTGTTTCCTCAATAACTTGTGAAAAGGTAGCACCTGTTGGACAGATCTGGAGATGAACCTGTAGAATACAATCATCATCCCATTTAGTCTCTAGATATCCTTCTTTGAGGTTGGCGTCTTCATCTGGATTAGGGGTGAAAATGGATATCAATGGGCATGAGTATTAGTCCCCTGCTACTCGCCCTATTTAATAAATATGATACCCTTACCCACCCGATACCTGTGAGGATATCCGCCATACGAATATCCATGGATTTTGAAATACCCACGGGTATTTTACAAATGTCCATAGATACTATATTTAAAAATAATAATATAATTAATTAATTTTTTTATTCATTTTAAAGACAAAAAAATAATTTCAAATGTAACATATAATAATAATAATAATAATAATAATAATAATAACAAATCACATTCATTTTATTTTTTCTTTTATCAAATAATTATACTAAATTCAACAAAATATTAACAATTTAGTATTCAAAATAATAATAACAATAATAATAATAATAACACTAGTTTCATATTTAACAAAATAATAATAATAATAATAATAATAATAATAATAATAATTTTAAATTAAGCAACTTAATATTTAAGTTAGATTGCTAATTAATAACCTATATGGTATTTCGCGGGTACGGTTACCATCAAATCTGTATTCGTACCCGTAAGAAAATAGATAACTCAATATTTGTTTATTTTATCTGTGGATACCCATTAAACTATCCAATTCGTGCTCGTGACAAGTTTTACCCACGGGTACGAGTTTTTTCCATCTCTTATTTGGATAACTACTTCACATTTATCAAGATTAGCCTCAATCACTCGTTTTGTCAAATATAAACCCATAAATTTGTCGGTCCTTACTGTGAAAGTGCGCTTCTCAGGATTAAACCTCATATTGTATTTCCGAATTCTTTTAAATACCCGTTGGAGATGTTAAGTGTGAAGTGTGTCCACACTGAATTTTACTATCATATCGTTCATGTACAATTCCAGAGTCTCTCCTATTTATTTTCGGAAGATTTTTTCTATCATTCTTTGGTATGTCGCTCTGTTATTTTTCAGCCGAAATAACATGACTTTGTATCGGTAATTAGCTTGCTCAACTATGAACATAATTTTGACTTTATCTGATCTAATTATTGGTATCTGGTTGTATCTGAAGTAGGCGTCCGTGAAGGATAGTAACTGATAGTCTGCCAAATTATCGACCAGTTGGTCGATATTCGAGAATGGAAATAAGTCTTTTAGAAATAACTGGCTTTCTCGACTTAAACCAATTTAGATAGTCATTGATATAATTTACTTTCGAAATAAACTTGGCGTCTAACATACCTCTCAATGTGTTTTTGGTAGCCTCAATTTTTTCAGGAGATTGTTTTCTCCATCGTTGGGATACTCCTCAACCACTAACGATCGTAACATTAGTCTAAACAGGTCTGATGGCGAATAACCAATAGTATAAATATGCTCTTATAATAACTCTTCAATATACACATCCTTTTAAGAAAATAGTCAAAGTCCATTTAGGTCACACACTCTAATATTTGTTTTTTTTGAAAATTGTTAAAAACATGTGAATATGAAAAAATTAAAAGTAAATTTAGAATTGTAACATAAAATATTATAATCATATAAGACTTTTGCTAAGACTATATATACTGACCCAAAAAGTAGAGTTGGGTCATTAGGCAAAATTGATTTATGAAAAAGCAAAATTGGTAAGTACACATTGTAATTCTAACAGTGACTCAATGAAATCCAAATCAACCACTTTGACGTAATGATTCTACAAGGCAAGGCATTATGAAAATGAAATTGTAAAGTTCAAAGACCCAATGAAATGATGAGTAAGTGTGTAAACTCATAGCATATACACATGAGAAACTCTCAATGATACTGACGAGAAGAAGGGTGCCATAAAAGAGGTATAAGTAAAAATTGGAGAACCTTAAATATCTTGAGTTTTACGCCTAAAATAATGAGAGGTAAAAAGAAATGTGTATCTTATTTTCCAAGTAATGTATGAAGAAGCCAATTTTTTTGTGAGTTACTAATATTTGCTTAGTTCTAATTAAACCCAAACAAATATTTGGTATACTAGTATATAGTATGATTTTGAATTCTAAAATTATTATTTGAGAGGGTTTTACTCCATTAGCTCTATTTGATCAAAGAAACATTTTATTTGTTAAAAAATATATTATTTATTATACAATTTTGTTTCGGTATCAATAGCTTAAAATACTATTTAATGTACCATAAGAGAAATTATTTACATTAGAGTAAAGATTCATTCAAAGAAGTGAAAAACACATTTATTTACTCAAAACCTAAAGATTTTGGGTATATGAGTCATATTTACTATGATCTCTTTCAACTGGAAACTCTTTTATCTACGTACACTTGTACCGCCGTTGACGCTCTTACCACACATCATGAGAGTCTCAACAACACGCGTTGTCTAACAACCATCTTGTCAAAAAGACTTTCAAATTAAGGAGTTGATACCTTACTCAAATATGACTCTGATACTATTGATAGGTCATCGTGAGCAAAAACATTCTCATTTGGTCAAAGACTCACTCAAAGTAATGAGAAATATACACTACATATTCACCAAAATCTTAAATGCTCAGTGTATATATTATCTCACTTATAAAATGTTTAACTTTTATTTTTGCAAACAATGAGGAAGTTATAATGTATTTTATATCTCAATACTATTTACGAATTCGGAAGGGAGAGGAATGAAGAATTTTGAAAGAAAATATTATATAGAAAAACATAATTATTAGTGAGAAGATAACTATCTAATTATAAATTGGAAGTGATGACGGGCCTCTTTCAAGTTAATTTAATTATAAGTTGAAATTGATGGTGGGAATCTATAAATTAATTTGGTATTTAAGAGCACTATGATCAGATGACAGAGATTTTTTCAGTTTAATCAGAGGTCTTGGATTAGAATCTTAATTTTAATACCTATTTTTTTAATTAAAAAATTGGCAATTTCAATTTGTTTGATTATCGAGGTGGGTCTATCTATTTGATTTTTTTATTGCGCTAATATATTACTCCTTTCATCTCATAATAAGTGTTTTTGAACTTTTCACATTTTTTTAAAAAATGATTAATTGTATTGATTTCAATCATAAAATGAGTCTCATTTACTAAAATAACCTTATTAATAATAGGTAGTGAAGTACTTAAATAAATTATAAATAAAGAATAAATTAATGAGTATTTTAAATGGACAAATAATTTAAAACAAATAAAAATAAGAAATAAAACACCTATTATGAGAGGAGGGAGTAAGTTTTTTTTGTTGTTTTTTTTCTTATATTTATTTTGGGAATTTTGGAAAGTTATTATTTATGAGCATATTCATTTGCACAAACAAACAGGAAGTCTATTTTTAATATCACAAATAAGTAAGCAAATTCATAATTAAGCTTATGGAGTCAAAATCAATCAAGTCAAATTTAATTATTTATAAAATTGAATATTCTAAATGTATTAAATATTATTATCCCCAAAATACCCTTACATTAACTCTTAATATTGTGATAAGACAACAGTTAAATAAGGGTAAGATAATAAATGTTTTTTATGCATGAAATCAAGAAAAATAATTAATATTCTTAATATATATATATATATATATATATATATATATATATATATATATATATATATATATATATATTAATAATTGAGTCTATGAAATATTCAATAATATAATATTATCAAAGTTTTAAATGATTTTTCAGATATGTTTGAGTATTACCAAAAAAATACAATTATTTAACATGTTGAGGCATTTTCTTTTTGTCAAGTGGGTTGGAGTCAAGTTTATTCTTACCAGCCCCACCAGCATATTATTTATTTATTTTTCTAATACTTAGTGTTAAATGGAATTAAAAGGTAACATGTTCTTCTTGTCGTGACAGTATAAACTACTGCCATGCTTTATTTTTATTGATTTTCTTGCATTCTATGATTTGCTGTGTTGGTCAATGATTTATACTTTAGAGCTTCATGTCTCATGCACTGATAGTATTAGTAGAAAATCAAAGTTTACTGATTTGATAAAATAAATAATGACAGTATGAAACAAGATCCATAGCTTGTGCAGAGAGAAAAGTATAAATATTTGGATAGAATTAGTCAATATGCTATTATGTATTAGCACAACTTTATTTTATTTTATGGTGTTTGGTGAAAAACATATTTTCTACCACTTTTCAAATGGGTAATTGACACTATGTTATTTATATATTGGAATTAAATCATAGTATAAGATTAATATTATTTAAATTCACAAAAAATAAAAATCGCCAAAAAAAAAAAAAAAAACTAACATTAATTACATTAATTGGAATACCCCAATCCAATGCAACCTTGATCATGTTCTACCGTTGCATTGTTGTTCGGGTTAACTGACTTCTTTAATTTGTCACCCTTTCCAAAACTTACATTGAATATGTTGAGGTGAGACCAACTCCAACACTTGGAACTTAAATTAGTTCTCATTTTTTAAAAATAATTTTTATTCTTTTATCTTAAAAACCAATTATTTAACTCTTTAATTTAATGTTTTTAAAATTTAAGTCTCATATCTCATTTAAATATCATATTTATATGACATGACAGCTGAAATGTCATAATTTAAATTAAGTGAATTATACCAAAAAAATAAATAAATGATATAAGTGCAAGTTCATATCATTTATAATTATTTTTTATTCAAAGTTAATATGTTCATGGCTTCTTTCCTACTCAATCATGGGCACACATTTAGAGGAATTTTGTTCTTCATTTCATTTGAATGTCATTTTTTATTACTACTTCCTCCGTTTTATAATAAGTGTCTCATTTGCCTCTTTTTTGTCTTAAAATAAATATATTTTTAGAATACCAATGCAATATTTATTATTTTTTTCACTACTATCTCCCTATATATTAATTTTCACGTTTTTCAACAACTCCACTACCAATAATAAATAAAAGTACTTTAGTAAATAATATTAATTTTATCACTAAAATCAACACATCTAATTATTTTCTTAAAAACCGCGTAAAGCTTAAATAAGACATTTATTATGAGACGGAGAGAGTACGTAACAAACAAGTGAATTGATGCCGTGTCATGATTAAGTGTGAAAATAAGTAAGAGCAAGTTATATTTTAGAAGAACTAAGTCTTACCTACAATAAATATTTAAGTTTTGAATATGACATATAATCTTAAAGATTATTTAAAAGTTTGTTTTACATTAAAACATTCAAATAATTTATTTTTATCTATTTTTAGATAAAATACATGGTCATTTATATTTTATTTGCCCTATTTTCTAATATATATATATATATATATATATATATATATATATATATATATATATATATATATATATATATATCGGCCTATCAAACTTCATAAGTTCTTTTAATAGTTTTAATAGTCAAAGGATCCGTTTGTTTTGGTTTTTTCTAAAAATAATTTTTATAGTGTTACATAATTGTGTAAAAAAAATTTACAAAAAACTTTTTATAAAAGTTTCAAATAAAAATTTGATTTGAATAGTTATTCTTAAAATGTGATTTTAGGTATTTCATCTATTTATGAAAAAAATTAGATATAAAAAAAATCACTTAATTTTGAAGCTATTTCAAATAGATTTTCATAAAAATCATTTTTGAAATACAATTTTTTTGAAAAAATTATGATTTTGACTAAATTTTGATTTTCAATAATGTATGTTTATGTTATAGAATATCAAAATTAGTGTTTTATTTTAGAAAAAATAAATACAAAAAACTTGTAATATTTTGAAAAACGGTTTTGAAAAATCTATTTTAAAAAATACAAAGAAAAAAATCCAATTTTTTAAAGCTGAAACAAACAAATCCTAAGTATGACTTATTTAATTAAAGGTTTTTTCTTTGCCCACCTCCTTATAGGGGTCACCCCCATCGAAAACCCCACTTTACCCCTGCTTCGGAAATGCATTTCCGATTTTTTTTTTTTTTTAATTTTCTCAGACTTCGGAAGTGCATCTCCGAAAACACCAAATGGAGGGTGTTTTCGGAGATGCACTTCCGAAAACACCTTTTTTCAGATTTTGGGGGGTTTCGGAAATGCACTTCCGAATTATGCAGAAATTGTTTTTTTTTTATGTTTTTGTTAACAGTCTCGTATTTTTAATTAAAGGAAAACGCCAAATAAAATAAGCGACATATAAACAGAAAATACTAATATGATAAATAAAATCCAAATAATATATACAAGCCGAACCAAATAGTAATAGTGTGCGAAAGATATAATTCGAAAACAAAATAAAATAAACCCGGACCCCTACTGAGTACTCCTCTGCCGCCTGTATGCCGCCGCATGATGACGATCATCTCCATCACGGCGGCTGCCTCTGGACCGCCCTGATGAATGACACCTCGATCCAACGCGTCCCGCCCAAGCTTATCTATCCGCTGGCAGATCGGCAGGAGATCAATGGCGTGGTCATCCTCGGCCTGTTGGTTCTCCAGGATCTCCTCGTGTGCTGGCCTAGGAGCGCCGGGAGCGTCGGGTCTCAGCAGAGGATGTGACACCCGATAGAACCATGTGACATACCCCTCCTCACTGTGCCCGTCCTGGGTGACCCGAATGCGACGATACTCCTCCGGTACCACATGACGCTCCCAATCCTCAAATATGTCAGTGAGCTGCACTCGGGTCACTGTGTCGGGAGCAGCCTCAAAAGGTGACCTGGGTATCATCTGCACATACCCAAACTGTCGCATGCACCGTTCAGGGAGATACCGAACCATGGTGATGGTCCCGCATGCAAATCAGCCATAATATAAAGATATGCCGTCAAAGGGGACAACATGAGTGTTGTCGCTGAATGACCTCCAAGTGACGTCATCGTGCATCGTGCGGTCGAGGTACCCACGGTATGGTCCTAGTGCATTGTTCCCCCTCTGGAGAACATATCTGGAGGCCCTGGGCATGGCGTCATCGTACTCAGGATCAATGTGGAAGTCGTGGATGCGGGAGAAGTAAGTGATGATCCAGCTCTGAAACACAAACACGATAATGTATTAAAAATAAATACGAAACATAAATAAATGTGAAACAATTAAAATGAAACGTACCGTAAGTAGTGTGCAGGATCCGGTCAACTGCCTGGTCCTCCAGTTGGAGGCCTCATTCAGCTTCTGGTATAGGTATGCCAGAGTAGCTGACCCCCAATTCCACTGGTGAACGGTAGTCAAGTCCATGAAGTAGCGGAGGTAGGTCACGTCGACGTACCTTGCACTCTTGTCCACAAAGATTGCAGCGCCTACCACAAACATGTACCAGCACCGGAGAGCGCAGCCACAGTGATACTGCACAAATAGGGCGTTATCCGCCTCCTCGGATTCGGCCGCCGCCACCAGGTGGTGCTCGAAATAAGCGCTCAGTGTGGTGAACCGGATATGAGGCCCATCTGCCGTGATGCATTCAAAGTCAGCAACTTCGGGCTCCCTACCCAAATAGAGCGCCATCCACTCACTGGCTTCAATCCTCTGGATCTGGGAGTGGTGTAACAGCGCCCCCTGATCGGCAGGTGGAGAAGACACTGCACATCATGCAAGGTGATCGTCATCTCCCCAACCGGTAAGTGGAAAGAAGACGTCTCCCTGTGTCACCGCTCCACAAAGGCCCCCTGCATGTCGTGGCTGATGGTGGTATACCCCGTCATGCCGAGCCCACTAAGCCCTAAAGCTCTCACCGCGTCGTTAAACCACTCAGCAGTCGGTTTAAACAGACTGAAAACCTTTCGGGAGTGGTTCGCCATTTTCAAAGGCTCTCTCTCCTGTTACAAAAAAAACAAATAAAAAAGTATGTTAAATAGACCGTTAAGAAAATATTGAATAAATGGCTAAATTATAAACGGTTAAATAATATAGTCGGGCAAATTATAAAAAATACCTCTCCCTCCCAAATACGCCGAGCGACGTGCTCGTGGTAGGTAATAAGCATGGTAGTGTCACTGGGCCCTCCCGGGTAGCCCTCCTCCTGCTCCTCCTCCTTCCCGTGTGGAGGGTCAACATCTGGTACCTCCTCTGCCTCGTGGTATATCACTGCCTCCTCCTCCTCCTCACGCTGGCGGGAAGAAGATACCCGAACCAGACGACTCCTCGATCCAAATATAGAGGTACCCTCGTCCATCTGCACGGGAACTCGCACACGTCCCCGTCCCTGCGTCGGCGCCAGCTGCGCCGCCCGCTCGCGTCTAGCCGACACAGTCTGGGTCTCTCTACCCTGTCTGATGCGTGCTGGGTTGCCTGACATGTTCCTGAAAACAATTGAAATCAATAAATATGCGAGAGAACAGAAAAAACTAAAAAAAATTCATTTCTGATACACTTCGGAAGTTCATTTCCGAAACTGGGAATGGAGGTGTTTTCGGAAATGAACTTCCGAAACACCCCTGCGAAGAAGTTTTCTGCAACTTCCATGACAGACCCCAAAAACAAACTTCAAAACTATGTTTAATCATTCTAAACAACCTAAATAGCAGTACCAACCTAACCTAATACAATTTTTTCTATTTCTAAACACCCTAATAGAAATTTTAATCATAGATCTAAAACTCGAAAAGCTTACCGATTGAAGAGATTGGAGGGCTTTTGATTGTAGTATGCAATGATTGTCATGCCATATTAGAGTTTTATAGCATTTTTTAGAGTTGTTATTGTTCCAGTTCGAGAACCAGAAACAAAAACTCTAACTCTCGAGCAAACCAAAAATGATGAAAGGTTCATGATAATCGTCTTGAACAGTGGCTTTGATCTCCATTAAGGCGGCGCATGGTAAAATTATAGATTAAAGTGAAATTGGAGATCATAAACTGTGTACTTGAAACCATCTTGTAAGTGTATTTATACGTTGGGCTCAATATAACCAACACAGTGAGTGAACCTTAACTTATTAGGCCTTTGGCCGACACATAACAGTTTCCCATAAGAACCGTCGGGCACTATGGATGTCGAGGGAGTCTTTTAGCAGTCGTGGCCAGTCTTCAAGAATAGTTGTCCATGCGTCGACGAACATGCATGGTTTGGTTTTGCCAAGTTGTTATGGTAAACACGAGCATTAAATGCAATCTCATCGTTGAAATATTTTGTGTTTTTCTCTCGGCGTGTGACCTAAAAAGGCAGAGAATGGGGTGACGCTACTTACTATGCACCTGTGTTTGATTGTGTTTCTAAAGTGAAATCTGACTATTTCTTTGCACTTGCTTCTTATTTTCAATCTGATCCTTCTGATTGTCTTCACCTATATAAGAGTAGAGGAAATTTTGGGGAATTTGTGCAATGTGTATCCCCTTATTTCCTTTGACTATTTCCCTCTTCTCTGAGAGTGTTTCTCCTGAAGTGACCGCCATAACGTATTCAAAGTTTCAAAGCATTAACCTTCAGCCTTTTCCTATGTTTCACTGCCTTTGACCTTACATATCAAGGTACCTTATTCCGACTCAATATTTTTTCTTGGAGCATTTACCTCCTCTTTGTTAAAAGGAGTGACAACCCTATTAACATAGAGAGTGATTTGGAATTTAGCACTTATTCCTTTTAAAAAAGGGAAATCGAATCTTACTGGCATTCCCTTTCTTCTGTCAGTGGGGTTTTTAAATCTAAGATCATCTCTTTGATTGATGATTCTAAAATGGAAAGAGTATCTAATGACTCCTTTTATTAAAGAGCCTATTCTAGTGATTCTTCTTAAGTTCTATTTTTAAGAAGCCCAACGGGGGTGAGGATCCTATCAAGAAACCAATGCTTCCCCTATCTTGACTAAGACAAAAATATATGTTACCCGACAAATGAGGGAATATGTCAGTGATTTTGTTTGTCTAGCTATATTGGGAGATGAATGGTCGCGAGCCTAGTGATGCTGAAATCATAACCCATTTGGAGTATTGGTGAATGTTAATTATGTATCTTAGATTAGACTCGGTTATCACTTTAAAGTTGATGAACTGGCCCGAATAAGGATTCAGTTAGTTGTGCCAAATAATTCCAATAAATACCATTGGGTGACTGCTGAAGTGATATGAACTTCTTCCAATTTAAATAGTGTTGCGGTTATACCAATGTTGATATTGTGGTCAGCAACCTATCGAGTTGGTCAGTTCTTCCATTAAATCTGGTGGAAAGGATATGCAAATCTCTTTAGGGATGCTCAATTCTTATGTATAAATGCCTCTTTACTAGTTAAAAAGGTATGTTTTCCCTTTTTTGATTTCGAGGTGGCTATGAATAAACATCTGAAAGTTTCTCCTCGCAACTTCATTATATAGTTTGGGCTTAAATGAGAGTGCTTCAACTTTGTGTCGAGCATAAATCTTGGAAACATTCTCTAGACCTTTTTTTTATCTCTTTTACGTGGCCCACGCCCCTCGAGAAGACGCATAGAATTAGGAATTGATCTACCTTCATCCTAATGTCCCAAGGTTTGCCTTTTTATTACCATTAATTGAGGTAAGTTTCTCGAATGTTTCATGCTGGTGAAACCTATTCCTTTTGAGGCTTACTTTAAATTATGTTTGTCTTCGGCCTAGTTGAATTCACTCACTCTTGCAAGATTATTTTTTCAAGTAGTGAACTCGAGTTCACTTCCATAAACCCCTTTCTTCTTTCTATACCAGGCTAAGTGCCTTGTCTTCTAGAGAGGTAAGAATGAAGGAGGATATGTGCAATTGGTATCAAGGGTTCATCTATAAATAAAGATTTGGGCCCGACAAAGTGCCTCATTCTCAGCAAAAAATAAGCGAATTGACACTTATACGCTTATCAATGCGCCTGACCGTGCATAGAGGCAATAACTATTTGGTGAGAATGGGAGCCCGAGGCACTTTTTTGTATAAGTGTAACTTATATCTTGCAGATAACATGAATCAGTTGGAGAAGCTTCTCATGCTTTCCAAGGATCAGGGTCTTACGACCGGCACATCAGGTTAAATGGTGGAGACTTATACTTTTGCGACTACTTTTGCTCAGGTGGTCCACACACCAATTACAATTACTGCCCCAGTAACAACTGCGACTATTATCTGGGGTACAAATCCTTATATGGACCATCCAATAACTACAATAATTGACCTCTCTATTTGTGAGCCTTCACTATCTCATTCTCCTATCAAGAGGAATCTGGTGACTACCCGTCCACTCTTATTGAAGAGGGCTCTTCAAAACAGATTGGTTTGTCAAAGGATGCTGAGTTAGAGGCTATTACTCATTTCTTTTGACTCCCTGTCATTTCCCCCATCGAGTACTCAGTACCCTAAAGGAATTTGATGTTGTTATGGCCATTGAATAATTAGCTTCTGTTAGAAACATGTATACGACTGGCATGCGAGGTATTTATGCGAATGTTTCTCGCACCTTATTCAGGGTCTAATATTTGTTTTTGATGGTAGCTACCGACCAATATGTTGTATTAGGTTTTGATGACCTTGCTAGGTAGCGAGATAAACTGAAGAAGAAGTGTGAAACCTTTGAGCAAGAGAATACTACGGACGAGCAAGAATTGGTTGAATTGGGGAAAAAGGTCGAGCTTGTTGACTCTTATAAAAAAAGGTGAAGTGATATGGTTATCTATCGACTTTTGCTTCTTAGTAACATAGTTGAAAACTTCTCTTATTGTGGGATAGAAACAATGGAAGAAAGATCTTGAAGATGCGGATAAGGCGTGTCGTGAGTTTGAAGCGGGTCGGAAAGCTCTTCAGTAAAAGAAAGATGATCAGGCCAAAGTTATGAAAGACCTCGAGGAGGAGCTTTTTGCTACGCGGAGGAAATATCGTTAGTCCCTTCAGCAAGCGCTGGAATCTGTGTATTAGATCTGGGATCATATGTTGGAGCAGGCGCAGAGATTTTATATCGCTATTCCTGTCACTGCCGACCAATTGGATCCCTTTCAAGTCACCCATAGAAAGAACGACGAAGGTGGTTCGTGTGTATTAGAGTCAGACGCTGACGTTTGAGGATCTTATTGCCCCATTTTTCTTTTATTTTTGCTTTGTTCATGTAATACTTTATCGGGCCTTTGCACCTCGTTTTGTAAACAATATTTATTTATATAATTACCTTTTGCATGCTTGTGAGTTTGCTTTCATCTTGTGCTCCTTTTAATCATAATTTTCAGTTGAATGAGCGTCTCAGATAGCTCCCTTGAAATCTTTAAGCGTGCTCGACACTATATGGTATTGATTATTGTAGTCGGGCGTAAAAAGCTTCTTCGACAACACCTCTAAAATCTTTAAGCATGCTCGACGCTATTGGATATTGACTGTTGTATTCAGACATACAAAACATATACGACGGCTCCCCTGAATTTCTTTATTTCAGGTGTCAACTGCGTTGTTTGTACCCCGATTCGTTGTTACGCGCATTCGCACTTCAGTGCCCTAAAGAGAAAACAAGAAATTTCTGACTATCTTATGTTCTTTGATGAACTTAATCATATGAAGTGACTCAAACTCAACAATCTAATTTAAGAGAGCTTATTGATTATTGCTTTTGAGTTTATATAAATGCATACAGTCATCAGTCACCGAAGTTTTTTGGGTTAGAGATAAAGTTTTAATAAAAGTCGCAAGGAAGAAGACTTCGACCATGAAAAAAAATGATAGAATTGCTTTACATGACCATGTTGTTAGGACATTAGTTATGTATTAAACAATATTTCTATACATTTAACATGACAAAGTTAAAATTTAAAGGAGAGAAATTCCGTTAAGTCAATTCATTTAGTAGTTGCGAACAATACATGATTGTGTATCATGTGTGTAACACATTATTTAACAAAAAATTTTATTCATTAAAATTTATATAATTTTTATCGAGATTAAATGCAATTCATATAAAGTGGTTAAATATGATAAAGGTTGTTGATCGTAGCTGATCAGACTGGATCGTCAATGACCTTAAACAACTGGTCTTTGAGTGAATGAAGATACCTGCAAGGTACTCCGATGTCAAAGTGAGAAGAAGAGCAAGTACTAAGAATAAGTGAGAATGAATGAATTACATTACCCTCTAGTGAAAAAGGGTATTTATAGCCCTAAACGCGGGGCCAAGATTTCCCTATTTTGGACTGGACTGTTGGAGGCCCAAAACAAAGGAAACTGTCAGGATGCCACGTGGTAAGATAAAATCAACATATGACTCATATCCTGGTTGAACCGACCGTAGGGTTCGGTTGTGGCGACCGAAATTCCCCTGGTGGATGACCACGTGCTCTTCGTGGAGTACGTGGGACTGAAGCTCCGACGATCGTCAAGGGGAGCAAGCGCGCTTGGGCTTAGACCTTGAATTGGGCCTGCCCGTCCTTGGACCTTCTCGGTCCAATCGAGAATAATTGTTATGATAATCAATAGGCTTTCATATTATTTGTCCTCGATATTTTCATTCTTTAATATTAGAAGCATTGAATCTTATACAAAAATTTAAAGACTATACATAACGATGTTATATCTCATAGGTCTTTGAATGTAATTTTTGAAGGATTGATTTTGTAATTTAAAAACATATTGATACAATTTGTTATCCGTTTTTCTATTTATAAACTTTATTACCTTTTAATATGATATTATTTTTTTTTTAAATTTTTTTTGGTGCAAATCATGTGAATTTAAATGAATAATAAAATGTGTTAAAAAGTGTGGCTCAAAGTCTTTTGTTAATATTATTCTAACTTATGTAACGTATTTTGATCTAGTATTAGAGATACTTACTATTTTATTATATTTTAATTTAAATCAACTCGTTTATTATTTATAAAATTGCAATTTTTACAATACAAAGGTCTCAATAAATGAAATAGGTCCATGTTCTTATCTTTCTAGATTTTATTTATCATCACTACCACCATTAAAACGTCAAAGCAATAAAAAACTAAAAAAAAAATACCTATAGCCTGAAAATGTCAACAAGAAAGACAAACCATAAATACCCAGAAACATGATAAACAAATTCTATTTTCATGTATATAACAATGTCTATGTCCATTCAAATATGTTAGAGCAATATAAACAATAAAAAACGAAAAATAATTAATGAAAAAGTGAATCCAGGTTTGTGAAACTCAAAAGCATGAAGTAAATATTATTACTGCATTTAATTTACAGCATCAAAGTTCACACACACTTAACGCTCCTCACACGTGTATACATGTCTCTCTTATACTACTTTATAATAAAAAATAAAATAAAAATTTAGTTTTATTATAAAAAAATATTTTTAAAAGTGAAAAAAATGTTAAAAACACAAGCCATATAAGCCGCGTGAGTTGAATATAAATGCCAGTTTCGTACAACTTTTTTTTTCTTCTCATTTCGTTGAATTTTCCTTTTTATTTATTTTTATTTTTTTTTCCAACCTAATCTAACAAGTGCCAGTGAATTGTGATCTTTCTTCCACACTCACAAACCTAAACCCTGTCTGTGCTGGACCCACTGAATAGAGAAAAAAAAATAAAAATAAAAAAAAGCATAGTTTTCCAAATTTAACATAAAAAAACATGAAACCAAAACCACTTAACCTTCTGCCGACGATTTTGAACCTTACTTTTTGTTTCTCATCTAACAAAAACAAACCAAAAAGAATCTTTACACACATTCTTAATTTTCAATACTATTTAGACAATTCATTAACCATTACTAACATATAACTTCTTTAAGTACAACAACTATATAATTAAGTTTAAAAAATAAATAAATAAATTAATAAATTTCAATATTTAACTTTTAATTAAAAATTTACCTTTTGAATTAAATTTATACTACACCAATCCAGTCAAAGTCAATCCTATTTAATATTATATGATTTTTACATCATTTAAAATGGAAACCATATAAAAATAAACCAAAAAATAATAATGTTATTTTTAAAATATTAATAATTTTTTACTAATTATATTATATATTGGTCAAAATTTATTTGTTAAATCTTGAAATTGCCAGTCAAATAAATAAAAGTCATTCTTTATTAGTTAAATTTAATACAAGAAACTACAAACATTATTTCAAAAAATCTATAAAAAGAAAATTAGTTTTTAAAAACATAAGTAAATAAATTTTTTCTGAATTTAAATTTCTAAAATAATAGTTCAAATTAAAAGTGTTAGTTAGTAACATTTTTTGTTTGTTTTCTTAAAAGAGAGAATATATTTGATTATTTTCTTCTCTTTTTCATTTTTATAAATTTATTTATATTGAACTAAATTTGCAGTGGAGACAGGTAATGCCACCACCATCCCAGGCTGGGTCCCACCTTTCACCTCACTCTTTACTACTAACTCTCTCTTCTCTCACTCCTCCTAACTCTTAACTTAACTCCTTAATTTGTATTATAATTTTAATTAATAATTAATTAAAATAAATTAACATATGTTATTTTTTTCTCTTTTATTTAATTTAACAATAATCTCACCTTTCTTTCATTCATTGCTTTAAACTCTCTCGATCTCTTTCTCTTTCTCTCTCTGTGTCTCTCTGTCTCTTCTCTCTTCTCTTCTCTCCCTTTGTATTCTTACGCGTCTTCATTTCCATTCTTTCTCTCTCTAAACATTGCCATAGATTTGGACCAGAACAAGACGGTGCTTGTTGCCTTCTTAAGGAACAATCCAACTGCAATTCAACTTCTCTAAAATATTTCTTTTTTTTCTCTTTCAATTACTTAAAGGGTAATTTAATTTTCGATCCGTTTGTGGGTTTTTGTTTGATGAAGGTTTTTGTGTTGTTTAGCAATGCAAAATTGGATCTTTATGTGATTTAAGTTACTGGGGTTTTTCGATTGGAACAAGGGTTGGTGAGTACTGTTGTTGTTGTACCTAGTTCGTGAGTTGAAAGTTTTTGTGTGTGTGTTGTGAGTGTCAGTGATGCATACCGGTGGTAGACTCATTGCTGGTTCTCACAACAGGAACGAGTTTGTGCTTATCAATGCCGAAGAAAATGGAAGGGTAAGGGTGTTGTTTTCTTTTCTCTCTCTATTTCACATCTTATCTTAATTTTGTAGGGTTTTTGTCTTTCAATTGTTCTGGGTAAAAAAAGTGTGATTTTTTGTTTTGTTTATTTTCTTTTTCTTTGATTTTCTCTCTCTGTCGGTGGTGGGTTTTATTTCAATTTTGCATTTTGATGCAACTTCTGTGGGTTTGTTGTTGTTTTCTACTACCCTTTTATTAGTTGAGGGAAGGGTTTCTTCAGATTTTGTGAATTTTATATGTTGTTGTGATTCCCATGGATTTGAAGAAATTGGGCTTGGGAGCTTCATAATTGAGTTTAGATTTGGTTGATTTTGGTACTCTTTTGTCACTGTCTTTGGTTGTTGCAATGCATAAGCAATTTTGCAGATTATCTGCGTTTTGATTTGTGAAGTAAGTAGATTGGTTGGGTTGACTTGTGAGATTTGAATGATTGTAATTGATTTTATGTCACTTATGGGAAGATTTAATTTTGATTTATAGGTTGCTTGGGATGAAGCTTTCTAAATATCAATTAGATTTGTAGATTTGTCTTTTTCCGTTGCGATTGTTTTGTAACTTGGATTTGTAACATTTTCAAAGGGAAACAATTGGTTTTATTAATGAGGAGTGTTCATGATAAGCTAGATCATTATTAATTCACAGAATTGTAAATCAGGTGCAGTTTAGATTAATCTATTTCTTGGTTTGGTTCTTCCCAGATTAAGTCAGTTCGCGAACTGAGTGGGCAGATATGTCAGATTTGTGGAGATGAGATTGAGGTTACTGTCGATGGGGAGCCCTTTGTTGCTTGCAATGAGTGTGCTTTCCCTGTTTGCAGGCCTTGCTACGAGTATGAGAGAAAAGAAGGGAATAAGGCCTGCCCTCAGTGCAAGACCAGATACAAACGCCTCAAAGGTGAGATCAAGATCAATCTGTATTCCTCTCTTTGACTTCGGTAAATTGATTGCTTCTGTTGTAGACATTCTCTTATATAGTCTTACTAATCGATGAATTACAGGTAGTCCAAGGGTTGAAGGTGATGAAGAAGAGGATGGTATTGACGACATAGACAATGAGTTTGATTATGAACTTGATGAATTTGGCCAGCAAGCAAATTCAGATTCATTGTTTTCCGGGCGCCTTAACACCGGGCGTGGTTCTCATAACAATATATCTGGCGCAAATTCAGAACATGGATCGCCTCCTCTCAATCCTGAAATCCCCCTCCTGACTTATGGGGAAGAGGTATATCTTTGAACTCCACTTTAAATGCCAGCAGCAAAATTGATCCCTCATATAATATAACACTGTTTGCTATCATTTTATAGGATCCTGAGATATCTTCTGATAGACATGCTCTAATTGTTCCACCATATATGAATCATGGAAATCGAGTCCATCCCATGCCTTTTACGGATCCATCTACTCCACGTGAGTCTTGTATAAATTTGTTAAGATTGTATTTTGGTACGTTTTGTATCATCTTTATATATTGGCTCATCCTTGTGCATCTTTTGTCATAGTGCAACCAAGACCGATGGTTCCCAAGAAAGATATTGCTGTATATGGATATGGAAGTGTGGCTTGGAAAGATCGAATGGAGGAATGGAAGAAGAGGCAAAGTGACAAACTCCAGGTGGTGAAGCATGAGGGGGATGGCAAGGATGGAAGTTTTAGCGATGATCTTGATGACCCTGATATGCCCATGTAAGAATCAAATAATTGCATTTTAATTTTTTGATATATTTTGTGCTTTACTTATTAATTGATAATCTTTTGTCAATATATTTTTTCAGGATGGATGAAGGCAGGCAGCCACTTTCTAGGAAACTACCAATTCCTTCTAGCAAGATAAATCCATACAGGATCATTATTGTGCTCCGTCTTGTTATCCTCGGGCTTTTTTTCCATTATAGAATTCTCCACCCAGTTAATGATGCATATGGCTTGTGGCTGACTTCAGTCATCTGTGAGATATGGTTTGCTGTATCTTGGATAATGGATCAGTTTCCAAAATGGTACCCGATAACGCGAGAAACATACCTTGACCGTCTATCACTGAGGTAATTAAGCCTGCCTATTGTATCTGTATATTTTTGTTTCAATTCTATTTTTCATTCATGGTCCTTTTATGTTGCTCAATATTGGATTTTTACTTGGCTGCAGGTATGAAAAAGAAGGGAAACCATCTGAATTATCCAGTGTAGACGTCTTTGTCAGTACTGTGGATCCTATGAAAGAACCTCCACTGATTACAGCGAACACTGTTCTATCTATCCTTGCTGTTGATTATCCGGTTGATAAAGTTGCATGCTATGTCTCAGATGATGGTGCTGCTATGCTCACTTTTGAAGCACTTTCTGAGACATCTGAATTTGCCAGGAAATGGGTTCCTTTTGTCAAGAAGTATAATATTGAGCCCCGTGCCCCAGAATGGTATTTTGGTCAGAAAATGGACTACCTCAAAAATAAAGTGCATCCGGCATTTGTTAGGGAAAGGAGAGCAATGAAGGTTTCAACTTTCTCTACTTTTAGTTTTTTTTTTGTTGTCCTATTAGTGGGAAAAAGATTTGGTTGTGGTCTTTGTTTTTACTGAACAATGCATCATTTGACATTGTTAATGACTTTTATCTCTTTGGTTGTTGCAGAGAGATTATGAAGAATTTAAGGTGAGGATTAACAGTCTTGTGGCAACGGCACAGAAGGTTCCTGAGGATGGATGGACCATGCAAGATGGGACTCCTTGGCCTGGAAATGATGTGAGGGATCACCCTGGCATGATTCAGGTAAGAAGATACATAGATTTTAATGCACATAGGACTAAATGATCGGTGTTACAATCCCTGTGTTATGATTTTTCATCACCCATCCGATCCCAAGTAGAATCTTGATTTTCACAACATTGCCTACAAATTAGAAAAGATGTCATTCTTTTTTATTTTACAGGTCTTCCTTGGTCATGATGGTGTCCGCGATGTTGAGGGAAATGAGTTACCTCGCTTAGTTTATGTTTCTCGTGAAAAAAGGCCAGGGTTTGATCACCACAAAAAGGCTGGTGCAATGAATTCTCTGGTAAGTCTCGATTTACTTCTATTTTGGTTCAGGTTCAAACTGATGATTGGCCTTTGAAAACATGTTTTTGGTAATATTAATAATAAATGAATATAAATATTTGAAGGTTCGGGCGGCGGCAATCATCACAAATGCACCATATATTCTGAATGTTGATTGTGATCACTACATTAACAATAGTAAGGCGCTTAGAGAAGCCATGTGCTTTATGATGGACCCTCAACTTGGGAAGAAGATCTGCTATGTACAATTTCCTCAAAGATTTGATGGAATTGATAGACATGATAGATACTCAAACAGAAATGTTGTATTTTTCGATGTAAGTTTTTGCTGCTTTGATTCATTGCTTTTCTTAACTTTTTTTCTTTCTTGTCTTTATCATGACTAGTTTACTACCTGATTGAAAACAGATCAATATGAAAGGATTGGATGGACTACAAGGTCCGATTTACGTCGGAACTGGATGTGTTTTCAGAAGGTATGCACTCTATGGATACGATGCCCCTGCCAAGAAGAAGGCGCCAAGCAAAACCTGTAACTGTTTGCCGAAATGGTGCTGCTGGTGCTGTGGCTCTAGAAAGAAGAAGAATCTCAATAATAAGAAAGATAAAAAGAAGAAGGTCAAGCATAGCGAAGCATCAAAGCAGATACACGCACTTGAAAATATAGAGGCAGGGAATGAAGGTTAGAATTTTGGATCTATTGGCTGTCCTTACTTCATGTAAAAAAACTTAAGTGAGTAATTTTGGTTAATAACTATAAATGCTAACTATGTTTTGCTGCAGGAGCCATCATTGAGAAACCATCCAATTTGACTCAATTGAAATTGGAGAAGAGGTTTGGACAATCTCCAGTGTTTGTAGCCTCTACACTTTTAGATAATGGTGGAGTTCCACGTGGAGTGAGTCCTGCATCACTTTTAAAAGAAGCCATTCAAGTTATCAGTTGTGGTTATGAAGACAAAACCGACTGGGGAAAAGAGGTAAACATCAAAGATTCTTTTTTTCCTTCTAATTCTTAAAAACTAGTCTTCTTGTTTGAGAGCGAGGTCAGTGATACGAGTTTGATCTTGTAAATTCAACAGAAAGAGTTCAACTTCTTTCAGGGACTCGATTAATAACTTAATAGGAGTCTTGTTGTGATGTTTATTTCTTGTGCTCACAATTATTGGCTTGAACTTGAACCAGGTTGGATGGATCTATGGTTCTGTGACAGAAGATATCTTGACTGGTTTCAAAATGCATTGCCACGGTTGGCGGTCTGTGTATTGCATCCCTAAGCGTCCTGCATTCAAGGGGTCAGCACCTATCAATCTTTCAGATCGTCTACATCAAGTTCTTCGTTGGGCTCTTGGATCTGTTGAGATCTTTTTCAGCAAACATTGTCCCATCTGGTATGGGTATGGTGGCGGGTTGAAGTTGTTGGAACGATTTTCCTACATAAATTCAGTCGTATATCCCTGGACTTCCCTCCCATTGATCGTCTATTGTACTTTACCAGCCATATGTCTTCTGACCGGAAAATTTATTGTGCCTGAGGTATGCTTATATTTTTCCTTCACTGCCTAAGGAATTAAGAAGCAAGTAATAAATGTAGTGCTTTGTTTTTCCAATATGTAGAGCCTGTTTGGATAAACAACTTAACGAAGCACATGTCATAAATTGTTTTCATATGCTCTCAAACAATCTTACAAGTGCTAATGCTAGTACATGCCAATCCAAACAGGTCCTTAATATCTGAAATATAGTAATCATGGATATTAACATACCATTTTTGTTTCATTTGATATGTGCAGATAAGCAACTATGCAAGTATTGTGTTCATGGCCCTCTTCATATCCATTGCAGCAACCGGTATCCTCGAGATGCAATGGGGTGGTGTTGGAATAGATGATTGGTGGAGGAATGAACAGTTTTGGGTGATTGGAGGTGCTTCATCACATCTCTTCGCTCTTTTCCAAGGTTTACTCAAGGTTTTAGCTGGTGTCGACACAAACTTCACCGTTACATCAAAAGCAGCCGACGACGGAGAATTCTCCGAGCTCTACATCTTCAAGTGGACCTCGCTGTTAATCCCTCCGATGACACTATTGATCATGAATATTGTTGGTGTGATTGTGGGTGTCTCGGATGCTATCAATAATGGTTATGACTCATGGGGACCTCTGTTTGGTAGATTATTCTTTGCCCTTTGGGTCATCATACATCTTTATCCATTCCTCAAGGGTTTGCTTGGGAAACAAGACAGAATGCCAACCATTGTGTTGGTGTGGTCCATCTTGTTAGCTTCCATCTTGACCCTCTTGTGGGTTAGAGTTAACCCTTTTGTATCAAGAGATGGTCCTGTCTTAGAAATTTGTGGATTGAACTGTGACGATACATGAAGAATAAACGAAGGTGTTTTTGAAGAAGCAATCAATGCATATTTGAATACGACACGCATCACATCACAAAAAAACGGAAAAAGGTCGTTGCACAAATTTTTGGATGGAAGTTGTATTTTTTGGGTGGTGTGTGTAGATAAAGAGGAAGGAAAGAAAATGGAAGGGAAAGAGAGGGGGAGTTTGACACATTGTTGCCTGCAATAGAGGTTTTCTTTTCATTTATTCTTTGATTATATTTTCTGTGGTTTTTAAGTGTTGTTGTTATTCTCTTTTTTTTAGTTGTTTTCATGTATTCTTATATAAGAAAGAGGCATTGAATTATATATGATAAGTTATTCCCTCTTCAAAACAGAGGGATCAGCAGTCTCAAGAATTAGAGTTATGTCATATTTTAAGGTAATGGTTTTTTGTTGAAACCTTTGTGACATGAGAGATTTCTTCCTCATTTGTAATACCATCAGCTATGGATATTCTTGTTCCTCTCACATGTTGTTTATGTTTTCATTCTTCAAACTGTATGAAACTTTTGGTTAGATACAATCAATGCTTGATGTCACTAGAAACTTGTGAAATGATATGCTACTAGTACTATTGTGTAACATTTTCCTACATAAAACTTGTGATTGTGATATGCTTGATGTCCACTAATTTGGTGTGGAGTAACGTATGGTAATTAACTAGTACTTTATCTTTATGCTGTTTTGAGCATTTCACTTTAATGTACCTTGCTCATCATCTTTGTCACAAAAATCGCTAAGAAACATCTTGCATGATAGATGAATGAAGAATACAAAAGAAAAAAACATAGAAAAAACAAAGTTGGGTATATGAAGTGATGAGAAAGTTGATCTTTCTTGTGTGTTTTTTCATCTTCTCCTTTTGCATTCTCTCAAACCCTTTATCTCCTTATCCATCACACTTTCTCCATTTTTTTTTCTTTCATTTCACAGGTATCTCACCTATTTTTGTAGGTAGTAGTGAAAAGCAAATTAATGGTTTCATGCTTTTTTTTGAAGACTTTTTTTCTTGTGCATTTTTTTAAGTATTGGAATGGAAGGTGGGTGTGAAATAAGATCATGTATGCCTACATAGGATAAGTTGACAAGAGACAAGAAATGAAAAATGTAGAGTTTGTGCAATAAATGAGGTAAAAATTTAAAGTGAAAAGATGAAAACATTATCTCTTAAGAAAAAATATTACAATATATTTTAAAATTGTGATTACAGTATTAACTAAATAAAACTAAATCTATACTATATATTTACTAAATAAAATATTTTAATATATTTTAAAATAATGACTACTATACCATGATTAACCTGTTTATATAGAACTCTTTTTAAATTTTATGAATTTATTTAATTAATTTTATATTAATACAGTAAAATATCTGTGAATGTTGTTAGTTTTAATCTAATAATCCATTCGTCTAAAATTATGCGACATTTTACTCATTTTACACAGTTTAAGGAGTTTAATTTATTTTGTATAAGGAAGAAATTATGTTCAATTTTACCAAATTGTTTTAAATTAATGTTACAGGTCAGAAATATGGGATAACTCTCATTCATTAGAATGAATAAGATCAAATGGTAAGATTCAAAAGGATATTATTTTAATTATATTTAGAAAATTGAAGGATGAAAAGAAGGATGAAAATTGGAAAGAAGGATGAAAACATACACTTCATTAATAAAAAAGAAAGATGATCAAACCTTTTTGTTTTGAAGTCATATTTAGAAGGCAAAATAAGACTATGGTTGAGATTGAATTGCATATGGAAACACCTTCTAATCATTTCGAACATATGAGATATATTATAACCTTCCATATTTCTTAGCAATTTCAAACGTCTTCCTTATTGCAAAATCCTGAAAAGTTCTAAGAGAATAAAAAAATATAGATGCATAATCATTATCATGTGTAAAATTACGTATTGAGATAAAGTTGTTGGATAAAGTAGAAACTTGAAACACATCTTTCAAATTATAAGATTGAAGATCCATGTCTTCCCACCATCAATTTGAGTTTGAAAACTATCTGCAACAGTAATATAAAGAATACCAAAAGGAAAAATATTCTTTAGAAAATGTTAAGAAATAAAGGTCATGTGATTAGTGATACCAGAATCAACTATCTAAGCATTCTTAGAGTCAATATCAACAACATTAAAAACATAAATTATAACAAATATTTTTTCAATCATATTGGTTGACCTTTAAAAGCGACTTCTCAAGAGAAAAAGAAAAAATGCCACTAAATAGCAGCAAATAAACACGCAAACTCCATATCAATTTTTTTAAATAAGTAAACACATTTATCGGGTTGTTTATAGCAACTTTGACCAAGTTGTTATTGATAATTTTTAAGAAGATTTGATGGATAATATTTTAGGGATATGATACCAAAATTATGTAAGGTATTGTGTATACATTGACATTTTTTGATATATGAAAGATATGATTTTTTTCATATTTTATTAAGTTGCGAGAAAGGAAAACACGTGAAAGAAAAATCTATGGAAATAATTGAGATGGTAAAAAAGACACCATATATTTTTGTACGATCTAAACTCTAATGACAACTCAGGAAGCATAATCAACTAAGTCCAACTGTGAGGTGAAAACTATGTCGAACGAGTCAAAGCTACAAGAACATGAAAAGTCACCAAAAAATGGAGGATTGGAGGATCGTCCAATCTATGTTGGTATCTTGGATCTTAAGCACCATTGAAATTCCCATGCGTTATACTATTTTCTACATGGAGTGAAAGGGAATTATGGGATGACATTAAAGAGCGATTCTTGATTGTGAATGGGCTAAGGATTCAACAATTGAAATAAGAACTAGCAAACTGCAAATAACAAGGGACGACAATGGTGAAACACTATGTAAAACTTAAGGCGCTGTGGAGTGAGCTGAGAAGTTATTAACACATACCAATATGCATATACAAAGGATGCACACGTGACCTCAAGGCGAAGTTATAGAAATGAAGGGAAGAAGAAAAGGTGCATCAATTTTTTATGGGACTAAATGATGTATTGTATGGAACGACTTACTCGAGTCTTCTTGCAATAAATCCACTGCCAACATTAAATCGAATATATCCTTAATACAAGAAAATCAGGTGAATGCCATTTCTATATCCAAGGAAGAGAGGATGACGATTGTTAGTTTAGTAGTGTAAACAGGTGAAAGAACAAGAGGATGTGGTGAAGCAAAAGAAAAGGTACATTTTATTTGAGCTACAACCAATCATGTCATAAAACCATATGTTATTTCCAACTTGTATGATATCCATAATGGTGTATAGATAGGCCATACCATGAAACAAAGAGAGTTGCTTTGGTGAAAAGGCAACAACAACCCCAGGGATGAGGTGGAGGCTTGGGTGCAAGAGCAAATGTGAACATGGGAATATCGACTGGATTAAACGCAAAATAATGAAAAACTTTGATGAAGCTCCTAAATATACATAAGGGAAATAACAATGAAAAAATGAGACGTAAATAAGCATGAATCATTGATACAGGCGCTTCAAATCGCATGACATGAAACTTGAGATTACTTTAGAAATTGAATAATGTTCATGGATGTCTCGTGGGATTGTCAGATGGACCAAAAGTTGTTACAACTAAGAGGAAACTATAATTCTTGAAGGAGAGTTGAAAATAAGTAGTGTGCTACACATACCTAAATTGTGTTACAACCTAATATATGTGTCATAATTAATAGATGAGACATATTGTATGATGCAATTCACTAATACCTTATATGTATTGCTGTCCACACTTCGAGGATGCTGATTGCATAAGGTGAACGAATAAATGAACTCTACTATTTCAGAGGGATTCAACGTGTCAGTTGTCTCAAAATTGACTCTAGGGGTTCACTTGATTTTTAGCATAGACGCATGGGACGTCCTTTCTTGAAGATCTCTGAATTAGTTTCAAATATTAATAGTAAGAGTAATTATGAAAATAAAGCATTAGCCAAACAGGCTAAGCAGACTATAGATAATCATAAGATTTATTACATATTTGATTTGGTTCATAGTGACTTGTGGGGGCTTTATAAAACTCCATCTATTTGTGGTGTTTATTATTTTTGTAATTATAGTGGATGGTTATTCTTGAGCAATTTAGATTTTCTTGTTGTTAGATAAAAAGGAGCATCCAGTGCCTCGTTGAATTTTCTTGCATTAGTAAAAATACAATATGAAAAGGAAGTTAAAATGATTCAAAGTGACAATGAAACAAAATTTACATGTTTGAGAACACATTTTTATGAACATGGAATCATGTGCCAAACAATATATACCAGAACGCCTCAACAAAATAAACAAGTTGAAAGAAAATATAAGCATATACTCAATATGGCTCGAGCACTAAGGTTTCAAGATAACCTTCCTATTTCCTTTTGGGGTGAATGCATTTAAACAGTTGAATATTTGATAAATAGAACACCAACACTATTACTAAACAGAAAATTCCTCTTATGAGATGTTAAATGAGAAACTACCATCCTATGAACGTCTTAAAGTTTTTGAATCTCTTTGTTATGCACATATTAAGAAAGGAAAGGTGACAAATTTGCTATCAGAAGTAGTAGGAAGTGTATGTTTGTAGACTACCCACATTGAAAGAAATGATGAAAACTCTTTAACTTAGACGCTAATACTTACTCCCTCCGGCTTTATTTATAAGCAAAAATTTCCTTTTTTAGGTTCATTGAATAATGAATGTATTTGATCTACATAATAGACCAGATACATTCATTACTCAATGAATCTAAAAAAATTTTTTTGCTTATAAATAAGGCTGGAGGAAGTATTTTGTATCCAAATATAATTATTTTTTGAAACTGAATTTTCTTTTGGATAGGCTACTGTGACCTCCAAAAGTGAAGCAATGTCCGACAATGACAACATCAATCGAAGTTGAAGTTGCGTTATCCTATTATTCATTTCGCTAACTGTGACAAACTTTCACTGCAACATCAACAATTTCTTGCAGCCGTAACTACTCACATAGAGCCCAAGTCAATGACATGGATTTTAAGCTTCTCACCTTACTTAAAATTAGGTGGAACTTTTAAATTTTTTTATCATAGCAAATTATTAAGTTGATTTAGTTGTATTCTTGTAGATTTTTTTAATCGGACAAGTTCTTGTAATGTTGTGTTCGTTTCGGGATTTTAGTTTATAAGGTTGATATTCCGAATTGAATTTACATTCTAGAAGTAAAGAGGAATTATTATAAGTACCTAATGGCTCTATGAGCTTTAAGAATCAATTGCTTAAGTTTAGAATGCACACAAACTTGCTTTGTGCTCATTTGTATAAGCAAAAGTGAACGAGCACAAAAGCTTGTACTTTAGTTCATTTAAAAGTACATTCCACTACCTAAGAAATTGATAAGAAGTTTCATATCAAAACTATGAAATTAGGGTTTCAAGAATAAAAGAGAAGACATTAAAATTAAACTAAGAAAATAGAGATAAAAAGATAACTTTGATTTTTTTGATACCCTTAATTATGTCAAAGACACTACATATATAGTTCCCATAATGGATGTTCAATTAAAAGCCCAAATACACAAAAGCCCAATAACATACAAATAATATAAGTTCTATTATTACCTCTATCAATAACAATACTAATAATATAAATCATATAAAACCCTTCTATCATTGCCGTTGGGTTCACTTGAACCTTGTCCTCAATGTTCTAAAATTAATATGAGAATAGAGATTTTGTTCCTGGATCCCATTGCTTGAATGAAAAATTGTCACTGATCATTTGCAACATAAACTTCAGAATTTGAAAAATCAATTTTCTCATGTAAGGTGATTCCGCTGCATCCAAAGCTGTCTCTACGGGACTTAAAATCCTACAAAACTTGGTCACTTTCCCAACAACTGCTATGCAAACTTCAACCTCATTATTTGCAATATGGAATAAGCCATATGCAGAGACTCGAGCAGTAAACCATTCACTCCCACCGAGCAACATAAGAGGGACATTAAAGGATCTCATATATTTGACACACTCTGCATGGACTTTGATTGAAAGATTGAAACAACCTAACTTGTCTCCAGATAAAGAGTCAGCACCACATTGCAATACCACAACACCTGGTTTAAAAATCTTCATAACCTTTCCCATTATGGGCTTAAACAACGAATGATAGGTCTCATCGTCAATTTCGTCATCCAAGGGAACATTGAGAGAGTAATATTTACAAGCACCATATCCAATATCACAGACATCTCTTGTTGTCGGAAAGTAGTCCCCACACTTATGAAACGAAACAGTCATAACCCTATCTGTAGCGTAAAAGGCCTCCTCGACACCATCACCACGGTGGATATCGATGTCCACATATAAAACATGCTCGTGTATCTTGAGAATTTTCCCTAACAAGGAGACCGCCATAGCTCTTTGTTGGTGATGAATTTCTTCCATCAAAGGCAATAGCAATTCAAGAATGTAGACAACCCCGTCGTGCTTAGCAGCTGCCCAGGCTAGTTCTGGTGTGGTTTCCAATGCATATAGAACATGGAGAGTCCCTTCACGACAACTGGGAGATGAGTGAAGAATTTGCAATAAAAGTAGAAGACTAGATCCATCTCCAACCATGGCTTGCAAGCAGGGAGTATGGGCTGTCAAGAGTGACAGCATTGCAAGTCAAGGTTGAGGAATGTTACTGTCTGATGCTTCTCCCACCGAAAAACATTCAGAAAGAGGCAGAAACTTGCTTTTATTAGAAAATATGGATGCTAAATTTTAATTGCTAGTCATAAGGTTCTGAAGAGAGAGGTCATTGCCAAACGGAGATTTTTAATCAGCTTAGGTTCTTCTTTCCCTAGAGATTGTTCGTCCGACATTGTGCCAGAATTATTCGGGATCTAATGTTCATTGACAGATCCATTAACAGCCTCATGTAGATGCTCAAAATTCTCGATGAAATCGGAGGTCTCTTCAACATTATGATTAGGCTCTTCAACACATTGATTGTGCAGAAGACATGATATAAAATCAATTGGTGCGACACAAAAAGCTCCTGGTTCACTAATTTTGAAGTTTGGTTGATTGTTGTAGACTCTCAAGTAAACATTGCCAATGAACAATTCTTTTGATATTGCTTCGTAGACAAAGTTGTGTGAGTCTTTAATATCATACGAACCATCAGGACCTTGAGCTGCGCGTTGCTGATCCACAAATTTTAGAAGCTCTACTCGAGTTGAAGAGTTCCACATAATCTCCGGTGATTCCAAAATCGCAAGGACACTATCATTCACAAAACAAAACCTCGAAGCCTCGCATTTTTTTGCATGATGCAATCCACCAGCCCAATTAATAGCAATATTAGAAACACCTTTGTTCAACTTAAGAATACCACCAACAAAAACGGGTTCGGGTGGGCTAATATAGGCGAGCAGCTTTACCCCCTTTTCAAGAGTTTTTGCAATTGCTTTATCACTCAATTTTTCCATCACAATTTCCTCTACTTCGAAGACCCTTTCCCTCCATAATCCTTTCCCCGTCATTCTCAACTTCACTAAAAACAATGGAACCAATATCTTCCAATGCAAGCTCATCAGAGACATAGAGAGGTATTTTATCAAACACCTTATATGCATTATTTTCTAAAACATCTTTAAACAACAATACCTTCGTGTCGGTCTCATACAAGTTGAAAAAATATGTTGTTGTAGTCCCATATGTTGTTCCACCAAAAAAAGTTGATGTCATCGAAGCAGATGAAGTTCCTCGAAATGGTGTCATGGAAGACGCAAATCCAAATGGAGTCGAAGAAGTCGAGGACGACGACGGTGCCTCAAACAACGTTGAAGAAGTCGAGGTAAGTGCTCCAAATGGTGAAGAATCCGACGGTGCTCCAAATGACGTCGAAGAAGCTGATGACGGTGCTCCAAATTGTGTTGAATTAGCCGATGAAGATCCGAACACAGAAGAAGTTGCGGTGAAAAAAGATGATTCAAAGTTGAAAGCAGAACCAATGGAGGAGGAAGTGGAAGAGAATCCGAATGAAAATGGGGATGCGGATGAAGATTCGAAAGAGAAACCCGACCTTGTTGAAAACTTGAAAGCGAGCTCTCTGGAGTGCAGATTGATGGGTGAGAGGTTCTTTTGTTTGTGTTGTTTTTGTTTCTTTTTCTTAAAAGAGGAATGAGACACTTGGTGCTACTTCTCAAAATCTATTCCATTTCTAGAATGGATTTGATATTGATGATAAATTGTGGAAGAGGTTTTTGTTGGTTGGAGTTGTTGATGATAATTATTATCGTAATAAAAATAATGAATAGGATGAATATGGTTTGGCATTAGATGGATGTGGTGAATACCCATGATTTAGATATAAACTTGGTGATGATGATCCAACATGAGTGTAACAAGGTGTAAAGATTTCCCATGGGAAAGATGGAAATGAGGTTGTGGTAGGAGGAATACTTCATGGATGATATGAAGGTGTATAACAAGGGCAACCCATAAAAGGATTTGAGTACATGGATGAAAGCACCAATTGATAAGAAGTTTCCTATTAAGACTATGAAATTAGGGTTTCAAGAATAAAAGAGAAGACATTAAAATTAAACTAAGAAAATAGAGATAAAAAGATAACTTTGATTTTTTTGATACCCTTGGTTGTGTCAAAGACACTACATATACAATTCCCATAATGGATGTTCAATTAAAAGCCCGAATAGAAAAAAAGCCCAATAACATACAAATAATATAAGTTCTATTATTACTCCTATCAATAACAATACTAATAATATAAATCATATAATACCCTTATATCAGAAACACACCTCCTTCTAGATGAGACGCATTTGCGTTGTGTGGTACTCATGGGACAATTTCATGTTCACAATGCTCTCTTTCATGTGCATGGCCTCCTTCTTTTTCTCTAATACGCTTATGCATATAACTCTTGTACAATGTGAAAGAGTGTTCTTTTGAATGAATGTGCTTGCGGAGGAGTAATATGAAACTTAAATAATAGCTTTGCAACTATTTCCTAAATAAAATTAGTGTGTGGTACTCATGGGTCAATCAAGTGATGAAAAATCAAAGGGTCATCCATCTCCCTAACTTCACAATAGCCAATATTTAAGGATTCATGGATTCTTTGCGCATTTTGAGGTCAATCCTTTGGAAAAAAAGTCATGTGTGCGAAAAAGTTAACAATAAGATGATTATGATACATGCAATGTTTTAAAAACCGGACCGGTCATCAAACCGGTGAGGGTACTGTGTCACTGGTTCATCGGTTGAACCACTGGGTCACTGGTCGAACCGCATGACCAAACCGGATAAAACTGGATTAAACCTGTCATTATAATAAAATTATATAGGTATAAAACCGGTCGAACCGGATCATTCAATCTCTAAAAAAATTATAACTAGCACTTAAAAGCTAATCCATTAAGAGCATAATCTATAAATAAGGCTCTTAAAAATCACAAATTCAGAAGTTGTGCATTAGGTGCTAAAAATACTAATAATCCATATAGTTTAAGGCTCTTAAAAAGCACAAATATAGTTTGCTCAACACTTAAAAATTACAAATTTAGTTCAAATTTAAGCATAAGTATTACACATAATAAAGTAATATAAATTACAAAGTCTAATTGCAACATAAACTAATTAAATACTTTAAAACAAAAACACTCAAATATCTATTAAAAAATAAACCCCTGTTTATATTTTTCTACTGTTTCTGTACAAAGTTAAAATCACGTATATTCATTCACATTTGATGCAAGCAGTATGTGGCTCAATGTGAAACCAATATATCATGACTATTTAATGTGAAACCAATAATATAAATAAAATTTACAACAATATATAATGTTTATACATAGATATAAAGTTTTTTTATAACATAAAATAAAGGAAATTTCTTCACCCACCTCCTAACCTTCTTGTCCACCCCTGGTGAATTTACCACAATACCCCTTGTTTCAGAAGTTCATTTCCGAAACTGTACTTTTTTTCTTAAAAAAGGTGTTTTCGGAAATGTATCTCCGAAAACGTGTTTTTTTTAATATAAAATATTGATTTCGGAGATGCATCTCCGAAATAAAGTTACTTTTTCAGAAAATGTGGTGTTTCGGAAGTTCATCTCCGAACGCACCCCCTTGGGAGAATTCGGAAATGAACTTCCGAAAATATGTCTGGACAGAAGAAAATGAAAAACAACAACAATTCGCTTTATTTAATCGGGTGAAAATTACAACGATTATATTACATATAATTAAAGTTACATGTTGTTGATCACAGGTAGGTGGGGATGAGTCAACATTTTGATAACGTCGTCCGCCGATCTTTGAAGTTTCGCGTTCAACTCGATCGGGCCTTTCGAAGAAAATCAGTCGAACGTTGTCCACAAAACCGCCAAATCTTCGTCGTTCTTGATCTCAAAAGGTGTGAACTTAATGCCTTCCTCGTCGTTAAGCGATGGCGAGCGGTACTCGAGCTTTACAACCTTTCGATTCTCGGGATAGTGCAAAAGCGTGTTGAGCGACGGTATCAACTCCGCAAACGGCGTGTCGCGCGAGAAGCGAAATTGGAACGGCATCGGGTAGCCGGTTTCAAAGTAGACGAATGCTAGGTGGGGGTAGGTTTGTGTCATTTGTGTTTTGTGGTGTGAAGAGGATGAAGAAGAGTGTGTATTTATAGACTTATTGGAGCATTGATGGCCTAACAAACCTTATCCTGCCTCAGGGGACATTTCGGAAATGAACTTCCGAAAATAGGAGGCAGACTAGCATATTTCGGAAGTTCATTTCCGAATTATGCAGAAACAGACATAAATTTTGCATTTTGTTGATTGCTTAGTGTGTTGTCTAAATTGAACATATGGAATTGACATTAACCATAAATTAGACAAGCAAGTCATAAAACATAATTATATTATAAATGTATTGAATCGGTCCGATTTTACATGATAAACAACAATACATACAAAAAACGATCCGGAACAAACTAAAATTCACCGAACCAATCGGTGGATCCTAAGTCCAAAATAGGCTCATTCTTCGACCGCTCTCTATTTTGCTCGCGCTCTTGGCTCATCATTTCTTCAAACTCCGCCATTCTTGAAACAAAAGGATCCGGCCAAGTCTCCGCCTCATTTGAACGATGTGCGGTCCATTGACAACAAGTAGCCGGTATAGGACACCCCGGTTTCAAAAACACTTGGACGAAGTGCTGCGATCGTAGATACCCGATGCATATGATTCGGCCCGACGAGTCCAATGGCGGTCGACTATGAAGTGGAAAGAAAGTCTCACATAGTCCAAACCTCGTCAAATCGACGCATACAATATCATATGCACTTGCTATGAGATGACCCATATCGGGGAATGACATCCACTTCGAGACCGGAGCGATACCGGTAAGTGGTGGAACAAGTGAATCATGAATTTTTGCAAACTTTTCTTGATTTTCATATAGTCGACCGTAGATGTCCCGATACGAAGTCAACTCCGCAAGAAGTTCCCGTCGGACTAAAGTGTGATTATTTTCCCCTTTACCGAGCAAACCCGCAACGGCCCGATATCCACAATTTCCGTCGCCTCCAACATCAACGATGTTATCGATATATTTGTGCATAAAAAGTGGCATCTCATCAATGTAGACAATGGGTGATTTTTTTATTGGCGGTGTGCGAGGTGGCTTCGAAATACGGGCACCTTTGTTACCATTGCACTTGGACTTAGGTGTCTCATGAATTTCCGGGAACGATGCATCAACATGTTCAAAGTAGGAAGGAGATCGTTTTGTTGATGTGTCATCTTGTGTAATTTTGGACTTTTTCGGTGCACCTTTAGTCTTAACCGGTTGAGATGGCGGTTTCAAATCGGTGGTCTCCGGAAATGCGATCTGTCGCAATTGTTCTTTTATATGCATTTTTGTTGTGTCGTCCGCTTTAGCAAACTTCTCCAATATCACTTCCGACTCGTCGGAGATGGTGATTTTGGAGTCATTTTCTTTCGGCGGGTCAAAATCATCAAAACGAAGTTTCTTCCAATGGTCGGCTACCTCATCCATGCGTATGGGTGAATTCAAATTCTTTTTTTTTGCAAGTATACAAGCACATGGTAGGCCGTATGTCTTTCTAATCGTGCACCCACATAATGAACTATCCGGCCCCGTGGTCTCCGACCGCTTAGCTTCATGAAACAAAAAATTCAAACCCGTTCGAGATATGTTGTAAATCAATTGGGAGAATAGAATTTGCCCTTTAAACCGGTGTTCCATAACCGTCTTGCTCCGACCGAACGATGTTTGAATTTCATTGTGTTGATTTTCAAGCATTTGGTTCACGGTGTCCCATCCCCGACACAAATCTCCCTTGCTATCACCCAACCACCTCTTGAAGACCGCATGTGCGGATTCAACTCGGTTAGTCGTGGTGCAACCAAGATGTCTAACTCGATTTGTCCAAGCGCACACGACTTTTTCTCTAACTTTATCAAGAATGGTGGATTCGACATAATGACAAAAAGTCTTAAGGGAACCACACAACGACCTAAAGTGTACCAATTTCTCGGTATACACGTCTTTGGAGTAGGCATCCAAAATTTCCCTCCATGCCGCCATTATCCTATCAACCACAACACCGACTTTAACAACTTTACCGTTTTCATCCGGCCTATCTTTTGTCCCAACCGCGGGTTTCAACTTGCTTCTCACGTTGCAAGTTATGTGATACCGGCAAAGTAAAGCGGTAGATGTCGGGAAGACGGTATCGACCGCATTCATCAAAGCATTGTCCCGATCGGTGACAATGACGTTTAGCATAACTGCTTGATCAACTAACAAAGACTTGCAAATTCCCAAGGCCCACGTAAATTGTCTTCTTTTTCACACTCCAAAAAAGAAAACCCCACCGAATAAGTCTTGTCCGTCGAGGTAACACCGACTATCTCTAGAAGCGGAAGCCTATACTTGTTGGTCTTGTACGTCGAATCCATCACAAGAACGGTTGGAAATGTGTTGAATAATTTGATACTTTCGGGATGAGTCCAAAAAATATCACGCACCGTAACTTTATCCTCGGAGGGTCGGAAGCTTGAAACATATTTGTTATCGCCTAGTAGTTTCAAAAGTTGTTGCATTTCCGACCGAGGACCCATATTCAACACTTTGAGATTGTGTCGTTCATTGTAAACTTGCATGATATTTGAAACGCTATCCGGTTTCTTACGCTTCAAATCGGCAAGTATGTTGCGAGGCGCCACTTTGACTATCGGTAAGTCCGATATCACATTCCTCTCTTCGCGGGACAAACGACACGCCATTGGATGTCCGTGTAACTTGACATCCAAGGCATGATTATGAATTCCACAAATTACGGTTAACCGCCACAAATCATCAACCCTCCGAGTAGCACGCAACTTAAACGGACACCCGCACTTTCTCGAGCCCGTGTCCTCGTGTTTTAGCACCCGGTTTGATTGTACATAACTACCACCCCGTTCGCAATTCAAAACAACGAAAGCTTTCCGCCTACTATTTCCGTTGTCCGACCTTAAAATAACAATTCCAAATCCATATTTGTTAGCTTCCTTCCGAACCCAATCAAGCAATTGTTCGCGACCGCCGAAGCTCCGATCAATTGTAAAATGTTGCCGAACATCGACCGCATTGATCATAGGAGTAACGTCAATAACCGGATCGTTATTATCGTTGACAATTTCTGGAACTAATACTCCATCGTCTTGCACATTGTAGTCCGGATGCACCATACCTAACAAATGAATAAATTATCAAAAGTTGGCCAAAACTATTTTTTTTTTACTGCCAGGTCTATTTTCGGAAGTTCATTTCCGAAATATGTTAGGTAATATATTTCGGAAATGAACTTCCGAATTATATCAGTTTTCAGCAGAATTTTGTTGAATCAATGTAGTGAAATAGGAAATGAAATAAGTGATGTTTACCTGAAATTGTAGCTTTCTATGCTCCCTTTAACGTGATCAACGGTTTGAAACTTGATTTTAGGACGAAAAAAGGATGGAGATTGATTGGGTTTTGGAGAGGGTTTGGAAAAGTGTTGGAGAAAAATGATGAAATAGTGAAGGAGGGAAATTTTTATATGCAGAAATCTTTTCGGAAATGAACTTCCGAAAATATTCACGGTTTTGGCATTTTCGGAGATTCATTTCCGAAGTCAAAAAAAATTCAAAAAAAAAAATAACTTCAGAAGTTCATTTCCGAAGCAGGGGTAGTTTTGGTTTTTCGCTGGGGGTGACCCCCATAGGGAGGTGGCTAAAGAAATTTTCAAAATAAAAGAACCTCATGTTCCTTGCATCCATGTCGTTTTGAGAAAAAGAAAATTAAAAAAAAACAATTGAACCACCGGTTCACACAAATCACCGGTTTTCCCGGTTCGCACCGGTTTCCTCCGGTTCAACGACACGGGCGATCCGCCAAACGAACCCGGCCGGTTACCTGACCGGTTTCCGGTCTGGTCCGGTTTTTATAACACTGGATACATGTGTGCGGATTTAAGTACCAATATCCATCCATCCAACTTTATAGTCTTTAATATAGATTATAGCTTAATCAACTTAGCAAGGCAGTTGATGGATTTCTCAATGCAACTAAAAATAAATTTGATTTACTCTCAGAATCTCAAAATATTCTTACCATGATTTTTTTTGTGTTTCGAACCGACCAATGACTTAAAGTAATAGACTTAATTACGAAGGTTTAATTTAGAGCTTCATTAAGTATGATAGATAATTAAATAGAACACCGTGAAAAAGCCGAGCAAGTGATTCTAATCTCCCAAACATCATTTGTCATTAGATCTGATCACTAGACGCTACACATCACACACCGAGTTAGACGAAGAAACTTTTAACCGTCTGCCATATATATAAACCCTACCACACAACATATGTGAGTATTATCCCATTCTCACTCTGAAAGTACATTTCTCAGACTTCATTGACCTGTGCTTTGGAGTGATAGTCTTATAGTTCAGGATTAGTTGCCTAAAGCATGTTTTCATGGTCCAATCCGTATAGGACACTCTGGTTTAGGTGAGGTAAATTAACCATCCATTACATTAGTGGGTTAGTTCGGACAAACCCAGTAAATTTTGGTTGAGTTAGATTGGGCAGTGGGTTGCCTATACTTTTTTTAATTTTATTAATATTAAATAACTAAATGGTGAGTCATCGTTTTTTTATAAAAAATTACTTAACATTTTTATCTTCTTAAAAATAATTTTGAGTAAATGAAAAAGTGAAGATTTCTAGAACAAACTAATGAGACAAAAACCAGGTAACAAAGAATAAGTCCTCATTCCTAAATGGAATACAAGAAGGAAAGCGCTTCACATTATTTATATGTAAACAAAATTCTTTTTTCAGGAGATAAAAACCCAAATAGAGGTAAAGGAATGAACTAGAATGGGAGGGGATCAAGAATGATGCAAAATCTTATTCTTAGGTTATTAAAAGACAATTTCTTTATAGACCTCCATGCCTTTTTACTAACCCATAGCGAAATTCTATAAATGTCTCTATATTTCGGAGATGCATTTTCGAAGACGTAAAAAATGATTATTTTGGAGATGCATTTACGAAATCAATTTTTTTTTATAAAAAAAAAGGTGTTTTTGGAGATGCATCTCCGAAATAACCCAATTTTACGTCTTCGGAGATGCATCTCCGAATTATTCTGCATTTTTCTATTATTTCAAAACAGTCACCCACCCTCATTTCATTCTACCCAAAACATCAAAATTTCACCACCATACCCATTTCTCTAAACTTTCTACACAATTTAAAGTTGCTCTACAACATCAATGGACTCAAAGGCTCACTCAAAGGCACACTAAAAGCTTCAAACAAATTATAAGTTTCTAAACTTTAAACTCTATCATTGATAATCTTGTTAGGGCTGTTAGAAATTAACAAAATATAGTAAGTTGAAGTTATTAGCAACATGTAGTAGGTTAGTAAAAATAGAATTTTTAATGGTTTAGGGAAAGAAATAGGGACTCCAAAAATGGAGAATCGCGGGCGTTTTCGGAAGTGCATTTCCGAAAGCACCTCTGAGAAATGCACTTCCGAATTTAGTCTGAACTGTATTTTTTTATTTTCTGAATTGTTTCAACGTCTTACCTGGTGTAATTTTTTCAGGAAAATGTCAGGAAACCAGGCACGACTTAGACAGGGTAGGAAGACTCAGACGACATCGGCTCAACGCGGGAGGCCTACACAGCTAGCAGCAACACGGGGACAGGGTCAAGTACGAGTGTCCATTCAAATGGATGAGGCGCATGAAGGTTCCTCATCTGGATCGAGGAGTCAGCTGGCTCAAGTGACTTCCTCCTGTGAGGATGAGGTAAGTGAGGATGAGGAGGAGGAGGGGGACATACCGGATGTTCACCCTGAGCATGACGAGGATGATTCGGAGGAGGAGGGTTACCCGGGAGGACCCGCAGACACATCTGTGTTGATTTACTATCATGACCATGTCGCTCGACGAGTTTGGGAGGGCGGGGTTGTTTTTTATTGCACTTTATAATTTAACCATTTTTTATTTATGTTTCTATTGCACTTTCTTCTAACGATTTAACTAACAATGTTTTTTTGTTTTTGTTTTTTGTTGTGACAAGAACGGTCGACCATAAAATCCGTGAACCATGCGCGGAAAATATGGGATCTGTTTAAACCACTGGCTGAGTGTTTTAACGACGTTGTAGCTGGTAGCGGGCTTGGAAGCTTATGCATCACCGGATATTGTACCATAAGCCACAACATGCAGGGGGATTTTATCGGATGGTAGCACAAGGATACGTCTTCTTTTAACTTTCCTATTGGGGAGTTGACGATCACCCTACACGATGTGGCCTGTCTGTTACACCTGCCGATCATAGGGAGGTTACTGGACCATTCTCGGATGCAGAGGGTTGAGGCCATTGAGTGGATGGTGGACTATCTGGGTATGGACCCTAACATGGTGGAATATGAGTGCAGAGCGACGAGTGGGGCACATATCTGGTTCTCTAGCTTGAAAGAGCTTTATGAGAATCACTTGGTGGCGGCAGAGGAGTCCGAGGAGGAGGCTGATGGGCTTTTTGTTGAGTTTCACCGTGGTTGCGCTTTGCGGTGTTGGTTTATGTTTTTAGTAGGCACTGCACTCTTTGTGGATAATAGTGCAACCTATGTAGACATGACTTATCTCTGATTCCTTATTGATATGACTACAGTTCACGAGTGGAACTGGGGGGCCTCCATTCTGGTATACCTATACCAAAAGCTGAATGATACCTCCAACTACAGGACCAGACAGTTGACTGGATCTTGCACACTCCTTGCGGTACATTTATTTTTAATTATTTCACATTTAATTATGGTTCAGATTTATTTTTAAAATGTTATCATATTTGTGTTTCAGGGCTGGATCATCTCATACTTCCACCGCCTCCACGACTTCGACATTGATCGTGTGTACACTGACGCCATGCCCAGGGTCGTACGATACATCTTCCAAAGGGGGAATAACAAGGTGGGTCCATATCGCTTGTACCTCGACCGCATTGTTCACGATGACATCCATTGGACGCCCTTCACTATTTACGGAAATGTTGTCCCATTCGACCGCATCACATTATATTCTGGATGGTTGGCATGTGGGACCAATACCATGGTCAAGTATCTGCCGGAGCGGTGCATGAGACAGTTTGGAAGTGTGCAGATGATACTGAGGTCTCCGTTTGAGGTTGCTCTTGACACCGTTACTCGCCAGGACCTCATTGCTATATTTGAGGATTGGACGCATCATTTGCTGCCTGAGGAGTTTCGGCATATGGTGGCCATCCAGAGCTGGCACTGTGTAGATGGATACGTGATATGGTTTTATCAGGTGTCAATCCTTTGATGACACCTGATGTTTCTGGAGATCCACCTAGGCCAGCATATGAAGAGATCTTAGAGAACCAGCTGGCCGAGGATGGACATGACACTGATCTCCTGCCGATATGTCGGCGGATACAGATGCTTGGGCAGGATGCATTGGACAGAGGTATCATTGAGCATGACGGTCTAGAGGCAGTTGCCATTGTGGAGAGGATGGTCAGTGACGCGGTCGGCTCGACGGTGTATTGGAGGCAGAGGAGGTCGCAGGGTGTTCGCATTAGGCATACTCAGTAGCAGTTGCCTATTTATGTTTTATTCATGACTTTTTTGTATTCGTGTTGTAATATTTTGACACTGAGCACTTACCCGTACAACTATTTTCGTATTTATAATATTGGTATTTTATTATAATTTACGTGTTATATTTTGTCGATTCTATTATATTTTATCGATTAATGTAAAATATGATATTAATCATTATTTTGAAAAGAAAAACTCAGAGCATATTTCGGAGATGCATCTCTGAAACTGGTCTATATCTTATTTCGGAGATGCATATCCGAGGACACCAAAAAATAAGTGTTTTCGGAGATGCATCACCAAAATAATTGAAAATGTGAAAATGGATGATTTCAGAGATGCATCTCCGAAATCTATAGATATTTTAGAGTTTTTAATAGGAATCTTCACCTCATAGGAGTCTATAAAGAAGTTGTCTATTAAAAATGAATTTGTCATAGCAAAAAATAGGGTGCAGTTACCGTGCATAGATAAAAATCTATGCACCGTGCATAGATTATTAGGATTATTAGATCAAATTCTAGACATCAATTATTATTACTCAATATTCAATACTCACCACTCAATACTCAATACTCAATACTAGATTAAAAACATGATCCAATAGCTTATGTAGGCTTATGTACGATGCATAAGAAAAATCCTTATGCATATTAGCCAAAGCCCAAAAAATACACCCCTTTTATTCTAAAGATCCGGAGTACAGACTTTCCCACACTAGCTAAAAAAATAGCAAAAAGACTCAGGATCCCAACTTGACTTAGAATATGCTTGGGCTTGGACCAACTCCAAAAGTGACCAATTAAGGGAGGTTTTAAGTGTGTGGCTTACAGCAAGCATGAAAACTATTAAATAGAATTTTTTATCCCAGTTAAGGGAGATCCTAAGTAGGATGCTCCATTATCTTCTTAAAAATAATTTTGTACACTAAGTATGTAAAGAAGGAAAATTATAGCTCATCTTGAAAGGGAAAAGAAAATTGGAAAGAAAAAAAAAAACAGATGAGAATTGGTGACGTGCTAGTGGAACGGATTTCTTTGCTTCCACGTTGAAAAGTTGTGTTGGGTTTGCACAAGTTAGCTGTTCCTTAATCTCAAGGTAAGAGCTAGTGTGAAAGAAATACAAAAAGTCCTTGTTAAGAAATCAATCGTCTTTATTAAATCAAAATATATAAGCTTATACTTAGTCAAATACCAAGCTGAAGAAATTTAGTACTATTTTCCACAATTTAGAATAATTTGGATTCTTTCTTCTGACAAAAATGATAACAACAAGAAGAAAAGCTGAAAAAGAAAGACCAAGAACTTATTCCATGACTTGGGTCAACTCAAACTCATAGTGTTAGTAGGACATATTACTAGTCCTATACTTATAATTTATTCAACTTCTTACCAAAGTTGAGTTACAAATTCAACTTCTAAGAGCCAAATTCAAAAGGAATAATTTATTGGTAAATAAGTTTTTTATACATAATATATGTATATAATTAATCTATATAACTAATATTTCTAATTAAACAAATTTAACATTTATGTTATCTTTTGGAGATAATTTTATTAATATGTCATATTAAATTTATTGTTGTCACATATGCAAAAACCGACTCGATCAAAATAGAGATTACAACTACAAAAATTAAAAATTGAAAAATATAAAATTAATTTTTAAAATAAATAGATCAAAGTTTTTATTAAATAGAAAGAAAAACATATTGAAGTCTAAACTTTATATAAATTTCTCAAAATTTATTGATATATATTTTTATGGTTTTTCTAAATATGTTTTTTATAAATACTTGCAAATTATTTTAAACGATGAAACATAAAGAATAATTTTTTATTAGGTTTTAATCTCTTTAACAATGCGTGAACTAGGAGGATTTGAGGTACTATTTAAATTGAATTAAAAAAAAAATCATTTTATTCAAAAAATAATGTTATGTGTGCTTTGGTTTGATTTGGATGATTCATATAAAAAATATGAAATTCTATGTGATTTAGTTTAGACTAGTTTTAAATATCTAAATTATAACTATAAAAAAAAATTATTCAAAATAAATATTACTCGATTTGAGACCTGAGATGTTCACTAGCGAGAGGGTGAGTCTAAATGTGATAATCAAATAAGAAATGTGAATGATGTCTTGAGGTTATGATTTATCATCGAGAGTACCTGCAAACACTTTGATTCTAAGTCAGTGATTATTAAAGGTTTGAGTTACTTTAGGGTAACAAAGTGTGTTTCTCGATGTGACACCTTACATGTTTTTATAGAAAGGTTCTAGGGTTTCATGAACCTAGTAAATTTGACGCAGGGCAATTGTCCAATAGGAAGACATATGTTTGAAGATTATTTACTTTGTGATTTGACAATCATTCTCCTATCGTTTTCCTTAATCACATGTCATTTTAGGGCATGTACATTCCAGGTTTAGCGGCCCTATAGCCTTCATATGGATTATGGTTAAAAAGATGGTGTCCTCGACCTAATGTCAATATGATTGTGTTGTAATCTGATGATTCTCTAATTTGAAGGTTTGTAGTCTTTTCAGATGTTTATATTTTAACTAGGCCATAGTTAATTTAGACTTAAAACCGGTTCAGAATAGTAGCCTTCCAAGTCTAATTCGTCGAAGTTGGGTCGAGGCTCGCCTTTCTGCTTTCAGAGCATTGGTTTGTGAATAAGGGTATGTTATCTCTGAATTTTCCTCATACATTTTGCTTTGTACGCTTACACAAATCTGCTTAGAATGACATCCTTGGACAATGGTTCTTACCTTTGCCTCCTTCACTTTATATACTTTATACTTCCTCCGGTCTCAAATATAAGCAACAAAAAAATTCTATGGTCTTAAGTATAAGCAAAAAAATCTATAATTATTACATTCAATGTCACTATTCCAAATATACCCCTACAATTTTTTACATTTTAATGTTTGCAACGATTTCCAAAGCAAAAAATAAGGGTAAAATTAGAAAGAGTGTAAGAATTAAATGCATTGAGACATTCTTCTTAAAGGGTGAGTTTTTTTGTAACTTTGCTTATATATGAGACCAGAGGGAGAAGTTTTAAAAATGGCAAATTTATTTTAAGAAACCGCTCATCTTGGTGGTGGGTAATCAATTTGATGTTTTCATATTTGACTTTCTTAGTGACGGTAATGCTATATTTTTTTAAGTGTGATGATGATTACTGAGTATCTTCAATAGAAACATTCTCGGCCAAGAGATACCTTTTTATCTTCTCTTGATCCAAGTTTTGGTCTTTGATAAAGGGTGGATTGCAATATGAGACCGTTTGTCTTATCGATGGTGAGTCTAAAAGTGAGGTATCCATACCTCTTTGATGACTTGTTTGGTTCTTTCATTCAATTAGAAATAATTGAATTTTACCATTTTCCTTGTCTATCTTCGCTCTAAGGATACCATGAGATCTATGTATTCTCAAGGTTATGTTGTTGTTCCATTGAACTCATGGAGGCCACTTTATTTGTAGGATATTGGGTCCTTAGTTGTTAGGCTCTATGTTTCCAAAAGGTTTGTGTACATGATGTCACGTGAGCTTCCTTGGTCGATTAGGACCCTACAGATGTCATAGTTTGCCATCATGACCCTAACGAATAACAGAGCATGGGAGTTGGGTGTTTTGTTGATAATTCTATGTCGTCAAACAAGATTGGAAGCAAACATTTCTTCGATGGCTTAGGATCTGGTTTTTTCTAGTGCAACATGATTTCTCTCAAAAAAATTTACTGAATTTTAGAAGACTCCCCTTAGTTGGAAAAACCTCTAGACACTACTCTTGTAGTTTCATCAAATTTCATTTTGCTTTTGTTACTTTATATGTAATTATTCTTTATTTGTGCCTCATTATCCTTTACGTGTCCTCTCTGATATTGATGGGTAGATATTTCCAAGATTGAAATGTTTCTCGACGTTAATCAAAATTAAGATATTTTCTCATTCGTGGAAAGTTCATCCAGCTACGGTGTTCACCGATGGAAGTTCTTTTTCATTGTTGAATTGTTTTTCTTCCTTGGCTACATGAACCACTTCACCTCTTTTCTTCTACAGGTGTCCATCTTTGGATCACTTATCAATTGGCTTCCTTTCTCTTGATTATCAAATCTTGACAATTTTCTTTCTGTAGAAAATCCCCGATTGCGTCCTTTAGCTGCACAGAGTCCTCGGTGTTGTGCTCGTTGCTCCTGTAGAAACGTTAGTATCTGGATTTGTGAATTCTGGGAGGTTCCCATATCTCTTTAGGAATCTCCATTACTTCTCCTCAAAATTTGGTTGATGCACTCATGTAGAATGAGCTCGCTAGAAGTATCTAGGAGTGTGTAATCTCGATATTCATTTATCAATCTTTGTGTGTCAACCCTTGGTTCTTCAGCTATTCTCTTTCTTATCTTGACCATTTTGGTTTCTCTACTATAAATTGTCCTACTTTATGCCAACATTTCTTCATACTCTTTATATTTTTCTTACTTTGCTAGTAGGTTGTTAAAGGTGGACGCAGGACGGGTCCTGATTCTAATACTTTCTAAGAACTTAGATTCAGGTTGAAGTCTAAGACTTAACATTTATTATTTAATCTTGTTATTGACACTTTTAACCAAAGTAGTCTCTCGACCAAACCTCTCGATGTATAATTGCAAGGATTTATCACTTTTATACCTTATTGAGCCTAACCTCTACACTCATTTTGATTGTCTTTATGATGCCATAAAATAAACGGCAAACCACATAAGTTGTTCTCCCCATGTGTCGATGGATTCATTTCTTAGATCCTGAAAGCATGCCATGGAGCAGAGCTTCATAATGAGAGTAAAAAACTTACACTTCAAGCCTCTTGCCCCTTTGAAGTTCAAGAGGATATCTATGAGTCTTACATGCTCATATGGACTTGTTATTCTATTGTATGTATTTCGATGTGACACTTTACTTCTCTTTTTATAAAAAGATTCTAGGATTTTTTAGACCTAAAACATTTGATGCATGGAAAATATCCAAAAAGAGGAGAGATGTTAAAAAATTATTTATTTTGTCCATTTTAGGTCTTGCGGTTTTAGAACCTTTTTATAGATTATACTAAAAAGATAATCTTATGATAGTGTTATAATAAAGTGATTCGCTTATTCGATGTTGCGTAGTCTTTTTCAAATGTTAAATTTTTAAACTCTGAATTTGAATTGAATCATCACTAATTTGAATCTCAAAACCGAATCAAATGACAATGATACATTATATTTAAAACATAAAATAATAAAAAGAATACATTTGAACAGTTTCAAAACAACACATTCAAACATAATTATATAAAGAAAAATTAAATAAACTTACTATTTCATTCTCCATCCGTTTAAATTTGAATACTCCTACTCATCTAATGTGAATACAAAATATACCTATAACTTAAAATCCATTCCCCTTGTCTTTGTGCCTACTCAAATATTTTCTCCCCACGGAACAGTTTTGGACTATTTACATTTTTAGTTATTCTAGTACACCACCCGTTAGATTACCGACAAAAGTGGTCCCTAAACACAACGTTCATCAAACGGTCACATATATTCCTTACGTAGTACAACACCATATAATAATAATTAAGAAAAAATATATACTATATTATTATTCAACCTTATGAGCTCATCTTCATAGAACCAACCACGTAGTTTCTTAGTTGGTCTCTTCGAAATAGAACTCACACAACACGTACCCTCAAAACGCGCTACACGCCAATTACACTACAAAAAACAACAACAACAATACCAGATATCATTAAGAATGGGAGAAGTTGAAGCAGAAGCACCTTCTTCTTTCTCTTGGCGTAAGATGAAGATTATGGAATATTATGATGTTCAGAATATTAATGAGTGTGATGTGGATGCGGCACAGAAGCTTATGGAACTGAGCGATGAAGAGAAGAGCAACAGAAACAACACCGTTAGAGACTCCAGCAGCAGTAGTAGGAGCAAGAGGTTTAGAAGATCAAGTGATGAAAAGCATGATATTGTAATGGCGAAGATACAAGAGATATTTGGAAAAGATGTTGAAGTTTTTCCTATGGTTAAGAAGCAAAGGAGATATCGTTCACTTGTCAATATTTATATGTCTACAACACCTGTTAGTGATACAAGGGTGAGTGCGTAACAAGAATGTAGCTAGTTTTTTTAATAATTGTAAAATGTGGCAGTTTGATTTCCACACAAAAACAAAAGGGTTAGTGTTAGTCCTAGGTATATATTTGTGTTTTCTCATGAAAAATTTGGAAGTTATTGGATATTGCACGTAATTGATTTGATTTTCAAGTCTCAGAACAATCAATCTTGTATATCATTTTATTACTTGAAGCAATCTGGTAAATTTGTCTTCATCCCGTCAAGTTTTTTCATCGTTGTTGGGATTCAAATTTCAGTATTGACAAGCCAGTTGTGTTATTGTTAAGTGAAAATCTATAATTCAAGTGTTCTAATTGGTTTTAAGCGGGTGTAATTGGTTATAGTTACGAAGAAAAATCAAATAAGTTTGAAAAAAATAATTTTATCGTGGGTGTAATGGATTACACATTCGCAGTAACCGATTATCACTGTTATATTTTTTAATTGCTAAAATAGTTGTACCCGATTACAGGTTTTGTGTAATTGATTTTAGGTATGCAATTTTTTTCAGTTGTTGTTTGTGTCTCAATTGAGTTGAATTTGTATGTATATATATTGGAGGTATTATGAATGAAAGTTAATGCATATTTTCTTAGCCACAATTATACTCTCTCTAACATCTCTATCTCTCTAACCCTCTCCCTCTCCACACTCAACTCCATTTTCACCAACTTTGTGATTCTAAGTTCTAACATTTGGCATCAAGAGGCGGGTTCGATCCACTAAACACCTAGTGTATAACATGAATTATGTCTCCATTGAAAGAAACTCTATTAACCTACTCATCCTTGATACGAAGACTTACGACAAATGGTTCAAGCAAATGAAGGTGTTGTTTGGGCACTAAGATGTTCTTGAAGTGATCAAGAACGAGGTGAATCCTTTTGGCGAAGGTGCAACAGATGCACAACGAGCAACGCATAAGGAAGAGAAGAAGAAAGATTTCAAGGCGCTATTTTTCCATCAATATGTGGATGATGACAACTTTGAGAAAGTTGGTGATTATGAACCATCGAAGCAAGCGTGAGAAATCTTGGAGAAGGCATGTGCAAGGATTGACAAGGCGAAGGTTGTGAGGTTACAAACTCACAAACGCCAACTTGAATTAATTCAAATGGATGAAAAGGAGACAATCAACGATTTCACGATGAGAATTACTCGGTTGGTGAACCAAGTAAAGACATGTGGAGAAATTGTTATGGAGCAGTATGTTGTCGCGAAAATCTTGCGTTCTTTGACGGCAGGATTCGATAACAAAGTTATGGCGATTAAGGAATCAAATGATCTTACAATGATGAGAAAATAAGAGATACAAAGCTCTCTTAAGGCTCGTGAGCAAAGGATGGAGGAGATAAATAGTGACAAGGCAAAGATGGAGATTGCTTTGCAAGCTTGTTTCAATGAGAAAGATAAGAACTCGAAAAGAAAATGGCTCATGAAGAGTAAAGGAAATTTTCAAAAAAATTGTGAAAAATAGACCTAAAGTTCCAAGAATTCGGCTTATCAAAAGGGTGAGAGAAGTTGCAACAAAAATGGTGGTCAAGAAAATTTTAGAGGTAAAAGGAGAAGGATTGAAAAGAACAAGATGCAGTGTGTTGTTTGTCAAAAGTTCGATCATTTTACAAGAGAGTACAACGAAAACAAGAAGGAACCTCAACTAGATTAAATCAATGTTGCAAGACAAGAGTTTGATGGAGAGAACACAATCTTGATCATGATCACTAAAGGGGAATGCAGCAACAACATCAGTAATTTTGGAAAAGTTGCAGAAGCATGTTGTAATCGGTTACATAAAAGATGTAACTGGTTTTTAACATAAGAAGATGTAATACATATATGAGAGAAGCAGTTCAGTTCAACGAGGAAGGGTATTTGGACTCCAGATATTCTACACATATGACAGGGAGGAAAGATCGGTTTGTTAAAATCAATCGTTCCATAAAGAGTAAAGTGAAGTTCGCTGATGACACCACTCTAGCGGCGGAAACGATCGGTGATGTATCGATCGAGAAAAGGGATGGTAGACACTCTTTGATAAAGAATGTGTTTTATATTCCCATAATTAAGTGTAGCCTTTTGATTATTGGTCAATTGCTTGAGAAGAGTTACAAGATTCGTATGGAGAATAAGGCGCTACACGTTATGGATGCAAACATGGTTTTGATCCTTAAAGCTCTTATGGCTTCCAATAGAACTTTCAAGGTTGGGTTGAATATTATGGAGCATAGGTGTCTTACTACAGCGACAAGTCGAAAAGAGTGGATATGGCATTATTGACTTGGGCATATCAATTCCCGAGATCTCAATGCATTGCAAAAGAACATAATGGTAATGGGGCTGCTATTAATTAACATATCGGCTGAAATTTATGAATAATGTGTGCCAAAAAAGCAACATAAGGGTAAATTCAGCAAGGATGTAGGTTGTAGAACCAAACATCACCTTTAGGTGGTGTGTTCTGATGTGTGTGGGTCGATGCAAGTTGATTTGATTTGTGGCAATAGATATTTTGTCACATTCTTCGATGATCATAGTGTAAAACTATGGACATGCCTAATCACAAGAAAGGATTGGGTATTTAAAGTGTTTAAGAAGTTCAACTACATGTTTGAGAGGCAAAGTGGTCACAAGCTCAAAGTTCTCAAAATGGATGGTGGAGGGGAATACGTATCAAATTTCTTTGGGAGGTTTTGTGATCAGGAGGAGATAGTACATGAGGTAATACCACTCTATCCACCACATTAAAATAATGTTGGAGAAAAAGAAGAATCGATCAATTATGAACATGGTGAGAATCATGTTAAAAGGGAAGAACTTGCCGAAAGAGTTATGGGGAGAAGCGGTGTCCATAACTTCCTATTTGTTGAATAAATGTCCAACAAAGAAGCTTGAGAAGATAACAATAAAGAAGGCATGATATGGATTTAAACCGAATTTGAATCATTTGATATTTTTTTCAGTTCCACATCATCTCGACATGTGTCAGGGAAGCTTAGAGAGAAGTTAGGTGATAAGGGAGAATTAATGATACTTGTAGGATACTACTCTACAAATTATATGATGCAGCAAACAGAAGAATTGTCATCAGCCGAGAAATCATTGTTGACGAGAAAAAGGAGTTGCAACATCCTGTAACTGGTTACCAGAAAGATATAAACGGTTACTACATTGAAGATTCTACTTCTAAATAATTCGATAGTGCAGAAACGCCCATTATCGAAGCCCGAATTGAAGATAGGATGTAAGAAGATGAACAAGGCAAAGAAGTTTTCCTCCAAGACTCCAAGATTTTGAGTTATTCCGAGACAATAAAGTCAATGATGATTGTGATTTCTTCCAATTTGCACTTATGGTTGAATCTAGACCCGTTAAGATGGAAGACGCCTTGAGTGATCCAAAATGGATTTCTATTATGAAGGAGGAGCTGAAATCGATAGAGAATAATAATACTTGGGAGTTAGTTGATCTACCAGAAGGAAAGAAGTTGATTGGTGTAAGATGGATCTATAAGGTAAAGTCAAATCCCATGGGTGAAATAATCAAGCATAAGACTCGATTAGTTGCAAAGGGTTTTTGCAAAGAGAAAGCATAGACTTTGAAGAGGTATTTGTCCTGGATACTAGAATTGAAACCATTATGATAGTTGTTGGTATTGATAATAACAACAATTGATCCGTTTATCAAATAGATGTCAAATCAACATTTTTGAATAGACCTTTTAAAAAGGAGGTTTATGTAGAACAACCCCCTGGTTTCGTTGTGAAAAACCAAAAGTCAAAGTTCAACAAGTTGAAGAAAGCTTTGTACGGTTTGAAACAAGCTCCAAGAGCTTGGAACAAGAGGATAAATGGTTTCTTAAGGAGATTGCCTTCATGAAGTATGCATTCAAATATGGAGTGTATGTAAAGAAGTATACAAGTGAAGGAGTGATAATCCTTTGTCTATACAGATACGATTTTTTGATTACGCGCAGTGACGAGAAGAGAACTTCTAAGATTTTAAGATGATTTACATTTTCCTCATAACATACTTCTTTGGTATTGAGTTTCACAAGTCCAAGAAGGGACTGCTCATGCACCAAAGATGGTATGCGCTTGAGTTTTTGAAATGGATTATTGTACTGTTGCGATTATTCTGGCTAAACCAAGGTTATAGTTGTCAAAGAATGAGGAAGAGCAACAGGTGAATCAAACTCAGTATAGGAGGCTGATTGGATCCTTGTGTTACTTGTGCAGTACGTGACCAAATTTGGCGTTTAGTGTCGGTATTATGAGTAGATTCACGGAGATGTCGAATGTGTATCACTTGGAACTAGTCAAGAGAATTCTAAGATATGTCAAAGGATCTATTGGCTGCGGAATTCTTTTTCCCGCGGCACACAGAGGTAGAAAATGCAATTTGCTCAGTTTTACTGATTATAATTAGTGCATAGATAAAGATGATCAAAAATCTACAGTTGGATACATCTTTATGTTTGGTAAAACGCCAATATCATGGTGTTCAAAGAAGGAACCTATAGTAGCACTCTCGTCTTGTAAGGTCGATTACATTGTTACTTTATTGTGTGTGCCAAGCCGTGTGGTTAATGAATCTATTGAAGGAGTTGGCGAGTGATGAGGGTGATGTTGTAACGCTCATGGTTAAGAACCCAATTACACATGGGAAGAGCAAGAATATTGAGATGAGGTACTACTACTTAAAAGAACGTATTAGTGAAGGAAGGTTGAGATTGGAATATTGTAGAAGTGAAGACCAAGTGGGTGATTTATTGACCAAGGGAGTCACAATTGAAGTGTTCAAGATATCGAAGATGAACATGGGCGTGGAAGACTTGGAGCACTTGAATTAAGGTGACGTGTTAAGTGAAAATTTATAATTTAAGTGTTGTAACTGATTACCACGGGGGTGTAACTGGTTACAACTATGAAGAAAAGACAAATGACCTAAAAATGATTTTGTCGTGTAACCGGTTACCACTGCTATGCATTTTAATTATTAAAGTCGTTATAACCGGTTGTAGATTTTGTATAATCGATTATAGGTACGCAATTTTAGTTTTTTTAGTTATTTTTATATTGTTGCTTGTGTCTCAATCCAGTTGTATTTGTATATACACCTTGGAGGTATTATAAATTAAAGTTAGTGCATATTTTCTCACCCTCAATTATACTCTCTCTAAAATCTTTATCTTTCTCCCTCTACACACTCAATTTATCCATTTTCACCAAACTTGTAATTATAAGCTCTAATAGTTATTATTATGCTTGAATATCACTTCTTGTTTACTTCTGACTTATGTTATTACTTTCTTGATCTTTTACAATCTCTCAATCTTTGTGTATTTGTCTGTGAGGTAAAGCGCCACTTATTAAAAGTAAAAAGACTTAAAAGCAAATTGGATGAGTGATTGGACTATATTGCATAAACACCTTATTTAAATTGTTAAATTAAGTGTTTATAAATAAATTTACATAAGCAATTTTTATAGAAAAAGATAAAATAAATGTAAATGATTTTTATATATACTTGTTTTCATAACCTATCAGAAGAACCTATAATAATAAAGAACTTATAATAATAAATTTAAGGGTCAAATATGTTAAGGATCCCAATAAATATTTTAAAAAATTGCTTCAAATAATGGTCCTCAAAAGTTTTTGCGTCTCTAAATTTAGCACCTCCCGTTAAATGGCCCTAACAAAAGCTGGCGTGGACTAACACATAGGATAATTTTGTGACATGTGTCTAATCTGACGTTTGAATTAGACTAAAAATTACTTTTTAAAAGAGTTTGTTTTGTCTTATTGTGTAAAATACGTTAGCCTAAATTTCTTCTTTTTCCCCAAATTTTTTCTTCCTCCCCATTATCGTTTTTCTCCTTCCCCATAAATCTATAAATCAAGCATTCAAATGAAAACTCAGGTGTTCCAATGTAGTCTTCCATTTCAAGACCTAGAAAACCTATTTCCTTTCGCTCCACTTTTGTGAGTAGTCGTCGAGGGAGATTTTGTGCGTGTCATGGTCATATGATATCCTTCCATTGCAATAATTGAGCTAACAAAGGAAGAATTTTCTGGAGATGACCATATTGTCAGGTTAATATATTTTCCATCTCCAATGTTTTGTGATTTCTTCATGTTTGCATAGTCATGAATTGTTTTTAGCGATGCATGTTTTGCTATGGTTGTAGAGTCGTGAAACTCGTAATTTATTCATATGGGATAAAGACAAAGAAGAAGGAAAAGATGTTGAAGAAGTTGTAAATAAATATGGGAGGAAGACGAGGGACTTGGAAGTTATTGAAATTTGGAAGGAGTTGTACCAAACTTCAAAGAAGAAGAACAAGAAACTAGAGAAGAACTTGAAGTCGGGGCATTTGCTTGAAAATTGAAATTGATCTTGTTTGTATTTTCATTTATGTTCAACATGTTCTTGATCATAAAGTGTAACTGTTGAGAAGTGTAATAAAATTGAATATTGTTGATGATGTTAATTGGCACTTAATCCATTAATCCACCAAAATATAATGAGAGTTGATATTAATGGAAAATTAGTGAGTTTCTTGGTTATATGTTTATGTCATGCTTTGTTGTATTTACAAAATCATATTATGGCAACCAATCGTTAGTTGGTCCAGTGGTGATTGGCGCTGAGCTTGGTAGGGAGAACCACGGTTCGATCCCCCGCAACTGCGATCGGGAGGGGGCTGAAACCACTTGATGCCAGAACTGACCCCCGAACCGGACTAAACCGATGGTGATAAACAAAAAAAAAATCAGCATAGTCTTTATTGAGTTGAACCGTTGCAAATGTCTTCCCAGTTTTTGCAACTTTTATCACCTCCAATGTTGTCCATTGTGGCATCTTCCTCAGGAATGACCAATGGATCTGCATCATCTTTTCAAAGGCCCGTTGTGTCTCTTATTTTGAGAGTCATTAGACTATCACTATTTCTTCTTATAGTTGTAAAATCAGGTTATTTTTCACTATATTAGATTTAGAAATCAATCTCTTGGCATGTTACAAGGACAAGTTGCTTGTTTTTGTTGCAGTCTTGTTATTGTGACCATATTACATGCATTGTTTTCATTACCACTTGTGTTTTTTCTTCTCCAGTAGTTTGTGTTTGACTCGTTTGGTTTTATTCTACGAAGTTTCTTTGGCGTGCCTGGACCCCATTTAAACATAGGAGGTAATATGATAGGATTAGAGGTTTTGGGCCATTTGTTTTGCCCATTTAATGGGGTGACCACTTCATCATAACATTTTGCACATGTGCTCTTGTGATAGAATTTATGCACATACTTGGTAGGGTCATCTACTTTCCTTTAGATTGCAGCCACACCATGTCTACATGGTATCCCCACCAAGTCCCAAAATTGACATGAGCATGTTTTTTTTGCCAAGTACATCACAAAACTATCAATTAACATGACTAGGGCTGGCAATAAACCAAACTAACTCGAAAATAGTTCGAAACTCGATTCGAAAATTAAATCGTTGAACTAGGTTCATGAACCAAATGAGCTAAGTATGAGCTAAAAATTAAGTTCGTTAACTAAATGAGCTGAACTTGAGCTATACATAGTTCGACTCGTTAGGTTCATGACTCAACTCGATTATATATGAGATAGATTATATTGTCTTTAAGAGTAGGTTTAAATATTTGCTCTAAATCTTAGTATCATATTTTATTTTAATCTAACGATTTAATTGATAATTTATATTCTTTAGTGAGCAAAATATTTCTACAAATAATTATACAAATAAAATTAACATCGTATGAATTCCAATCTTATAACTTTAATTTTATTTCTATATTTTTTATTTAAAACATATTAATTTAAAATGTCAAATATATATATATATATATATATATATATATATATATATATATATATATATATATATATATATATATACAGGGTCGGTCCTTTGAATTTGGGTGCCTTGGGCGAATCAAAAGAATGGTGCCCCTATAATTTTTTTTAAAAGGATAAAAGAAATAATTGGATAAAAACACATTTTTATTTGACATTATGCAAAAAGAATAAGTATGGATATTTGAATCATTGTTTATACTACATCAAAACATAAACTACGGTAAAGAGACTTATTATTCTTTTTCTTCTTCTTCTTGATCCGATCTTTTTTTCTATAAAAAAATTGACCAAACTTTTAAAATTCTTTAAGTATCATCCTCTAGCATTTTTTGTTGCAAAATCATTAATAATTTATTCATAATCAAGGTTCTTCAAAAAATATTTTCAATTAAAATCAACGCAAGACTATTTAAATATATCTTGTGGTATAGTATATCTCAAATAAGATTTTAATAATTTTTAATTTAGAAAAACTTCATTCAGCAGATGTAACACTGATAGAAATAATCAATATTATTCTATAAGTTATGCATGCAATAGAAAAATAATTAAAAGTCTTTAAAGAACCCAGTATCATATAGCTTGATTTTGATTCGGTTGTTAAAACTTAAAACTTCTAGAATAACTTTCAATTCTTCAAAAAAAAAATTAACCATCAGGATCAAGAGAATCGTCATGTTTTAAACAAGTTTCAAGATGTTTATAACATGCTTTCAAGTCCCTATCAGATAATGATCTAAGTCTTTCAATACTAAACAAGAATCCAAAAATATTTTTATATGTGCTATACTGCTAAAATCTTCTATCAAGTGAGTCAATTGTTTGATCTACAATATGTAAGAAATAGTGATTTCAGAAAGACTCTTCAGCAGACTCAAGATTCAGTTGTGTGGGTTTAGATGGATTTTCATCAGTGTTGTTTTCTAGGAATTTGACATTTTTGAATAAACACACATTCAATCTCCATTTCATTTTCAATCTTTTCAACACTAATCTTAACATTTACAAATCCAGATTCTCTTTTAATATATATAGATGTTAAAAAATATTTTTTTGGTGCCCCTAAAATTATGGGGCCCTGGGCACCCGCCCCGCGAGCCCGTGCTCAGGGCCACCCCTGTATATATATATATATATATATATATATATATATATATATATATATATATATATATATATATATATATATATATATATATATATATATATATATATATATATATATATATATATATATATATATATATATAGACTTTAAAAAATTACTTTTAAGTTCGTGAAATAAGTGAGTTGAATCTAACAAGATAAATCTAACGAGTTAAATCGAGATCTTCGTGAACTTCTAACAAGTTAAGTTTGACCTGAAAAAAAAAAGTTCGAGATAAACTCGAACTCGAACTCAAACTCGGCTAATTCTTAATGAGTCGAGTTTGAGCTAAAAAAAAGTTCGTCATGAACTCGAACTCGAACTCGAATTCGGCCAATTCATAACGAGTCAAACTGAGCTGAGGCGAGTTTGATTCGACTCGACTCATTTCCAGCCCTAAACATGACATATGTAACTTGAAATGTTAACCTACCTGCATATGTTGCAGTTCAATTAGCATCTGGATCTTAACCACTATATGCATAAACTTTTCCACCCTCATATCTTAAGTTAGAGTCTTTTCCAAAACAACTCTTGGTGTAGAACATCCCCTTAAATAAACATATTACTTGTAAATTTCAGTTAGGGTTAAAATTTTACTCTTTGAATAAGATTATGGTTAAATTTTTACTCTTTGAATAAAATACAGTATAAATACACTCCGCATTATAGAAACCCTAAACTAATATTCAACACAAAATGAATAAAGCGTACCAACCTAAAATGCAATGTCAAGCACCACAACTTCCACTAACCTGAAAGAGACCACAACAATAAAGTTACAATTTTTCCATTTTCTTTGTGTATGGAATGGTATAATATTGAAGTGTTAAAAGGAGTTGAGGGTCTAGGGTTTAAGTCTCGGGTGGGAGGGGTAGCTCAATTGGCTTGGAACAGTTCAGTTAAGGGTTAAAAGCAGTTGGAGGTCAAGGGTTCAAGTCCTGGCATCAGTGTAAAAATATGTACTAACAACTAACCACTAACAATTTTCCATTCAAAATAAACTATTCAAACAACAAAACCCATAAATCATATTGCATAAGGAGAATGAGAAAGAAAGAAAGAAAATAATGTAACTTTCCTTCTCCACGTCAACAAGTTGTTTTTCTGTCAAAATTTCAAAATAATGTAACATTGTCGTCCAAGTCAACTTCCATTAGTAAAAACTAACAAGAGGGACTAAATTTAGGGACGACTAAACTTTATAGGACAACTACTTGAAAGAAATTTTTATAGAAATTAAAACTGAATTATGAGTTATTTATAAAGACTAAAATCATATTTAACCCTAATTTTAAAAAAGATGTTAAAAATTTTTTTGACAATGTCTCTCAAAGAGTATTACAATTTAAGTTACTAAATAAACTACAGTAAATCAATTGTCTATATCAAATTAGATAAACTCAATAAATCAATTCAAATCGACTTCTAGTCTATGTCGAACTAATATTATATTGAATACTAGTAAGATACATGTGTTTGCGCACAGGTAAATTTATTTGATATTCTATAAAATGTATTTAGACACATGTAAATTTAAAATGAGTGACTTAATTATAAATGAATAATGATGATATAAACTCAATTAAATTAAATATCTATATTAAAAAAGGACCCATGAGGGCTGGAAATAAGTCGAGTCGAACTCGCATCAACTCAGTTCGACTCGTTAAGAATTGGCCGAGTTCGAGTTCGAGTTCGAGTTCATGATGAACTTCTTTAGAAGTTTGCAAATATCTCGGTTCAACTCGTTAAGTTTATCTTGTTAGGTTCAACTCACTTATTTCACAGACTTAAAAGTAAATTTTTTTAAAGTCTATTTATAGATATTTGACATTTTAAATTAATATTATTTTAATAAAAAATATAGAAATAAAATAAAAGTTATAAGATTGAAATTTATGTGATGTTAATTTTATTTGTATAATTATTTGTAGAAATATTTTACTCACTTGAGAATATAAATTATCAATTAAAACTGTTAGATTAAATTAAAATATGATACTAAGATTTAGAGCAAATCTTTAAACCTACTCTTAAAGACAATATAATTTATCTCATGTATAATCGAATTGACTCGTGAACTTAATGAGTCGAGCTATGTATAGTTCAAGTTCAGCTCATTTAGTTAAGGAACTTAATTTTTAACTCATACTCAGCTCATTTGGTTCATGAACCTAGTTCAACGATTTAATTTTCGAATAGAGTTTCGAACTATTTTCGAGTTAGTTTAGTTCATTGTCAGCCCTACGTGAGATGGGGAAAAATGAAATTTTTACATTTGAAAATAAAAATGTCTCTCAAATAAAGATAACTGTTGATTAAAATAAAATAGACATTATGATAATAATGACTCGTGAGATAAAAAAATTATTTAATGGGATATAAAATATATTTTTAGATAGAAACGAAAATTTTAAAATAATTTACTTAATTGTAAAATAAACAATAATCATATAAATTTAATTGTATTGAATAATCATACAAAAAGAAAAGAAAGAATCGTGAGATGGAGAAAAATAAAAATATTTAAAAATAAAGATTTTGTCTCTCAAATTAAAATAATAGTTGATTAAAACAAAATAGATATTGTGTGATAGTGATCCGTGAGATAAATAAATTTTTTATTTTATTAAAATTAAAAAATAAATTATGAGTATTTTTAGTGATAATAAATAAATAGAAAAAAAATTAAAATGAAACTAACAAATTGTGAAAAAAAAATGTGAAGAATTTAAAATTTTAAACTTTTAAAATTTAAAAGTTGTGCATAGAGATAGTAGATTTTAAAATAAAGAAAATTAAACATCTTTTAAAAATCTATTTAGTTTTTTAAAAGTCAAGCTTTAAGTCATAGAGTCTCTGAAGCCTATAACAATATATTTAAATAAATATAAATAGTATTTTTTTATTATTATTATGCGTTAAACTATAAATTTATTATTCTTTTCATTAATTTAAACATATTAACTTATATTACTCGACTGGAGAAAAGAAAACTACGTACATCAATTTTTTTTATATTTAAATATCTTTTATAATATAAAAACTAAATCAACATGCCGTGAAGATTCTTAAAAAATGTTAAATTTCAAAATATATTTTTTTGTCATTGATATAGTAACTTGTTAGCCTTTTTAAAGACATCATGACTGTTTTTATAAAGACATGTATTATAGCTGCAAGCAGGACCACCCAACATTGCTTAAACCAGTGTTGATTAAGTAATTCCCAACAATCTTCAATCGAAGTGATGGCTAAATTCACATTCACAAAGTTAGAAAATCATTCCTATAATCTCCTCGGGTAAGGGCAAAGAAAGGACAAGTGCCTTAATGTTTCTGCATTGGTGTGGCAGAGATTACAAACAGATGTCATGTGGACACCTCTCCTAGAAAGTTTGTCATCTGTTGGGAGTTTGTCATGAATCACCCTTCACATTAGTAGGGATTTGAATGGGGATATGGCTGAATTCCATATGGTTCTTCCCAATGCTTATCTTGAGAAATTATAGCTTTGAAAAAATATGAAGATTTAAGAGTAAGCAGACCGTTAGGCTCAGGACAGCAAACTCTTTTATCACAAGATTCATCATTGAGAATTATGGTATTCTGAATGTGAATAAGGATCTGTGGAAAACTATTTAGCAAGTATTGAGGAATCTTGAGTTTATCAATAAAATGACCAACTGTGGCTTTCAAATTGATGCCAAAGATTGGGACACCTATATACACAAAAGAAAAGATGCCCTACCCTGAATCCCTTAAAATAAAATAAAAATAATGTGACAATGTACTCCCCAACTAAATTCAAAGGATACCGAAGTAATTTACCTATAAATCTGCCCTAAGATGAAATATAATTTCCAACAATCGCCAATCCTTTGCAACGTTTTGAATTGCAGTTCATTTATTAATTACTAATAATATCTAGGTTAATGTTAGATGGCCATAAGTGGAGGACAAAGAAAACCGAATATAATAGAAGCTCGAAATATATAACAAAGACATTGGGAAAGACTAACGTAAGTCTCTTAGGCCCCTCCTAAACCCTCTCCCTAACATAGCCAAATGCTAGGAGTAAGGAAGAGATGAAAAAAATTGGAATGAGGATACTCAAAAAAAATGACTCGCCAATATCCTAAAAGCTTCAAAACGTTAAGTTAAACAAGATGGTAATTTTACATTACACAAATATGATGAAATAGCAAGGCACCATTGTTAAATATACCAACCAAAATACAGAATAAAAATGGGACCGAAATATCACCATCTTCTGGACATTACAATTTCTGTAATCATACTTCTAAAATAATTTTTGAATCAAAATCTATAAAACCAGAACATGATTAATAAAAACTAAGCCACAAAATTGCATTCATTGTATCTTTACGCATCTTCAAGATTCCCCGTTAAACTTAGCTTCATATAAATGTGGTTGCTGCAAGACAAATAACTCAAAAATATTAGAGCTGGAGGAAAAGTTTGGAACATAACATCAGAGATTGTTGAATTTAACAAAAAGGAGAGAAGGAAAACATAAAGTGCTCAGAATGATATGCTGGTACGTGGTAGTGTGAATATTAATCTCTTATTTTAAATAAGATTCTTCGTCAAGTATATAATATTGATAAAATTATGAATCTCCTGAGAAGCCAGCAGAGAACTCAAAGATTAGAACATTACCATGAAGATAGCTGTAATCAGCCTTCGTGCAAACCATCTCATGTGCATTGCCCGTTGTGCGGCACTTGATGCTTCAACTGTGTCAAACTGCAAGTACACAAAACCTGCACTTCTTCTGTATACACGCAGAACTAGTTAAAGCATTGCAACACATGATATGAGGAAATTGAAGAGCATACAGTAACGTATACATGACGGATTATGCGTGCTACACATTTAGTAACTTACTTGTCGACATAAATATGCTTCACTCGGCCATACTTAGAACACTCCTCCTCTACATCCTCTTTAATGTCTATATCAAAATCTGGTTCAGTCTGCATAGTGATCTTTTTCATCAGTACTTGTGAGAAATATCACATGATTATGGTGGAAAGTATATAATAAGTTCATCACAAACCTCGGTGCTTGGATCAAACATATTCTTCAATAATAAACACTCACTGGGGATTCCAACTGGTTCTACCACAGGGGTAGGCATAACTTGTGTTGGTAGACCGGAGGCAGGTATAACACCTGGATTACCGATAGGCATGCTAAAAGCCTGCTGAACAGGAACTGATCCATTCACTATTGGCACACCAATGCTGCAGTTTGGAAATATGAGAAAAACTACGAACAGATTCACAAAAATATAAGAGGAAAATATTATACAAACCTTGTGGGAATGTCAGCACCAGCCAACCTTTGCATAAGCAATGCTCTTGAATGGGCATTTAAAGTCTGCATAGAAAATATAGATAAGTATTTAACTGTAAAGAAGACTTGTTATAATCCAACAAAAAACAATAATTTTTTAACAAGATAAATAATGTTAATTGTTATTATTGGAAAGGGTAAAAAACAAAGCCAAAAGAAAGGGGCAACAGAAGTGAGAGTGTGCTGACAAAAATCCTGGAAAGTCAAACTAACAGAGCCTATTTGGTTTCAAAAACAATGTGTTCGTTTCTTGCATTCAATTGTAATAACAAATACCTTTTTATCACTTTGATTTCTGTTTTCATATATTTGTACAAGAAACATGAAAGCATAAGTTTCGTTATTTCCAATTTAAGTCTCCGAAAATAGAAAACAGTGTGTTGTATTTTAATAATTAAAAGAGAAAAATAGTTAACAACCAACGTTTTATCAAGCAAAGCAGTTCCTAAGAAATTTTGCTTGTAACCTAAATGCAAATCCTCAAAAGAACACTAAAGTTTTAAAGAACCTGTCTACCAAACAGTAATAACCCTGTCATCAACCTGTATACATTTCATAACTAGAACTGTTATACAGAAATAAAAGTATAACAGTCAGATTTCACATCAAACTTCATGCCATTCAGGTTTATAACAACAACAACAACCAAGTTTTATCCCACTAAGTGGGGTCGGCTACATGGATCAACTTTCCTCATTCAGGTTTATAACAATCTGAAAAAATAATCACCCGTATAACTTTAGTAACATCAAATAAAATCAAGTAAATTCGTAATAGTGTAATGAGATATGGATTTCAATGACAAACTTATCACAATTCACAACCAATTTTTTAATATTTAAAGTAACAGGCAACAATGTCCCGTTAAGCCAACTCGTTAAGCCAACTCAGTTGGTAGCTGTGCAGGGACATCCCACTTGTTCATCTTTAAAAGGGTCAATTCCAGCCACTAGGCTACTTGACCCAAAAAAAGTAACAAGTAACAATGTGAAAAAATAATTACACGTAAAAGGGTCAATTCCAACCACTAGGCTACTTGATCCAAAAAAAAGTAACAAGTAACAATGTGAGAAAATAATTACCCGTATAAACTTTAGTAACATTAAATCAAATAAGGTAAATTTGTAATAGTGTATGAGATATGGATTTCAATGACAAACTTCTCACAACCAATTTTTTAATATTCTAAGTAACAAGTGAAAACTTACCAATCCACCTTCATCATCATCAAAATCTGCAGATTTTGCAGTTGTATCTTGACTTCCAACATGATCTGTAACAGATGAAACCTGAGATTGATGAACATCAGTACAAAAAATATGTTAGCAATGATTATCAACAAAATTGATAGCATTCAAGTGAAAAAATCAGGCCTACAAAAATATTTTTACCTTTATAGTTCTGCCAGCAATCTCCAATTTTCCATTTAAACTCTGAGCTGCCTTGGCATGTTCAAGATGGGCAAACTGTCCAATGAATGCAAGTTAGAGATTTAGTAATAAATTATAGTATTACCAGAAGCAATATTTCTAAAGACCAAGTGTTGGAAACAAACCTGAACAAACCCAAAACCTTTGCAGTGTCCTGTCTCCATGTCAAGAGGTAATTGTACAACCTCAATCTGACCAAATGGCTCAAAAATCTAAAACAACATAAAAGTAAGATGTCAAAGGATGATAAACTACAACAACAAGATTCTAATTTGCAAAAGCCTACCAAAAATATTAGACCCAATTTAAAGAAAACAAATTTACTGGTTTTGAGGGACATTAATTTAGTTAAACTATTGCCATTCAATAAAAGCCCCGGCATTTACATTGCAGATAAAGGATGCAGATGCCCTGTGTAAATAAATAAATATGGAAGTATGCCAAACATCAGTATACTCGCCACAACAGCTAATGAAACACCAAAAGAACAAAACAAACACACAAATACCTCTCGCAGATTAGCCTCGGTCATGTTGAAATGAAGATTCCCCACATACAATTTTCTGTCCACTGCTCCATATGGTCCTACTACACCAGCAGCTCCACTGGAAGCAGTAGACTGAACAAGATTTTTTTCAGCTTCAGAAGGTTTCACCATTACAGGCTGCCCAAGAAGTAATTGGCCGGAGATAGCAATTGCCATTGGCACTGACATCGCATCATAAAATTCAATATACCTGCAGCCTCATCAAGAACTTGCATCAAGTTTTCAAAACTAAGAAACAAAGAATCACAATCAAAACTTACAAAGAATACAGCAAAGAGATGTAGGGAAACAAAAACTTTAGTGCAGATGGCTCAAGCTGAGTTTTGTGCATCAGACTCAGGTAAAGGAAATGTAAGTTTGTCATAGTAAAAATGTAAAATTAAAGCATAAATAACTATCAAATTGACAATCCAGATGGAATACGAGAACTGGGGCACCATGAAGATAAGGAGGATTAGTAACAGTGCCTTGCATCCATTGTTTAAGAATGTGTGTGAGTGGAGCGCGCAAATAAAGACTAATAAAAGATCCCAACTTAAAAGTGGATGATAGCCTAAGTAGTAGGATAGTAATCCACTACTAGTAAGAAGATACTAACAGTTAAACAGAACCAAATACAAGATCACCTCACCAAGACAACAATAAAATTCCTCCCTCCAAAAACTAAAGGAGAACTTCTTATGTATCAACCATAAAAAGCCCCATGACTAATGTGATTGACTTCTAATTCATAAAAAGAAAAACTTAAAAAGCGTTATCAGTATACAAATGAAATCTTCATTGTATGCCACTTAGAGGAAAACTATTGAGACCAGAAAATCGCACAATGCCTTAACAATAATGCATGGCTAAGCCATTTAAGAATACGGCCAACATGAATCTTAGAAGTTAGTATTCAAATGCAACAAGAGCACGTCCATATAAAGAGTTTGTTTGATCATTTAGGACATACCCAACTCCTTTAGATCTTCTTGAGTTCCGATCCATGATTAGACGGACATCTCTCACCTGAAAATAAGCAAGAGCGAATTAACAGAAAGGGGGAAGTATCATGTATAGAGGCAGATGTCAGCATTCCCTGTAAAGCATGCTAAACCACCCACATGCCGATCTAAATATCGTGGGGTAACCACTTATTCACTCAAAAACAAATTAACAGAACATTCAAACACAACAGAGTGGCTGCCCTACTTAAAACTGAAAGCAGTGGATAATATATTTCAGGAGAAACCAAGTTGCTCAGAGTAACATATATTCATTATACATGGCTGCTCTACTTAAAACTGATAGTAGTGGTCAATATATTTCAGGAGAAACCAAGTGCTCAATACATGTATATATTCATTATACATGTAAGATGTGTTTGTTCTATTATATGTGATTGTTGTCACTCATCATAATTGCGTAACATCAATAATAAAGCAACTAACCTTGCCAGCTTTTGAGAAGAACTCGTATACATCTCTCTCTGTTGCTTTTAAAGGCATCTATGAACACCAAACAACAAACAGGAAATCATCAGGAAAATTTTGACAAATATCTCAATAACTCAGACCGTATTTAATATATATTTTACATATTATTTAAAACAAATGAAAATGGAGGCAATCAATCAACCTGATAGGCAAAAACAGTTCTCTGATCCCTTTCTGGGTCTGCTTCAGGTTCCACGTTATCTTTTTTATCCCTGAACCTCCTGTAAGAAAAATTAAAATGAAGCTTTCAGAAAATATATAAAAGCCCACATCATACTAGTTTAATCTGGCACTCAGATGTTATAATCCGTTCAATGAATCAATATATGATTGTCCATTTTAGAGTCCATATTAGCACCTAATCTTCAGAGGGAGTAATGATTCAAAATCTTAAGCACGCATTATTCCAGTATATTTTGCCAGCATAAGAACCTTCAAAACAGCACTTAATAATCGCATACCTGCCAGCACTCTGGTCAGGACTTTTTGTGTGTATTTTTCTTTGTATAAATTAGCCAAAACTGCAGTAAGGATCATATTATAACACTGTGGTAGCATTTTAACCCATTCACAATAAATTAATGATATAATACCTTTTAAACTTGAACCCATGGTATCCTAGTATCCCCGGCTGGGAGCCAGGACTAAAACCCCTCGAGAGGTACTGAGATCCATTAATGATATATCAATACCTTAAACAGTTGAACCAAACAGCAACTAATTAATGGCGCAATACCTAGTTTAGCATCACAGTTCAACCTCTCATTTCATGTAAGTAACAACACAAACAAAACATACAAATATGTGAAACACATTACTAATACGCACTGCTTTCATTTCACACTACTTGCGAGAATAAATTCAAAACAAATAAAGTATCAATAGAACAAACACATAGATAAAACTGAATTCGAATGTGCAATTTAAATTTTTACCTGCCATCTCTATTTTCGAAATCCCGCTCTCTTTCTACTCTTTCTCCTCTATCTCTCTCAGGACGACTCATACTTCTCCTAGGTCTCTCTTTCTCCTCCTTTTCCCTCTCCCGTTCCTTCTCTCTCTCCCTCTCTCTTCTTTCCCGTTCCTTTTCCCTTTCCTTATCCCTCCTCTCCCTCTCCTTCTCCCTCTCTCTATCCCTATCCTTATCTTTCTCTCTGTCTCTACTACCTTTCTCTCCGTCCCTCTCCCTCTCTTTCTCTCTACTACCTTTCTCTCCATCCCTATCTCTCTCCCTCTCCCTATGGCGGCCGGAAGATCGTTCACGGTCACGATCTTTCTCTCTGTCTCTATCTCTATCGCGATCTTTTTTAGAGCCATTCTCGTCTTCGCCACGAGACCTTTTGCTCCGCCTATCTTCGCCGTTCAGATCGTCGTCAACATCGCGCTTCCGGTAAGTCCTCTCGGATTTAATGTCGGCGGTGTCAATTTTCTTCTTTCGGGAAGAATCTTTGTCTTCCTGAAGCTCCTCCACCGTCTTCTCCAAGTAGTCGTACTCGTCGAAGTCCATTGCTAGCTACCTTGCGATTTTCTCTTCCGATTTTGTGAAGCTTTTTTTGGTGCCGGTGTGAGCTGTGATGTGAAAAATTCTAGGGTTTTAGGATATTAGGTTATTTTTACGAAAATCGGTATTTGTATTATTTTTTTTAAATACTAAATGTGTCCAATTTGTTTTAATTTTTTATAAAATATTTTATAGTATTATCTATTTTTGTTATAAAAATATTAAAAATAATTTTAAATGAAAAAACAGTTTTAGATTGTTTTTTATTAAAAAGTATTAGACATATTTAACCACTTTTTTTAATGGATATATGTGAAAATATAAGAATTTAATGGATATGCACTCACAGTGTAAAATAGTTTTACACTGTCATCCAATAGAAAACTACAAATCTGCCATGTCATTAAAAACTTTTTAAAATAAAAGAGAGCTTTAATTGGATACATGGTTGTGATTGGTTGACAGTGTAAAACTATTTTACACTGTCAGTGCATCACCCATTTTCTCAAAATATAAACGATTTTATTTAGTAATTTTAATATAAATTTAAAATATTTAAGTGAAAAATCAAGTGATAAGTATTCATACATATATTAAGTTTTTCTAAGGTATATAATGTAGTAGTATATTTATAAAAGATTCACAAAAGACAACACGAGATTTGTCAAGGGAAGGCATATGGCACACGTCGCCTAAAGTATGGTGACTAGCCGCACAGTTCTCACAGTATGCGCCATTCTTCATAATGTGTGTCATTTGTCACAATATATGTCAATTATCTATAGCATTCGCCCTTTGATTAAATCACTTGCTCACTTGTGAAAACATAAGGAATGACGTGCCCCTACCCAATAATGGTATGGGAATAGCAGTCAAAAAAGAAGGTTACGTTCTTTAGGATAATAGAAAAAATAATCTCTCATTTTCCACTTTCTTGGGTCCTAAGATTCAGGCCCAAAAGGTTTCTATAAATACCTCAATCATAAGATTGAGAATAAGAATTCCATTTAATCAATAATCACCTATATACAAAGTTTCTCACCATCCTTGTGTGAGCTTGCTCTAACACTGCAACAACCCTAAAATCCTCAGACTACCCTACGTGGATAAGGTTGTCCAGTCATTGTATTGTTAGCAAGTACAATTGGAGCTTGCTATGGACCCCGGTAAAAATGGTTTGGCCCACTATTGCATCAGTCAGTCAAATTGTTATTCACACCTTCAATTGTTATGTGCAATATTGTGAATAAGAAGTTAGCAACTCCAACCAACAACAATACTGACGATGAGGACGCGATGGCAAAAATGAGTGTCATCATGGATAACTTATGTCGCCATAATCCAACTTTGGATGACAATGTCCTTCACATCCATCATTGTCAACAAAAGGTTGACCCTCTTAATAATACATAAGTTCTGGATCCCATAACCTCTCTCTAACGAAATATGGGGGCATTAGTGCCATGGAACCTTAAGCCTATTTCATTGGCCAAATTTTATGGACTCAACAACTCCTAAGAACATGTCGCTTGCATCAACACACATATGGAAATTATTTGAGCCTTTAAATTTCTAAAATGCAAGCTTCTCTCTAACACTTTCAAAGACACGGCATTAAGGTGGTACATAAGTCTATCACGTCTCTTAATCACCAGCTACTAAGACTTAATGAAGGAATTGGTCCATCAGTTTAAGGTGAGTATGCACTGAAAGGTGTTTACCACCAGCCTGTTCAATTTTCGTAAAAGCCCTCCTAAATCTTTGAGAGAACATCTCGCCCACTTAAATAAGGTGACTATCAATATCGTTCACCCCCGATAAAAACATGCTTGTAAGAGCATTCCAAAATGGATTGATGGTTCGACATTTTAATGAATCTCTCGCCTAAAGGGCATCATCTTCATCGTCAACGGTAGTGACGCGTGCAAATGATATATAAAAGGCGAAGAAAGTACCACTAAAAATAAGGCCAAAGATATTAAGAATAAGACAACTGATAACTTTGATTACTCGCAACAGTCACACAATAATCATTATACTTCGCCTGTCAAAGACATGGCGGTCTTCAAATAAAGTAGGATGCATGCAGAAAGTTTCACACCCTTGAACACTTGACTGGAGCAGATATGGCGTAAGGTCCTCCATACATATGAGATTTCTCGGGCGTCGGTGTAACACCTAAACCCCACGTATAAGTTACGAATAATTTTAAAATGAAAACCACCTCACAATGGTGTCACACTTCATAGGAAAATATCACAAACACAACTCTGCTCCATAACACGGGTTACATCAACAATAACAACAACTTCTTATAATTCAACACATCTCTTAAAAAAGAAACACGCAGCGGAATAATCGTGAAACCAACATAATTAACTTTAAAACTCATAGCGTTTAGTCTTATCAAAAGATTTGAATTTAAAAGTAATTCAGCATCCAAAAATCCTTATAAAATATGTCAACATAAAAGGAACATAACATTTGAAAATAAAACATTTACGACCCGATTTTACATATCATAGCATGACACCTCTAAAAACGGAAACTAGTAAAATACTCAAAGAGATCTATCTTTAATACTTCAACAAGCTACTCCTGAGTATCTGCGTGTTACCAACGTGAAGGCAACATTCAAACAGAAGGGTGAGTAATCATAGCCAATCATAAATAACATACGAGGAAGTAAACTTCAACAAATATAATCTACAATTCAATAACATCAATAATCATATGTACTCACTGTAATACGGTGGGAGAACTGACTTTTTGTTTTGTTTTTCACAAAACATGTTGCGGTAAGCAAGAGTCGCCGCTGACTTTTATTTTATCCAATTAGGAAAGGCAAAAAGAACAGGAAAGACCTTTTTAAAGATATGAGTTTGGGGGTTAGGTTATATACAAAGGGGAGGTATTAACACCCTTTGTATCTATGGTTATCCACGGGCTTTTAATTGCTTAACTCACTTGTTTTTGTTTGAGTTGTTTGAAAGTGTAATGTGTGTTTAGAAAAACAGTTTTATAAAAGAGCTTTAACTTTGTAATGATTCTCGTATGAATGTATACAAAGTGTAGTCTTTGAAAATATTTTGAAATATGAGGTGTGAAAAGCATCTTGAATGTTTTGAGTTGACCAGGCAATCAGGAGTTACCTACCCTAAGTTTGTAAGGTCTTCCCTGTTCTAAAAGTCTTTCCTTGAGTGATAGTACTATCCATACCATTAGTGGGTAGGTAGTCCTATGCATTGGATGTAAAGGGACGTCGAAGGGTCGTCGAATGGTCATAGAAGGCAACATGTAAGGATGTTTTAGCATTCGAAGGGACTATCATCATTTTCGTAGGCAACTCGAGGGACTATATCATATTTCGTAGGCAACATCGAAGGAAATTTGATCTTTATATCGAAAGGGACTATGATGATATTAATCGAAGACAACCTTGCTAAGACATCCCTACGTTCGAGAGACTTGAGCATTATATCGAAAGGCAACAAATAGAGGGTTACCCTAATGGTGCAAGTGTGCAAGGTGTGTTAATTCAGTTATTTTTTATCTTGGATTTAGTAGCGATCTAACGGTTGATTTTAATCTTCTCACACAATCCTAAGACATACATCTAAACAGTTATATAGTGCGGAAAGTAAAAGCAGAAAATAAATCTAACTATTACAAGGCTTCGGGGAGGGAATTACAATAAAAATTGGGGAGTGTGGAAAATAAGGACCTAGTTTAAACTATTACAAAACTTTTGCAGTTACATAATTTAGAAAAATTGCAAGGAATTTAAAACCAAATTATTACAAACTGTAAACAGTTACAAATATAATATGAAAGATTGAATAATCAGAGAAAAAAAGATTAGGGCTAAAAGGTAGAAACCTAATTAATGTTAATTAATCCAAACTTAAAAATCTAAATTAATTTTAATTAATTAAACCCTAATTCTAAATTAATTAGTTAATTATTGGTCAAAACCTAATTAACTAATTATTGGCTAGAAAACTTAATTAAGCAAATTAATTATCTTGGCTAAAGAACCTTAATTAACCTAATTAATTAAATTGGCTAAAAAGCCTAATTCTAAATTAATTAATTAATTAATTAATTATAGGTCAAAACCTAATTAACTAATTATTGGCTAGAAAATCTAATTAAGCAAATTAATTAAATTAATTATCTTGACTAAAAAACCTTAATTAACCTAATTAATTAAATTGGCTAAAAATTCTAATTCTAATTAAATATATCTTTGGCCAATGGCAAACCTAAATATGATTTATGGCCAAGGGGTTTTGAACCCTGGTCTTCGGGTTCAGCAGCAAAATCTCCCACCAATTGTGTTGGGTTGCTTAGTTGTTAGAAAATCAAACAAGAATAAATAAATATGAAAACAAGGGATTAGTAATGGGTCCAAAGAGAAGTCAGAGTGGGCCTCATGCTGTTTGAACGGACCAACCAAAAGGAGTAACAACGCCACACATGCCAGTCAACAAGTCTCCTCTACTATTCATTTTCTCCTTTAATTTTTGCTACGAAATTGCTTGGCCCTTTGCTATGTTTTTTCTACGAATCTTCGTAGCTAATTCAGCGATTTCAATTCCTGCAAAAAGGAATCAAACAAACAAATCTAATGACCCAAACCTACTAATTAGCAAGTTACGAGTCTAATGGGACCATCGTTTTGCAAAGATAAGGCCTGGAACATAGAAAACGAAGATTCACATTCTTGAAGCCCTAAAAATGACAAGTGTTGGTATAGGGCTCAAAGCTTCCATGTTATGCATCAATCCTGTTCTAATACATATTAGGAACTCAAAGAAATTATTAGCTTAGGTCAAAACACGATAGAATATGGAAAACGAAAATCAAATGCATATGAACACGAAGAAGGAAAAGCATATGTTTTAGGGTGTTTTTATCACATCTCATGATCCATACCTATCCTCTGACACCTTAGGATGAGAATGGGTTGTTTGGGAAGCTTTGAAATTGCTTGGATGAAGCACGCGAAAATTGCACCTTTCTTTAATGTTTTGAACTTTGAAACCCTAACCCTTCTCTCCCAATTTTCCGTCCCCCTAGGCTGAATAATGTTTGTGAATATATATAAGGAGTGAATTAGGTCAATGATATTTGGAAAGAATTAAACCTTTTATTGGAAAAGAAAGTTTGATTTGATTTTTGCATATAATCTTTCCAATCTTGGCCAATTCTATTTTTGTGCCTATTTCTCACGTTTTTATGCCCTTGGGATTGATTGGAATAAATCAAGATATTTGGAAATCTGATCATGCAATCTTTTTCCATTAAATTATGATTTTTCTTTGATTTAATTTGAATTTAAATAAATAAATTCAAAAATAAATAAAATAAAATCATCAAATAAATAGGAATTAGTTTATGGGTCTCTTATGAGCTTGTTATCACGTGAGAATTCAAAATTATAGGCAAATTACTCAAAAATTCAAAATTCCTCAATTGTGCTTTCATGCTTTTCTCAAATTTTACCAAACTTGTACCAACCATAACTCGCTTAATTTTTATCATAAGGAGGTGTTCTCGTACTTTTTGGAAAGCCCAAGATGTCCTCTACAAATCCCTTTGGAACATTTTTTGCATTTGAATAATTTATTTTGGTGATATTGGCTAACAAAAAATGACTTTTTTTGAACTTCTAGAAGGACCTGTAATATTTTGGCACCTATCTTTAAAATGAAGCATTTCTTTGTCTTAGGCCCAACATCAAAGTTGTATAGAATTAAATTTCCTTGATAACGAGCTTTGGTTGGGGAATTTCAAATAAAGTATGTGAAAATTATGGGTGGTCAAAGTTCAGTTGACTTTGACTAAATCAAAACCCTAATTTAGGTCTCATTGCTTAGGACAGGCTTTGTCTGGTGAAACCTTGAGTTTTCTTGAACAATTGAGATCCCTAGTGTAAACTCGGTTTTTTTTTTGAGACGAACTGACTCCTTGCTCTTTTTTTTCTTTTATTTATTTATTTTTTTTTTTGCAAGAGTCGCCACCGACTTTTATTTTATCCAAAAAAGGAAAGGCATAAAAGAACAGGAAAGACCTTTTGACAGATTTTGGGTTCGGGGGGTTGGTTATACAAAGGGAAGGTTTTAAGCACCCTTTGTATCCATGGTTATCCATGGGCTCTTAATTGCTTAGCTCACTTTTTTAAATGCTTTGTTGATTTGAAAATAGAAGAAGTGAAGATGGACAATAGGTCACATAGGTCTCTGAAGAGTTTCACCGGGAATAATGCCCTTCAAATAACAGATGAAAGTTTTGAAAATAGATGAGAAGTTTTGAAAATACGTTGCTTGAAAATGGAAGTGTTTGAGCAAGCAATTAGGAGTTACTTACTCTTAATTTATAAGATCTTTCCTGTATGTTAGCAAAATAGACAAATAGAAAATAGCAGAAACATAAATAATATGTCCAAATGGACAAAGAGAAAATAACAAAAACATAAATAATACGTCCAATTGGACAAAGAAAAAATAACAGAAATATAAATAATATGTCCAAGTGGACAAAGAAAAAATAGCAGAAATATAAATAATATGTCCAAATGGACAAAGAAAAAATAACAGAAATATAAATAATAAATAATAAAATAAAGCATAAAGCAAGAAATATAAAGAACAATATAATAAAATGCGGAAATTAAAGTCAATTGTTAGTATGTTAGCACGTGAATCATCTTGAAGCTAGTCAAGTATATTCACGATGTTAGTGAAGATCGATGGTGAGTGAATGATGATCTCGGATTTAAAGTTAATGAAAATTTATCAGAAGCTTGATAGAATCATAGCGACTACACGATAAATTTCCAAAAAAAGTCTTAAATCAACTGCATACAATCTCTGCCATATTTGATCTTTTATTCTGATTCGGGACAAAGGAAAAATATAATAAATAATATTAAATAATATACAAAAATAAATATAAAACAAATTAAACTTAACTCATTCTTTTTGTGATTTTTTTTGGAATTGATTTTAAGTTAATTAACAAGCTAATTAAACAAATAATTATACAAATAATTAAACTTAACAAGAAAAATATTATTTTATATGTCAAAAATTAAATTATAAAAAATATAAACCTAAATCTAAAAGGAAAATATTTTTGGAGTTTTTTGATTGGTTGAAAATAATTAAAAAAAGCAATATTTACATAATTACTAATTAATTAAGCAAAATAAATTAATTATGAAAAGAAATAAAATATTTTTATGTTAAAAATTAATTAAACATTTTATCAACTTAAAACTAAAATTAAAACATTTTTTTTTGAGAAATTGAAAATATGCATAAATATGGAGTTTTTAATTCATGAACTCCTAACACTACTACATATTAAAAATTACATTGTACTTACTCTATGATGTTCCAAGAGTGGAAAAGAGTGGTTGAAATTGATTGAAAGTGGCTATTTGAATGAGCCTTGATTTTTACAAGTTTATTGAAACTTTTGGAAAATATAAAACTTATGCTATGGCTTTGGTGTTTGTTGTTGTGCTCTCCTCTTGTTTCTCCCTTTTTTTTCCCCTCTTGAATGAAGAAAATGAAGTTCTATTTATAGGCAAAGAGTTTGATCTTGGAAGCCTTGCAAGTGGAAATTGTCATGATTGATTTTGTGGAAAAAATATGATAATGAAATATTTTCAATGAGTGTATTTCTTAACCATGGTTAAAACACTCAAGTATTATTCTCTTCAACCTTGCAATAATATATTTAAGCATCTTGAATTGGTCTTGATTGGCAACCATAAGCATCTTTGATAATATCTTTGAATTATCTCACTTTAATTAAACTTTAAATGAATAAAATTTAATTAAAATGAAATAAAAATGTCATGAATCATGGATGGGTCGTGGATGCCCTTTAAACATATGAGAATCAAGATTGAATCACAAAAGAATTGGCCTTTTTGAAAAAAAATCAAATTTTAGTCATTACTTGTTTCATGCATTTTTCCAAAAAAGGTCAACTTCATCAAGGCATATCTCCCTCAATTTTGATCCTATGAAAGTGTTCTTTAACTTTTTGGAAAGCCCAAGATGTCCTCTACAAGCCACTTTGGAAGCGTTTTTGCATTTGGAGAAGTTATTTTGATGATATGGGCTTTGACAAAAAACTGCTTTTTGTTGACTTTCAAAATGACCCGTAATGTTTTGGCTTATATCTCTTAGGCGGAAGCATTTCTTGACCTTGGTCCCAACATCAAAGTTGTAGAGAATTGAATTTCCTTGAGAATGATCTTTGGTTGGAATTTTTATGATAAATTATGAGAGAGTTATGGTCGGTCAAAGTTCAGTTGACTTTTAGCTAAAAAACTCTAATTTTGCAATTTTGAGTTTTGTCGATTTCTGAACTTTTCTTGATGAATTATGATCAACCATTGATCACATGATGAATCTTTTGACAAAATATGGATGTTGACAAAAAATTGCATTTTTGACTGTCTGTTGACTTTTTGGTCAAACTGGTCGTCTGTTGACTGTTTGAGCTGTTGACTGTGCGTCTGAGCGAATCGAAGTTTGAAAATTTGTCTGGTGGTATTTTGAGACATATGGAGATCCATGAAATCCATTTGAGGTCTCAAAAACTCGTTCTCCTGAAAAAAAAACAAAAACCCTAGTTAGGGACTGTTTGTGTAGGAGACAGTTAGGCGTACCTGATTTTTGTGCAGTGTTGAGTCTCTGTTGACCACGTGATTATCAGAAGACTTCTAGAACAAAATCTTGGAAATTTGAAGTGCGAAAAATTGATTTGACTGATGGTACAAACACGGAGAATTGCGCTGATAGCGGGTTTGACTGGTAACTAGCAGTATAATCTGAAACCCGGACTCCGCGCCTGCAAATTTTAATTCTGCACGAACTGCGTCAGCATTATTTATCTGAAAATAAATCTCAAATAAACAGTGTATGAAGTGATAAACAGTATTTGGCGTTTATGAAAGGATAAATTTAACAGCGAACCAAAATACTGTATAAAAAATTCTAAAAATTGAGTATTCATAAAATCAGGATATTTATGAAATAAAAATCCAAGATTGTATAAAAATCCAAATTTTTAGACAGAAGTCTGTTGACTTCTTTTTTTGAAAAAAAGAACGCGGGCGAATTTTGGGGTATAACAATAATGATCATAACACTTAGAAAATGATGGGATCTCAGAGGTCAAAAATTGGGGTGCAACAGATGCCCCTATTTAAGTTTCTTCTATCCGGAGACACGATGATTGTAAATCTTCGTTTTAACGTGATGGAAGAGACTTAAATATATAAAAAAAAACACAATTTTTGAACCTGAGATGCAATGTAATGCTTATGATTATGAATTCACATGATTTCTACGAGATGGAAACAGGACACCAATGGGGAGAAGTAAACAGACTCCGCTAAGGAAAAGGTATACGTCATCTAGGAATAGAATCAGACTTCACACAAGAAATAAACAGTTGACAAAAGCTTTCAAGATAAAACATGATTGAACTTTGAGAAGAGAATATCTGAGGCATACATGAATGTGGCTACATAAAATGAATATCAAGGTAAAACATGATTGGACAACATCAAATGACAATCAAGGTAAAACATGATTGGGCAACATCAAATGACAATCAAGGTAAAACATGATTGGGCAACATCGAATGACAATCAAGGTAAAACATGATTGGGTAATCATCAACGGACAATCAAGGTAAAACATGATCACAGGTCCATCAAGGTAAAACATGATTGGATGTCATTAAGGATAATCAAGGTAAAATATGATTGGATAATCATCAACGGACAATCAAGGTAAAACATGATTAGATAATCGTCACAGATCCATCAAGGTAAAACATGATTGGATGTCATTAAGGGATAATCAAGGTAAAACATGATTGGATAACATCAAATGACAATCAAGGTAAAACATGATTGAAAAATACCAAATGACAATCAAGGTAAAACATGATTAGAGAATACCAAGTGACAATCAAGGTAAAACATGATTAGAGAACACCAAGGTCAATCATGGTAAAACATGATTTGAACTTTAAGAAGAAAATATCAAAAGCGTTTTAAGATAAACCATGAATGCAGCAGCACCAAACGACAATCAAGATAAAACATGATTGAACTCAGAGACATTCAAGAGTGACATTGAATGAGGTAATAACACTTTATTGGGAATTGGGACATCCATAGAAGCTTTGAATAAAAGGTGACAAAGTTCTGAAAAATTGTCAGAACAAACAAGACATATCATGAAGAATATCAGATAGATACAGACAAAACGAATCAAAAGGATAAATTTGTTTGGGTAGGTGCCAAGTAAGTTGGACTTTGATCTCAAGGTAAGATGTTGACAACAACATTACCTTAGAAGAATGTAAATGAGCATGATTTTGTTTTTATGCATGATGTTGAAGTTTTCCATGCATGATGAATGCTCAATGCAATGTAGTTATTCATGACGACTGGGATTGACTCTTTTGTGAGGCAAGATTGGAGCTTTGATTCCTCAACACAGGAACTCTAAAAAAAATCCGCTTGGAAAGAAGATGCATGAACAAACTTCTTGTCACACTGATAACTGTATCAAACAAATGATCCTTTGAGAATAACTGATAAACTAGCTTGAAAATGAATAGTTTTTTTATCAAATTGAGTTGTGCTTATAATAGAACCATCTTTGACAAAAGTCATCCAACTTTTGAATCTTATATTTAGGAAGGAACACCTACCAAATTAAATAAAGTCTTATCAAAATCAAATAGTTCATTGGACTCTTATATTTGCAAAATGTCATCTAAAACAAAAGTTGACATTTTGACTGATTACATCGAATACATGAAAGGGAGCTGGTACATATTTTCTGATTCATGCCCATATAAGGCTGCCTCAATCTTGGATTACATAATCCATCAAGCTTTCTCAAGATGATGCTGGAGATGTATAGCATGTAAAGAAAAACACTAGTGCTGAAGATATTCATCTTCTTGCATCCATATTAAGGTTAATGGTGCATTGCATTTTATGATTATGGCTTAGTTTATTGGTTTTGTTGTTTTATATTGTGGTTTTTTAGGTTAGGAGATTGAAAGGACAAGGAGTGCCTTCGAAACAAATGAAGGCTGTAACTGCTGCTATAATTGAAGTGTTGAATGATTGTCTCGAGAATGTTTCTCAGGCTTTGGTATCAAAAGGAGAAACGCATAAGTAAGACTCTTTAATGCGGTTTTTTTAGCGAATCCCTAATTTAGCCTGTGAAATTGTAGCGTTTAGATTGTTTTGTTTGTGAAGTTAATGGTATTTCTAAGTGATTTGTGAAATTGAAAATCCTTAATCATATCATTTTTGGGCAATTTTTGGACTGTATTTATTGATCTGAAAGGATTAATGTGATAAAGGATTTCCAGTTTATAGAATCATTATGTTTGTTAAATTTAGAGGCTAAATTGGCGAGGCATTCGTTTTGTGTTGATGTGATTCTACAGGGGTGTGCAATTTTCCTTTATGTTGCAAAATGTCATGGTGGACTTTATTTTAGAATCCTGAATATTGCAATTTGTGTACTAGTATGAGCTATTTTATTTCTTTTATAAAGATTGAAATGATTCAAGAGTCAAACATGTCCAAATTCAAATCAGAAGTACATAGCTTACAAGTATTGGTTAATTATGATTTATGAGGAAATGTTTGTTATGTGTGAATTTTAAGCTTTAGGATTTTGGTGCATAAAGATGTGGAATTGTTACTAGTAATAAATATGCTAGGGCTGCACAGAACATTTTTATTCTTCATATCTTTATTGATGGTAAGAGGCATTTTACTTTGTTGATGCCATGTCATAAGTATAATGTTAAGTTTTTTCATGAGCTAGCTACACTAAATCGTGAATCTTATACTGATTTTTTGAATCGTTAATAGAATCTTATTATGATCTGGAAGGTTCATTACTAATAAAAATTGGGTCTTGCTAACGAGTGCCCTCAGAGCACTCTTTAAGCATACTAAATAAAGAAAATATTCTTTATAAAAGTCAAGATTTCAATTTTCAATACATTTTCAATATATTGAATGCACGCATTTTTTAAAATACTTACTATTTTAAACACTTAAAGAGTGCCCTAAGGGCACTAGTTAGCATTTCCCATAAAAATTATGACATTTTTTAGTAAATTATGTGACAAAACAAAATTATATGCCTTGTATTTTCAAACTTCAAAATAATTCATAATTTAAGTCATACATCAAATGATAAAGAAAAATGACTGGGAGTTGAACCTTTACAAAGTGATGTAAATTTACTACAATACTTTGAGGAATATTGTACTATTTATTTGTCTAAAAGAATTCATACTTAATGGAGATGACAATGAGATTTTTACTCAAGTGGTATTATAAGAACAAATTTCAAGTATGTGATTGTTAAATCTTATAAATTATAGTTATGGGAATTAAGCCATTGTCAGTCTGTTACTAATTTTTATACGTCAGTTAAGTGTATCAGAGAGTTGTTGGTGGATTTTCATTGGCTTGACGTGTTTACTCTGCAAGTTTGATGCATGTAAGTACATTTTTTTTGTTTTACTAGTGTCAATATCTATTAATATGTTATATCTCTAATCACTTTGATTCTAATGTTTATTTTAAAATTATTCTGGTATATTCATCGTGTATGTATTGATAATTCCACATCAAAAGTATATGGAAGCTACCGAAGCTGCATGTTGGTATTTCAAGTGTGAGAAAATACTTATAAATTGTTGGATACTTTTGTATGTATTCACTTGTTTTGTTGTTGTAATAGTCCGCCGTGTATAAACTTTCTTATAATTTTGTACACTTGTGTAAATTAATTGTTCATTTTGAAGAATATATATGTGTATCTTAGTTATTTGGTGTAATGAAATTACCCTTCACTAGTTAGAAAAATATGAAAATAGCGACTTAAATGTGGTCTGTGTGATGTTGGAAAAATATGAAAAATTAGGTACAAAAAAAAATTATAGGAAATCCACCTCGATTTCGATAACAAATAGTCTAATTTTTTAAGAAAGATAGCAAGCATATTATATCAGACGCGCCTTGCAACAGACGTAAAAACCTATATTTTACATCAGGCCAATCAGACAACCGATGTAAAAACCCATTTTTTACATTGAGCCATTAAGAAAACCGATGTTAAATATTGTAGTTAGTTTTTAAAAAAAAATATAATTATCCCCTATTTTACATCAGATATAACAGTCGACTGATTTAGTAGTTGTATTTTTCACATCGAGCTGCTAACCGATATAAAATGTCTTTGATTTACTACATCACTTGACTTTACATCAGACCCAGACCCGATGTAAAATGTGATTTTCGCCCGATGTAAAAAGTCTTTCCTGTACTAGTGTCAATGAGTGATTGAAAGATTTTGAGCACTAAGATTATATATGTTAAAAGTTTCACATAACTTAAAACTTGATTAATAAAAGTCTTGAATAATGCCATGATAGAATCATCTTTTATTTTTCTTCTTTTTTATAAGGAAGTATTTGAAACTTATGTCTTCATCTAAACAAGATGGAAGCCCGACTTCACAAAAAATAATACTTAAATTTGGTTCCACTCTTAAACCACAATTTTGCCAACAATCAATCCTCATTGTAATCCCTCTGAATTACTAAACTCAAAAATATAATTTATTCAAATAATTATATTGCAACTCAAAATTTTATTAATAATTGCGTAAAATTTTATTATTATCAACAACTCTAAAATCAACCAAAATGCTCAAAACGTCTCGACAAGTATTTTATTATTGGCTTAATTGCAATTTTAGTCCCCCTATTATACTTTTTTTTGGGTTTTGGTCCCCCTATTTTAAAATCCGGAATTTTAGTCCCTATATTTTAGTTTTTTGAGGATTTTGGTCCCCAGCAAATTCGAAGGCAATTTTAAATGAAATGATGCTCACATTGATGATGTGTCAGTGATAGTTCATCATTAAAATGTTCAAAAAAACTAATTTTATTTAAGATTTATGTTGAACATGTCATCAATGTGAGTTCCATTTCATTAAAAATTGTCTTCGGATTTGCAAGGGGACCAAAATCCTCAAAAAACTAAAATAAAGGGACTAAAACTCCGAATTTTAAAATAGGGGGACCAAAACCCAAAAAAATGAATAATAGATGGATCAAAATTGCAATTAAGCCTTTATTATTTTATAACTCAACAACAACTCTAAAGTACTTAAAAGTACTCTAAAGCGCTCAAAACTACTTACTGACAATCTTCACGAGTGATAACTCTACTAAACTCTAATAGCTGGCAGCTTAACTTAAAACTACCCAAAATTGACCCAAAGGTAACATAAAAGTCATTGATGTAAAAAATTACTCAAATCAGCGAAAAGACCCCTAACTCGAGACAACCAAAAACTTCCCGACCCGTTTTAGAAACTGAAACACCCTGGTTTCAGACTTGACATAATTAAGAAAATTCAACAATAAACCCAACCAATTAAAATGTCACGCATGATCCAACAATCATAAAAACCAAAATATCAGTATTTGAAATGCGCAGAAAAAACATATAGGGTTGACATATAAGTTTCATTCATCGCAGAATAATAAAATTAGTTTAAAAACTTCAAAATAACATAAAATATGCAATAAGAACAACAAAAGAATATTCTTTCCCTAGTGTTACATGTTAGAGCGATTTTGCTAAGACCCGAATGAATAAGCAACTAAGGAGACATCGACGCCATCATCTACCTCAAGCAGCTATTCTCTAACTTGACTGTTTGTACCACAAAGGAGAGCATACACAAAAAGGGTGTGAATACACTAAAAACATGTTAGTAGTGTAAAATAAAACAACAATAACATAGTTACATATTCATCAGTTACACACGCTATCTGCAACCATCACAATCATATCAAGTATTCTCAAGCATCCAACAATATCACGATTATTCAATTGCATGAGTAAAAATGTATGCAAATGTACTAAACACCTTAACTCTATATGCATGCAGTACCGTTATGGACATCATAGGTCCATACTCAATCTCGAACCCCTATTTGAAACCAGAGCACACCAATTCTCTACTAATCTCCCTTTTGTAACGCTTCATTGATTCCTCCATGAAATCAACAACTCGCTCCCGGTCACCCCTAGGCATGTTACGGTTATAGCAACGGGATATAAATAGGTCGCAATGCACCCAATAAGGTGCGTAAACCTCCAATTTTTGTGTCGTGAACCCCAATTCATGTTGGCTTTGGCTCCCTAAGTTGTTAGAACAAAATCTCAAGCATGAATGCCATGACAGTAGGGTTGGATAAACTAAAAGTACACATATTGTCGAGTAGAGTTAATAAGTGTATAAATATGTCGAGACTAAGCGAGGATATATTAGGTGAAGATGGAGAAAAACACAAGAAAAGGGATTGAATTGTGTTCTTTACAATTTTAATTTCCCTTTCTATAAATCTTCTTTTTCTTCTTTTATATCTCATTCCGTTGGATATGCTTTAGGCAATATAGCGGAAGCTTTGTGATGCATAACCAAAGAGATATAATCATTTAGTTTCTTTTCTTTTTCACAAAACTTCTGACTATGTTACATACAATGAATACAACATATAAGTTATGGATCAATATAAACATTTAGAAAGTACATGACACGTTCATTTTTATCCTGATTCACCTTCTCAACTAAGGATACCTCCAGTCCACCCTCCTCAGGTCATTTTGCCTTTCTCAATCAAGGACTTAATCCACTATAGCCAATCTGATTACAACTGCACGATCAACTATCGTAATTGACTTCCTACACAAGCTACCCGCGAGTGACTAACCCTATATGATGAACCGTTCAGTGATCTCAGCAAGATATAACGTTCATCAACCTAGTAACACCTGCACGAGCCAACTGCTCGTGACTAACCCTGCACAAGCCAACTGCTCGTGACTAACCCTGCACAAGCCAACTGCTCGTGACTAACCCTAGACAATAAACCGTTCAGTGATCTCTACGAGATATAACATTTATTGACCTAGAACCCTCCAAGAGTCTAATCAGATCTCAAGGACTTCTCAAGTATCTAAATCAGAGGATACCCAAGGAACACCAATTTTATCATAATTGTTCTTCTGGAGATTATAAGTGTGCTTCTATGTGTTTTACATATAATTACAAGAGATAACAAAATATTCTCGTAATCTTCTTTTCTTCAACTTCTGGATGAGATCTTCTTCTTCTTCTGAAAGCAGATTAAGAGCAACAGCTCTTGTATGGATTGCTTCTTGTTCATTGATCTTCATCTTCTTCCATACTGATCATTAAGCTTTTTACAGCTGATAACATATTGATGATCATAAGTAAACATGAAACACTATCGAGCAATAACTCAGTGTATTTTGTTTCTCTATCATACAACATGAGAAGTGTTTGGTTCGATCAAGTATTTGTGGATTTCTTATAACTCCATTGGAGCATACTGCAAAACATGCAAGGTTTTCTTTTCCACTCTTTTTTTTTTATTTTCTTTTCATAGGCTTGTGATATGTATTTCAACACAATAGTTTTATCACACACTTTGTGTGTGTTGCCTTTGTCGGAGCAGCTTAATTAATCTTATGCTTATTTGCTTGCTCACGTTGTTTTCCTCTCTTCACCATATTTCTTCTATCATAGATTTGTCCTTTTTATAGAAGTCTGTTATTACCGTTGGAATATTTCCGTTGAACCATATTTGAACATAGCATTTAATGGTTGCTGCAGGCTGAATGCTGACACACCTATTTCCAAGGAGAATCTTATCTTTTGGTAGCGTGTTCTCCTTGTTTTCTTCTTCTTTCAAGACAATTTCTTTTGGTAGTGTGTTTTCCTACCTTTTGTCAGAATATAGACAACAATAGATGTCATAATTTTGTCTTTGCATTGAGTAACATGATAAATTGCATGTGATTTAATTGGAGCAATTTATACTGTTCTTCGAAGCTTCTGAATACAGAGTCAAAACTTCTGTTGCTGTGAATGTTGATGTTGCTTGTACTTTTGAGGAACCTTAATATTCTTTGTATTGTCAAGCCTTTGTTTCTGCAATGACTTATGATTTTCTGTTACTGATTATTGATTTCTTACTCTTTGTACAGAACTTCTGATCATTTACTCGTGTGATCTTCTTGTTGTAACGAATTCTTCATGTATCTAATATTTCTATTCAATTCCTTGAAGCTTGTCTGAGTTTCTTTCTGATGCCGTTGTATATGGCTTATAGCATAATATCTTCACACTTAATGAAAGCATTAGTAGTAAAATTGTTACTCACAAAATATATGCTTGTTATCATCAAAACCAGATTCTGAATATAGATTGATTAGATTCTCAATCTTGTTCTAACATTAGGATCTCATAGACACTGTATAGTTTAGATTATGCTAAGTCTAGAGCAACCAGATGCGAGCCATACACTTAGGAATGAGACTAAGAGTTGGCGAGCAATTTTGGATGCATTATGCGAGGCATGGCACTTTCTTTAAGCTGTCTTGAAATTAAATACATACATAATGGTGAGAATGAATCATTATTATTGACATAAAATTGAACTTAGCGTTGACTAAAAGACTGTGAATATTGTCGTACATGATGGATTATCCTACTGACCAGTATCACAAGATAGTAAAAGTGTCAATAGGATTATGGTTAGGTGATACTAGGAGTGTCACGGGACAAACTTGTATTAATTATGTCCAGTGTAGGTAAATCTTAGACACCTGTTAGCTGAATTTTTTGAGATATATATCTCAAACTTCAGCATGCCTAGAAGAAGTTTAAAAACACTTGAAAAAATTTAGCTGATTGCGTAAGTATTTTTTTCAATACATACATTAGAAAAGTATTTCGACATACATGTTCAAAATTCTTTTATTAAAAAAGTCATTTCTCTAAATTAATATCGATATACTAAATTAATAATTATAGCCCAATTCAATTATGAATAAATTGAAACAATTCAAGTGACCTTTCTCTATAATTCAATTAGCTTCAATTTGATTTTGTAACTAAATCCAAAGTCCAAACAATCACGACTTTACTCATACTAGAAAAGACAAGAGACGTATCATAGACTCTTCCGCAAGAATCATAAACAAATTGCGCGAATACATATGGCGCCGATAAACAAAACCTAAACAAACAACAAACAATAAGAGAGCGCGTCTCACTTTACTTTTAAAAAAATCACGTGGTGGTCCCTTATCAATAACAATAGCTTCCTCATCACACCACCCAAAATCAACCTTTTACCCATTTTCATTTCAATTTTCAACTTCCCAAAATTTCCAATCTCGCGGGAACATTTTCAAATTCCACGCATTTTAGAGGGAACTATCTCATTTATACCCCACACACTATTCCCCATCTCCAACCATAAATACACAACAACCCTAGCTTCCATTTCTCTCACACCTATCTCTTCACTCTTGCGCCAAAACTGTTCGACCAAATTCCCCAACCAAAATTTCTCAAATCAATACAATATGTACGTCGTTAAGAGAGACGGACGTCAAGAGACTGTTCACTTCGATAAGATAACGGCGCGGTTGAAGAAACTCAGTTACGGTTTGAGCACTGAGCACTGTGACCCTGTTTTGGTTTCTCAGAAGGTTTGTGCTGGGGTTTATAGAGGCGTGACTACTAGTCAACTCGATGAATTGGCCGCTGAAACCGCCGCCGGCATGACTGCTAACCACCCCGATTATGCTTCCGTAAGTTTTGTTTTCCCGCCGTTTTTAGGGTTCTTTTGTTTTTTCAGCTTTATCCAGATCAGATTGTGATTTTGTTTGTTGTTTGATTTAGTTGGCTGCTAGGATTGCTGTTTCGAATCTGCATAAGAACACTAAGAAATCGTTTTCTGAAACGTAAGTGTTGTTTAGAGTGAGTGGATTTTGAGCTTGTTTAATTTTCTGAGTGTATTGTGATGCTTATTTACTTTAATTGTAATGTTTTTCAGTGTCAAGATTATGTATAATCATTTCAACCATAGATCTGGGAAGAAAGCTCCTTTGATTGCCGATGATGTATATGAAATTATCATCGAGGTATGCAAAATCTGTGTTATTTTGAAATGGTTTATTTGGGGTTTTCATTTTGTTGTGGGATTCACTTTTTGTTTGTTTTGGTTTTGATTTTGATTTAGAATGCGGCTCGATTGGACAGTGAGATAATTTATGACAGAGATTTTGACTATGACTACTTTGGATTCAAAACCCTGGAGAGGTCTTATCTGTTGAAAGTTGATGGAACTGTTGTGGAGAGGCCTCAGCATATGATAATGAGGGTTTCTGTTGGGATTCACAAGCATGATATTGAATCTGCTGTTAAGACTTATCATTTGATGTCTCAGAGATGGTTTACTCATGCTTCTCCAACTCTTTTTAATGCTGGAACACCTAGGCCTCAGGTGTGTGGATAGAAGTGTTAATTGCTGTTACTCTTTCTAGTTATGTGAATTTGGGATCTTATTTAGTCTGGTTATTTTGTTTGCCTTTACAGTTGAGTAGTTGCTTCTTGATATGCATGAAAGATGATAGTATTGAGGGGATTTATGATACATTGAAGGAGTGTGCTGTTATCAGTAAATCTGCTGGAGGAATTGGTGTTTCTGTTCATAACATAAGGGCATATGGCAGCTACATTCGTGGAACAAATGGGACATCTAATGGTATTATTCCTATGCTTCGTGTGTTCAATGACACTGCCCGTTATGTTGACCAGGGAGGAGGCAAGAGAAAAGGTAAAAATCAGTGTGTAGTTTTTAGTTGTAAATCCTTAATTAGATGAATTCTTGTTGACTGCTGTTACTTATATGTTTTATGTGATTGTTGTAGGTGCTTTTGCTGTATACTTGGAACCATGGCATGCTGATATATTTGAATTTTTGGAATTGAAAATAAACCATGGAAAGGTAAGAAATGGTAGTTGAAAATAAACTGCAGTATAACTCTAGCTTTTAGTTTATGCTAATTAAAATTTGTTTTATTTTATTGTAGCCATAATGTATTGGTGTTAATTATGCAGGAAGAACAACGTGCACGGGATTTATTTTATGCCCTTTGGGTGCCTGATCTTTTTATGGAAAGAGTTCGGAGCAATGGTGATTGGTCCTTGTTTTGCCCCAACGAGGCACCTGGTTTGGCAGACTGTTGGGGTGAAGAGTATGAGAATCTGTACACCCAGTATGAAAGAGCTGTAAGTCTTGTCATAATAAGCAGGGTTGTTAAGTATTTCAGAAAGGATATATGTTATGCTGATTATAACTGCTTTGTTATTTCTTTACCAAATCCACAGGGAAAAGCAAAGAAGGTTGTTCAAGCACAGAGTCTTTGGTTTGCAATTTTGAAGTCTCAGATAGAAACTGGAAATCCTTACATGCTTTTTAAGGTGATTTGATAAAATTGTTTAAAAAAAATATTTCCAAGCTTCTTTTCATACCTATTTCCTTACCTTTTATTTTTTTCTGTACATAAATGATTTTTTTTTTTTTTTTTTTTTTATATTATAGGATGCTTGCAATAGGAAAAGCAACCAACAGAATCTTGGCACAATAAAGTCATCAAACCTATGCACTGAGATAATTGAGTACACAAGTCCAACAGAGACTGCTGTATGTAACCTTGCATCAATTGCCCTACCTCGATATGTAAGAGATAAGGTATGAAGAGATCCTTGTCATACTCTGTTTTATACTTAGACCTGAGTTTGTTTGATTTCTCCATAAGCATGCTATTTTTGATTTTGAGTGTTTATTTGCCTTTTATATAGGGTGTGCCTGTGGAGTCTCATCAGTCTAAGCTTGTTGGGAGCAGAGGTTCTAGTACTCGATTTTTTGACTTTGAAAAACTAGCAGAGGTACACAGCTTTTTACTATTATTTATTTGACATTTCAGCTGGATATTGTGTTTGAGATTATTATTGTATGGCTAGCCGCTTGATAGTTCTTTTTTGATGCCGAGTACAGGTTACTGCTGTGGTGACAACAAACCTTAATAAAATAATTGATGTGAACTACTACCCAGTTGAAACTGCTGAAAGGTCAAACATGCGTCACCGACCCATTGGTATTGGAGTTCAGGGTCTTGCTGATACCTTTATATTATTAGGAATGGCATTTGATTCCCCAGAGGTAAATAATGTTTATAGGGTTTCTTTTATATGTATAGCTTAGACTAAATGCTCGTCAATTTGATAGCTTGAATGTATATGGAGTGCAGGCTCAACAGTTAAACAAGGACATTTTTGAGACTATATACTATCATGCTCTAAAGACTTCTTGTGAATTGGCTGCAAAAGAAGGCACTTATGAAACATATAATGGTAGTCCTGTAAGCAAGGTATGTTCATCAGAGAAATGTTTGTTTCCTTACCCTTCTTATATAGTAGTGGTAGTTCCAGATACACATGTATATTCAACTTCGCTATGTCTAAAATCAGATAAACTCAGTATCCAAGATGTTTATGGTTGCTTTGGTGACTTTTTGTATGTGCAGGGAATTCTTCAGCCTGACATGTGGGGTGTGACGCCCTCTGATTTGTGGGATTGGAGTGCTCTTCGGAAGATGATATCAGAGAAAGGTGTGCGTAATTCACTTCTTGTTGCCCCTATGCCAACTGCTTCTACCAGTCAAATTCTTGGCAATAATGAGTGTTTTGAACCATATACTTCTAATATCTACAATCGCAGAGTGCTAAGGTATATTGCCATCCCATGTTAATAAATTTGATATGTCTTGGTGCTTTGTCTTGTTTATTAACTGTTTGTCTTTCAGTGGTGAGTTTGTTGTAGTGAACAAGCACCTTCTTCATGATTTGACTGAAATGGGACTGTGGAATCCTGCACTTAAGAATAAGATTATCTATGACAATGGTTCAGTACAAAATCTCTCAGAAATACCAGCTGAACTGAAAGGCATATACAAGTATGAGATTTGTTAATTTCTACCTTACAGTAACTCGATTCCAATATTTTTATACTAATCCTCTTAAGTTATCAGAACTGTTTGGGAGATCAAGCAAAAGATATTGGTAGACATGGCTGTTGATCGAGGATGCTACATAGATCAGAGTCAAAGTTTAAATATACACATGGATAAACCTAACTTTGGAAAGTTGACTTCCTTGCATTTTTATGCATGGTCAAAGGTATAAATTTTTCAAATTGGAGATTATTAACTCATCCAAATTTTTTCCTTATGTTTTATTGCTGGGAAATTTAGACCAACTGTTTGCTGATTGATTTTATCATCACTTTCAATTTTGTCTTCAAGGGTTTGAAGACTGGGATGTACTACCTCCGAACCAGGGCTGCAAGTGATGCCATCAAATTTACCGTTGATACCTCTGCCATTAAAGTAATTGACTTTTATTTTGATCAATCCTTCCATTCATTTGATTTGTGTTGGTACATTTTGATATTAAATGATTTTTGTTATGAATGCAGGAGCAAGCAAAGGCAGAGGAGGCTGATCTTGATGAAGATGCCAAGATGGCACAGATGGTGTGCTCATTGACGAACAGAGACGACTGTTTGGCCTGTGGAAGTTAAAACTACACCTTAGATTTGCACCTTTGGGCATTAACAAATCAATTTTCTACAGAATGGAACCACCAGTGAAGGAGGCAACAACTGTCAAGAATTCAAATGTATTGTATAGAGTTTACTTTGTTGTTGATTTTATGTCTACATTGCTTGGTCATGTACCGTATTGCATGTTAGGAAGTGTTGTTCATTTAGGTATAAAATTATATTTGAGAATTTATAATCATAATTTACAAGTATTTAACAGTTTTCCTTGCAATGTTTATTAAGCTGACATCTTTTTATAAAAAAATACTACTTCTGCTAAAGACCACAAAATATGGTTTTTAAAACTAGATCTGTCAAATAGTTTGACTTTATTTGGACTTGGTCAATACAAAAGGGTTGGAGGGAGTTGTCCATGATTATTTTTTTATGGACTATTGAGCTTAATTCAATGGGTGATATTCACTACATTTATATAGTAATTGTAGAAATTCAAAATTGCTGTTATGCATTGATTGAACATTGAAATCTGGATGCACATTTTATACAACAATATGTTTGGTTTTTAATTTCTGTATATACCTTATTTGAATCCGTGTTTCAATTTTCAAACAAACTTAATGGTAGTCCCTTGACAATAATTTAATAAGTTAAACAAAATGTCATGTGTAAATCAATTTCATGATAAATCATTCGCATCAATCAACTATAGCATTAAACCATACATTATAAGTCAAACAAAATAGAATGAAGCATGCAAATTTTTTAACTATTAATATCAAAATACAAAGAATGAAAAAAAAATTTGAGTAGCAAAATTATAAAATTTGATAATTTGACGAGAGTGTGTCGACTCATTTGAGGTGAAAGTTGACTTCTAATTGCAAGTGGATAGAAAACTTTTGAGAAATTCTGCTTTAGTGGGAGTTGAGACATAACACTTCGGAGTCGACTTCTTCGTGTTTGGTATCGACTTCAAATGCCTGAGAGTCAAACCATCTTAGACGGGGATTTAATTTTCAAAAAAGTTTTTAGTGGGAGTCGACCTACAACTCGAGGGATTCGACTCCTCCATGTTGTGTACCGACTCCAAGGTCCTGGGAGTCGACTCTATTTTGATCGAAACATTAGTTTTTTTTATTATGTTTGAGAGGTAGTCGACTCCTAATGTAATAGCCCGAGCCTTCTACACTCCCGACACTGCTACCTCACGATCTTCTCTACCCTTCTCACTAGTAGAGTTTTTGTCTTTCGTGGGGATCGAACCCTGTACCCTAGAGTTCAAGTACATGTTCAATCCATTCCTACTGTCATGAAACTATAACTCTTTAGGCTGTTGCAGCTTTGCAATTTTCATACTGTGGATGATGCATTTTAAAATCTCATAGCACTGTAAAAAAATACATATTCGTTAGAAAGTTCAAATATTATAACACATATGTTTAAAAGAATAAATACATATTGATTTTACCTGTCCACCCCAGTAGCATGATTTGCATATTGAGGAAGTAATGAAATGTCAAAGGAGGCTCTTGAAAAACATCAGGAACAATTGTAACAGCAACAGATTCATCAAAATGGACTTCTCGGATTTATGGGGCAGCAGCAGGTGACACGTGCCTTTGAAAAGATGAAGTCGAAGATACGTGAACTCAAAAAGACGACACTTCTGCATCAAATGAATTGGCACCAACTTTAGTCGCGATGGTTTAACTCTTTCCCTGTGAACATATGCATGTTGGGCCACTCTACCGTGCCTTATTTTATTTTGGTTGTCAACCATTTTACCCATAATTAAACCATTTTTTTTATCATAATCACAGAACTCAAATTCAGATGACAGACATGCAAAATCAAACAAACTCAGTTGCACAAAAATTACAAAAGCGCACTTCCATAATTCAGAAAATTCAAATAAAGACAAAATCTTAAAATGCACTTCCGCAACACTTGAAACACGGAAGTTGCATAAAATACTGAAACCCAACGGGCTATTTTCTCTAAACATTAAAAAATATAAATGCACGCCTCAGTAAATTAACTATTATGAGTGTAACTACAACCTAATTTACTTTAAACAACCTATTTAAGTATTGCATTCATCAATAATAAAAATAAAAAAGTAATGAAATAAAAAACTTATCAAATGTTAAAAATGGATGCTCTTGGATTGAATGGAGTGGTGTAGAGATTGAGTGATGTTTTGAGATTGAATGCAATGCAGTAGAAGTTGTAAAAAAGCTTAAAAAAAGATGGAAATTGAGCTTGCTCGCGAACTTTGTTTTAAATTCTGAATAAGTTTTTAAAATGAAGAAGGAAGGGTAAAGGTCTTATGCAATAATCTAACTCAAAACACGTCCTTTTAAAATGAAGAAGGAAGGGTAAAGGTCTTATGCAATAATCTAACTCAAAACACGTCCGTAGACATACATCTGTAGTATTTACTAAGTTATGAAATCAAGGGTTTTATAAAAGTCTACATACCTACTCACCCAGAAAAATTACAGAGATACTTTTTCAAACTAATTTATATCAAAATAAAAACGATTCTCTTACAAAGTAAAACGATTCTCTTACAAAGTATTGTGTTGTGATGTGAACTTTTGAATGCATCCAAAAGTGTATCTCTATATTTGAGTATCATTTTAATGTTGTGTTTCAAAAATTCATATTCATTACTAAGTCCTTATTTCACACGTTAATATCATACAATATCTTACAATAAGTTTAATTTTTCACTCTCTTTTTACCTCTCTTTCATTTCACACACATATTCTTCTAATACTTTTTTTTATGTTAGTACACATGACAATGGATCGGAGTGGGACCGAGACAGATTTTCCCCTTTAATATTTATTCTCAATCTCAAAACTTAAACCAAAATAAATACTTATATTTAAACTCGTTCTAAAGAGATTTGGGTGTTTCCGTTCTATTTCATCCTCGTATTTGAATCAATTTTTTAAATTTAAAATAATCTATTTATGCAAACTTATAATATATGCAGAAACTTCTACTATCTATCTACTATCTATTCATTAATAATAGATTGACCAAATTGTCTAAATTACCCTTTCACCAAAATTTATTTGCACTAATAAAAGGTCATTTTCGTAACTAACAAATTAAGTATTCACTCTTTCAACTTTATTGAATGAATGCCCCAAGTGTTAGCTTTTCATTGGTCCGAATTAAATAACATTTTCCCTACAACTTTAATGCATGAGTGATGACATCACATGTAAGCCATGGATGATGTAAGTCATATTTAAATTTCCCTTACATTTCATTTTCCCACACTTTCTTACTTTCATTTTAATTTTTCTTAATTTATTTATTACCACAAAAAATATTAATAATCTATTTTTAAATTTTAATCTTACTAAAAATTTCAAATTTCTTTTACATTTCATTTTTCCATACTTTCATTTTAATTTTTCTACATTTATCTATTATCCCAAAAAATATTAATAATCGATCATTTAATTATTATTCCCAAAAATATTTAATTATTTCACGGGCCACTATCAACTCAATATTTAATCGATCATTACACATTTTCTCTATCTTAATTAAAATTTCAAATTTCTCCCACATTTTTTCACACTTTCTTACTTTTATTTTAATTTTTTTCTCTATTTATTTATTTATTATCTCACGGGTCACTATCAACATAATTTCTATTTTATTTTAATCAATCATTGTCTTTATTTAAGAGATAATATCTTTATTTTTATTTTTTTCTCCATCTCACGATTTTTTATCATTATTTAATACAATTACATTTCCATGATTATTGTTTATTTTACATTTGTTTTTAAATATATTTTATATCGCATCAAATTATTTTTTTATTTCACGGGTCATTATCAACATAGTAGCTATTTTATTTTAATCAACAATTACTATTAATTGAGAGATAATTTTTATTTTTAAATGTTAATATTTCATTTTTATTATCTCCATCTTATAGTATTTTTTTATATGATTATTTAATATAATTGAATTTATATGATCATTTTTCATTTAAAAATAAACCATAGTGATCTATATCGTTTTCTTTTAATTGTTGTTGGACCGTCAATTATTAAATTACCTGACTCAATTTTGCTATTGTGTTCTTAACCTATCTTAAACATTTTTTTTGTGGATCATTGTTTTCTATATAATTATTGTTAAATTTACAATTAAGTAAATTATTTCATATTTTTCATTTATATTTAAAATTTTACATTTGCATTTGCTAAAATTTTATTTTTTCTCCAACTCACATATCCTTTTTTATATGGTTCTTTATTACACACAAAATTAGCACATGAATACGATAATAATGTTTAATCTTAAGGGTCACTTTCAATACAATGCCTATTTTATTTTAAACAATAATGACTTTTATTTGAAAACTAAAGTATTTATTTTCAAATTTCAAAACGATTCCTATAAATATTTGGTTTTCAAAGAATTGGAAGAGCAACCAATAAAACTCTAACTCTATTCAAGTAAAACAACTCCTTTTAATTATGCATATTGCTTATAATTCCTTTTATTTATATTATTCATATCATTACAAAAATACTACACCAGAAAAAAAAATCACCCGTGCGGAAGCACGGGTCTCTGACTAATTAACAACCATTACAAATAATAAACACTAAGGGATATTTTTATCTAGTAATCACAAAAAAGTTCGAGCGGATACCCGACCAGCAGTGGGTACGGATATTGTTGTGTGTTAGTCTATTATCCACAGGATAAAATTGAAAGAAAGAGTGTAGTATGTTGCAGTATGTGCCTCATGCCCTTTATCCATTCGTGAATACTATAATCACAATTAAAACCGCGTTTGAACCACGTCGACCGTTGACTAAAACCAATGAACTTGCACGCTTCTTCGAATCCAACTTGCCAATTTGGTAGCAATTTAGCATCAACAAATATCTAAAGCCTATGAACTTAACATAACAACTTGTAAATACAACTTGACAACAATGAAACATCAAATCCAACCAAACAAATTGGATTACAACTATAGACAGTAACGAAAACAGCGTGACCAAACATAGTTACTTAGTAGGATTTACATTTCAACTAATTAAAAAAGTCACCTTAAATTAATATTCTAATGTCGGCTATTCACTGTCTTAATTTTAACTCTTTGCTCAACACCGACGAGGTTGAAATAATTGCCAAACCGTCATCTTGTTTCTCTCCACACGAATGCCACCAATCCTATGGCATTCACACTTCCACTCTTTTGAGTTTTGACCCGTCACTGGTACTATCCTTAATAAATATTCAATGCTTAGCTATGTCAACTTGTTAGCAATCAGTATCAAGATTCTGTCTATATATATGTATACTTGTGCTACTGTTTTATTCATATTGAAGGGTTTTTGCATGAAGGGTTTTTGAAAAGTTGACAACAATATTGAAAGACAAGATATAATTAAGGTTTGTGAATGTTAATGATGTTTCCTGGTCTTAATAGAGAGGGAGAGATGTCAGCTATGATTTCTGCTTTAACACATGTCATATGTGGTGATGATCACAATCACAACAATGATGGTGGGGGTGATGAGAGTCAGAATATGAATCATGATATCAAGCCTTTTGTTTCTGCAATACAATCTTCAACTTCTTTGTCTTATGGTGATAGTTCTGCTCTCAAGAGAAGAAGGGAGGATGGTGGATTTTGTGACAATAAGCATCAAGGTGAATATTAATTATATATTGTGATTTATAGTTAACCGAACAAATTTTTAATGTATTAATGGATATGATTTTATGAAATGCAGTTGTGGAATGTTCGAGCGAATGGACGAATACGATAATAACTACGGAAAGGAACCAAAGTGAAGAAACTATATATGAATACAGAACAGACAATAACAATGTGCCAAATGAAGATGAACCGAGAAGAAAATACAGAGGAGTGAGACAGAGGCCATGGGGAAAATGGGCTGCTGAGATAAGAGATCCTTTCAAAGCTACAAGAGTATGGTTAGGAACATTTGAAACAGCTGAAGATGCAGCCAAAGCCTATGATCAAGCTTCATTGCGTTTCAGAGGAAACAAAGCTAAACTCAACTTCCCTGAAAATGTTAGACTCAAGCAACAGCCTTTTGTTGATCCACCAATGACTCATTTGAGTGGTTCACATTCTAGTACTGATTCAATGGTTCAGAATGAAGCTATTTATACTTTGCAAGGTTCCAATAAGTATTATGATTATTTTCATGGTCAGAATATTCCCATGGCTTCTTCTCTTCAGAGTTCAATGTCGCCGCCATCAGCTTCATATTCTTCTTCTTTTAGTTCTTCACAGACAATTTCTTCAATTCCTTCTGTCTATTCTACTCAGTTGCCACCATGGCCTTCTGGATATAGCTCCTCTCCTTCCGGCTGATATTCATCCATTTTATTTTAGAATAGTAGATTACAAGTGTATGTATTCTTTTTCTTTGGTAATTTCCTTTTATTTATTTCTCTCCCTCCCTATATTTTGTCCCCTAGTATTATAAATTTTTGGGAAAGTTCGAAAAGCTTGGAAAAGAGAGGGAGAGCCAAAGGAATAGTAGAAATATTATAAACTATGTAGGATCGAAAGAAGAATTCTACCCAAAAAAAAAATGAAATAGCAATAGCTTATATAAACTAATATGAAAAGAAAGTCAGAAATTTAATACTGCTGTTATTATCTCTAGTTATTATGTCTTGAATGAATGTGCAAATTGTATCGTGATGATTTTTCTAGGAAATTTTGAAGAATAAAGAGTAGTGACTAAGATCATTTAAATATCTATATCCACTATTGAAAATTATAGAAAATTGTTAAAATATCGGATTTAGAAGAAATGCAAAGTATATACTTAGTTAAGAAAGTGTAATTCTTTATTAATATTTCATAATTATGAGGGGGTAAATAATAATAAGAGAATATTAACCAATCTCTACAAAATGCCTATAACATTCATGCAAACTTACAAAATATATTTGCAGCGATAAATAGCACAAATTTGATCGGACTTTAATGAAGTACCAAATGAAGGTAAAAAGAAAAATTAAATGATAGGCAAGTTAAGGATTAGTTTTTTTTTGTTATTGAGTGAGGCAATCATTATTAACTTTGCTAATAAAATTATACCCTTACGTTGACAAAACTATTTTCAATTGTTAACCTCATCCGAAGAAATAACCCACCCAACTAGTACTTTGAGTGTACTCGAAGTTACGAAATTGCAAAATAAAATGAAAGTGACCAAAAGAAGAAAGTAAATATTATGACCAGACAAAAGAATATAAATGAACAAACACTCAATTTCTTGCCACTACTACAAACAAGATCGTTTAGGATCATGTCTGGTAAGTCAGTGGTAAGGTATTTAACAGTAGTATACAACATAGCTACTTTCAGTACTAAGAATCATTTATCCATCTCTTCCCTGAACAATTGAATGGCAAAATATAAATTCAAAGAGACAACTGTTTAATGCTATTCACTAACACAACGGGGCAACATTTCAAATGAACCTCCCAGGTAAGGCAACTTCAGTCCAAAACCACATATTAAGGAGCTCCTGAAGGACCTGCGATAAGCATTATGGTTAAAAAGAAAATATTCCAGACATGAACAATCGCTACCATTTTTCATTAATCACTAACTTCTATTGTCCAATTACCTCTAAACAAATATGGTGAGAAATTTTAACAGAAAGGCAAGAGAAAGGAGAAAAAATGCAAAATTACCGTGATGTGGATCTTCTTAAACCTTTAAAACTGCTTTATGGACCATGGTTTCCTTGTGTATTTGATGACAGCTCTTCTCAACAAGATCAAGCAGTTTCTCTAAATTTGATGCCCATGAATTAAGAATATCATTGCTATCCTTTGCTGTTTGGAAACAAACTATTCCCATTGGTCTATCAATCTTTGCCACCAGAGCCTTCGACACCACCATTTCTGAGAGATGTTTCTCAGCTTCCTGAATTATGTAAGGACTATTGATTAGGAACATCCGCTTTTAAAAACTGATTAATTAAAATGGAAAGGAAATAAATAGTTTCAAGTTTACAGCTTCTATTTTCACATGCAGGTCAATAATGAAAAACAAATAAAACTGCTTGAGGTAGCAGATGAACTACTGCAGCATACACAGACCCTGCCAACCACAACCCCCTACTAGCTTCACTTTGCAAGAACATAAAACTTTACTCTTTGAAACACTTACAGGGGGAATTCCCCCACACCATGATAAAAAGGCTAACAGAACAAAACCACAACTACCATTACACACCTCTAGGCTGAGACACAAAAGCTGTGCGAGTCTCTTCAAAGTAATCCTTGCATAGTATTTTGATACAACGAGAATATTCTGAAAGGTTAACAAAATTACTCCATGTTAATGCTCACATAAATAACTTAAAAACAAAAAGAATATCCTACAAAATCGAGCAACAAAGTTGATAGGATGAGAATAAATATAAGAGTATAAGTAAATCACATGTTCAATAATTCTTTGTTTCAGATCTTCTGCTGCTTTTTCACTCAAAAAGTTTCCAGAGACCATCTCATTGTCAAACTCGTTCTTATATGTATCCCAAAGAGCTGTCCATTGGATGACTTCCATGGTTACCACATTCTTCAAAAGTAGCCTAGACACAACATATTACAGATAGACCCAATGACAAAGAATCCTAAATAAAATATTTGAACATGTCAAGCAAGTATGTGAGATAAAAAATAAGACAATGTACTTGAAGTTTGGAATCTCAGAAAGATTCCTATCATCCAACGTGGAATTGAGAAGGCTCGACTGCATTGGTTCGTGTGGTGCAAGAACCAAGAACCAACATATTTTCCTCAGGATCTGTATATGTAAGGAAAATATTCGGAGAAAATGTTATATCATAATATCGTATAACAAAAGAATCATACAGTAACAGAGATAGCAAATATAGAAAGAAAATAGGAATCCTACAGGAATAAACTCAGCTGGGTTTTCTTTGACAGATGGAATCTCGTATATTGCCTTGTAGCAACGGCAAATTTCAAGATATTCATTGTTGTGGGAATAATACCTGGTAGATAGACAGAAAACCAGCATAAGAAAATTTAAGATTTCAGGATCAACATCAAGAAATATCAAGAACTGGGTACTTGAAAAGTATGTAGTATGAATTTAAACTAACATGCACTCATCTAAATCGATCCTTATGTAGTTAAGTGGCATAGCACCAGATTTACTTCCACATATACTCCAGTGTGAACAACTCCCTACATACTATATTACTGTCTCGTGTTACAAATCATTTCCCAAACACAAATAAAATAATTGCTAAATGAGTGGTAGCAACTCTTTTTCTAACACACGCACTATTTAATTGATTGAAAACTCAAATGGATTTCATTAAATAATGTCGGCCACACCTAATGGGACTCTAATGAATTTTAACCAATAAGAGTGTTGAAAAGAGTGTTAGAGAGTTGTTGCTAGCATAATTCTTTAAGCATATAATTTAAATGAACTGAATTATAAGCAATTGAACTTTATTTTATTTGTGAAAGAGAACCCCGTGCAAAAGTGTAGAGTCTGTAGACTGCCTATTCTAAACTCGCATCAGTGGGTTTGACCCTTCCTTAAACCCTGCCATAACAGGAGCCCTTTAGCACTAGGTTTCCCTTCACATATAATTCAATTGAACAAGAAAACAACAACTGATAGGATCCTTCACAGATAACTCAAACTGTCCCTTTTAGACCACCTTCTCATATGGGATCCTATCAGCAGCAGAACATAAAAAATGACAATAGAAAGGAATTGGAAATTTTACAATGAAGTAAAGGAATTTACTTTGCAGAAGAGCATGTTTACAGAGTGACATAACATAATAACTGTTTTATGAAACAGTAACTGGTAAAAACACAAGGAATCTACATGTTAGGAAGGAAAGCTATAATCAGCATGTTTGTCAACTTAAAAGTTCACTCATCTTTTTATACCTAAGGCCAGCGTTCATGTTTTTTTAAGAATCCTTTTTTATAAAATTCAAATTGGAAGACAAACTACGCATCACGTCAGAATGTTCCATTTTTAAAAGTCATGCAGCAGACAAGAATGAAAAGCAGGGGAACATATGTAAAAGGATAAATTACAAAAACTTGGAGAAGAGAAAAAACCCAAGTAATAAAAATGTAGAAAGTCTGTAAGAGAATTCGAAATTTTATCCAAACCAAAATATACAATCATTTATAGTGTTTAATACGGTGCAAGATGCATTAAAAAGAGAAAAATGAAATTACATTTCTAACAATTTTAAACCAACTCAAACTCTGGAAAACCACAAATGCATTACAAATTAGCTACTTCCAAAACCAATTGGTAGGTCCATCACACCCGCTTTCTTATAAGAATAGTTTGATATTATTTAGAAACAAGGCTAATTTAACTCTTCAAAAAAAAGGAATTCTTCTGAATATCATCAAACCAAGAATTAAAATAAATAATGGAATACTTGGTAGTAACAGAGAAAGCCAAAAACACATACACCAATCCATATTTCTTATATGTATAGTTTGATATTATTTAGAAACAAGGCTAATTGAACTCTTCAAAAAAGGCAATTCTTCTTGAAGGCAGTGTTGTTAATAGAGGATTGCGGAAAATATCGGATCACCGAAAACCCGATATGAGAAATATTGGATATCGTAACGGGCAAATAGCGGAAACCACAAAGGAGATTAAAATAAATAATTATAGATAAAGTAAAACATGCCACACATATAAAAGCTACTATCATAAACAATTATTAAAAAAGCTTACTAAGATTAAACTGAAAATCTCAAGTTCTAACAACCAAGTAGTTCAAACTTCAAAATCAAAATGACTTAAAACTCAAAATTAAATAGTGAAGAGATGAATGGCTAGGAAGAATGAATGTGAAGAATGAATAAAGTGGAGAGAAAGTTATGGTGATGGAGGCACTCTGACTCCTATTAGTCCTATATATAATCACACCAACTAAAATTACCTCTTCACGTTCTCTTCTATTTTCGAGACTACCAAGAATATGTTAATACCCATACACCTCTTCGCATTTCCACTTTATTATATTCCATTCACATTTTCACTTTATTACTGTGCACCTCTTCACAACCTATTATTTTATTACTGTGCACCTCTTCACAACCTATTATTTTATTACTGTGCACCTCTTCACAACCTATTATTTTATTACTGTGCACCTCTTCACAGCCTACTTTTTTATTACACCTCTTCACATTCTATATTTCAAATATTTTTTAATATGAGTTATTATAAAAATGATCAGAAAAATATTAATTCTGATATCAAATTCAAAACGGTATACAGGTATACCGGAAAACGGCCGATATGCGGAGCGTAGCGAAATTGAAACGGAATATCGGCTTTCGTATCGGATAGCCAAATTCCGATATGAAAAACCGGTATATCGGCGATATAACCGATATTTAACAACACTGCTTGAAGGCTATCAAACCAAGAATTAAAAATAATGGAATACTTGGTAGTAACAGACAAAGGTACAAACACATACACCAATCCACATTTTAGGTTTAGTACTACAAAAACAGATGGCAAGCAAGCAAAAAAAATGTTCTATAGATATAGAGAAAAAAGTATGAGACAAAACGCTTTAGATGCAAGGGAAACTATGAAAGAGTGAATGCATGGAAATAAAAAGAGCAGACAAACAGACATTTGTTAGCATTATGCCTTGACTTTCAGCTTCTTAAATATACAGTATTGGTTTTTCTTTAAGGGTCTAGCTAAAGAATGCCCTACGGGCATTGTTTAAGAACTCCAATTAATAAAATTATTAATAGAAAAGGTTAGGTATTTCAATTTCCAGTGCATGGACTGCATAATTTTCACAAAAAGCTTACTATTTTAGACTTAAAACAACGCACATGGGATAATTGTGAGCATTTCCCTTTCTTTAAATAGGTTAACATAAAAAGCATATCCTCAAATGTTCATGAACTGAAAATCCTGGGAGCCAGGATCTTGAGCATCTACAGTGTTCAGTTTGTATAAAATAAAACTGAAAGAGACATCAAAATATACAGGGTTGATCCACAGTATTTATAACTACAAGAAACACTACAATGAGACAGAAAGTGGGAATTCAATTACCTAATCATTAGTTCATAATAAATCCGCTTCAACTCCAGTAGAGATGGAATGTCTGCAGGAGCCTCTTCAACCATATTATCGCCTTCTTTGGGCTTTTTCTTTTCCTTAGATGCATCTATATCAAATACTCTTGGACTAATCTTTCTTGATAGTATTTGTGCACGAACATAATCCTGACGGTCTAGGCACAATCGAACCTACACAATTAAACAAGGAAGATTCTCATATCAGTAACTTATTATCAACATAAGAAACTGATTTCCTATTATTTATGATGAAATAAAGAAATGTGGCTCATACTTGTTCAAGAATGAAGGCAATTTTCTCAGTTTTTGCCATGGCACCAAATGTTTCCACCTGTAAAGGTTACCCATTACATAAGTTAGCCAAACAATATGTTATACTGAAGATATAAGCCATAAAAACATGACAAGTTCACACTTACCGCAATTTCTTGCATCAAATCAGCAGCCTCGGCTATAAGCCCTTGTTCTTCCTTAATCTTGGCAAGTTTCTTGACCAACCGAGCTCTCTCAATTTCAACATAGATCTAAGAAGAACACGATACAACATAAAAATTTGAAAAACACATGTCTTATAGAATGGATAATACGCGGAAAGGAGAGTTCAAACACAACACACTCACCTTCCCAGCAGATACACTGTTCAATGTTTTGATAAGTTCAATACGCGTTTCAACATCAGGAGTCTCATCAATATATTGCATAGCTTGCTGGACCATAGCTGTTACAGCCTACGTGCATATATAATAAACGCATTAGTAAAACATAACATAATGATTCTTATTTTCTTCTACCAATCAATTACGCAGCAACTAGATAGAAGACTAAATCAACATAAACCCTAAACTATTTCTAAATAAGCAATTGTGAAATCAAGTACAATAATCCATTCCATTGGCTATCTAAACAAATCTTCCATCAATATTGCATCCAAAGTTACTAACCACTCAAACAAACAATAAACAATTTCCATTCTAAACGGAAAAAAAAAAAAATCAACCAATCGTTTAAAGCGAACCAAAACCCTAAACCTCTTGAAACCTAACTCAAAACGCATCTATCTTCAGCGAGTACCTGCTTAAGTTGACCGCGTCGTTTAGACAAAACGACAATCTGATCGTTTAGGGTTTTCCACGCTTTCGCTTCAAAGCAGAGTTGCAAAATGTCGATTGCAGCTTTTCTGGTGCCGACAATTTCACCGGCGAGACGCATCTGCTTCTCGACGTTCAGCAATTGCTCTATCTTCGCATCTAAATTCTCCGTATTCGCCTACACAACAAATTGAGAAACAATCAAGATTAACAGTGGAAAAGTAGTAGCATGTGAAGCAGACGAAAGAGAGATCTTGAATGGATGAGAGAGGAGAATACCATGGTTGAGTGAGGTTTGGGCGAGAGAAAGAGAGAGATCTATGAAGGAATAGCCGACTAGAAAATTAGAAAAAAGGATGAAAATGTGAGGGACTAAGGAAGCATCAGAAAAGTTAAGAAAGTAGTAGAAGCTCATTTTATGCAACTACGTGTGCCAAAAGCCCGTCTGGGCCCAATAATCTCTAGCAGGCTTCCGAGGATTCAACCTTGCACCCCCATAATTTCTAAATCTCAATAATGTCTCTCTCTAATTTAGGGGTGGCAAAACGGGCCCGGCCCGCGGGGAAAGCCCGTTTTACCCACACTTTTTCGCGGGGCGGGGCAAGGTTTTAGGCCCGCTCTTTTTAATGTGCCCGCCCCGCCCCGCCCCGTTTTTTTGTGGACTTTTGCGGGCATTTGTTTTTTCATAGAATTTTACTATTTTTAGGTCTAAAAAGCCGAATGTCCGCGGGCTTTCCCCGCCCCGCCCTCACTTTTTTGCGGGGCGGGGCAAGGTTTTAGACCCGCACTCTTAAAAAAGCCCGCTCCGCCCCGCCCCGTTTTTTCGCGGGCTTTTGTGGGGCGGGCCTAAACGGGGCGGGCATGCCCGTTTGCCACCCCTACTCTAATTTACGTCTACAAATTTTAACTGTTTTTTTTATTAAAAAAAATTCTAAAAAAGTCAGGTGAAAATTAAATATTCAGTAGTTAAATTAAAAATCTGGTAGAAAGACAAAATTTCAAAAGCTAAAAGGATAAGGATTTACCAAATATTTATTGCTACTTAATAACCTAGTATTCATTTATTCCAAATATCTAGAAAAATCTGGTGCGAATTTTTCACCTATCGGAAATTTTTAAATTTGATACATCGGATTGTTTGAAATCCCCCAAATGGGGCCTTGTTTTTGTTGTTGAGTTGATCATCGTGAATGAATCTATTGTGGACGGTGCACTAGAAGATTTTACTTATTCACCCTTGATTTAGTATGTTTTACTTATAACTTTCATCGGAACTTTTGATAATGTTAATCGACTTTTGAAAATGTTAAACGACAGATATTTTCCTTTCAGTATGAAGTGTTGTCATGGGCACAATATAATGAAAGACAACAGTGTTATTGTGGTTATCATTCTTTCTAATACAACAAATGGGATATGAGGCGGGAAGTACAAACTAATTTTTGGCAGTGAGAAGGGAGGAAATTACAAGAACCAAGAAAAGTCATAATTTACTTCTATAAGAATAGTTGTGTTCCCTTCTTGGTTGAAATATGTGTCATCGTATCAGCTGGTTGTGGTGGGAACATAAAAGGTTATATGTGATATACACAACCATTGTCTATCTAATGATTTAGACAATCATGAAATACTTTGTCGTCTAAAACCTAAAAAAAGACAATTCGTGAATGACATGACGAAGTACAAAATGACATCGAGGTTCATAATGTGTGTGTTGAAAGATATAAGTGTAGATAATCTGTCAAGTATTGTCAGTTGTAAAAGGCAATAGAAGCATAACAATCTACTGTTAGAGGTTCATTGACGGAAATCCAATATTTGTTTAGCTTAATTCATAAAGAAAAGTATATGCATTGGACCAGAAACAATGGGGACTTGAATGTTGTGGGTGATATTTTTTAGACACGTCCTGATTTAGTGGAGCTATTGAATATGTTTCATCTGATTTTGATTTTTAATTGCACATACAAAATCAATAGGTATCGACTCCCACTACTTTAGATTATTGGTGTTATGTCAATTGAGTTGACTTTTTTTTATTAGTTTTGCTTACTTTGAACATGAAAGGGATGGAAATTTTACATGAGTTCTAAAAAAGCTGAAGGAGTTGTTCACATTTGAGAACTTGTTTCCTAAGGTCACGATGATTGATCGGGAACTTGCCCTAATGAATGCCATTGAAGTTGTTTTCTTATCCTCCACCCATATATTATGTGTATTCCTTGTTGCAAAAAATGTGGGTGCAAAGTGCAAAGAGTTTGTTGATGGTAATAGATAAGAACATGTGATGAAGCTATGTAATAAAGTCATGTATTTAAATAAGATATTGGAGTATGAGAAACACTTGCAATAATATTTTGAACGAGTATGTGTTATCTTCCTTCCCTAGTAGATTATGTTAAACAAACATGGTTTTCACTCTATAAGGAGAAATTTGTTGACAAAGTTACGAAAGAGTTTAAACGTATAAAAAGAGTTGGTGTTGACAAAGTTGCATGTGGATGTTTCATTAAAACAACACATGGGTTTCATTGTGCATGTAAACTTGCTCATTTTTAAGTACAAGGTGAACTTGTTCCATTGGATTTGATTCGTGTAATTTGGAGGAAATTGCCCATTGAAAAGTATGGAGTCATTGAGAAGAAAGTGAGACACAATTGGACTTAAATGATGAATGTAAAAAGTTGGAGAATTATTTCACCACCTTAGATATTATTGGTCAGAGAGTGGTGAAGAAAAAGGTATGTGAGTTTATATATCTATTTACAGCTTCTATGTGTTTGTCCCCTGCGAATTTCAAGACTAAAACTGAATCCAAGAATAGTAAAAGGGGTCAGAGAGTGATGTGCATTGAGATCCTTCATATTAGGAGTATGTTGATGTCTTACACGGAAGTCGAACATCCAAGATATCATCTATTAAGGCTCCCTTAAGTCAACTGTCTATTAAGTCTTCCTATATTCGTCTTAGTTTCCTATTTTTATGCAAAATTATATTGAATATATTATAGCATGAAGGCTGGTGGAAATTGTGTTTTCTCGTGCTATTTGAGATTTACCTGGCTAAGGTGAAAAGGCATGGTTTTTGGTTCATATGTAGTTAGATGGTCAAGTTTTTCACCACAATGATGTGCATTCCAAGGGGTTTAGTGACACAGTTTTAGAAGTTAGGCATCATTTAAGAATGTCTATCTTAGGTTTTCAAAGGCGTGACAAATGAATGATGATTTCTGATATGGGTTATCTTATTGCTTCTATATATAACATGATATTGGTCTCGTTTTCATTTAACCTTAACATCATGTTCTTTCCACTTGTGTTATTTCTCTATAGGTCTGTGAATATACATAAACTTATTGTAGTTGATTTTGTGAACAACACTCATTAGGTTTAGTTGAAGTTTGATTGTCTGTTGCCTCTAGACACTAATTGTTGGAGAGAAAATTGTGTTGAATGTGTAAGAGAATGAGAAACAACACATGTGAGACATATAAAGCATTGGGAAAGCAAAATCAGAAAGTCAACATGATTTGGATTGTATCAAAAAATTGTATGGTCGAAATTGCATTGACACTTTGTATGATAGAGATTGCATCGATATTTTTATATGGTCTCTTATATGAAATTACACTAGTAATAATTTTATCAATCGTATTTGTTATTTCTCTATAATTCGAATTGGCATTATGTTTGGTAAAACTAATATAGTAGCAATTAGTTAAATAGGATATATAACTTGTAAGAGAAAGCAGGTGAAGTTCTATTTGACAAAGAAATATGTTGAGTTGATTTGTTTCAACATTTGGACAGCATGTCAAAGAAGATGTCCTATGCAAGCCATTTGACATTGCGCATGAATCAGAACTACTGTTGATTGAATTTGACTCAGCAATTAACAGCAATGCAGAATATTACCAACCAATATTATGGAATCATAGGTGGCACATAAAAGATCTGGAAGGATCAAATCAGAATAAGTGTGAGGGGGAACTTTGAAGAAATTATTCATTAAAGATCACAAGGTCATTGAAGAAGATAGTGGGACATAGTTGAATTTAGAAGAAAAGTAAGAAGATCTGAAGAGGTATTTCAGTACACTATATATTGTAGGCCAGAGGATGATGAAGAAAAAGTTTGGGAACTAACACACCCATCCACAACTTCCATGTGTCCACCACCAGTGAAGTACAAGTCAACCACCAGTGAAGTACAAGCCAAATAAATAAGAAGAGTAAAAATGGTGAAGAGAATGATGTGCATCGTGATCCATCGCAGTGGGAGTATGCTGAGGGATCAAGAAAGTCAGACTACGAAGAGATCATGTATAAAACCAATTGAAAGTCAATCGTGTAGTAAGTGTTCAAAACTATAATACTTGTCTCAGTTTCTTGTTTTCTTACATCACTACATTGATGATATTGTTGATGTAGGTAAAGATGAAAATTGTGGTTTTCGTGCTATTTCAAGTTTACTTGGATGGGGCGAAAAGTCCAGGTCTTTGGTTCGAACACAATTAGTTACTGAAGTTCATCAACACCATCAAATGTATTCCAACGTGTTCTATGACACAATACCAGAAGTTAGGAGTGTGTTGCGGGTAACTAGCTTGGACGTGTAAGGTCGTGAGAAATGGATGACGATTTCTGGTATGAGTTACCCTATTGCTTCTAGATACAATACCATATTACCTCAACATCACATTCTTCCCATTAATGATAGCTCCATGCATAACTTCTAGTAGACACAAACTTATTACAGTTGGTTTTGTTGACAATATTCGTTGAGTTTAGGATTGAAACCCAATTGTCCCTTGCCTCCCGTCATAGATTGAAGGAGACATAACTGTAGTAAAGGTGCAAGAGCATGTGAATCAGCATATGCGAGACATATTAGACATTGAGAAGAAGAAGTTAGGAAGTCAACATAATTTGTTTTGTATTAATATTTATATTTATATATTTTATCGGGTATAATTTGTAAAAATGTCAAAAAGTTATGTTTTTTTTCCAAATCTCACAACTTTTTACCAATTTCTTCAAAAGTTCAAAAAATTTTGATTCATACCGGATTTTTCAAAATGTCTGGCAGTTCTTATAAGTAACCGGGTTTCTCAAAAATCCGGTATAATTACACCGGATTTCTCAAAAATCTGGTATAATTTCATTGAATTTCTCAAAAATCCGATATATATCCACCAAATTAAAAAAACAGTATTTCATCCACGCAAAAAATTTGACATAAAACCCGATACTTCAACGAAAAATCCAATAATTGCATAAACTTTAAAAAAATTCAGATATTTTCGGAAAGAACATAATTGTAATTGCGAGTAAGGATCCGCATTTCTAAAAGTTGCGACATTAATTACACTTCTATACATTAAAATTATAAAAATAAAAATCTCCATTTCTTTTGAGAATTCCGGGTGCCGGGTCAAACTGGGGTGACCATCATAAAATCTCTAACCCATTCATTCGGTGACCCAATTTTACAGCTCAAAAAGGACAACGCTTCGCAGAAGTAGGAGACTGTAGGAGTGATTGAAAATCTCAACTCGCCAAGCTACTGAAACGAACTCAACACAATCTCACTCCTCAAATCAAACTCAGTAGCGACCTCGATTCATCCAACCCTCGCTATGAAGAAGACGCTATGGTTCCGTCAAACCCACACTACCTTGACACTATCCCCTACCATTCGCGCAGCAGTTACCGGCATTGCCACCATAGCTGCCGTCGGCATCATATTCGTTCTAAAAGATACCAAATCGTCTAAACCAATTGCATCCTTAGTTCAATCTAACAACGCTTCCGAAAAACCGCTTTCGATTCCCGGCTTGCAGAACCTCGGGAACAATTGTTTCCTCAACGTCGTTTTGCAGGCTCTTGCTAGCTGTGTTTGCTTTCAGAGTTTTCTTGATAGTGTTCTTGCAGAATTTGAGAATGATGAACCGCTCGGTGAAAACATGCCTCTTGTCTTTTCTTTGGATTCTTTATTACAAGGTAGCACTAGCACATTTTTCAATTCTTTGATTGAATGGAGTTTGCTTTCTCTAATTGTGCATTGGAAAGAAAATTGTGATTGTTATATGTTCCATTTTACATTCATTCAATTGAGATTAATGAAATTTGATTCTGTAATTTTACTTCATAGTTTACTACTTGATATTCGTATCGAGCGCGGGCGAATCACTGTTATATACTTTTATAAATTGTAATAGTGTACTGCTCTCCGTGCGTGCAGAGCTGAGCTCGGTTAGTACAGAAAATGTTGTATTGAGTCCGACAAATTTAATGCGTGCTATGTCCAGCTATATTCCAGATTTTGATCTGACGAGCCAGCAGGTAGAGTTGCGTTCCTTTTGTCATTTAGCTTGTTGTTTTAATTCTCTTTCTGCTCGGTGCTTAGTTTGTTTGTTTTTGTAGGATGCTGCTGAGGCGTTTGTTCATCTACTGTGCTCTTTGAGAGAAGAATCTGGAGGTTGTTATGCTCCAAAGATAAGTTCTTTAGCAGACATTTTTGGTTCTAATAATAGAATTCTTACTCCAATACAGACGGATTGGCAGAGTGAGCCAGAGAGATGGCACCGCCTCTATCTTGGACCCTTTGACGGGATTCTTTGTAGCAGCTTAACTTGTCAAAGTTGCTCGTCCCAGGTATAGGAGACTTTCGTTAGGGCAGTCTAACAAACTTTTCCTTTTTAGTTGATTGCATGTACACTCTCGGTTCTTGTTTGTAATTTTAGACCGTTTTCATAAAAAAATTATGACACTCAATTCTGCATCTTTTGCTGACATCTATTATGTTTGAAATCACCATATAACTGGCAATCAGGAGGACTGTTGTTCAGATTGATGTTTTTATTGACTTCCTGTTTTGGTTAATATTGTTGCATTTGGAAGTAAAAAGTTGTAGGCTAAGTTACAACCACGCTAAAACATCTTGGAAGAATTAATGCCGGTCATTTGAAAATGGCCAGAAATACGAATATAGGAATTTGGCTTTAGATTGGCATGACTTGGGTTCCAGAAGCCGAAAAAAAATTTCAATTTAAATTTTGTTCTATATTTGAATTTTGTTATTACAGGTATTGATCATTGACCTGTTGATGGATTTAATGATGGTAATGGTAAACAGTATAAATCATAAGGTCACAACATTAGTTGACATGATGATGAGCCTCATTGTTGCATGTAGGTTACTAAAATGACTAAATTCATCTCACATAAATACTCCAAACATGTAAACAAGTTACTAATGACACCATAGTGAGCTTTTTGGTTGGTCCAGTTCTGTGGTCTGTGTGAGGCATGAGACCTCCATGTTAATAGCTTTTTCTTTATTATGATATGCTGCTGATTACACAATTTCTTGATAACAATCTTATTTATATAATTTTTTATTCTGGTTTTTAATGATAATATCTCCTTTCTTCATTTTTAATGTGATTCTGATAGTGTTTCCCTTTTCCATTTTTTTGTATCTTTTTTAAATATCTTTAAACTTCATATTTGTTCATTTTGCAGATCTCAAATAAATTTGAAAATTTTGATTGTTTGCCTCTTTCGCCCGTGCTTAGTAATAGTTACACTATAGTAAGTTTTAATCAATATCACTTATACTGTAGTTTCAATGTTATTCCTTTGATGGCTGAGTGCTACACGCCTACTGTAACTCTGTTAAATTTAACTGGTTGCAGAGAGTTGGTTGTACACTGATGGATTGCCTGAAGCAGTTCATTGTAGCTGAGCACATTGAAAACTACCACTGCAACCACTGTTGGCATAAGGCTGCAATTAAGTATCTTTCCTTGATGGAAGGAGACAAGGTCATCCCTATGTGATTCTTTTATTTATTTAGATATAGATACTTTTATTTATTTAGATATAGATAAAGATAGCCGAGTGATGCATAGATGTTGGTTCCTGACTCTAGTAATTGACTGTTTTTTATGTTGTCAAGTTGTGAATTTTTTGCCATTGTTACTCAGGTAGAACTTGGAAAACTGAGCAGATGCTCTGACCAAGAATTCTGCGATTGCCAAAAAACATATAATCTTGAAAATCTACCGTGGTCAAATAGGTTTACACATGCTTTGAAGCAGCTAAATATTGCTCGGTGTCCAAGGGTATGCCTAACTGTGCTATCTGGCATCTCTAATTTTCTCATGTATATCTCTTCTTTTGTTGTTCAATCTCTGAACTACTGAAACATTTAATTGTCTGTTGGTAGATTTTATGCATCCAGCTGAAAAGAGCTCACATGATTGATCTTGGAGAGTCATTCAAACTCCAGGTAACCTCTAACGCAATGTAGCACGGACACGATACATATCTGATACGGTGATATGTCGGTCATTAAAAAATATATGATATGATATGTTTAAGATACATATATAAATTAAAATTATACGTTAGTTCAATCATTGTCCAACAAAAACCAATTGAATTTGCAAAATTTAAAACCTGGAAGAAGTGGTCTGATAGAAATGGGTGCATCAAAATTACAGTACATAGGAGAGAGAACAGGTAAATTAGAGAGAATGGTAATTAAGGAGAGAAAAGTTTGATTCTTGATATAGAAAAATGAACAATCATGAGAGTTAATTAAAGTTGAGAGAAGAGCAATTAAGGAGGGAAAAATTTGGTTCATGTTCTAAAACATTAAACAATCATGAGATAAACCAACTGTATCCGTAGTGTATCGAAGACGTGTTGCTGCAGTACCAGGACATATTGGATTTTTTTTTTCAAAATAAAAAATTTCGGATACTCCTTCAATACATATCAGAGCGTATACCAGATTCATTGCTCTAATGTATTAAATTCTCCATTCCTTTAAGGCTTCATTTTTGTTAATCCTCCTGATCACACAAAAATAAATAAAAGTTCACCAAGCACAACGCTTATTTGATTGCACTTTTAAATGGCTATGTATTGGACATATACTTGACTATTATTTTAGAGCTGCCTGAGTTTTTTAATAACCGAGCAATATATTAATTTTCTTGAATTTCACTGAGTATTTTTTTTTGCCTTGATGATGGTGTTTCAGGGCCATATTTCATTTCCATTGATTTTGGATATGTCCTCATTCATGACAACTAGACTAGGAGTAAATATACAGGAAAATGTACAAAGTCCACCATTAAATATGCAGTATAACAAAAAAAGTTCTTTGCCAAACCATAGCAATGTGCATTCTGAGATTAGAATGATTAAATCCAGTGGCATTTATGGAGAAGAAAAAGAGCAGATTGATGCAGATACTCTTATTGGTGATGCAGATACTCTTAGTAGTAGACAGGAACTTGACGAACTTCCGTGTTCTAGTTCTTCAGAAAGCCTTCACTCAAAATCACAGTTGCAATCCATTGACAAGGTTGGTCCATATTTTCTGTATTGATTCATTCATTTTAAATTGAACTTTTAAAGAAACAGTTGGTATCCGTCTGTCAATCTCATGGCAATGACACTTAAATCTCTATTAAAGTGGGGGCTAAAAGATCTAATGAGAGGAAAAAACCATGAAAAATGTCACAAGGATTAGGGACTACAATCAAACTCTTGACCAAATCTAAGGACTGAACAAAAATTTAAGTTTACATGAAAGTGTATTTTCTTCTGAAATGATGTTTAAAATGTAAGGAGGATTAATATGACATTGACATGATCGGCGATGCTCTTTTTTAGTTCTCACATTTTGTGCTTTTTATGCAGCTCGATGTTGCTTGTAATTCAGTTTCTCAAGACACATGTTTGTATCAACTTGTTTCTGTTGTGGAACACTTTGGAAAAACTGGAGGAGGGCATTACAGTGTTTACAGATGTGTGAGATCCGAGTCCTCAGACGTCTTTGGTGATTGCTTCAATCAAAACTCAACGCACTGGTTTCGTGTTTCAGATTCTCACGTGGATGCTGTTTCAGTGGACGAGGTTCTTTCTGCTGAGGCCAGCTTGCTATTCTATGAGACAATTCCAAATAACTGAAAATTAATTCTTCTGTATTGTTTAGGGAAGTTTTGGGTGAAGGAAATGCATTGTCTATATGTTCTTAGTTAGAGGAGTCTATAGTGTGGCGTTGTAACACGACCAGGGCTGGTGGTACATGTAACAAAGTTGTTCAAATTTCCAAACATAGGCATGGCTCAATACCTCGAAAAGAAAAGAAAGAATTAAGCCTGAGCTTTTGAAGAGGGTAATCACAATGAAGATGTGATCATGAATCACAAGAAACTTAGGAAAGAGGAAAAAAAAGAAAATTCTGTACTAATACTTTTAAACTGAAAGAATCTACCTTGTGTCTCACGAGTTTCTTGGTAGAGATTGTGCATTGTTAAATGACAATGAAAACTTTGTACCTTTAACACGAGTATTAAAAAAAATTATTTGAGAGAACTAGAATTTAAATCTTAGTTGAAATAATCTTTCAAATATCTACCGGAATTTGTTCACTTAATACACAAATTCTACCTTATTTATTTCATCTTCTTGCTTGTTCGACTTATATCCTTTTTATGATGTTGTTTATTTTCTGAGATTTTATCTATAGAATTTGGCTATTTTTCTTGAGTTTTGTGCCTCAGAGTTTATTGGACGTCTCTAGGACAGTGTCCGGCCAAGGTTCAAAATTGATTTGAGGTTAATGTATTGGCAAATCTGCCATGGTCTATTGAGTGACTAGCTACCAAAAGGGGGTAGATTGGTTATTCACCATTTTTGAAGTTCGCTTTCGCTGTACTTTTATATCAGTGTTGTGAGATTTTGATTGCTTTAGTCATATGTTGTTGGGGTTTATGACATCACCCCGAGTCTTTGTGACGGGGCCTCGATCCTTCTGGTCGCACCCTGGACTCGTCGCTACTTTTCAAGATAAAAAGGGAAAAGGCAATTTAGTGAATTTTTTTCTATACTCCAATGGTCGTAGTACATTATGTTATGTATGTCATGTTTTTCTTTTACAATAAAGGGAATACGAAATTTAACATAACCAGGTGGTCTTCCTGTCGCTTGTTCACTATGGGGCTGGTCCCATATGCTTTCCTTCGAGTTAGCCACTTTTGTTCATCAACTTGGATTGTTGTGCTTAAGTGGTTGGAGGCTGAATGGTCATTTCCTTAAGTTGATTAATTAGTAAGGCCACATGAAACTCTAACTATTTAAATTATAATGTTGCTAAAGTGAGAATATATGAAAAATCAAAAATTTATTTTATGTTTTTCCTTTGCAACCCAGATCTATTATAGTATTAGTTATAATCTATCAACTCATATGTAAGAGTCTAAAATCATCGAAAAAATAATAATTTTGTAGCGGTTTCTGCTTGTTTGTAAAAGCTTTTAGACCCCATAAGCAAACCATATTCTTGTAATACTCTCTCTTCTATCTCTCCTAATATTACTACATTCTCCTCTCTTTTTCTCTCCCTCATCTCTCTTGCTCTCATTTAAACTTATTAATATTTATATTCGTGCGCGTGCACGAACATAGATGTATGTCTTTAAATTATTTATAAGTATGAACTAGTAAGATATTCGTGCTCCCGCACGATTAAATTTCTTTGGTATTGTATAAAATATATTTAGACATATATAAATTTGAAATGAGTTGAGTTAATTATAAATGAACAATAATCATATAAATTCAATTGTATAAATAACCTTATAAAAAAAGGACCCATGAGATGGAGAAAAAAAATGAAATTTTAACTTTTGAAAATAAAATTTTTCTCTCAAATAAAGGTAATTGTTGATTAAAATAAAATAGATATTGTGTTCATAATGACCCGTGAGAAATGAAAAATTATTTGATGTGATATAAAATGTATTTAGATACAAATGCAATATTTGAAATAATTTACGTAATTATAAAATGAACAATAATCATATAAATTTAATTGTATTAAATAATCATATAAAAAGAAGAAAAAATGCATTGTGAGATGGAGAAAAAAATTAATATTTAAAAGAAGAATTTTGTCTCTCAAATTAAGGCAATGGTTAATTAAAATAAAATAGATATTGTGTAGATAGTGAGTGACCCGTGAGATAAATTAAATTTGATTATCAGTATTTTTAGTGATAATAAATATATAGAGAAAAAATTAAATTAAAATAAGAAAGTGTGGGAAAATAAATGTAAGAGAAATTTGAAATTTTAATTAAATTTAAGAGAGAGGATGTGTATGTTGGGGAAAAAAATTGATCAATGAGGCCAATAAGTAACTGACCCTTGTAAGAGAATATAATATGGAAAAGAGTTTTAATTGAGATATTTGTTATTTACTTATAAGCCTTTTTAGTAGTATAATAATTTTAAATAGAAAAATAATTTAAACAAAACATGCAATTGATCTTTTATAGTTAGATAATAGATTTCTAAAATAAAAAATATTGTATATATTTCTATTTTTTTAATAAATTAGTTCTATCCATTATAATTTAACTAACGAAATCACACATCTGAAAAAAAAATACAATCTTTTAAGTTAAGAACATACAAATGAAATATTATTATGAAATGAAAATAAATTTTATTACAATAGAATGTAAGAATTAATTCCCACTCCACCAGAGAAGAGAAATGATTTTATTACCGTGTATCATGTATAATTACACCGTTTTATAACTTTATACAAGGCCAACATATATTTAAACATGAACAAAATTTTCCTAGCTTAAAATGATTTATTGCACAAAATTACAAATAATATTTCAATTATGAATCGGTGGCTTTCTTCTAGCTGGAGTATAATCCATTGCAAATACTTCATCTCCATTATTATGATCTTCTTCTTTTGCCTTAAACACACGATCTTGTGCTTCTTTATCATGAGAGATACTCACTACATCATTGCTTTTTTCTTTCAGTATTCTTGCTGCAAAATATATAGAAAACATTTAAAAACTTTGAAGAATAAAATAAAAAATTTAACAAAAAATAAATTATGATACTCTATGTATAAAATAATATATACCTCTAGCTTGGATAGAGATGAAGCATAGGAGAAAAAGAATCACTAGTAAGAAACGTTTGTTTTGTGCAATAGCCATCTTAAATAATTAGAATTGTGTTTGTGTTCTATATAACACAATATGTTGATTTTGAAGCTTTATATAGAAAAATATTAGTACTAGTAGTAGCCAATTGTTAGGAAGTTTAATGCAACTATATGATTGTGGTATTATGAGTGTCAACATCAATGTCTCCTATTTGTCTGCCTAGATAGGATGGGTATGTCCCTTTAGGGAGTGACTTAAACAAGAAAAACTATAATCCATGATTCATGAATGTCAACTTCTATTATATACTATTTGGACCAATTTCATTTCAAATGTTTCCTTTTCAATTTCATTTAATTTTATATACTTTAATAATGTTCACTAAATAAGTGTTTCGTATATTAATTAGGAGTTAACTTTTCTCCCTTAAACTTAATTAACAATAAGTAGACAATCTCTACCCTACATATTATAATTTGTTAAACTTTGATATGGAGTGAATTTCGCAAGTATCTTTCCCTTGCTATCAACGTCGTGAAGTAGAACTATTATCAAGATCGTCGTAATCGTAGACATGTTATAGCTCTTTTCATATTTGACGAGAGCAATATTGATGTGTTTAAATCAATAATAAAATAGAAAAAGTTGAGCTAATAATTATTTAAAATATAAATCAATTTCTTATGAAGTGAACCAATTTTTTTATGTGATTTTTAAAGATATTTTAACAATTCGAATTTTAGAATTTACTAAAAAATTAATGTTAAAGCTGACATTTAAATATTTAATTTTTTTTATCAAGTTTGAAGTATATTTCAAATAATCGACTTAAAAAAAAACAAGAAATAATTTTTTTATGACAAATTATATTATAAACTCTCTCGTACTATGTCGGTTAAACTGAAGTCTCTTATTTTAATTTTTTGAAGTCTTTCATATAAGTAAGAGTAACAACAAAAATTAAATGTTACAAAATAAACTAAATAAAATTGTTTTGAAAATAATATTTTAAATTATCAATAATCTATTTATATTAAAATTATGAGTTAAATATAACTTTAATTCATTTATAATTTTCATCTTTTAATTTTTATATAAGGTAAGAATTAAAAACTATCAAAATTAAAATATATTTAATTTTAAAATAAATATAAAGTTGGTATTATAATTATATAAATATCAATTATTTTTTATTCAATAATAATTTATGTACTCAAATTACCCTATAATTAATATAATAGTGTTTCTTTCCTTGTTAAAAAAAGAATAATGTTTTATTTATTTATTTTGTAAGAAACAAAAGAACCAAAGCTGTAATAGAGAAAAATAGGGTAAAATGTTTAGTATCTCATTCTCAACAAGAATCTAACTATTTTCCTGTACTTTTACCAGTTGAGCTAAGTTGAAATTAAATATCATTATAGTCATACTTTACAAATACTAAAATTTGTTTATTTGGTGGTGTGTTTGGTTCGGGGTAGATGGATGGGAGGGGAGGGGAGGGGAGGGAATATTTTTAATTAAATGTGTTTGGTTCAAATTTTATGAGGGGAGGGGAGGGAAGGGGAGGGGAGCAAAATCCCTCTAAAACACACTTTTTGCGTTCCTCCAAATCGGAGGGATTTGGAGGGGAGGGGAGGGAATCTCAACTTTAATATTTTAAAAATTATTATAATTACCATAGTATCCTCAGTTTAATTTTAATATTTTAAAATTATTCATTTTCTTTTGTATTATTGCTCTCTTCTGTGTGATTTTTCTCGATTGCTTCTATCAACTTATTATAATTATTCTCCTCCTTCAAATAATTTTGAAATTTTTGTCCTTAATATAAATCATAATCATTTCACTTTTTTTATTTTTTTATAACTCTTTTATGTTTATTTATGTTTTTTTTTCTAATTTTGTTATGTATCCTATCATATTTTCTTTCATATCAAATTTTAAAATTTTCATTTTAATTAATTAATTTATTTTATTAAAAAATTTAAACCATTTATATTTAATACTAAATTATTTTATGTGTTAAATAATTCATTACGATTTCAAAGTTGTTATCAACATATAGTTTAATTTGTTTTTGAACATTTTATTCGAATTAGGTGAACTCAAATTTTTAACGTTATGTAGTAAATTATAACTTTTTAGTCGCTCAATATTAGAAATTTTACTAACAAAAAAATATGTATAGATTTTTCACATTTGAATATCATATTGTATCACTTATATAAGATAATAAGGATAAAAATGTAAATTATTAATAAAACCCCTCCCCTCCCCTCCTGAACCAAACATATTTTTAATTAAAATCCCTCCCTTCCCCTCCCCTCCCCTCGTTCGAACCAAACACTTATCTGATTAAAAAAATCCCCTCACCTCCCCTCCCCTTCTCTCCCCTCCATTAAAATCCCTCCCCTTCCCTCCCCCTCATTTGAACCAAACACACCCTAAAATAAAATATATATTTTTGGATATATAATATATAACAATACGTTCATTATTTATCATAATAACACATATAGCAAACAAACAACATAGAAAATGTGGATGCATGCATGTAAGAAAACTTTTAAAAACTATAAGTCTAGAACAATACATATGAAACAGTTGGTGCATTCCCAAAGGGTCTTTGATTGAGGAAAATGTCTATAATCTTGAGCTGATTCATTAAATTTGTGCCATTAAATATGCAGACAAATATAATGCCTTAATCTCAATTTTTTTGTAATGGCCATCTCTTAGGACTGCAACATGTCTTAACTGTTTAAATACCCCCCTTCCCTCTATTGTTGATTCACAAACATATTGAATTATTGATTTGACCCACCTGTCAATCCATTCACATACAAGGGGGGAAATTAATTTGTATTGTACCATGCCACTTGCCACATAAATTATTTTTTTTCCTTCAAATATAAAATTTCGCTTTAAACTATTTCTTTTTTGACATTTGAATAAGTTGCAAAATTTTATGAACACCTCTTCAATTTCACATATATCGTTAAAATATATGGTCAGAAGTATGTCTTAAAATTGTAAATAATGAAAAAAAATTGAGATTGTATAAATTTGAATTCAGTTTGACGCGGGAGCTGATGGCAGCGGCGCAACAATGAATTCGGGTCTGACAAATGATTTGGTTAGTCGAAGTTAGAATTTCCCCAATTCGTATGTATTGGACTTTCTTGCTTTAATTGGTGAATTCATTTGTTTTTAAATTATATTTTAGGTTTATTATGAAACAATTGAGTTTCAACAATTATAAATACGGACATCTTGTATGTTTGCCATCACAACCTTCATAATTTTAAAGTTGAGTTTGAAAATCTTAGTGGTAATATTAGAGAGACAGTGACAACTTCCTAAGAATGTGTTGTCGAAATTTGAAAAAGTCTTGAAAATATCCAAGGGGGATTGGAACAGTTAGGTATAAAATAAGGTTTGTTCTTGAGAATTTGAGTGACTATTTTCTTATAACTCATCTTTAATTTTTTGTAACAACTCTTTGAAGTATAGTGAATCAGAGAGTTGATCTCTCTTAGTAGATCGCTTGATCAAACTGAGTAAATACATTATCGTGTTTATTGTCTTTATTTTATTTTCTTCTGCAAATTAAACTTGTGTTTTATTGCACAAAGTTTTTTTTTGTTGAAGACTATTTATTTTAATTGCTATATGATTATCATTTTTCTTTACCCCATACATTACTTTTTTGGTGTGATTGAATTTTATATAAATGATTTTTCAGGAGTACTTTTAATCATTCTATTAATTTTATCACTTATCTCTAAATTAGGTGTGCCACAACGACTATTGCATGTCAATGGTTACATTATTCAACACCCTACTTTTTCACTTTTTATCTTCCACATCATCTTCTCTCTCTTCCACCTAATAATTCAACACCTATTCAATTTTTTTTCACTACAATGGTTTTGTTTAATAAAATTCAACACCCTACCCCACATCATATTCTTATTTTCTTTTAAAGTTTTGTTTTTATGATTATATATTAATATCTATTATCAATTAAAATTAAATTAAAATAATTAATATTTAAACTTTTTTTTTTAAATTTAATAATTTATTTATTTTTTCTAATTTTCTATTCTTAATTTTTTTTCTTGCAAGTAATAAATAAGAGATGTAAAAATAGTTATTTTTATGAGTCCAAATCAAATGAGAGAAAAAAGGCTAAATAGAAAAAAAATTGAGAGAAAAAAGTGAATTTTTTTTTATGAGTCCAAATCAAATGAACCAAGTCTCTATTTATAGAGGAAAAAAAATAATGAATTTTGATAAAAATAAAAATAAATAAAAAATTTATTTACTATGAAATAATTAATTTTAAATGATTAAAAGAAAATAAAATCTAAATAATCACAACAACCAATAAAATTGTGTAAAGTGTTGCATGTGGCCCCACTTTTTTCTCATTCAACATGTTGAATCTTTTCAACACCAATTAATCCACATCACATTAAACACCTCATTCAACAAACCATTGTAGACATTCAACTATTGAATAATTTTTTCAACACCCCATTGTAAATGGTCTAATATGTATTAGATAATTTAGACAAATTTTTAAACAATTTTTTATTTATTACGATACTCCTGATTGTTATTCAAACACTTGTATAATACTTTATGATAAACACCAACTAGTTTAAATTAAACCAGTGATCAAACTTTTTTATTATTATTATTATTATTATTATTATTATTATTATTATTATTATTATTATTATTATTATTATTATTTAATTTCAACATACCTTACACATTTTTTCAACAAATATAAATAGTACTAATCCATAAAAAGTTACAAACTAAATTTGACTGCAATAGTTTAATTTTGCAAAAATAATTTAAAAATTGTTCTCTATTTAATACTTTTAAATATTTTTTTTAGTTTTGAAAATTAGAAAAAAGAGAAAAAAACAAGAAAAACTGACACACTTTTAATTAATAATATATTTGTAATATTATGTAACTTTAAAATAATTTTTAGAAATATATTTTATCATATATATATATATATATATATATATATATATATAATAAAACTATTTCTTAAAATTAATTTACAAAATAAATTTTAAAAACTAAAAACTCATTCAAAAGACCCTTAGGGTGTGCTTGGTTGCAAAGAGAAAGTGAAAAGAGAGAAATGAGTGAGAGAGAGTGTGAGAAGAGAGAAATAGATAAGAAATAAAGAAGATTTATAAGGTTGTTTGTTATAAGAGAAATAGAAGAGAAAGAAGTGTGTAAAATTTTGAAAAGACAAAATTATCCCTACTATAAAAATATATAAAATATTATATATTAAGAGGATGCAAGGTCATGTATGGAATAAAGAAAAAAATATTTCTCTTTCTCATTTCTTCTCATTTTAGAGGAGACTAGAAAAAGTAGTAGGACCCACACAACTTCATTCTCTCTTCCCTATTTCTCACCTAACCAAGCAAGAGAAATGAGTAATCTCTCTTCAACTTCTCTCTCACCAACTTCTCTCTTACCTATTTCATCTAAAACAAACACACCATTAATCTCCTTAACAAAATTTTCTATTTGAGAGCATGAGATGAACGTTTGCATATGTGATAGCATTACAACGTGGACACCACATCACTGTGAGGTCATATGCACCATTTTACCTAAAAATATATTTGGATTCATCCTATTGTAGTTAGACTAATTTGTCTATAAGTGACAAATCACAATAATTTAACCGATTTTAAAGTTTGCAGCAGGTAGATTCTCAACAGAAGTGATTTTGATTTGATTGAAAACCAAATAGCGTTACAACAACTAAAAAAAATCAAATAAACATAAAAAAAAACTTAGACTTTCTCCATTATTTGAAACCTATTTATAAATGTGCCTGCTGCTAAAAATAATAATTCAAAAAAAACTTTAACTATTCTGTAGTCGTAGACGTAGACACGATAAATTAGATTTAATATCATATATCTTATTTTGCTTTCACATAATTAGTCTTAAATAAGATGTTTTGTTTGGTCTAATTATTTTCTTTTCAATGAGATTTGATGAATTAATCATAGAGGCAATGTCATTAATGAATGAAGGGACAATACCCGACCATGGTGAGACTAAGATCATTTTCAGATTAAGACAATGTGAAAATGTTTTACTTGCTTGTAGGATTAAGACAATAGACATTGTTTGTGTAGGTCACATGGGATGAGTCTTATGTTCATCTACCATGTAGGGTTGCTTTGTCCCTTAGAAATTGAGCATGAAGCCAAACGTGATTTTGAGAGCTTATATATTAATTAAAAGGTAGCTACCTAGCTTTATATGATAGACATGACATTTGATAGTGAGAATGAAATTAGCAACCAAGTGGGCTATGCCTTAACTCAAAAATGGACTGCCCCATATTGTGGCTTCATGCACTCCACCAATTGCTCCTCTTGGAATATATAGATTAAATGATCAATTAAAACTGTTAGATTAATGAAAATCAATGATTATGATTTGGAGTAAGTGTTGAACACTTACTCTTGGAGTCAATATAAACCTCATATATATATATATATATATATATATATATATATATATATATATATATATATATATATATATATATATATATATATATATATATACTATTAAAAAATAGACTTAGAGAGAATAGTATTCCATTACGAATACATTAAAATTCCGTTACAAAATATTTTAGTGACGAATTTATTGACGGCTAATATCCATACAAAATTTCAGTGTCACAAATTATTTGTGAGAGATTTTATATTCCGTCACAAATTAGTACGAAACTAATCTGTCACTAACTGTAAAATTTTGTCACTAACATTTGAAAAGAATCGATCAATAATTAGTGAGGAATTTATAAATACTTTACTAATTATGATTATGAATGATTTAGTGATGTCACTGATTAGTGAAGACTAATAAATAAATACTTGTTTTTATGAGGGATTAATTTCGCCTCTAAATCACAAATGATAATGATGACATTTAAATTTCGTCACTAATTAATAAAGATTAATAATTATTCATTCTTCATGATGAAATTATTCGTCACTAAAATAGTTGAGAATGATTTAGTGACATTTATATTCCGTGATTAGATGTGCATGAAATTATTAAAATTGTTAATAATGCATAATATTCCTATCTAATTTAATTCATAATGTTAATAATACAAGTGAATATAATGTATTAAAAATAAATAATATATAGGGTTAAATAAGTTCTTAGTCCCTATAAATATGACAACTTTTAATTTTAGTCCCTGCAAAATTTTTCTTTAAACAATGGTCCTCACAATATTTTCCATCCCTATTTTTAGTCCTCCCGTTAAATTTCACTAACGGAGGCTTACGTGGCATGCCACGTGTAACGCCACCTCAATTAAAGTCAATACTATTTAAAAATAGATAGATTGCGGGGGTTTTAAACCTCCTGTAAATAACTTTAAAAACCAGAAATTTTCAAGAGCAATTAATGAAACTGTTGGTAGGAAAATCTTTATTACCCTCATTCTTCACATTATCAAACCTACAAAGCTTGATTATACTCTCTCAATCCTCTTTGCATCTTTTATATATCTTTTCCTTCCTCATCTTTGTATGAATAATTAAACTATGTCTCTACAATTCTTATTGTTAATTCTTTTCAGGAGCAATTTCAGCTTTGTGTTAAATAAATATAACAATTCTTAATTGCACTTTAACTCTAGTTAATGAAAAATAATACAATATCAGATTTAACCAAACTTAGATCCTCTTTGTTTTCATACTAACAAAAATATTCGAAAATTAATACAAAATATATTTATAAGTGAGATGTCATCAATTATGTTTGTTAGGTTTTTATATAAGAAAAAAAATATTTTTCATAAAGAAAGAACCATAAAGATTTTATTTTTTTAAAGAGTACACAGTTGAAAGTAAAAAAATAAAAATAGACAAACTAGTACTGAAATTGAGAGCAAAAGAAAGGAAAATATTCTTAAAAATCATTATCGTTAAAAGAATTAAAATAATATATCGCTTGCATAATAAGTTTTAAAAAGAAAAAAACATTGTAGTGTAGCTTCAATCGATGCAATTTCTAACACCAATACTTTCAACTTGTTACCAGAAGTAGGATCACAATGAAAATACTTCATGAAAATGTAACTTTAGTAAAAAAGATAAAAGATTCATTTAACATCAGTGGCAAATGGCAAATATTACATGATAAAGAAGGGAATGAATATGATATCCTCCTTGTGTGAAATGTGAATTAGAACATATTGACAATCAGATAGTGATTATCTGATGCAATCCTTAAATGAATGTAAATTTGGAAAGTAGGGGTGGATGCATGCGTACCGGAGATGGTGATGGCAGAGAGTGGTGTTATTGCTAGGGTTACTATTAGCCATCTTGCTTCTGAAATGCTGCTGCTGCTGCGCATTGCTTCACCGCCCTAACATCAATTCAAACTGCGTAGGGTTGGGTATGCTCAATGACTAACAAGTTAACTAGTAAATCTTTACTTTCATCTCTTTGTCCATGTTGAAATCATTAGTCTTCTCTACATGACATAAAAATATCACCCTTTAATGGGTGGTTGCATTTTGTAGAGACATAGTTTAATTAATCACACAAAGATGGGGAAGGGAAAGATATATCAAAGATGCAAAGAGGATAAGGTTTGTAGGTTTGATAATGTGAAGAATGAGAGTAATAAAGATTTTCCTACTAACAATTTGATTAATTGCTTCTGAAAATTTCTGCTTTTTAAGTTATTTACAGGGGTTTAAAACCCCCGCAATCTTTCTATTTTTAATTAGTATTGACATTAATTGACGTGGCGTTACACGTGGCATGCCACGTAAGCCTCCGTTAGTGAAATTTAACGGGAGGGACTAAAAATAAGGACGGAAAATATTGCGAGGACCATTGTTTGAAGAAAATTTTTGCAGGGACTAAAATTGAAAGTTGTCATATTTATAGGGACTAAAAACTTATTTAACCCTAATATATAATATGAAACACTATAAATTATTTGTATGTATTACATAAATATTCTTCGAATCATAATTATAATAGTACTAAACATATATTCTTAAAATTACATATAAAAATTAAAGTATTACTTATTTTGATCTTCACACTAGATATTGCAACTAAAATAGAACGACCAAAGCTCTTGAAATTAAGAGATTACAAGGAAAATAGTAAGATAGTTGTTCTTGAAACTAAGATATATGACAAACAAAAATGTGTTCTCAAAACAATTTAATATTGTATTTCAAGAAGTAGGCGAAGACAGAGTTGAATATGAACATGGAGGTTGATGACCTAAAGAATTTTTTTCCATAAATCGGGATAATTGATCTCTAAGCAAACATGAGTCTACCTGTGATGCACAAATCAACTTCTCGTGAGTCGTAAGTTTCTCTTTAAGAGTCATGTTTTCACCTGACAAATAAAAAAGGACAGTCCTCATTTGTTCATATGTAGATGGTGAGATACCTTCAGATGTGAAAGATCTAGACGACTTGTACTTTGCTGCTTCTGGTCCCAAACCATAACTACGATCCTATAAGTTTATAATGCAGAATCTAGGAGGGGTGAATTAAACATGCTGATTTTTTTTTTTTATATTTAAACAAGTTCATTTTCTTTTTAATTTTCTAGTTTGGAATAAGATGCATGTGCTATTTTGAATGATGAATAACATAAATTAAAGTGTATAAAGTAAATAAAACACTGATGCATACTAGCTCCCTTATCAACCAATGGTATATATAGTCCCTCACATCCTGTGAGATATTTTCACTATTGTTAGATATTTGTACAAGCCTCAACCCAAAAGTTCTCCTACAATCTTCTAACAACAACAAAATAAAATACACCACTTCTTTGATTTCACAAACACCAATAACTATGGTGGACTTTAAATCAAACCAATTCAAAAAACCTTTTTACAACAAGTACCAACAATTTAATGATCACAAAAATACAGATTTCACTTTTGAGTTTGTACCTCTTTTGACTTGCTTGTATTCCAAGATATATGAAAGTTTGTATCTATTTTGTCTTGCTTGTATTTTAATATATATGAAAGTTTGTATATCTTCTCTTTCTCTTTGATCACAATTCAAGCATATACACTTAAGTTCTCACTAATGATATGAATGAAACTTGTTTAAATGATATGAAATTTTATGCGCAAAGTTCCATTTTGAAAGCATATGAACACTTAACAACTTTGTTCGAATTGATTTTAAAACTACATTTTGAAAGAGTAGATTTTTCTTTTTAATGATGTATAAACCTTATACATCAATAGGAACTCATTTGAATGAATACAAATGTTTTGAGTGATTCCATGAAGCAATACAATCTTTAAGAATGAAATGGATTTATGAAAATAGTTGTTGCTTCAGTGGTAACCGGTTACCATAAGGTTGTAACCGGTTACAGTTGTAGTTGTTATAACATATTTTCAAATTTTCCTGCCTTTAATCAGTTACAAGTTTTTGGCAACCAATTACAGCCGTAGGTGTTAAAAGATAAGACAAAAATGTTAAAAGTAAAACACATTTTTTAAACCTTTAACCGATTACTTATTTTGTGTAATCGGGTACACTTGAGTTGAAAGTGCTAAAACTTGTTTTTCATGGAATGGATCAAAAGGATTAATTCAGTATGATGTAAGAAACTTTGATATGAATATGAATGATAATTTCTGAGCCATTAAGATATATAGTATGAATTGTAATGCATACTATAGCCATCTTGATTCTTTCCTTTGATTTTCAAAGCTTGATTATGTTGGCCTACAATTTCTTAGACAAGCTTTTGTCTTCTTTTTGTTGATGTCTTTGTCTTCATCAAAACTTTAACCTAGTTCAAGAAGAACTCTTCTTCACACGCCCTTCATGTCCAATCCACCAACAACATCTAAGAAGATATTATTGGTAGATTGATGACTTGAAACATCATCTCTGGGTCCCTTTTGTGTGTCCCTCTAAACAATTATTTTTTCATACTGATTATGAAAATAAAAATTTAGTAGAGAAGAAGGCAAAACACAAAATAACATAATATTAAAAGTTCATAAGAACTTCTACAATCCTGAATTTGCCCTAGTATATCAAGCTTTAATAATCCTAAATTTTAAAGTACACTGCACTAGTACAATCATGCTTAGGTCATGCATCAGTACAACCACATATAGTACATGCATTTTAGTAGTAAAAAACATTAGAACAATATTATTACAAGTATAAATTGATGCATTGGTACATCATCAATACAATCACATCTAGTACAAGGTTCAACAATTTCATAAAGTTGCAACTTATAGCAACCATCTTTGATTTTGAAGAAATCCACTTGTTTGGATTAGCCTTTACTCCGTGTGTCTTTTGAAAAAACTCCCAACAAGTTGGACTTGTATCTGAGGATTTTTTATAAAAATAAAAAGATTAAAATTAATACTAATTAAAATTAAAATAATTAACCTAAACAAATAAATTAAATTTATCACCAATCTCTTATAGTGCACAGTTGTTGAAATTGATCCTTCAGCGTGTAGTGAGTCATCTAAAGATCTTCTATTATGCATGTTAATTTGTGACTTTCTTTTCCATTTATCATCTTTCCATTTTTATTCTATTATCTTACAAATTTCAATAGGAATCCAATCATCTCGATATTATAGGACATGCTTAGTTCGAAGAGAGTTATGACGAACATGTCAAATGAAAATTGAACACTTGCTGCAAGAGGTAACTTCTATGTGAAATTTCAACTATCATTAAAATCATAATCATAATTCTTAGAGGCTTAAGATATTTACTTATCTAGAAATACTCTCATCCCTAAAAAAGAACATAAATTATCCAAAGGGTTAACAATGAGTTATTCTTGATAGTTTTTGCTTTCGCAAACAAGAGTATGTCACCAACAAAGAAAAAATGAGATATTTTGGGACCATAAAGAATGATATGTAAAGGTTTCCAATGACCCTCCTGAACTTCTTTATAAATCAAATCATAATTTCGTGGCATACAGAGAAAAAAAAGGAGATAAAAGATCTCCCTGTAGAGGCCATGAAATGGTTGAAAGTGTTATATCATACTCTTATTTCTGAACAAAGATATAGAAGTAACATAAATATTGTTAATGGTCAAAGTGATGATTCCAAAAGAAAATCCAAAGTAATAAAGGGTACCAGAGAGAAAGATCCAAATCTAGTATATCATAAGTCTTCTCAAGATCAAGTCTATAAATAACCTCGCCTTGTTTCTTCATAGGCTTATTCATATGCTAAATGAGTTATTGGAGGGGATGGGTTTCACCCAGACTCTCTGTAGCAGACACCCCCCGCCCCCAAACCCAGCCGAGGGTAAAAATTTATCACTCACCCCTGTCCCCAATGGGGGACGAGTTTTCCCGTCCCCGCCCGCTAAAACTATTTTTTAAAATATTATTTTTTAATAGAAATAAAAATGAATACTTTAATTAAATATTTAGTCATTTTAATAATAAATTTTAAAGAGTAAGATAACTCTAATAAACTTGTTTCCAATAAAACTCTTTTTTTCCTCTCTTTTTATTTTAGTAGGTTCTGACAAATATGTTTCTACATAAATAACTCTAATAAATATGTTTTTAAACATAAATAACGTAGAAGGTTAAAGAATTCATTTGCAAGTGTTCAAGAAAGATTTAAAAATATTTTAAAAATATGAGAGAAAAAGTGGTTTATGAGTTTTCAAATAAATATTGGAAGTGCATCTTTTCTAACATTGTGAAGGTTTTAGGAGAAAATGATATTTATTTATGTTGGAGATCTAGAACAAAAATGAGAGAAAAATGGTGTATGGTTTGAGTCAAAATCAAGAGTTATGGTTAGAATCATAAAAATAAGTGATTTGAACCTAGAAGCAAAAACTATATGAAACTCATTTGCATGGTTCGAGTCACAAGATATGTGACTCGAGTCACATGATTTGAATCTGACAAACTTGTGTTCGAATCAGAGTTCCAAAAGCAACCAGAAGAATTTCCATTTCAGTGTGATTTGAATCAAGCAATCATGTGATTCAAATCAGAGTGTTGTGATTTGAATAAAACATTCTCGTGGTTAGAATCATGATACCTAGAAATGCATTCTTGAGCTCTCTGTGAGTCTGATTCGAGTAAAACTAACTGTGTGATTCTAATCACACTGGAAGAATCTCTTTTTTTATAAAATTTCAAAGAATTTTTGAGATTCTATAATGGTCGTGACTTAAATCATTCTAAAAAATAGTTCTTGATTAAAAAACTTGATAGATTGATGATGAACACATTTTATACCGCACTTCACGACTCGACTCACATTGTTTTCAGTTTGTTTTATTACCGATTCATTGTCATTTTATCGTATTATGTCGATTTTATTTATTTGTTTCAGGTGTTTGGCCAAAGTGATTGTTCGTGCGAGAAACCGAAGTAAAATGCAAGTAAAGGAATAATTGTGGTTTTCTGGTACATGGAGACCAATATGGGGTGGTGGCGTCCTCCATGCACCTTCTTGGCACATCTTCCATGTTTTAAGCCATGGACACCTCTATGGGATGGTGGCAATCGCCTTGAACCCAATTTGCAGAAAAATATCAACAGACTTGGCTAAGTCTTTACTCCACTCTTCCTTATATTTTCTCCACGAACCACATGCTTTTAGGAGATAAATTTTGATACCAGACCACTATATGTTGCCACTTTGAATTTGAAAAAAGGGTCAATGTTTTATGGTATCATTGTGCACTTTTGAGCTACAATTCCTTTCATAGTTTTATGCAGAAAATTACTTGTAAAAGTGATAGTTTCTCATATTGGGGAGCTATTACACCTCTAGTATTTTATGCCTACTTGGATCAATCTTGCATTCATTTTAGATCTTTATTTCAAGTTTCTTCCTGTACTCGAAGTTTAAATTCCCGCAACAATTCAAGTTTATTTTTGGTTATTACTACAAGTTATTACATATCGCTTTTATTATTTATTTCTGTTGCAATTATGGGTCCGTTTGTTTTGGCTTTTTTTTAAAAATGATTTTTATAGTGTTATATAATTTTGTGTAAAAAAAATTAAAAAGGAAACTTTTTATAAAAGCTTCAAATGAAAATTGTGTTTGAATAGTTATTCTTAAAATGTTATTTTAGATATTTCATCTTTTTATTGAAATTTTTTTTGGATATCAAATTTTCACAAAATCACTTAATTTTGAAGCTATTTCAAATTGATTTTCATAAAAATCATTTTTGAAATATCACTTTTTGAAAAAATTCGATTTTGACTATGTTTTGTTCTTCATAATGTTTGTTTATGTTATAAGATGTCAAAATTAGTGTTTTATTTTAGAAAAAATGAATATAAAAAAACTTGTAATATTTTAAAAAACGGTTTTATAAAATCTATTTTCAAAAATACAAAGAAAAAATCTATTTTTTTAAAGCTGAAACAAACTGACCCTATATGTGTATGTGTGGGTTGCTGTTGTTTACTGTTTTGTTTATGAAATTCTGGACTCAGACACGCGATGTCTTACAGGATGTCACGACATCACTATCTGAATGTTTTTAACAAATGAACAAAGTGTAAACAGAAAACAACACAGGAAAATTGTTAACCCAGTTCGGTGAAAACACACCTACATCTGGGGGCTACCAAGCCAGGGAGGAAGTCCACTATAAGTAATATTAATTCAAGGTAATACAACTCAATATTACGCCTCTCACTTAATATCTACCCAATGCAACTTCAATCTAAACAACTTAGACCAGAGATCCTACTCACTCCCCCTCAATCACAGCAGTGATGAAAACTAACCGACGAATAACAAAAGAAGACACTCTTCAAAGACACAACTTGATCTTGCTTAAAAGCTTTGATCAAGTACAATAGTACTCTTGCTTAAAAGCTTCGAGTACCTCTTACAACTCAAAACAAAAACACCTAGACCAAGACAATCATCATGATGATTGTTTGGCTTACAAGAAAACTAGTACACAGACGAACAACACAACAAACTTCTGGACGACAAACCCTAAAAACATACATCCAGCAGCTTCTTCATTTGTTATATATAACCTTGCAGCAGCTGGGCCTTGGATCCAATATCAGTTTTAAACCTAATTAAAACCATTTCCATAAGGCAAAGATCCATCGCATAACATTGTTCTGAAACAAAACAATATCCAAAGTTTCCAAAAGAGGCGCGCAAAGGCTTAACAGATCAAATAACCAAACACGAGCATAGTAAAACACAACAGCTTCGGATGTCATGACATCGGTCTTGACATCAGGTAAAAGCCTGCACAAGAAAAACTACAAGAAAAACTTCAAACCACTGCATGTCAAGACATCAGGTTTGACATGATAAAGACACTATTTGTTTTACCAAAAAATACAGCCAATCAATAACATCTACAAACTCCCCCTTTGGCGAATTTTTGGCTAAAACAACAATAGATGATACCATCAGAGATCAGAGTACACGCAGCAGCCAATAGAAACAAGGATCCAACAAACAGATAGCCAACAACATCAACATAGTACATCCAAGGAACCAAACAGAACCACACCAACAACTAGAAAAAAAAAACAGCAACCACACCAACAACTATATCATCATCTATATCACTTCTCCCCCTTTCTAGCCACAAAAGAAGCCAAACAACAGATGAAGATTTACACTTCAGAATCATTCTCCTTACTCATCTCCACATCATTGGAGCTACTAGTTCGGGCATCAGCATCCTCACCCTCCTCAGCCATCACTACCAACAGTATGATCATCACCACCATCAGCAGAGTATACTTGACATTCAAGAGAGTAATAGTGCTGGTCCCACAACCAATTAATTGCTATAATCCTTCACAAAGATAAATGCCTAGTTTGCTTCTTAGATTTTCAAATTGATTTGCATCCAAGGCTTTTGTGAAAATATCAGCTAGTTGAAGGTTTGTAGCAACATGTTCCAAGACAATTGTTTTATTTTCAACAAGATCTCTAATGTAATGATGTCAATGTGCTTGGTCCTGCTATGCTGAATAGGATTCTTCGAAATGTTAATGGCACTTAAATTGTCACAATATAGTGTCATGACATCTTGTGTGACATTGTATTCTGATAACATCTGTTTCATCCAAACAAGCTGAGAACAACTACTTCCAGCTGCAATGTATTCTGCCTCTGCAGTGGACAGAGACACACAATTTTGTTTCTTGCTGAACCATGAAATAAGGTTATTACCCAAGAAGAAACATCCTCCTGAAGTACTTTTTCTGTCATCAGCACTTCCTGCCCAGTCTGCATCACAATACCCAGTGAGAATGGGTTCACACCCACGAGAGTAGAGCATTCCATATTCACAAGTACCATTCACATATTTCAGGATCCTCTTGACTTGATTGATATGGCTGGTTTTGGGTTCTGCTTGATACCTGGCACATACCCCAACAGCAAAGGCAATATCAGGTCTACTGGCTGTAAGATACAGCAGACTTCCTATCATGCTTCTGTATAGACTTTGATCAACACTGGTTCCCTTTTCATCTTTGGTCAGCTTCAAATGGGTAGGTGCTGGTGTCCTTTTGTGAGAAGCATTTTCCATTCCAAACTTTTTGACAATGTTTCTAGCATACTTGCTCTGAGAGAGAAAGATTGAGTCTTCCATCTGTTTGACTTGCAGCCCAAGAAAATAGGTTAATTCTCCAACTAGACTCATTTCAAATTCAGATTGCATCTGATCAACAAAATGTCTAGTCATCTTGTCTGACATTCCACCAAATACAATATCATCCACATAGATTTGAGCTATCAGAATCTTACCTCCTTCATCTTTAACAAAAAGAGTTTTATCTATCCCTCCTTTCCTGTATCCATTGCTAATAAGAAACTCAGTTAGTCTCTCATACCAAGCTCTAGGGGCTTGTTTCAAACCATAAAGAGCTTTTCTTAATTTGTAAACATGATCAGGATGATTTGGATCTGCAAAACCTTTAGGTTGTTCTACATAGACTTCCTCATTCAAATACCCATTCAAGAAAGCACTCTTCACATCCATCTGGTATAATTTGAATTTCAGAATACAGGCAATTCCTAACAATAGCCTAATTGACTCAAGTCTGGCAACAGGGGCAAAGGTTTCATCAAAGTCAATTCCTTCAACTTGGGTGTATCCTTGAGCAACTAGCCTTGCTTTGTTTCTGATAACAGTTCCCAGTTCATCTGACTTGTTCTTGTAAACCCATTTAGTTCCAATGACATTAGTACTTTTAGGTCTTGGTACCAGCTCCCATACTTCATTTCTTTCAAACTGGCCTAGTTCTTCCTGCATGGCATTAATCCAGAACTCATCTGTTAATGCTTCCTTGACATTTTTAGGTTCAATCTTTGATACAAAACAAGAGTTTGAGACAACTTCTCTTGACCTTGTAATAACTCCACTGTTGAGATCTCCTATGATAAGTTCTTTAGGATGATCTTTCTGAAGTCTTATAGAAGGACTCTTGTTAGGGGGTTCAGTCTCAGCTTCTGTGATAGTGGGACTGCAATCATCTTCTCTTGTAGACCCTTCTGCTGTAAGATCCCAGAATGTTCCGACATCTTCTGTGACATCTGCTTGATTGTGAATATCATCAACCACAACATTTATGGATTCCATTATTGTTTTGGTTCTTGAGTTGAATACTCTATAGGCTCTACTGTTTGTAGAGTAGCCCAGAAAGATTCCTTCATCACTCTTGGGATCCATCTTCCTCCTGTGATCTCTATCAGCAAGAATGTAACACTTACTACCAAACACATGGAAGTATTTGACAGTGGGTTTTCTTCCCTTCCAGATCTCATATAGGGTGGTAGAGGTTCCTTTTCTTAAGGTGACTCTATTATGGACATAACAAGCAGTATTCATGGCTTCAGCCCAGAAGTAGATAGGAAGATTCTTAGCATGGATCATAGCTCTTGCTGATTCTTGAATAGTTCTATTCTTTCTTTCAACAACCCCATTTTGCTGTGGAGTAATAGGGGAAGAGAATTCATGATGTATTCCTTCAGAGGAGCAGAATTCAGCAAACTTTTGATTCTCAAATTCCTTTCCATGATCACTTCTGATTCTCACAACACTATTCTCTTTTTCTCTTTGAATTCTTTGACATAGGTCCTTGAAAACATCAAACACATCTGACTTTTCTCTGATGAAGTTTACCCAAGTGTACCTGGAGTAGTCATCCACAACCACATAAGCATATTTCTTTCCTCCAAGACTTTCTATTTGCATTGGTCCCATCAAGTCCATATGTAGAAGTTCAAGAACTCTGGAAGTAGTCAAATGTGTAACCTTTGGATGTGCCATCCTGGTTTGTTTTCCTACCTGACATTCACCACATATTTTTCCTTCATCAATTTGTAGCTTAGGAATTCCTCTTACAGCTTCCAGAGAAATAATTCTTTTCATACCTCTTAGATGAAGGTGACCAAGTTTTTGGTGCCACAGCTTTGCTTCTTCTTCTTTAGAACAAACAGTAGAGTAGCTGGATTCATGAGACACCCACAAGTAGCAGTTATCTTTGGATCTGACACCCCTCATTACTACTTCCTTTTCTTTATTAGTAACCACACACTCATCTTTGGTGAAATTGACTTGGTATCCTTGGTCACATAGTTGACTGATGCTTATGAGGTTAGCTGTCAGGCCCTTGACCAACAAAACACCTTCTAAATTTGGCACTCCTGAACAGTCTAATTTTCCAACTCCTTTGATTTCTCCTTTAGCTCCATCACCAAAGGTTACATAACTAGTAGAATGACTCTTGATATCAACAAGCAGATTCTTGAGTCCAGTCATGTGTCTGGAGCATCCACTATCAAAATACCAGTCTTCTTTGGCTGAAACTCTAAGAGATGTATGGGCTATTAAAGCCATACTTTTAGGTTTCCATTGTTGCTTCTGGATGGGCATGATCTGCTTAGTTTTGTAAAAAGGAGCTTGATCTGGATATCCATATAGTCTGAAGCAAAAAGGCTTAATGTGTCCAAATCTTCCACAGTAATGACATCTCCATCTTTGAAACTTTCTCTTCATTTCACCTTTCTCGTGATGTTGAGTCCCATGTTTTGACATCGGCTTCGACATCTCAGCTTCAGGTTTAGTTCTGCTACTATCTTGGACATATTTCTTTGCACTAACAAATCCTATGCCAGACATATCTCTTGAACTTTTTCCAACCTGCAAGATCTCCTCCAGCATATCCGTGCCATTGTTCAACATTTTTACTGATTTAGTCATCTGATCAAGTTTGGATTGTAACAGGATAATTTCATCATTCAGTTCAGATATAGTCTCATTAAGCTCTTTGTTATCAGCCTCCAACTGGGCTATGTATTTCTTCTGCTTTTCACCTTGTTGACATACTTCAGCACTTCTGATACAGAGCTTTCTGTAGGAGGTTGCCAGTTCTTCAAAGGATAGCTCATCTTCACTAGAGTCTTCATCTGAGTTGTAAACTCCAGTCAGAGCTGTGACATGTTTGGCTGATTCTTCTTCAAAATCACTCTCAGAATCTTCATCAGACCAGGAGACTGATAATCCTTTCTTTTGTTTCTTGAGATAGGTAGGGCATTCCGCTCTAATATGTCCATACCCTTCACATCCATGACATTGAATCCCTTTACTGTGATTGTATTTTTCTTCTGGTTTATCTCTTCTGCCAGAGTCATAAGATCTACTGATGTCAGATGAGATGTTCTTGACATTAGGTCTTGGCTTCTGATCCATTCTTCTTATAATTTTGTTGAATTGTTTGCCAAGCATAGCTATAGATTCAGATAGATTCTCTTCACTACTTTCCTCTACTTCCTCTCGAGAGTTGGACACAAAGGCTATGCTTTTGTTCTTCTTTTCAGAGTTTTCATTGATTCCCATCTCAAAGGTTTGAAGAGATCCAATTAACTCCTCTACCTTCATACTGCTGATGTCATGTGCCTCTTCTATAGCTGTAACTTTCATATCAAATCTCTTAGGTAGGGATCTAAGAATTTTCCTCACCAACTTTTCATCAGACATTTTTTCTCCCAAAGCTCCTGAGGTATTAGCAATATCGAGTAAATTCATATGAAAATCCTTAATACTTTCATCATCCCTCATCCTTAGATTTTCAAATTTTGTAGTTAGTAGTTGAAGTCTTGACATCTTCACTTTGGAGGTGCCCTCATGAGTAGTTTTTAGGATATCCCATACATCTTTGGCTAGTTCACACTGGTGAACCAGTCTGAATATATTTTTGTCAATTCCATTGAATAAAGCATTTAGGGCTTTAGAGTTGCCAAGCGCCAATGCCTCTTCATCTTTGTCCCAATCTTCCTCTGGTTTAAGAGTTTTGTTGCCATCTTTATCAGTAATAACAGGATGTTCCCATCCTTTGTTTACAGCTCTCCACGCTTTGCTGTTCACAGATTTCAGAAAAGCCACCATGAGAGGTTTCCAATAATCATAATTAGAACCATCCAGAATGGGTGGTCTCATTATAAATCCACCACCTTCTTTGTCCATCGAACCAAAAAATACTTTCCCTAGATCTCACCCAGTAAAAACAGGCAGGGTGCCTGCTCTGATACCAATTGAAATTCTGGACTCAGACACGCGATGTCTTACAGGATGTCACGACATCACTATCTGAATGTTTTTAACAAATGAACAAAGTGTAAACAGAAAACAACACAGGAAAATTGTTAACCCAGTTCGGTGAAAACACACCTACATCTGGGGGCTACCAAGCCAGGGAGGAAGTCCACTATAAGTAATATTAATTCAAGGTAATACAACTCAATATTACGCCTCTCACTTAATATCTACCCAATGCAACTTCAATCTAAACAACTTAGACCAGAGATCCTACTCACTCCCCCTCAATCACAGCAGTGATGAAAACTAACCAACGAATAACAAAAGAAGACACTCTTCAAAGACACAACTTGATCTTGCTTAAAAGCTTTGATCAAGTACAATAGTACTCTTGCTTAAAAGCTTCGAGTACCTCTTACAACTCAAAACAAAAACACCTAGACCAAGACAATCATCATGATGATTGTTTGGCTTACAAGAAAACTAGTACACAGACGAACAACACAACAAACTTCTGGACGGCAAACCCTAAAAACATACATCCAGCAGCTTCTTCATTTGTTATATATAACCTTGCAGCAGCTGGGCCTTGGATCCAATATCAGTTTTAAACCTAATTAAAACCATTTCCATAAGGCAAAGATCCATCGCATAACATTGTTCTGAAACAAAACAATATCCAAAGTTTCCAAAAGAGGCGCGCAAAGGCTTAACAGATCAAATAACCAAACGCGAGCATAGTAAAACACAGCAGCTTCGGATGTCATGACATCGGTCTTGACATCAGGTAAAAGCGTGCACAAGAAAAACTACAAGAAAAACTTCAAACCACTGCATGTCAAGACATCAGGTTTGACATGATAAAGACACTATTTGTTTTACCAAAAAATACAGCCAATCAATAACATCTACAGTTTATGATTACAATAAACTTTTTCAAAAATCTTATTATAATCATACCTTTCATTAATAACTATAACTATAAGTTAATTTCTGAAATAATGTCCGGTTAAATTCGTTGAGCCAGATATGTCAGAAATAAACTTTTTTAAATTATTTTTCTGGTACTATTTTTAATTGAATATTTTTCAAAAGGTTTTACGTGTCAACGAAAACACTAAGTCTCTTGATAGCGGGAAGTTCTCCAAAAGTATGAAAAGCTGGAGGACTTTGTACCAGCCATTCCAGTGTGGTTAAATTTTGTTCAACAGTTCAAGGAATGTTCGCCCTTGTTATGTTATTTCCACTGCTTGAAGTGATTGTTACAACCACGAAGAAACGACGAATCCCAACTTCGGATATATAAGAGCCAAAACTGCTAGGTTTCAAACCAATAGAGCGAAAGCGTGAGGATTGTACCGGATAGTAAAAATAGGACATTAATTTCTAAACATTGTCAGAGCACTTTAGAATTAATTAGGATTTGTTTGGTTTTCAAAGAGTATTCCTTAACTTAAATGGGTGAACGAGAGTAAAATCCATGTGGTCTTGAAATATAGTAGAGATCAACAGAACGAGAGTTGAGACTAATGTTTTCAAACTAATATTTCCTTCGGAAAAGTGATTTTAAAACACAACCTATGCCAATAATTTATTGAGTTCCAGAGAAATGATTATAAATTACATTCTGGTCTCCTTTAATTAATATATTCCCCAAATCCAATTATAGCCTTAACTTTAGTTTTAAGTTCCCTTATTGCCTAAAAATATAATTTACTCTTAGATTTACAAAGCGACTATAGATAATGGTGAAGTTGATTATTAAATCGTCTTAGGATCGATGATCTTTTATAACTATAGTGATAAGTTCGTTCACTTATGGATTAGCACCCATCAATTGATTTCAATCATATTTATTAAATTATAATCAAATACTTTGATTTATGCATGCTGAAATATGGATCTAAAAATCAATCTAGAAATGCATAATTGATGAAGAGACTCAATGACATAAAACCAAACCAAAAGCTTAATAGACAAACAACAAAACTATAACCCTTGAGGTATCAGAGACATGCAATGCAACTTTAGCCTTCCATTTTTTGTATGCTTGACATGCTTGCAATTATAATTGAATGGACTTTAAGAAGAAGTGTGATCAATGGTTTCATCAATTTGCTTGTGCTCCCCCTGAAACATTTCATAAAGTACACAAAGCATAAAGCGCATAAATCAAATTTAGACTCACATTACAACTTCTCCTTATTTGATAAGATAAAAAAGAGATAGATACTAATGAGTCTAAATGCAAAATAACCAGCAACATAAATGATAATTCAAAGAAACAAATTAGCTATACACAAATAAGAAGAATATACAATATTATATGATATATTACAAAATACGAGGATAGACATGCTAAATGCAACAATATGAGCATATAAACATGCATCTACTTAACACAAATACCTGATCAAAACATCTATGAATGGAAGAATAGATAATGCATGAACAAACAAAATAATGTTCAAATGCACATAATTAACATGATGCACATAGAAAGATTTTAGAATGCAAAAAACAAATAGTCATACATTAACAAATTAGAAATTAATGAATGAAATGAAGAATGTAAGAATAAACATATAAAACAAAATAGAAAGAATGATATTACAAGATATAAGAGTTGAAAATCCTGACAAATAAGGTTGGTTAAAGTATATCTTACTACAAGAAAATGTAAGTTTACAATATAATACAAATAAAAAATGAAATGAAATATGGTCTAAATCTATTTAAAACTCAAAGACAAGTGTTGCGGATTTTTGTTAATTTAGCCATCAATGTGGCAACTCTAATTTTCTATTTTATTTTGTTAGAAAAAATAAAATCTCCTCCCAAGACAAAATCAATAGAAAAATAACACATTAAACATTTAGGTTCTAGCCTCTTAACAACTACAACTACATTATACCTAACATATCTCAACAAACCCAACAACATTGGAATTAGGGATGAAAAATTGTGGTGGTCAAATGAAAGTGTTCAGAGTATACTTAGAGTAAAAACGAATTGTTTTAAGAATGCTCAAAATTAACGATTTTCATGAAGTTTTGTAAAACATTTATTTTAATCTTTCTCTTTAACATATCAAATGATTTTTGATTGATGTTAAATTTTATATACATGATCTATATGATAATACCTTTCAATCCAATAATAGGTTTTGTTATACTGATATGCAATAGAGAGTTATCAGAGGTGTCATGTTTCTAAGTGTGACACCTTGATATCATTTGATCCTCTGTGTATGTGTGTGCTTTCTTATAATTTTTCCATGTTTCGACATTTTTACACCTACACCATTCTTTAAAATAATTGTTTTTTACTCTAATTTTAGTCTGAACACTTTTATTTTACCAGCTTTGCTATTCTTACACCCTTTTTTACACCACTACCTACATCGTATACACTGTTTATCGTATTTATACAGTGAACAATATTTTTTAATAAATATTTTTTTTAAAAAAAATATTTATTTTTAAAATTTATTTTATAATACAAATATAAGATTGTGTCATTAACCAACTTCCCAGTTGTATTAACCATAAAAATATAAGTCAGTAACCAACTTTTACTTATAATTTATTAACCACTTTCATTACTTCATTAACCGGCCAATAAAATACAGACTATTAACCATATTCTGACACTAAATTATGAATATATTAACCAACATTTACACTACATTAACCAATTTTATTTACTGTTTATTATTTTCTTTATGTTTGAGAACTCATTAACCTTATGAATTGTATTAACCAATTTTATATATACGATTAACCAAAGTCATATGAATTTTTTTATATCAAAATATATATTAACCAAACTTTGAACTATATTAACCAAGTTTTAACACTTCATTAAACAAAGTAATTTTAGAAGAAAAAATATATATAAAAAAAACTGAAAACATTGTTCACGTATTTGTGAATAGTGTCTACGATGTAGGTATAACATTTGGTGTATGAATAACATTTTTCTTATTTTACCACCAAAAATTTTACCCATAGGTACAAAATCTCTTGAGTCTCCCAAAGTCTCTTTAATCACTTTTCCAATCGTTTGAATCATTTTATTCCACATATCATCTACACTTCCTTGTGTTTGTCCAAACTCTCTCTCCAAAATTTTACGTTAATTTTTTTTTTTATTCTTCAAATACCACCACTTAATTCGTGGCGCTCTCATATGACTTCTTCTCTTTGTCTCCCATTAATTTTTACATTCATTATCAATACTTTATTTTAAATAGTTAAACTCTCTTTCAAATCTTTAATGATATGTAATTATACTTTTGGAAAAATAAAACAAACTAATCTACTTTCATTTTACGAAAACAATCTGCCATATTAGGCTTATAAAGTCTGTCAAAATAGACTATTCGGCCTTAAACGGGCGGGCCCTGGTTAGACCTGAGCTTTTTAGGACTGGGCCAAAAAGGTCCTGTGTAATATGAGCTCGATAATTACTACTCGAGTTCGGCCTTAGATGGACTTCGGGCTACCCAGCCCTAAACGGACTTTTTTTATTTAAAAAATTAAAATAAAAATTCTATAATATTTATTATAATTATAATTAAAAATTATATTATTTTTAAGTATAATACATTTTAAAATACTATATTATCCCTTATAAATACTATAATGTGTTTCTAAATACAATATATGTCTAAACTGTACAAAATAATATTTGAATATTTAACTTAAGAGAAAAATTAATATAATACGATGAAAGAATGTTGATTATTATATTAATGTATAATATTTAGAAAACAAAGATTGAATAGATCATAGAGAAAAAATGTAGTGAAGTCAGAAAAATCCATGTGCTATTTTGGAGTAAAAAAAATATAAATATATATTTTTAAAATTTTTATAATTATGCGGGTCTGATGGGCTAACCCTAATGGATAGCGGATTTTTTAGGGTTGGACTAAAAAGGCGCTGGAAAATATGAACTCTAAATTTAAGGCCAAAATCCTATAATTTTTCAAGTCTGACGGACCGGCCCATATGAGCTCATCCATTTTAAAAGATCTAGTGTTAACCATATTGGAGTGGTGTAACTAAATATCATAAGAATCTGACAAACAATGCCTAACTCTTTTTCTAATTCCCTGCCTCTTTTTTTTTTACCCAACTCAAACTCAGTTATTCCATAATTATTGGAGACATGAAGTGAGTTCATAATAAAGTAATAAAACAGCCAATAATGAAAGCAACTGTTGAGATCATAAAAGAAGCTTTATATATGCAAAATCCCTTAGAAACAAACACATAAAAAGTGTATAAATTTTATTGCATCTTTTATTATTTTACTCATCTAGATGCAACTAGTGTTTGACTAAGCAACTCACTCAAGACTTTTCATACTAGATAAGGATAAGGTAGGGTAAACATATTGAGCATAATTATTTGGTGACCAAGAAATTTTCACCTTCTGGTGCTGCATAAAACTTTGACAAATCATATATGTATATATGCTCCCTCAAATTCTCATAACTTTAAAAACTATATATTTACAAGTGATGAATTCTAAATATATGATTAAGCATCAACTAAACTAGTGCTTTCTCCTCCACAAATATCTGTGATTTATGTGTGGATTTCATTATCCTCCTATCTTCAAAGTTCAAAATATGTCTATACATTGAAGCTCATAGATAGAATTGCAGGGTAATTAAGCACTATGATTTGTACTTTTTTTCTACCAAAAATTGTTCTATAGAGAAGAAAAATAAAACTTGTGAAACTTTAATTATGGATTGGTGGATTCTTTGATGCAGGTGTGTAGTCCATTGTATCCAACAAATCATCATTTTTCGCTTGTGTTTGTGTCTCTTCATGGTTTGGCTTAAACTCACTACTTAGACTCTTTTCACCTCCTTCTTTGATCTCTCTCAAGTTTCTAGCTGCAAAATACCAAAAGAAAAAACATACATAAATATGGCAAAAATTTTATTTGAAACGAATATGAATCCTCTGCATCTATTGTATGATACAATAAATGTGAGAACCGTTAGATCAGTTCTTACGATTATTGTATCATACAACAGCTATCTGCAGAGAATTTAGTCTAAAGTGGAACTAAGCTTACCTTGAGTTGTGGTTGAGATGAAGAAAAGCAACAAAAATGCAATAAGAAGAAGACTTTTGTTTGAAGCAATAGCCATATCTAAATTACTCTAAGCTCTAGGAATATGTATTCTATGGTTAAAGTATAAAAACTATGAAATTTTGAAGTTGCATAAGATATGGTCTAGTAGGAGCTTTTTATAGGGAAGGAGTTAAGTTAAGTAGTAGTAATTGGCAAGAGGGTGTATTATAATTTGTGAAAGACAATTTTTGTTGTGAATTTAGGTTCAAATCAATGTCTCCTACTTTGTCCTCCTTGAAAATGACAACACTTTTTGCTTCAAATACAGGATCCAAGTTAAGGGTTCCATTCCCTTAGTGTCCCTCAATTTTTTTGCCATTTAGCTATTAAAAATACACAAAGAGTGAAAGGGTTAAGTAAAAGAGAAGAAGAAGAGAAAACAAAGAAACATGTTTTGAGGAGAGGTGGGGCTCCATTCCTTGTATACAGGAGAATTGTAAGGGGGTCCAATCTTATAACATAGGGTAAGGTGAATTCTACATTTATATACTGACAAATAGTAATGACTTGTTAGTCTTTATATAGGCAATTTATGAGACCAGACACAAATCCAAATCTTGAGCTAGTTAAATGTTTTTTTTTTTTTATAAATTTTTCTGTCTTATTCTACTAGATCTAGAAGAGAAGGTTAATGATAATTTAGAGTTTGACTTTGAGATGATTATTTTCTGTCTTATTCTAAAACAAAAGTTTTTTTTTTTATCAAAATAGTTTCTTAATTTCGGTTAACAAACATAAAATAGTTTTCATTGTTGTTGTATTGAATATTGATCTAAACTACAAGTGAGTTGTTGTAACTAGTTGTTAGTTAGATTAGATTTCGTTAATTATATTGGATTCAATTAATTAGTTGGTTAATTAAGTAGGTTATTATAGATTTTAAGTTTTAAGTCAACATTTTAAATATAAAGGCTAAGTGTAATCATTGTATGTGAATAAAAATCTCACATCTTTATATATACATATTTTTTTAGAAACCTGTCTTTATCTTTTATAAATCTCGTCATCTTTTGTTGCAACATTATTTTTTCTTTAAAATATCTAAAAAGTAAATTTTACATTAATAAGTATCAGATTATTTTTAAAAATCTATAAGAAATGAATCAATATATACTATATTGCTATACAAAATTAAACATAATAATAATATACTCGATCAAATAATAACTAAATTAATTTGTTTTATTTGTCAATCAATCATCAATTAAACATTTGCAAGCTGAAGAGAGAGTGAAACAACCATTATATAGCACTAACAATAGGTTAGCAACTAACTAATTAATTTTAGAAACTTATTAGTTACTCTAACTAACTCAAACTGAAAGTTAGTTAAAAAACATTGTTGAGAAGACTAAATAAGCTACAAATTTTTTCATTGGCCTAACTCATTCCGATAAAATTGACTTGTAAGATAAGAGATGTTACTCTATATAATTTTTTTAGAGGGTCTATGTTTAACTAACGTAGGACTTGAGATCTTTCCAATACACCCCTTCATGACAAACACTCTTGGATTTGGTGCATGAATATTAACGGTGGATAGTTCACTGTCCAATCAATAGGCTCTGATATCGTATTAGAATTTGACCTACTCATCTTTATATATAACTGACTTTTAAGGTGATGAGTGACAATCTATAAACTTTTTAGAGGCTTTGTGTATAACCAATGTGGAATTTTAGATCTTCTCAATATTGAGATATAAATTTTGAGACAAATACAATAATTTCTTTTCTTTATTTCTCTTGATTTCAATTCCTAAGATTCTTTTTTCAGCCCCAAATCCTTCATTTCAAATTTCTTATTTAGTTCAATTTCTTTTTGCAGCCCCAAACCCATTTGATTTCTTCACCTTGATTGCTTCTTTGAATTTTAAGGGAGGAATTTGAAACTAACACAATGATCAAAATTACTTCTTTGAAAATCTATGCGAGTCATAAATTTGTCAAATATTTTATTCCATTGTCTAAGATACTGGTTTAGGTCGTAAGGGATCTATTTAGTTTGCACACATAATCTTCTTTCCCTTTGACTTCAAATTCTTCATATTGTTTCATCAAAATATTTCATCTAGATCACCATATAGAAAAGCAATTTTAACATCCACATGTGTCAATTCTAGATCAAAATTTGCAACCATGGCAAGAAGGATTCTTATTGATATTTTGCTTGACTATAGGTGATAATACATAATTGAAATATATCTCATCCTTTTAAGTGAAATCCCTAGCAACAAATCTAGCCTTTGAATCTTTTTGCTTCCACTCCTTTAATACCCTCTTTTACTTTGTAAATCCATTTACAACAAACCAAACTGGACTTTCATTTCAAAAATTGTTATCATTGAGAGATTTTATCTCATCATCCATGGTTGATTTTCATTCCTTATTTTCTTTACAAGCCACAATATCTTTGTAGCTTTTGACTCATATTCTAGTGACTCACTTGTAGATATTAAAACAAAGGCTATTAAATCTGCACAGTGAAACTTCTGTGGTGGTTTAATGACTCTTATAGTTCTATCCCTTTCCAATAGGTAATCATCACTTACTTGTTTTTCATCATCAATTTCCTCAACTTGAATTTCTTCTTGCTTAGGTGATGAAATTCCAAACTAATCTTTAACTTCACCTTCACCAAGGTCCACCTCAATACAAACTGACCCTATAACAGATTCTTTATCTTGAGCATTTGATTGGCAATTAGCATCAATATTTGTCTTAAAAGCTATCTCAACTTCATTAAACACAACATCACAACTAGTGATGCACTTCCTATGTCTTGATTCTAAACACCATAACTTGTAAGCGTTTACCTCCTTCTGAATATCCAAGGAATATAGATCTAACAACCCTTGATTCCAACTTGTCTTGCCTGATCATAAGCAACACAACCAGAAATCTTAAGTATTTCACAATTTAGAGGATGTTATGACCAAAATTCTTCGGATTTCTTTATGCACAAGCAAGTTGAAGGAGACATAATTACCAAGTATGTTGCAAGACCATCTTGACCAAAATACCATTTTAAAGCTAACACTCATAAACATGCATCTCACTCTTTCCAAAATTGTCCTTTTGAATCTTTCAGCAAGACCATCGTGTTAAAGACTTTGTGCAATTGTCTTGTGTATTTCTATACCATTCACTATACAATAACTATTGAAAGCATCAGAGAAAAATTCAAGGCCATAATCAGTCATGGACCTCTTAAGCTTCGTACTAGTTTGATTTTCAACAAGAGTCTTCCAACTTTTGAAATTATCAAAAGCTTCATCTTTAGTTTTCTAAATATAAATCCATAATTTTCGAGAGTAGCCATTAACTATAGACAAGAAATACCTTGCACCAGAGTGTGATGGAGTCCTTAAGGATCTCCAATATCATCATGAACATAGTCAAGAGAATCTTTTGTTTTTTGTTTTCCTTTGTTGAATTTTGCTCTATAAGCTTTGCCAAATGCACAAGGTTCATAAAATTCCAACTTCTTAACCTTGTCACCACATAAGAGGTTTTGTTTTCACAATTCAATTAGGCCAATTTTAGTGACATGGTCAAGTCTCACATGGCATAACTCAGTCTTTGTCAAGGATTTTGTAGATGATGTAACAACTCAACCAGTTATAGTTTCAGCTTCAAGACAATACAAGTCATTTCTCTTAATGGCTCACATGACTCCCTATGATCTCTTCATGATTTTTAGAACACCGTGTTCACTTTTGAACACATATCTTTTCTTAATAAGTTCACCAAGAGAAATTAAATTTCTCTTAAGATAAGGTAGGTTGATACCTAATATCAGTGAGAAGTTTCACAATTTCATCATGAAACTTTAATATTATAGATCCAATACCACCAATCTTATAAGCTTTGTTGTTCTCCAACAGCACTGATTCTCCTTCTTGATCACACAACTCCTTAAATAATGACTTGTTTGAAGTCATATGGAAAGCACACCCATAATCCATGATCAACTATTTACTATAGTTGTTACTAAAGGCTACCAATACATTAGAAGATTCATATCCATCTTGGACAATGCCTGCATTACCATTATCCTTCTTTTCACCATTATTTTTCTACCTATCATGACACACTTTCCTTGTATGATCATCCTTCTTAAAATGATAACCCCTTATAGCAATGACATTATCACCATGAGTCTTTTTTTTTTTGTGATTTTCCTTTCTTTTTATCATTATTGCGACCTTTCTTTGAGTATTTTTCTTTCATGGACAATCTTTCATCTACAACTGAAGATTTATGCTAATTTCTCTCACTCAAATCCTTAGAATGATGATTAACTTACACCTTTTCAAAATTCAAGGATTATCTTCCATACAATAGAGTTTCTTTGAAGTCTGTATGTGACTTTGGTAAAGCACATAAACACAACAAGGCTTGGTCCTAATCATCAATATTAACATCAATGTTTTCCAAATCAAGAATTATTTTGTCAAACATATCCAATTGTTCTATTAAAGATTTATCTTCATTCATCTTGAAAGAATATAAATATTGCTTCAGATAAAGACGATTTACCAAGGATTATGTACAAACCTTCAAGTTAGACCAATCCCCTGCAAAGTCTTTTCATTTGAAACTTGTCTCGGAACCTTAGCACTAGTGCTGAAGATAATTACATTATGGGATTTATCGATCATCATTGTCTTCTCCTCCTCTGTTAATGCTACATCTATCTTATCTAAACCTTTGAACACTTATAGCAAATCCCGTTGAACAAGAAGGGCTTTCTTCTTCAAACGCCATAAACCAAAATCATTAAACCAGGTGAATTTGTCAATCTTATTTTTGTTGAAGGCATAAATGATTCATGCTCACTTCACCAATTTGTTGAGATTTAGAATAAAAAAACACATTCAAGAGTTGATTCTTGATGATTGGTTGAAAGAAATTAGGGTACGAGAAAGAAGAATGTAAGACTAACAAACATAGAAAAACAGTTTCAGTTTGGGCAAGATGTTCTAAGCCTTCCAAATCTTTATTCACTTTCTCAAAATGTTTGCATGTGAAATTACAATGAAATTGTTCAAGTGAGAATGAATCAATCATTATATAGCACTAGTAATAGGTTAGTAACTAACTAACTAATTTTAGAAACTAATTAATTACTCTAACTAACTCAAACAAAAAGTTAGTTAAAAAACCTTCAATTTCAATTTTAAAACACGATATTAAGACAAAAGAATAATTTATAAAACGTCTAAATTCCTCTTCATTTTTATTAATAAAAATATAAAATACACACAAAAAATTATATCTTATATATCACACTACTCATTCAAGTATAATTTATTTTTCCATGAGATTTTAACACCACCATCATTTTTAATCTCATTAAAATTACTAAACTTATTTTGTAAAATGAAAAAATTAAGAAGTTTTCAAAACATATTGTAAAAACTCCATGTGATTTAACACAAATGTATTTCTCTTCTTTATATTCATGAAAACCATGATGTATTATAATTTCTTGTAAATATCTAAACTACTATAAAATTTGTAAAATTAATTTAAGTGGCAAATAAAACCTGATAATTGAGCGTTTTGCCATAACTTGATAGAATAAATCTCCTCCATGCACATGGCTCTTCTTCAACTACATGTATTTATAAAGTACTAGTTGATATGAAAATGTAGCATCATATAATGTACACCTCTTATATTTAATTTAATTAGTTTATATTATCAATCAATAATACATTAAACATTATCCCTACTTTTATTTTTTTTGTTGACACATCCCTAATTTTAATTTAGTTACACAAAAAAGGAAACATTGCATTAATGAGTGAAATAGAAGCAGACATTAATGGGACTTCTTCAATCATTTTCAGATAAGGATTTTAGTAGTTTTGTGTATGGAATACCATGTGATAATTATCTAATTGTGGGGTTTCTTTGTCTCTTAATTTCCAATTAACCAGACAACTAATTAATCTCTCTATTGATGTCTATGATTAATGACAATGCTGATGGAAAAGTAAAGATTATGACTAAATTAATTATGAAAACTAACGGTATACCTAATCAATTTCCATAATAGAACATAGTAGAATATACAATGACTTCAAAGTCTAAAGGGAAATAAAAAAGTCAAATAAAGTAAAAAAAAAAAACATAATTTTTTATGGGAAAAGCTAACATGTGCCCCAAAGGCACAAGTTAAAGAGATATTTATAGAAATATTTTCTTGGAACGCGTGCATTCAATGTATTGAAACTTTAAATATGACTCTATTTCATTTAATTATATTTAACTTTTTCTAATTATAGTATCTTTAACATGTGCCCTTAGGGCACACGTTAGCATGACCCATTTTTTATTTATGTAGAAGGGAGACATCATGGCACTGTGCATCTAAGAATTTCAATTATATATATATATATATATATATATATATATATATATATATATATATATATATATATATGTCATATCTAGTGAGAATGAGTAATTTATATGAGAATATGAGAATGAATCTGAACCATTAAATTTTAAAATAAATGGTGGAGATTAAGTGTGAATCTTTTTTTCTCTCTCCTCCATTATTAAAATAAATCTTGAGGAAAGAGGGAAAAAAATATTGACATTTAATATCCATTTATTTTAAAATCTAATGGTTAAGATTCATTCTCATATTCTCACATAAAAATGTCATTCTCATATGAGATCAAGTTACACCACGAGTGTAACTCGTCCAAAAATTTCATTTTAAATAATTTTCTTTAAAAAATCGACCATTGGATTGAAATATACTATAGATCATACATATAAAGTTTAAGAGTAATTTATAATGATTTACTAGGTCATTGAACTACATCAAAATTTATATTATATGAAAGTTCATTTTGACGTTAATCTTTGGATATTTTGATAGTATAGTAAATCATTATAGATTAAACTCAAATTTTATAAGTATGATCTATATGATATTATATTTCAATCCAACAGTAAATCATTATCGATTTTCACCTCTAAACGCCCTACAGGTTTGCTCGTTACCTCGACCCATTATGGTTTCAATGCCAAAATATAAAAAATAAATATTGTAAGTATAAGCTCATGATTGTAATTTTATCCACCACCTAACATCGTTATCAATTAGATCACAACCAAAGGCACGTCTGTGTACCTTAATGTAAGTTTGAGTATATCGCTTTTGCTTGAAATTGCACACATACTTTAGGTTAGTTAAAGGAACACTTAGAAAAATAAAACCACTAGCAATTTCTTTAACATCAAAGCCACCAAAAGTACCCTCATCTTGCATAACAACATCAGCTCTCGAGTTTTCCCCAACATCCATACCAAGAGTTCTACCGAGTAACAAACAAAGTATTAAAAAGAAGGTCATGATTATTACCTACAAATCCCACAACGACTTATAGGAAAGGAGATTGAATAGTATCAAAAGATAGACTGAGAAGAAGTAGAGAAGAGACACGGTAAGTCGAGTGCAACAATTGGAAAAAGGAAAGTTAAGGGCTTAAGAAAATTAGGGAGACAAAAAGAGAATCAATTTCGTCGTTTATTTATTTCTAACCAATGTAAGGAGAAAACTTAGATACAATTCCTTAGGTGTGATTTTTACTATTTTCAAATGAAACTATGGCAAGTGTATAATTTCCTCCTACACGCATGCAATGTTCTCCTATTTTCATTCTCTAAACGATATTTAAGTACCATTGTCATATTTTCATTGAAAAATAGTAAAAAAACCACATCTAAGAAATTGTATCTAAATTTTCTACCTAAAGTAATTATAATTTTATATGAAATGAGAAAAAACACATATTTTTATAATTGTAATTTGCAATATCCATAATGTCATTCTTTTTTTTACATTTTGGCTTTTGTGATGTGCGTTTAGAATGCAATTTTTTTCTTCTTTTTAATATTTTGTTTTAAGTCATTTTCTTTAATAAGTAAGATGGAATATTTAACTTTATTATTTTTTAAATAATTATATTAATATTAAATAATTTAATAATATTTTTTTATATATTATAAATTGTAGTTTATTTTACTATTTTAAATTTCAATTAATATCTTAAAAAAAAATTCAAAAAAATTGTTATTTTTAAATCATTTTTTCTTTGGCAGAGGTGTTAGGTCATATATATATATATATATATATATATATATATATATATATATATATATATATATATATATATTCCCTTGGTCTCTGTAAGTTAGCGAGTTTTTTAATTTAGTCCCTGTATTTTTTTTTTGTTTGAATCCTTATATCTCACTTTCATGTTAGCGTTAGTCCCTGGGTTAGAATTCTGTTAAAAAAACTGACTGGGCTAACGTTGCTGATGTGGAAATGATTTATTAATTTAGGAGCTTAATACGTGGAAACCTAGTGAAGTGGCCATTATAAGGAGGACAAAATAAAAAAGGGCTCATTTTCTCATCTTCCTCCTATCTTCTTACAGATTTCCTCATCTTCTCAAATTTGAAATGACAACATCATCCGTAGGTAATTACACTGAGTCTCAAATCCCAATTTGTGGTTGCAATAAATCAATGAGGATGTTCATCTCAAATTCAACCGAAAACCCTAAAAGAAGATTCTGGAAATGTTCAAATTTAGGATTAGGTTGCAAGCTATTTATATGGGATGATGAACTTGAACGCAGCACATCAACTGAACCCAGAAAATTAATTAGATGCAATTGCTCAGAGGTAGTTCAGGAACTAGGTTGCATCATTAAAGAAATTGAAGCTAGGAAAATAGAGAAGATGAAATTGAAGTTGGAAAACTAAAGGAAGAAGGCCAAACTGCTCAAGATCATGTGACTATTTCATGGCGTTTGTTCTTTGTTTATCAAAAATGGTACTGAGATTCAAGTTGTTTGTTGTTTGTAATGTTTTCCTATTTTAGTCCTTAGAGGAAGAATAAATGTGTGTATTTCGTCCCTGTTAGAATCAATTATTGACTCAATCAGTACTTATAATATTTTTGGTTATCGTCCCTATATGTTTGGAAATATTTATATTTCATCCCTATTTACTAATGATTTGTTTGAAGTACATATCTGTTTGATAATGGTTTGTTTGTAGTACATATTAATGTAGAACATAAAGGCTTATAAAATACAACAAAGACAAAATTGACATATAATTATGTCTCAAAATACTTAAACCATAATGATACAAACTCATTTAGTGATACAAACTCCAACCCCACTTTGAATTTGTAATTCTTGCCCAACTCCTCCTTCTTAAACCTTGGATATTTTGGTTCGTTCTCTCCATCATATGCATCAGGGTCACTACTGCCAAGCTCATCACTAGCATAGTTTGTCTCCATCTCCTTATCCACACCACTTGTTGACACTACATTGTCAACACTAATTTGAACTTTATTTTGAGTAAGTTTGTGCTTCTCTGCTGGAACTTTTACCCTACCTTTTTTGCTATTTGCTGAGTCTTCATCAAAGCAGTCATCCAACCCAAGAGCCCTCTCATCATTGTTGTCATCAAATGATAAACGATCGGCTTCAAAGTCACTATCCTCACTGTCCTCAGTTTCATCACATACTTCAACATCATTTCCTACTTGAACATCTTCAACTCCACCAACAACATTGCCTACTTGTACATCATCACCTCCACCAACATCATTTCCTACTTCATCATCCTCAATTCCACCAACATCATTTCCTACTTCAACTTGTTCACATTTTACTGCATTGCCTTTAAGCTTGACATATATGTTGACTACAAATTTCATTTCTAAAGAATATTGATATACATTGTGAGCATCCACATCATTGACCATTCTACTATATCTATCAGCATCATTGTTATACCACCATAACCAGTATTCTGACTGCTCAAGACCATTTATATCTTTCACAATTCCCGTTGCTTCAAATAAGCTCCATCTATCCGGATCGATTTCTATTACATGCTCATTTCCCCCATTGTAATATACAATACAGTCCCTAAAAAATCTACCCCCATAATGAACAATCAGAGTGAACTCCATGACTTACATGTTTCAACAACAGATAATGAACAAAAGTAACTCACCTATAGAACGAAGAACAAAGAACGAAGATTCCACAGTGTTCGATTGAAGTGATTGCGTTACTTGATCATGAAATCGAGCATTTCTCCATCTTCATTTGTTCGTCTCCTCCAACCCACACACAAAGATTCTAATTCCATCCAACATGTATAACCCTAATTTACAGGGACTAAAAGAAAATGTACATTTATGAATATTTGACATATTTGGTGGGAAACTAATAAATATACATGTGTGTATTATGTTAGCTAAAAAATAAATATAAATCCTTTACACATCAACAACGTTAGCCCAGTCAGCTGTTTTTTAACAGAATTCTAACCCCAGGGACTAACGCCAACATGAAAATGAGATATAAGGATTCAGAACAAAAAAAAGATGCAGGGACTATATTCAAAAACTCGCTAACTTACAGGGACAATTGGACTATTTAAGCCATATATATATATATATATATATATATATATATATATATATATATATATATATATATATATATATATATGGAGAGAGAGAGAGAGAGAGAGAGTCAGGATCCGTTGACACCAAGTATAAGTCTAAAAGACTTATACCAAAGCTCAATTGTTAATAGCACTCGATCAAACGGTTAAATAAATAATCTATTTGTTAGGAAAAAGAATGAGCCATAAATATATATTTAATAAGTTTTTTAACAGTTTAGATTTGGTGTAAGTCTTTTAAACTTACACCTGGTGTCAATGGATTCTACGACCTGCGACCAAAGATTGAGGAAAACACACAAACACAACCAATTGTCTAGATTTAACCTCAATTTTGTTGTAACACTCGAGTGCCCTGAAGACATCATGTTTATCCCCTGTGATCTAGGGTCGCATCGAGAATTTACACGATAAAACATTTTAGATGCAAGACAAACATTTAATGTGTGTGTTTTTGTTGAAAGTATTTTTGGGTAAATATTTTCGGTAATATATCGTATCCACAGGGATTGGTTAATATCACTGCCGTTCTATAGTTGTTTATTTTGAGTTAGGAAAATTGAGTTTGGTTTGTTTTATACTTCTAATATCAAAAGCAGATAATAAAATAAAAGCAAGTAAAGGACTTTGTGTTAACAATTAAAGAAAGATGTTGAGTCTTTAGGGTTCATCAACCTAATCCTATACAATTATTAATTAATTCACAATAGAACAATCCTTTGAATCATTATCTTCACTTATCCTCAAATAAGATTCCATGTCTGCAAATCAAATTAGATAACTTTTACCGGTATGAGATTCGATCTCTCCAAATATCAATAACGATAATAGTAATTAAGAACGATAATTATGAAAACCCAATTACAATTCCATCTCTGCAAATTGCAATTGAATCAATATAGTAACCTAGGGCAAAAGTTAAATCCTTTCTTTCGATCAAAGATTCAACGATAATTTAAGAATAAAAACAAGGTTCCTTATTGATAATGAATTCAAATAATTGTTCACAGGAATTAATCAATGGTATTGTATATTCATAGGTTAACTACTACCTTAGACTCAACAAAAGGGATTTAGCTCTCCATGGACATGAAGAACACACAAAGATTAATGGAAGAACTCATCTTCATCAAAGGAATGTCTTCGCTTGATAGAGAATTGGTCTTCTATTGATGATTGTGGCTGCACCTTCAGATTCCTCTCCTAATTTCGCTCTTCCCCCAAAGTTATTTTTCTCTTGGAAGCTAGGGCTTTTAAATAGAAGTTTTGGGCTTTTAACGCCGAGGCCGCGGCGCGGCATCGGACTGGCGCGGCGCGCTCACAAACAGAAACTTTGGCGCGGCGCTGGCTAGAACTCCCGCGGCGCGCCCTTGTCAGACTTCAACTTTTTGCTTTGCCTTTGAGACTTCCAGCTTCCTTTTCTCTTCTTGTTTTCCTAAAGCTTCAGTTCAGCTCTAAACCTGCATAAATAACACCCACAAGTGATTCGATTTGCTTTACACATGAACTGAACCTTTTCAATTCAATTCTCACTAAAAACCTATGGATCCATCACAATTTGCATTAGTTTAGAGAAGAAATCACTTATATTAACACATGAATTTACCATTAATTTACTCCTAACAGTTTTGAGATCACCTGCTCCCACTCAACACGTCTTTGGTCATGTTTCCAAGGAAGAGACATGCTCAAGCATTTTTAAGTGACAAAGAAGAACGATGTTAAGGTCAATCTCAAAGCTTCTAATATATTCCTAACTTCATACATGTTAGTGAGGACTTGGGAGATAACAGTTTTGGGTCGGCCAAAGAATCCAACAAGATCGACCCAACACTAAATGTCCAATCCAAAATACCCTCGCAGGAGAGCGATGAACAAGTAGAACTTCACCAGAGAACCACACACTAGACTGAAACTACTCGCTCGTCATCAGTCATAGGATCTCATCTGACGGTCTCTTGCATTCCAAGTCGTGCCAATCAAAAGTGTTTTAATTGCTCATCGTATATAAGCTTATCTACATGCCATAGCATGTACTTTTCATTTACTCTTCCAATTTTTTCACCTCTGAATTAGACCTTTGAATGATAACATTACAGCAACGTCTCATCACCGTAACGTAGATCAACACCGTCGTATCGGAAAACTTCACAACCACATGTCGTCAATTTACAATTCCATACCACACGTTATCAATTTTCTGTTTTATACCGAAATAACAACGTCCCTCGATTTTCATTCTAAATTAGAGAAATTTTTGTTAGAAATTCGGGTATGATAATCCTGGATAACTTCGAAGAATCGTGTTCGTACACTTTCCGAACAAAGTATTTCGACCCTATTCTTGCCTGGGTTCACGAAATCTTTGTGGGGATAATTCTCGAAGAACAATCTGTTTCTGGCAAAAGAAAACTGATCAGGAATGTAGAGAGAAAGTATGGTTTTTCGTAACCCAAAACCGAGGCCAAATGACTCCTTATATAGGAGATCAATAACAGAAATCGAAAAGACACAACTATTCAGAAAAACAGTCATGTCGGTTGGGAAAGGGTTCAACTGTTCAGAAAAACAATCATGTCGGTTGGGAAAGGATTCAACTGTTCAGAAAATTTTTCGAACGGGACCCCAGCCAGGGGCTCTGCCCCTTGGACCCCGACGGGGCGCTGCCCCGCATCCCGCCAGGGGCTTCGCCCTTTGGAACCCCGTTTCAATTATTCGTATTCAATTGCACGTTTGGCTCGACGAGCGTGCACTCCGCACTACCCTAACTCGTTTCAAGCTTAACGTATAATTACATCGGCCTATAGTAAATCACATTACTACCAAAATACATTGATGATACTAAAATCACCAACAATTTTCACAAATGGTGACAACAATTATAAACTTTTATGTACATCTCGTCGGATTTTAAGGTACAAAAGAAAATGTCCTAGTCCTACACATGTAGAGGAAATTAACCTTTTCATGTTCACCCTTAAACCATGATTCAGGGCAAAATCAGTAGAGAATGCGACACTGTACGCAACCATTTACTGGTGCATCCGATTTTCAAGGGTAGAGGGGCCAGTACCGAAACAACCACATTGAGACCGACACATGCATGCACAATAGATCACTTAGATTTTGTTTCAAATAAAACAGTGCATGGGTCCCATATTTTTAGATCATGAACCTAGAATAGAGGTTTTTAGACCTATTGTTTTTTTCTAATTAGCATGTGGTTTGGTTTGGGTAGAGGATTAGGAAGAGATAATCATGTTTGGTTTTGGATTTATTTGATTTGTCAATGATGAATGAGAAATAATCACGCCTGGTCTATATGAATTTGTTGGAATACCTATCGTGAGTACATAATCACGTGATTGTGTTTGTCATCAAGGGTCAATTAGGGATGAATTTTTATTCAAGTTACTCCACTAATTGCTTTAAACGAGTTTTGTCATTTTGTTTTGAAATGAACAACGTTAGGGATAAAAAAGTGTGTCGTGTGTAATATTTTAGGACTATTTTTTGACAAATATTTTAGAATTATTAAATTGATGTCGTTATGATGATTGAAAATAAATAATTTTTTTAATCTTTATAAAAAAATAGATTACTTTTTAAATTCATTTTAAAAATAAATATCCCTACTTGTCTTATTTATAAAAAAGTAATTTAAATTCATTAAAAAAGACGGGTAATGGAACTGAAAAAAAGATATAAAAAAATATAAAGATGTATATCTACTATTTATTTAACAAAAATGTTTTTTTTTTTTTTTACAAAACAAAAATGTTTTTTTCACACTAACTCATACACCTACACTTAGTGGTGACAAAATTGGTCGTGGCCAACTAGGCCGACCCGCGCGTCCACCGAAAATTTGGCGGATTTAGTTAGGATTTTGGGCTCGTCGCCCACCAAAATCTGCTGCCAAAATCATTCTCGCCTATTCGTTCAGTCCGTCTTGTCTTAAATCTACCATTTTGTAGTTAATTCCAATAATTTTAATTCTTAATGATTTTATTTTATACGTTTACTAGTAATATGTTCATGCGTCCGCACGGGTAAAAATTATTTAGTAGTATAAAATTATACTACAAATTGAAAGTTATGTTTATGTATTTTTATCTGCTTAAAATCTAATTGGTTGTGTCCTATGACACTTCATAAAGTATTTTATTCACATTTTCAACATTAAAGACAAGTGCAAATTAGTGATAACTCAACACCTACTAAATAATAAATTATCTTGAGAGTAAGAATGAATCGGTTCATCAATCATATTACAATGAAAATATTATAATACAACTTAATATTTAAAATATTTCATCATTGAATAGGGATGGCAAGCAGACTCAAACTTGTGGGGTCCACCGGAACCCGAGTCAACGGGTGAAAACTCGAGTTGATTGGATTTGAGTTCGGGTTCGGGTGTCACCCGATATTTCGGGTGTGAGTTTGGGTAGTGTATAGGGATGGCAATGGGTAGGGTTTGGGCAGGGTACTATAGTACCCGTCCCCATACCCGCAGTTTAAAAAAATCTCCGTACCTGAGCCCAAACCCGCATGGATATCAATATTCATGCCCGTACCCGTACCCTGTGGATACCTCAATGCCCATACCCATACCCGTTTACCCGCATTTATAGTAAAATTAAATCATTTAATTACAAAATATCATATGATTTAAGTCTTTTTAACAATATTAAAAAAATTATGTATATTATTGTTGAGTTAAGAAACAAATAAACACTTTTATTAAAATGTGTAATGATTTAATAGCGATATATTTAAAAATAAATAAATTAGAATCATGCATTTTTTATATAATAATAATATAAATGATATTATAAAAATATGTTGTGCGGGTATGGGGCGGGGTGGGTAGTAAGGTACCCGTGCCCGCACCAATACCCGCATATTTTAATGGGTAATTACCCGTGCCCATACCCATTTTTGCGGGTATTTACCCTATCCAATGTGGGTATTTTTGTGGGTATCCACTTGGGATGAGCCAAATTGTCATCCCTAGTTGTGTAAAACCCGCACCCGAAATCACACTCGTTTATATATATAATATTGCAGAAAGTTGTAGAAAAATTGTAAGAAAAAAGTATTTTATGTATTTTGCTGCGGGTTCGGGTTTGGGTGAAAAAACCCGAACTCAACGGGCGTGGGTGTTATTTTGCCTCGCGAACAGCATTTGAGTTTGGGTTCGGGTGCCAATTTGGGTAGTGTGAAACATGCACCCGACCTGACTCGTTGTCATCCCTATCATTGAAAAGTCAATTTATGTATGTATTTTTGTTTATATCTAACTAATTGTGCCTAGTGTCACTTTATCAAATGCAAATTAACATTTATACATGTTTTGTTGCTTGGATCTAACTTGTTGTGTCCCATAACATTACGACAAGTGCAAAGTTATAATGAGCAAGATGTAATATGATTTTGAGATAAATATTGTAAAAATCATAACAAAGCTAAATAATAATTTTATGCAGCAATGAATATATATTGAATTGTCATTGGTTTGTGTGTTTATATAGAATTGTTACTTAAAATAAAATAGGTATCGTGTTGATAGTGCCCCGTAATAAAAATAGAAATTTCGACATTTGAAAATAAAAATTTAGTGTCTCAAATAAAGACAATGGTTAATTAAAATAAAATATGTATTTTGCTGATAATACGCCGTGAAAAAAATAAATAAATTGACATTTGAAAATAAGAATTTTGTGTCTCAAATAAAGACAATTGCTAATTAAAATAAAAGAGGTATTTTGATGATAGTGGCCCGTCAGTAAAGTAGAAATTTTGACGTTTGAAAAAATATATTTTTTTAATAGTTATGAATAATTTTTTAATAATCATAAAATAATTATGATTTTGATTGAGTAAATTTTTACGTATTTCTCTTCGTTCAATTAAAAAAGATTCAATTTATTAATTTATTTATATTTTAAAAAATAAAAAGAGAAAAAGAAAATTGAGGAAGAAAAAATTTTAAAAAAATTTGTGAAGTGTGTAGGGTGTTTAATAAAGAGAGTGAAAGATAGAAATAGTTTAATTTGTAAAAAGAGGAAAATATAATTTAAAATGAGAAAATGATTTTGTATTGTCAAGTGTCAATACTTTATTGATTAGAGAGTCTGATTATATTGATCTTTATGTAAGTACTAATATACTCTTTTTGCTTTGTAAATTTTGAAAGAGCAAAGGGCATTTTTGGTAGAGTGGTAGCATCTTTTAATAATAGTTAGATAGTAGATTTATAAATATATGTATTAATTTTTTAAGTAAATTTGTTTAAAAGATGCTTTTATAAGTAACTACTTTAAAAAATAAGTGAAAATTTTAATTAAAAGGTAAAAAAAATCTCTTAATCTAATAAAAAATAAAATAAAAATTAGGCGGGCATGCCCGCCGCCAGCCAACCTGCCATCTTGGTGGGGCAGGCATGATTTTTATGTCCATTTCACTTGGCGGGCTTGTCCGCTCCGCTCGTTTTCTGGCAGGCTTAAGGCGGACGCGGGAGCGAGGCGGGCGGCCCGTTTTACCACCCCTACTTACACCAAGGGGTCGCAAACCGGATTGCCCTCCCGTTTAGACCCATCTTATTTAAACCAGTCCAAAAATAGGGCGGGGCAGACCTACTTAAGTGTCCGAACTCAAAAGTCAAACTCATCCCATTTACTAACGAGTTGACGGGTTGGCGGATCGGCCCATCAAACTTTTTCTTTTTTTTTAAGATTAATTTACTAATTTATTTACAATTTTTTTAATACTTTACTACTTTATTTACAATTTGATCTACTACTTTATTTACAAATATTTATATTTGCTTGATTTTTTAATTCGTATGCCATTACCTTTTAAATAATAATACACACTTTTAATAGTCATTATATAACAAAATATATAAAAAAGTTGTAGTATTTTACTAAACACTAATAGAAAATATTACTATTTCATTACTTCTTAATTTTTTAATTTATATCTATAAATTGTTGAGCTTTATGGTTGCAACTTGCATCCACCATCCTTGTAAGTGAAACAGCATGAAAACAAGCTTCTCCAGTCCATGGTGACATTAGACGTAAAGAAAAAAGTTAATAGATTGACCTCCTCGATACATTATTCAATTTTAATTCAAAGTAATTTTTTTTTAACAAAAAACCTGCGGGCAAAATACGCCCTGTCGTATTTTTAAAGCAGGTTAGGCGAGGCAAGCCAACTTAAGGCATTGAGCCGAAAACCTTAGCTCAGATCGCAAAAAATGGTGGGTCAAACAAGCAGGCCCGACGGATCCGGCCCGTTTTACCACTCATACCTACACCATATATTAATATTCATTAATACGGTGAACAATGAAATATTATAATAATAAATATTCTTTTTTTAAAAATATGAACAAAAATCTTATGATTAAATGGTACCGATATAAGATTGTGTGATTAACTAATTTCATAACTTCATTAATCAACATTTTACATTTTATTAAACAACTTTATTTTACTTCTAAAAATTATTTTTAATATATGAGCGTTTATTAACCAACTTCGTAACTTCATTAACTAACAATTTACTTTTCGTTAACCAACTTTGTTTTACTATTTAATATTTGGACATTTATTAACCAACTTCATAACTTTGTTAACTAACTTTGTTTTACTACTAAATTATTTTTAATATTTGGGCGTTTATTAAACAGGCCCATAAAATAATGACTAAAAAACAAATTATTCTAATGACCGAAACTTCAACGAGATTCTGGGAATTATGCACTCTGAATTAGCATTTGATTCCAACATAAAAGTCGTAGCTCTTTCTCTTAGCTTTCTGAATAATACTAGAACGCGTCGATCCGATTCCCATAGCTCCAGTTATAAATTTTTTTATTAAAAGCTGTCAATGCTGAAAAATAACATACGAAAATCAAATAAAGACAAAAATAAACTAAATTATAAAAACATCATAAAATATAAAAATAAACAAAACAAACCATAGAAATGTATAAGTACAAACATATAAGAATGTGCATCAAAATGCACTGATCAATTTTAATACAACTTAAACATTTCAATTCATCATGAACAAAAACAAAATTGTTGCACCTAAAATAACAAACATCATCCAACATTTTTTCAACTTCAGAATCTTGTTCATCTCCTTCCTTAATTCTTTATTTGTCAACTTAACGTTTTCAATCTCCATTGTTGCATCATCCAATTTCTTTGATAACTTATCCAATTTTTTTTTTGGTAACAAAGAGGGCCTAAGCCCAAACAAACAAAGAAACTAGGAACAAACAACTCTAGCTATCGGGATTCCTCTAGCATCTTCATCGAGAAGTTGCTGTAAGCAAACAGGGGCTGACTCGAACATGGTAAAAACCTGCCTTGAATTACAACCAATATTGGCTAAAACATTTGCACAACGGTTAGCCTCTTTGAAGGTATGACCAACAATCACGCTCGCAAAATGACTCCTCATAAAATCTTAGACATTATAATTTTCCCTTTGTCATCTTGAGCTTCCTCATAAAATCATTCAAAAAACTCACACCCAAATTGCCTTGTTCCACGCATTTTACAATGGATTATTCAAACTGTAACAATGGAGATAAAAAGCTTGTACAAATTACAAACATACCTTAAAATGAGAACAACTCCAAAAATGTTTTTCATAGCTCTTTGTTGTTGAAGACCTACGAAGAATAATTGTGTCTCCGCATTGCCAACGCGGTTTCCATAGAAGATTTGAGCTCGTGAACACATTGTAGTTCATACTTTCTTTGCTTATGTGTTTCATGGGGGACGAAGCATAACCTGATTTCATGGAGGATGTGTCTTCAATTTTTGAAAATCAAAATCAACTTAACTCTAGATAGTGAATACGAACGCAGAAGACGATGTTGGTGAAATAGAAAAAGAAAAAAGAAGGGGACAAGCCATGTCATCTGCCACGTCTGCAAATCGAAACATCTGTTTGTAGTAAATAGACTAAAATGACCTACGCGTTTCAATTTTAAGACTTAAGGGATTGATTTGAACTTTTTAAAAGTTAAGAGACTATAATGAATTCCGAGACAAAGTTAAAAGAAACAAAAATAAAAATATTTTCCCGTTTAAAAAAATCAAACTTAGCAAGAGTGGACGACGTGTAAGTAGTAACCCATGAAATGAAGTTACCATAGAATGAAATGATGATCCCGCGCTTATTCGAAGACGGAAATTAAACTGCCACACTCTCATGGACCCGATCATCCTCTCCGACGGAGATGATCCCACAACACCGTTCTCTCTCCGTTCTAAGAAGCGCCGAACCGAACAACCCAACCCAAACCCTACCGTTTTCCTCATCGACGATGACCCCACTCCGCAGAAGCAGCGCGTTCCTTCCTCTACACCTTCTATCGTTCCCGATACTCCATTCTCCCCTTTATTCGATTCCGAAATTGCAATCGTCAAATGCACCAGACCTTCTGATTCTGCTCCTACGAATTTATCAGGTCAATTTTTATTTTCCTAATCTTTGTTTTTTTCAACAAAAAAACCCTAATATCATTCATTCTTAGTTATTTTATCAATCAATGCACTTGAAATTGGAATACAACTCATTCTTATGATTTAAACATTTTTCCTCTGAATGTTGTTCAGGAATCAGTCAAATGATATGTTTAGAATCAGATGATGAGCTGGAAAATTCTCGAATTGGGAATCGGAATGAGAATAGAGTAAGGGAATTTTCTTCTCGTGAAGAAATTGCTGGAAATCCAACATGGACTTACCATTCAACTGGTTATGGAAGTTCTCCTGGTAAATGCTTGTTTAGTGTTCACAAGTTAGACTTATTTTTAAATGCATGAAATGCTTTATTTATTTGTTTATTATGTTATTGATAATTACAGACAGACATGTTTCGTGTGAAGATGTTACTCGAGCTGAAAATTCTGGGGACATTCCTTCAAATCCAACCTCCTCACAAGTGGTTAGTTCTCTGATGATTATTTTGTGTTGTTTTTATGCACACATATGTACAAGATAAGATGAGATTAGTAATAAAAAGTATCAGAGAGAAACTTAAGGTAGCACCTATTGTAGAAAAGATGATAGAGTCCCACCTCAATCGGTTGCTTTGGGTATTAGTTGAGAAGATGAAGACCTGTTAAAGCTCGGGTTGAAAGAAAATATTTGGTAGAAAAAAGTCTAATAGTTAAAGGTAGAAGGAGAACAAACCTTTATGAATTATCGAGATTTAAATGATTTGTGATTGGATATTATCATGTTGTTTGACCCATGTAGCTAACTATAAACAAGACTCTAATGTTTTCTTCTCTCTTTCATGCACATATATTATTTTTATTTTCTCCCTTGCATGCTTCCTACATATTGCTCCATGCATTTGAGAAATCCCTCATTATTTTATGAGTTGTATGGATATCCTAACTAGAATAATATGAGCCTGGAGCAGGAAGAGAATCCTAATGAGAAAAATATGAGCATGGAACAGGAAGAGAATCCTAATGAGAAAAGTATAAGCATGGAACAGGAAGAGAATCCTAATGAGAGAAATATGAGCATGGAGCAGGAAGAGAACGTTGACAATATGAAAAATTCCAAAGTCTCTGCAAAGAGCAGAAACAAGGCAACTGGAAAAACAAAGATGACAAAAGAAGAAAGAAGTCGTTTGATGGAAGAAAAGAAACTACTGAAGGAAGTGCGTTTTAGTTTATATTGTTTGGTGTTTATACTTTATATCATTCATGATTTTGATCATAATAGCTTATAGTCTTTTTCAAATTTGTTCTTCAGCAAGAGAAGTTAAGAAAAGCAGCTATGAAGGCTGAAGCTGCAGAACTGAAAAAAATTGAGAAAGAAAAGCAAAAGTGGGAAAAAGGGAAGTTTGCAATGAAATATATTGTGGCAGAAATAGATGCAAAGGTAGTTGAATCAGGTTCAATCGGAGGTAGGTTATGAATCCTCAACCATGTGATAATTTCTCTGTAGCTCCTTATTCATGTTTGTTTTCTCTTGAAACTTATTTTCTATTGCTTATCTAAATTCATGAGTATGAGATAAGTTTGGACATAATTTTTAACATGACTGTCTTCTCATGAAACTTCTATTACCTTTTTTCAGGCCATTTGCTTACTAGGTTTGCTGAAAAAGGGCTTACATATCATATTACGTCAAATCCGATATCAGGGTCCATCTTATGGTCTATGAAAGTTCCAGAAAGTATTTCACAGGTAAGAAATGCCGGTAGTTATATATTCCTTTCTTTTATCTTTTTCGGTTTATTCCATATACTTGTTGGTTGTTTGCTTCTGTATCGTGTGTGTTCATTTATTTTTGTCGAAAGTTATAAATAAATGATTTTATTTTTTACTTTTTTTAATTGGGCTAACTGCATTGGTTTACATTTTAATTCCTTTTTGCACTTATAGATTGTAATTTATGCTGATAAGTTTATAGAGCTAGTGGGGCCCTCACAAACAGCTGGATTTTCTTAATTTAAGTAAATGAAGGAATTTCAACAGAATAGTGAATACCTATTTGAAACTAGAAGGAAATACAAGTAAGCAAACAAAGAAAAATGTTATGAAATATCGGCATATTCCAGGAAATGAAAGCTCAACAGTGGCTGAAAATCACTCTCAAATTGTGTTGCTCCCCTCTCTCTCTCTCTTTCTCTCCTCCCTCCTGTTACGAACTTTAGGAGCTCTTATCTTTTTCACTCTTATATTTATGTATCCTTATTCTAGGGTACAGCAACAACCTAGCCTTTTATTTTTTCTAGAGTACAACAACAACCTAGCCTTATCCGATTCCGACTAAGTGGTTCTTCTTTCTAGGGTAAACCATCCAAAAGCGAGCTGCTCAGCGATACTGCAATTCAACTTAGCATTGGGTTTCAGACTTCAAAATAAGCATAAGTGTCTTGTATCTGATTTAGCAGTCCTATACAACAATTGTAATATTTATGAGAACAGTCGAGTTTGCGTAATGGACATCAGTGTCTTGTACTTGATTTAGCATTCCTTGGAAGATATTATCAGCTTTACCCGTATATTGGACATATATTGGTTGTTTTACTTTTTTTGTATCCATACTTATATGCAAATATCATGCAAGTCAATTCTCACTCATATACAAACTATAGGGCTTACACCTTTTGGATATTGTTAGGATGTAGAATAGTGGTTAGTTAGAGTAGTTAAAGTAGTTAAGGGTTGTTATAAAAGTTAGTTAAAGTTGTTAAAATAGTTAAGCGTTGTTATAGAAGTTAGTTAGTTGAGGTTGTTATGTATATATAGGAGAATACAATGTAGAGTTGATATCATTGAATATTGTAACTCATCTGTGAATAGAGTACTTACTCTATTGTGAAAGGGAAACCCTGTGGAGACCTTGCTCTCATATTAATTCCTATTTAATAAAAAATGTTCTTTCTTTGGAATCCAATTCTTGGGTTCCTAACAACTGGTCCGACCTGCCGGATCTTCGAGGAGTGCTAGTGTTGTTGGAGATGGAGGCATCCCAATGGGTGAGTTTACCAGCTTTTATTGGGAAAGACCCCATGGGGTGGCTTGCAAAGGCTGAAAAGATTTTTGAGGTGCAAGAAACTCACGAGTTTGATCAATTGCAATGGGCTTTCATGAGCATGGAGGGAGAAGTCATGCGTCGATTCAGTTCTAGGTGTCAAGAGGACCCGTATTTAAATTGTGTGTCATTCTCTTTAAATCTGATCCCGAGATTCAGAACAAGCTATGATAACATTGTTGTTGAAGGATTTTCAACCTCGAAGCAACAAATGGAACAGGGGAGCTCATAGAAGAAGTGAAACAATTGGTGGAGATACTAGAGAAGAATTAACAAATGATAGGATCAGATTCTTGGTGATATGAAGAAGAGTGAGGATAAGGTTGGTGATGATGGGTCATTTTCTAATTCTTTGCTGGTGGTAGAGTCAGAAGGGGAAAACTCGCAACTCCTTCATAGTACTCTAAGCAATCCGATTCCACTACTATCGTCAAGTCCTTAAGAGAACCAATTTTTCATTGCCAAAACATCCGGATCAAAATTTGCAGATGTTGGAGAACGTTGGGTTCAAATCACCGCCTTTGCCAAATTCTCCGGACTCCGGCCCACCAACAAGGGATTTTCCTGAGCGTAAACCACAAGATGTAAATCCGAAAGAAATATCTACCAGGTCGACGTTGACAAAATCGCCTGGAAAGCGCATATTCAATTCTCTTTGGCTTGATGCTTGTTTTAATGAACCACATTGGTGAAGGCAATGTTATGAAGCTGATGCCTATTATAGAGGAAAGTGTGCAAATTCGTTATAATTAAGGTGGCTTTATTTCTGTCCGAAGTGGGGATATAATAATAGTATGCAGAACAATTAATAAGTTAACCATGAGGATGGCAGCAGAGACGAAAGTGGTGAATGGATCTTTGTACTTCCATCATTGGGATCCAGGTGTCATCAATGCATGTTATCCCAGTATTACACCTACAAGAAGAATATAGTAGTTGTCAACCTTGAGGACAAGGTTGTTTTGAAGAGGGGTGTATTGTTAGGATGTAGAATAGTGGTTAGTTAGAGTATTTAGAGTAGTTAAGGATTGTTATACAAGGTAGTTGGTTAGTTACTTAGTTAGTTGAGATTGTTATAGGTCTATTTGTATAAATAGGAGAATACAATGTAGAGTTGATAACTTGATATCATTGAATATTGTAAATCGTTTGTCAATAGAGTACCAACTCTATTGTGAAGGGTAAACCCTTGAGGGAGAGCTTGCTGTCGTGTTATTTTCTTCTTTTTTAGTAAAAGTGTTCTTTCTTTGGAATCAATTGCTGGTGACACTGTATACTTTAAATTAACAAACGCATATGCATAAGAGCATTGAACAGTTTTGTCTTTCTATAATTAAACAACTACTTTACTATGTTATGAAAGATAAAAGGAAGATTAGCATGGAAAAGAGGATGCCGCATCACTAATGCCATGTAAGCGCGATTCCATGTAGTTAAAATGATGATAGTATAGAACTTCAATACAAAGTAGTAGAACTATAGGAACTTACAGAGTAATCGAACTGGATTTATTTATAAATCTTATCAAACATTCTTTGTTTATCTTCTGTGGATGAATACTTCTGTGAGTATTCTGTTCTTCACTGATACCAATTCCATTTATTATTTGCAGCTTTCCACCGAGCGAATTGAGATTCCATATGTCTTACTAGTTTATGAGGCCGACAAATTTTGTAACCTCACCGTGAATGATTCTCTTTTTGATCAACTCAATAGCATTCGAAATCATTATCCAGCTTATACTGTTTGTTACCTCACAAACAGGTTACTTTCTTACATTAACAAAAGGTGAGTGATATATGTTTATTAGTACTTCAAATCTAGTGTGCAGTTGCAGATATTTATCCTTTGGTGCATTATACTATGTCCCTAATGTGTGTGCATGCATATCTGTGGTGTGTGTATTTGCCAATCAATCACATATAATAACTTATTTTTATAAACCTCCTTGTCCAATAACTTAATATCCGGTTCCAATCAACCTCCCGACATAAATAGATGGGAAAAAAGTTTGGAGTACTTAGTTTTCCTGCATTACACATGTATTTGAGTAAACGGGTTTGATTTGCCATACTCAACCTGTCAAACTCAAACTATAATAAACACATCCGACTCATCACTCATTTGCTAAACTTTCTTGAATATTATTGAATTTTTATAACTGAGGAAATTTGGAAAACCTTGTGCAATAATGCCATAATGCAGTGCTTTTCAGCCAAAATTAAGACTACTTACTACTTAGTCTCAAGTCCCGACTCTCTACCATATGTATGTTTCATACAAGGCAGAGAATACATCCTGCACCGGTTGCCATATGTGATGAAAAACACCCAAAAGTATGATGCATACTGCAAACAACTTTATTCGCATATGCAAATCCACACATATTAGTATTTTCCTTGTGCATATAATTTTTTTAAATATCTGTCAACAGTTTCTGATATTTCAGCCATTAATTTATGATCTATATTTTTTTTCAAAATATTCTCATATTGAAACTGATTTTTATAATCTGTTAGGGAGCAGGAAAAATACAAGAACCCAGAAAACAATACTTGTTGGAGACGTCCCCCTGTTGAGGAGGTTGAGTAACTGCCTTCCATATTCAAATTACAATGAATAGGTGGCAAGTTTTAAGTCCGTACCTTATATAGCATGTTAATCTTATTTGTTTTGAATTGTCTTGTAGGTACTAGCAAAATTAACAACTAATTTCGCCAAAATACATTCCAGACTGTGTGTAGATGAAGCTGAACTAGCTGAACATGTTGTTGGTTTGACATGCAGTCTGGCGTCTTGTCAGTTTAGGTACTTGATGCCTCTATTTTTGGAATTGAATTAGAGACCTGTCAAACTTTGATGAAGAAAATCGTTATATGCTATACATGTAAAATCAGTTATTCTAAATCTATTAAAAGGATGGGCTTTTCCCCTGTTGTATCCCATAAGAAAATAATCCGTTAAAGGGTGGGTTGAAGAACGATGTAATTTGATGTGTCTACAGTGTCTTTGCCATGTATATTTATGTTAACATAATAAATGCACCATTTCTTTTTCAATTTTCTCTTTTTTCCATCAACTTTCATGCATTTTGTTTGTTTCTGTATATTCGTATCGAAGCCCGTGTCTTTTCAGTTTGCTATAACTTATTACATGTACTAAAATTGATGTCACTTTGGAAGACACGGTAAAAAAATACCTACTTTTTAGCACTGTAAATTGTAAATGCGTTCCCTATCCTGTTGTTTGATTTATCTTATCTTATTTTAATTAATATTAATATTACATCAAATTGGTTCATTTATTACTGCAGAAAGAAATTAACTAGGTTATCTGTAAATGCAAATGGATCTCTTGTTTCAAAGGACAGCGTTGACCGGAACTTAATAAAGAAATCCACATGGTGAGTGATTTTCATGTTTTTATTCATAGATTATCTTTAAATTTTGTCTTCATCAAGTTCTTATTTGTTTTACTATTTTGCTTAGTATATTAGGATAATTAAGAATTAATGTTTTTCCTTCTATAATAACGTCCAACATATTATTGCTAGGAGAATTATTAGACTGCCAACATTAAATACCACAGCTACTTTTTATTCCTTTTTAATGTTTATACAGATTGAAAATGGTGTACTAATTTGCTATAACTTCTAAGATGCTAATAATTGAACAGTGTAGCTTTTGCAATACTATTTCTAAATCTTCCAAGATGCTAATAATTTGTAGGACTTTTTTCACTATTTTTCTGTTCACAAGTCACAAACATAATTAGGAACACATCTTTTATCACCTGTATAATCTGAAAATTGAATAATATAACAATATAACTTATTGTTACTTTTGCTTGCATGACTAGGTTAAAAGCTTTGGTTGCTATCCCCAAGGTACAACCGCGATTCGCAATTGCTATTTGGAAAAAATACCCAACCATGAAGTCTCTGTTAAGTGTTTATATGGATCCAACTAAATCGGTACGTGCTGTAAGATTGCATTTGTTTGCTTTAACCTTCCTGATATGGACCACAGTTCACAGTCAAATTTTAGTTGCATTAGTTACAAATAGTTGCTGATGAAATAGGACGTAACCAGGATTATTTATTGTCTTTCTCAATGATAGAGATGCATCAGGATAAATAAGACTATTTTTTTTTTGGCCACAGGAGCATGAGAAGGAATTTTTACTCAAAGACTTAATGACAGAAGGTTTGATTGGTGGTGACAGAAGGTTAGGTGAGGTTTGCTCAAAGCGAGTGTACAGAATTCTAATGGCCCAAAAGGGAACCATCAGAACAGATGATGTTGAGAATGGTGCTGATTTCTTTGAGCGTTAGTCAATAGTAGATAGCTTTGTTAATGTATATTTAATCCGTGTTTAAGAAAGTGTGTCCACGTCTGGGCAATCATTTCTAAATTGCATCACATTTTGAACATAAAAAAAAAAATTCTCGATGATTGAATGAGGTACAAGGTAATCATCATGGATATGGCAGGGGATCTCATGGACTTTCGTATTTTCGCCAACTTCCATGCAATCAATCGTATATGGCATACTCCCTCCAGAATGAAATATAAGCAAAAGAGGTATGTGAAAAGTTGATCTATCACCGGATACTTCAATTTTTAGATATACTATTTGCTTATATTTCATTCCAGAGGGAATATGTCTGAAGTAGAAATCCTCTCCATTTTATCTCTTTGTTTCTTTTCTATTACTAAGGTATTAGAACTAAAATATTGAAACTTTAAACCATGTGCATCATGGAATAAGAGTCACACTTCATGGTCCATCTTTGACCCGTAGAGACTTGATAGCTTCTCAGGATCAAGCCGAAAATCCAATGTAGAGAAGGACCTGCGAAACTGACCAAAATCGTTGCCTTCTTTTGGGTTGATCATATCAAGTATAGATGCCTGTAAAAGTGTGTAGTTTTTTATATTCTTAAGAGCATTAGGATGGCCTTCAGTTTTGGGGGATATTTTACTGCTTGAGAGAAAAACCGGAGATATAGATGCATTCAGGCTCCTTTCGCTAGTAAATATTGACGAAGTTCTGCTGCTTCCACTATTTCCTGTTTCTGGCTCTTGTCCTAGCATGTTTTGTCCTAGACCCTTCTCCTGTGAAAACGAAAGGATATCATGTTTCCAATCTCCAACCTTTCGATACAACAAATCCTCACCCTTAAATGACAACTGTGCGATAGAAGGAATTCAATTACTAGTTTTAAATTATCTTGGTGAAACGTGTAACTGACCTCCTTTGATGTTTCTGAATCTATCTTGCCTTGTTCAGCAGCTTGGTTCATTCCTGACAGGCTTAAATTGCTTGCACTTCTTTTAGATAGTTGCCCTTTTTTCAAACCTTTCCGCCTATATCATGAAAAGCAATAAACAACATATCAACTTTGGCCAATGCTACAATTGTTACATAGAAATATTGATTACAGAAGCCACAATGCAGGAAAGAAAAAACGTTTTCAATTTTAGAATGAAAGCATACCTTTTGCCTCTCTTTTTTTGAGAGCGTTCATCATCACCTTTATTGATTATTACCGGTAATTCTGAAATGTCACAAGCTAATGGACGGGATTTGAAAAACTGCAAGTAGTAAACACTTGTCAAATTGTAACTTGAAATATAAAATTGATACAGGTCTTCAACATATACTACAAATTATTGCCTATTCAAATTAGTTAATTCTTTGTAACAAAGTATAGAGATAAATTAAAAGCAAAAAGAGAAAAACTGACCTCAGTTTGAAGAGCAGAGGCAGCAGTGCCACGATGTTGGGAGTGAAGATCAAGAAGTGTAGTCAAGAGATTAAGAGCTGGCAAAGGAAAATCCTTAAAGTTTTCTTCAAAACTAGCTTTATAACGTTGTGGTGGACGAAAGCTTGTCTTTAACTTCATTTTTGTCAAGTAATCTTCTGAAGGTGAACCACATAGTTTGTATATCATATGAAGCTGTTCAATCTGTATGCATAAAGGAATTTTCATTTAAATTGATATAAAGTACACATTTCACTACAATTTTTTCCATCATGAAGTCCAAATTAAGGTTTACCTCTGTCCTCCCAGGCATAATTGGTCTTCCAACAAACATTTCAGCCAACAAACAGCCTACACTCCATATATCAATGCTATAATCATAATCAGTTGAACCTAAAAGAAGTTCAGGAGCTCTATACCAAAGTGTCACAACTCTATTTGTAAGAGGTCCTTTAGGTTTTATTTTTAAAGAATTTGCAAGCCCAAAATCAGCAATTTTTAACACCCCTTCTTTATCTATTAACAAGTTTGAAGCTTTAATATCTCTGTGCATGACTCCTCTCTCATGACAATATTGAAGTCCCAAAAGCAGTTGTTGCATGTAACACTTGATCTGTACAAAATACAACCAAACTACACTATTATCATATTATCAGTGTTGAACTAAATATTAAATATGTAGGCACTTTATATTTGAATTGATGAATCAAACCGAAACAAAAAAAAATGGAGCAGAATGCAACATAAACTCCATTATCTTATTTGAGTATTTTAATTTGTATATATCTCAAATTGGATGAAATAAAAATGAAAAATTCGGTGAAATCACGTGAAATAGATTCTATTTCGATTCATTCCATGTGAACATAGCTTTAAAAACTATATATATTTTTAAACTATTTAACATTTTTTGAAACTGTCTACATTTATCATTAGTATATTTTTAAAATTTTAAAAATATTATAAAAATATAAAATATATTTAAAGAATTTGTGTAATAAATAAAAAAAAAATTTAACGAAAAATCCTTCCGTTACTTTTTTTTAAAAGTTCTCTCATCCCTTTTCTTTCTTGTTTTTGTTAGAAAGTGAAGAATTGAGTGAAAATAATAGAAGAATTTAAATAGAGAAAGATTTCAAATTTTATTTTTATTTAAAAACCAATTTTTTTTTTAATTTGGAGAATTAAAAAATTGTATTGAATTCATAGATTTGGAAAGATTAGAAAAATTTTTTTGAAAGAGGGGTTTGAAGGATTACTGAGTGGTTCCAAAAAATTAAAAATATGTTAATAAAAAAAACTAAAAAAAATATTACTCTATACAAAATCACTTTTTTAAAAAATGTTTAAAATTATTTATTTTTTTCAAAACTCTTCATTCCCTTCCTCTTCAAATTTCCAAACAAAGTCTAAAACATAAATTATACTAACGGTCATTTTTGTAATAGAAAATACCTCAACATAGTTTATCGAATGAATCAACAATTCATTTTAGTAGTTAGACTAATCCAACAATGCAATTATAGTTGAAATTTGGTTGAAAAAACCTTTAAAAAGTCTACATACGAGCCAACTTTGGCCTTTGATGATCAACTCATATACGAGCCTATAACTTTTGGAAGCATATGAGAAACCATTTTTTCCCAAACATCAAAATCACAAAAGAAAATCTAACCTGTGATTCAGTGAGTCTCTCCGTAGGGCGTGAGATAACCCTAGTAAGGTCACATTGCATGTATTCAAAGACTAAATAAAGACTATATTGCATCCTTGATGTTGCTAGTCCTTCAAGTTTGATAACATTGGGATGATCCAATGTCTGCAGTATCATAATCTCCCTTGCCATAAACTTGATGCTTTCAGAATCAGAAGTGTCAAATCTTACCTTCTTCAAAGCAACTATCTTTCCACTCTCCTTATCTCTAGCTTTATATACATTGCTATATGTTCCACGTCCTACCTACAAAATAACCAAATCAAAATAACATAACATATAAAAAATGTTCAGTGTCTCATGTCTCTGCACAGCTATCAACTGAACTGATTTAACGGAATAAAAAATAGTTAGTGTAGTTACTATAAATTATAATTACTTACCTTTCCTAGTTTTTCATAGGAATCAGCAGTCTTGCGAATCAAGGTAGCTAAAACGTTTTGGGAGATATTATCGACTAGCCATTTGGGCCACTCATCTTCTTCCACTTTAACATCATAGATTGCATTCATCTTTTTCTTCTTTTCCTCCTCAGACTTATCATCGTTGATATCTCTAGCTACATCATTTATCTTATCATCAACCCTTTCTCCCTCTCCTGCTCCAGAATTAGTACTAGTATTAGTATTCACAATCACAACTCTCTTCTTAGGCTTTACTTGGACGTGTTTGGATGGATGATTCTTGTTATGGATGATAGGTTTGAATGCATACTGATCTTTGAACTTGTCAACATGTCGGGTCCGGTTTCGGTTTCGAGGGGGGGTGTAGGTGCTATTGACACATCCCATGATATGTTTGGGAAGGAAAGAATGAAGTTGAAAGCATATTCTGGTGTTAGATATATATAAGATGAATTAATATTAAAAAAAGGAAACAGGTGGAAGAAGATATATAGATAAGGTGAAAAGGAAGGTGCATGGAAGTTTCGTTTCCAGATAGTTGCCGGCATGATTGAGAATGGAGATGTTTTGTTTTGGAATTATGAGAAAGGATCATTTCAATAACTTAGCTATCTCCGTCTATGGCGATTAAGTATGAAACTAACAACTATGTTCTTAACGAATCCCTCATACATTCACACCTCACCATACTGCCATAAATAGATAAACTCGTTCATTCTATTTTTTTCCTTTTACCAATTTAATTAATTTTCTACTCATCCTTTCACTGCACTCTGCATTAGATATGGGTGAGTATTCAAAATAACATCCGTAGAGTAAATTCATTTTACATAGTGCACCTATTTCTTCCTTTTACTCCTTCATAATCATGTCATATTCTATAGCCAAGCTTCAATCTATTTCCAATGCAAACAGATACTAATTTGCAGATTATTTTTTAACTTGAATGAATAATAAAATCATCACGTTTTTTACAATTCCATATAATAAACGCCGGTCAAACATTACACTCCTTTTTGTACCTTTCAATATTTGGGTAAGAATTCTTTCATATATTAAATTTAGCTTATATTAAAGTCAAGTTTCACCAAAAATAGGAACAAACAATTTGAAGTACAATATATAATAGAATACATAGTTCTATATACTGGAAAATAAGATTTACAAGATGTTGATATATTAAAGATTGTAATTTCAATGCTGAAAATAATCTTACTTAAATAAAATATATTACACTATGTTTAATGAATCTCGGAGTAATATTATAAATTGTTATTTCCAGTTGAATATTTAGAACAAAAAAAGGTTATTGTAAAACTTGAACATTGAATTTTTTTTAGTTTATGAATATAAATAGCCTTCCACTTTGCATCAACAATACAAGGGTGAAAGATTAGAAACAATAGCCTGATGATCATATTTATAAATTAACTCATGAGTACTTGACACCAACTATATGGCAAAGCAACCGAATTGAAAATAATTAGTATCTCAGAACTAATTCAAGATCATTCAAGAGCAAAATGCAAGTCCCCAAACTATGATTTTAACACTTGGAAACTCGGTATTTTCTCCCTCGTTTCTTTCTTATCATTTTCACCCTGGTCTTTAGACTCTCTACAACAAGTGATTCTATTAAGTAACAAAAAAAGTTCTTATCTTTTCTTTTCTACTAGTGTGTTTGGATTGGAGTTGGAAAAGGGGAGACACATGCTGAGTTCACAACAACTTATTTAGAAGTACATTCTAATGTGCCTCACTTATAAACCAAACACGCACTAACTTACATCTAAGCTCCTATTTAACAAATTCACCAATACTAACACCATCTCCGCCAATGCGTTTCTTTGCTGGCATGCCAAGATCGAAAGGTCCCAAAGAGTCATTCTGCATTAACATAATAGATTAGTTCAACAAAAAATCAAGAAAAAACAAAACAAACACTGAAGTGCTTTAAAATAATATTAGATACCCAGTTGATGCCTGTTAACCCAAGACTTCTTTCATCATCAAACAAACGTGAAGAAAGCATCGAATCTGTTTGAGTCTTCTGAGACGAGGGATTTTGTGAAAGTCCAACTTGATCATTAACCTTTATAAAAACACATAAGAGACAAAGTGCAGTTTAATGAATAATAATGGATAAAAAAACACTTCTATTGAACTTATAGACTACACATAGAAACATAATCTCAACCTCACAACAATTTGAATTCTGATTTCTATCAAAATGCAACATTAGAAGTTGTTCTATTAGCTTAGCAGTGCATTTAATTTGAAACTTTAAGCATCCTATTCTCAGGAGCTCTGCCATTACGGAGAGTTCAAAGAGCAGATAAAAACCAATTATATGTTGTCTTCTTATAAACATTTATCTTTTTCAAACCTAAGTTGAAGACCAAAACATTTGGATGTAAAACAAAAAGGTCGCTTTTCCTCATCAAATGCAATTTGGAGGTGCAGAGGTTGGTTTATAAATCTTAGATCTTGTTATTTCAAAATCAATTATTCCATTGAAAAAAAAGAAGTAACTAAAAAGAAACAATAAAAGAACCTGGTCAGTAAGAATAGATTTCGATTAAGACTGTTAGCAACTGACCTTGTCTGTACATGGAAGCTTGAATAAGTTTGAAGATGCATCCTGACCACGGGCTGCAGAATAAACTGTTTCTGTTGCACTAGCAGTTTGCACATCTGCTAGGGGAGATAACTTCTTAAGAGCAAATGCATGACATGTTTCTTCAGCATCCAATATTGAGGTGCGCAAGGCTCCAGCAGATTGTGTTGAAACAGGAGGAGGATTAATTCTGCAGTTGATAAAAGCATCCAATGAATCTGATATTAAATGACCTGTTTGACTGGTAGCATTGCTGCCAAATAATTTTGAATCAAACTTTCCAAGTAATGATGCTTCGGACAGGAGGCCACCAATGCTTATATTGTCTAGACAATCAACCCATTGCAATGATGTTTGTTGAAGGCTGCAACCTTCTTTTGGCTCATTATCCTAGTTAGAAAGAAAGCAATCATGATTAGAAACAAAATGAGCATTACTAGAAAACAAACATTTTTATGGAATGCATTGGAATTGAGTTTTTTTATTATGATAACACATGCATCATTTTAACTGATAGAGGACATTAAGAATTCATTTTGAAATTCAGGACCAGCCACCAACTGATTTCTCTAACATGTAATACAGTATTATAAAAAAAACTAATAAGAATTTTATTAATGCAAATAAAAAAACAGGTATTTATAAGTTTAAGCTATCCATGTGCTAATTAACTAAACTTTTAATTTTTCTTGTAAACGTCCATATAATATATGCCAAAAAATTTCATATAATTATGTTGGTTAAAGAGTAAATAATCACCAAAACCATTTTAACATTCATCAATCTACACATCTAAAACTAAGGGGGGTTTACTTCCTAAAAATGTTTTCAAAATATGTAAATTTTCATTTCAACAGCCAATTGTAGGTCTTGAGTAACAGTGGCATCTTCAGAAACTGTGAAAAGAACTTTTCAACATTTACAAAATTTGAAAATAATACTGATTTTGTTTTCTGAAATTCACTGTAGAACAGCTGGACAAAGGCAAACATGTTTTTACAGTTTACGCACATTTTTTTTATTTCAGGATTGCAAACTGGAAGGATAAAAGTACATGGAGCCTAATATTTGTATAAACCAAATCCACCAGCAACACCATGTGTTTTCAAACAAAATCTGTGTTTTTTAATTCAATGCAATGAACCCATGTTTGTATTATTGCAACACACAACAAAAATATCTAAGAAACAGTATACCTGAGGATCAGTAGATTCCTTGTTCATATGCTGAGCCTCAATTTCACTTGTTACATTGCCCATGTCAGTTGTTTTGTATTCTGCAGTTGCCTCAATCTTGTCCCGCTCATCGCATAAAGTCTTTAAATTAGCAACGCGACCTGTGGCTGTTTCTCGTGACTGTACGCCAAACACACAGGGAACCAGCATGGAGGATATACCCAATGATGTAGGTTCATGTATATTAAACCAACCATACCTTTAAAAGAGAGAAAGAGTTAACTTACAATACAAACTAACAAATTTCAACGTAGAAAAAAATATATTATCATAGAAAATGATTGGCTATCATACTTCAACCGGAAAATTGAGGGGTTTCCAACAGCAGCATAGACAGCTGTGGCTGTAGTGTCACTATCATTAATCGTCCACCTTCTGCATTCAGATAGATTTCCCATTCTGTCGTAAGGAAATAGCATGGGCTCCCCTTTGGCTGTACTTGAACTTCCCCACTTCTTTTCAATGTGTCTTAGAACTGAAGAAATTTTCTTTCTACCACTTAGCGTAAGTTCTAAGTATGGATTATGCCCGTCCTGAAAAGAAAAAAAAAAACAATTAAGCATCCAGACTTAATACATGCAGACTAGGACATTGTAAAGTATATAAATTTGTGCAAATGTTTCATATGCCACCATGTAACCTTTTCAAGTCCCGTTCGAATTTCTTCATTTGCTGGAAAAAGCTGCAATTTGATTTTTGCAGAAGAAGTGAGTGTTCGTCTTGGATGAAGATCAACTTCAGGAGCTTCTCTCAATTTCACATGAAATGTATCTTCAGTAGGATGCTCTGCGCACAATCCCCCAGATTCCTTAACTGGAAAATGCTGATTCTCTTTGTCAGACAACAATTCCTCACTGCAACCTATAGAGAAAAGGGTGTAAGTTTAACTATATTAAATAAAATGTATCTAATAAAGGAAAGTGAATCTTTGTATATGTTTCAAAAGTAGTGTCGCCACATTCATTAAAAAAACATTTCTTTAACAAACACACCGCTAGCAGACTAATTGAACCTACATAAACTCAATCTTCGCTAAATTATTTCATACAAAACAAATAAAGTACAACAAGAGGGAGGATAAAATGAAACCAAACAATTATTAAAATCAACACAAACAGTAGATTGGTAAAAACTAGACACCTCTTGCTTTGTGATCCAATTTATTTGCTTTCTTGGAAGAATTTTTCACTCCAGTGGATCTTGTTTTTAGACCGGATTTTCCAGAAGCCTTAACAGCTTTGCTTTCTTTCGACCTCCCTGCTTTCATGATAGATCAACCTTCCTGAGAGTTAGTGATAAAAAGATCTCGGTTAGTATGGCTCTTAACAAAGAACAAATGACCAGAAAAAAAAAGCACAAAAGCAACAAATTAGAAGAACATTTAAAGACAACTGTGTAATTAAAATTGGCTGGCAGAAAAGTAATCAAATAAAAAATCATTCATGTTCACTTTCAGTACCTACAGTATAACATCAAAATAACAAACTAGCAAAAGGGTCCAGACAGAGTTTCAGATTATTATGTAGAGTCAATTGCCAGCTCTCAAGAACTTACAGAGGCACCAATATACAAATTCAACAAGCGAAAATTGCTCTACACCCACCTTAAATTTGTTTAAATAACACACACACTCATTCAGTCTTTGAAACAAACACTCTGACTCTCTTTCCCTTATTTGTTTAATCACGCGACACTCACCACCTCGAGAGTCAACAAGCTAATAACTAAACAAATAAGGGAGGTAGATATTTCTATAAAAATGTTAAACATGTTTTTCATTTAAGCAAACCTCGACGAAATCGAGTAGAATTTAGAATTCCCCTTGATAAGAATTACGCATTAGCTACAAATTATTACGACAGATTGAAAATTAGCAAATTCTCCTAAACTAGTAACTAACCCCCTTTCCTTCTATACTTAAATAAAATTGTACATAAAAATAAATAATAATATTTAATTTTTCACCCTAAAATTTACACAATTATCGAATATATCAAACTTCACATAAGAGAATACAAAATCACAATGGAGGCAGATCTAATAGTCAATCCCACAGTACAAATCGTGATATGAATCACAATCATATAACCAAAAAAAATCCAGCACTAGCATCGTAAATCACCAACCACAAACCCTAATTTGACTATAGCGACCTGATTCAAATTACGAGAGCATCGAAATTCAAATTCAACTCAAGTGATGAAGCTACATCAAGAACAAATAATCGACACGAAAGCTATTGATAGACTGAAGAACAGGTGAACATTTATGAAACTCATATTCACGCCATGGAAATCGAAATCAGGTATAGTTATCGAGTAATTAAGGAATAAAGAACGATTAAGAAGTGAAATTAAAGGAACCAAGTGGAATTGAAGAAGTTGAGTTGGTTAGAGATTGGAACCTTGGAGAAGCTGAAACGGAGGAGGTAGTGAAATCGAATGGCGGAGGAAGAGGAAGAGGAGAGGATGGGGAAGGAAAGAGAGAAACAGTGTGCGCGCGGGAAGAAATTAATGTGAAATTTTGTAATGAATAAATAAAGTGGGAAAGAGAAAATGAAAATAAAAGGACCCATCTAATTTTCAAGGCCAGCGTGGCGGTGGCGGTAACCGCTTCGTTCCCCGGTTTTACTTTCGTATGCGGTACGATTTCTTTTAGAGTGTGTTTGGATGAGGTAATTAGAAATTTTAAGGGAATTTAAAATTCAAATCAATTCAAATGATTCAATTGAAATCCATTCATTTTAAATTATTTTGTTTGGATGAAGTATTAAGGTAATTCATTATTAGATTTTTTGGGTCATTTTTTTATAAAATATAATTTTTTTGGATCAAATTAAAAAATTGAAAAGTAGGGACCAAATTGCAATTTTTAAAAATTTGAAGGACCAAATTGTAAATTTTAAAAATTATTAAGGACCAATTTGCAATTTTTTAAAAATTTTTGGGGTCAATTTTATAATTTTGGAAAATATGAGGACCAATTTGTAAAATTTGAAGAAATAATAATAACAAATACATTCTATGGAACATGAGAGGAATTTCAAATTCTTTGGTTTTTGGTGTCATTTCAAAATGATTAAATTTAACTTAGATGAAATACTCCATAAATTTCCATCATTTTAAAAATTCTTCATTTTTGTATCCAAACAATGGATTTTGGTCAAATCATTTTAAATTCCCTCAAAACATTACTTTCCCTCATTAAAATGCTCCATCCAAACACACTCTTAGTTTCATAGGCCTTCGTGGGTTTGGGTTTGGGCTTCATTCAAACTAAAGCCGGGCTCTTTGAGTACATTAAAAGAGATTTGTTAATGCACCCCATAACCTTCTAGCGCGCCGTGCGAAAATATTATAATGTTTTTAGATTTTTTTAGATGTATCTCTGGACGCACTAAATTTCAGTTGAAACATAATTTATTCTAGAAATGTATATGTGCAACACCTTCCTTCAGAGGTATAATTTTGGAAACTTGCGAGGCAGAAGCAGAAAAACAGAATGAAAAACAGTAACTTGACAAAATGAAAATATCATTTATATGATAAAATGAGCAATACATAAGGGATTTTAACATAAATCAAACATTAAACTTCAATATCCAGGTGCATGTTGTAAGATCTTAATAATATCATCAATCGATCTCGAAACAGTCACATACAGTTCGATCGGAACTTTTGATTCTAAACGGAAAAAGGTTCTCCACATAACCCTTAAATCAACGGTTGTCTTCAGCTTATGGTTGTTGAACTCAAGCTTCCCTTCTTTGTCAAAGAATGGCGAGTGGTACTCGATCTTCACAATTTTGCAATCGTCGCCATATGACATAAGCTTCTACAATGTGTATTGCAGATCTTCATGAGGAGTGTTCAGCGATCTTAAATTTTCTTAATCATGTATCGCCGGTAAAGTGAACATTTCCAACATGTCAAATGATGTTCATTATGTTTTTTTTGTTGGTATGAAACAATATGACAAGTGATCTATATTTATAGTAATGGGAGACTAATATGGATCTCACACTCTATCTTGTACTAGGACACGTTTCGGAAATATTATTTCGGGACCACCATTTACTCCAGAAATATATTTCTGAAACCTTCCCTGACATAACAAAACAGAAACAAAATAGGATAGAAATATGTAATCAATGCAGATTTTTTAGGCAAACTTCAAAATGTATATATTAGACATCATAGCATGTTAATAGAATGTCACATACAAAAAAATTGATAAATAACTACTAAAATGAACCAAAACACTTGTCGCCTGCCAAATCTATAACTATTGGTTGTACCCTCTTTGACTTTTGTTTATTTATTTCTCTTTCAATCTCATTGGGAAACGTGTTAAACAACTTTATAGAATCAGGATAAGTCCAAAATATATCTTTTATTGTCACTCCATCATCGCATTTCAGCTTCCCCCCCCCCCAAGCGCTTGTTGTACACTTGCTTGATATTTGTGATATTCCCGGGTCTTTTATGCTTTAAGGTTTGAAGTATGTTTTGGGGTTGCACCAAATTCAATGTCATGTTAGAAACACATTTCTACTCATCCGACGAGAGGCGACATGCAATTGGATCACCGGCTGATTTTTCACATAAATCATGCGCATGTATACCACAAATCACATTAAATCTTCATTTATCACTTGCCAACTGATAACCACGCAATTTATATGGACACTCACATTTTTTTGAATCGGTGTCTTCTCGTTTGAAATATCGGAGAGGAGGTTTATATTTCCCACTTCTTCTGCATGTCAATCTCGCAAATGCATTTCTTCTATCCAAACCATTATCAGACCTTTCGACCACAACATCAAACCCTAGTTTGGATGCCTCTGTACGAATCAATTGCAGCATGTGATCACGAAATTCATACTCTTGTTTATTTTTAAAATGGTTCACAATATCTACCACCTTCACTACTGCATGTGAAGCATCCTGAGACACATTAGATTTGGGGAAAACATCGGGAGATACATTACCTAATGAAAACAAAAACATAAATACTAAGAATCATTTATAACATAAAACATATTGCTGAAAAATTAGCACAGACAGTTTCCGTAAATATATATTCGGATGAGTTCAAAGAGAATATGGAAATACACTTTCGTTTACTGCGTGACTTTGTTTTGCTTCAAAACCGTATAAATGTGAGCAATGACAGTTGAAATGAATGAACTCTACCTTAAATTCCAACTCCTTTAATTCCTTTTGATTTGATGAAACACAATAATTTAGGTTGTGAACTTTTTTTGTGAGTGAAAAACTTGATTGAGAATGGATGGATTTCCAATACACTTTTTCCAATTTTACCCTTTAATTAATAAAAAGTTCACAATTCCCAATACATAATAAGGGTACTATAGTAAAAATGATATTCTCTCTCTTACTTTTTTACACTTTTCTTAATCTGTGTGAAATGGTGTGCTGGGTCACTCATTATGGGACGGAGGGAGTATATAATTTTGTTATAGAGATCGATTTATTCAACAGAATTATCTGATTTTATCGTGTGGTACGACAAGTGATCCAGTAGTTCGACTAATGCATCAATGACATAGTCTCTTTTACCAGTTTGATTACTGACCCATTTTTTAAAACATTGTCTGTAAGTACTTAAGTTGTGTAGCATTCCCAGAATCGGAGACATTAAGATTCATTGATGGAGTTCAAAAAAATATTCTTTAATGGTGGTGTTCTTAGAACTAGGGGTTAGAAAACGAGTCATGGCTCACCGAACCGGCCCGCACACCCACCAAAAAATAGAGGATTAGATTGGGATTTTTTGTCTGCCTACCCGCCGCAGTTCGCCCCACGCACCTGCTGCAGCCTGCCCCGTGCTTTCGTCGGGCCGTACCTCGTTTTCCACCCCGGGCAGGCTTTCGCCGGGCCGGTTTTCCACCGGGCCGGTTTTCCACCCCTACTTTTTGCATGCCTCTCCAATGTGTTGTACAAGCAGTACAAGTTATAATTTGAGACATTCAAAGAAAAAATGCATGTTTCATAGGTACAATGAGGAACATATTCCACACATCAAGTACATCAATATCGAAATATTAGATGAACTGGTAAAACATATTAAGTAGTAAAAAAATAGACAAACAAATTACAAGTGAAAATTCTCCCACATATTCTAGATGAGAGCATGTCAACAGTTTTCATTCCCTCAGTAAAATAAAATTTTTAGATTAACAATAACAATTGGCATCGTCATTGTCGAAGTGAGAATAATTATAAATAATTTAGTAAATCATGTTTGGTGATCTAATGGTTATAGTTTATCTAAATATATTGTTATAATGTGAAATATCATTGGAAATCATGTCATCAGGGTCGGCCCAACGTATAATTAAATATTTGATTTTTAGAAGAAGTTCAAAGATTTTTTACGACTAAATTTTTTGGTATCTACTGTTAAACTAATGTTAATTTTGGCAGTTAAATATTTATATTTTTTTATCAAGGTTGAATTATCTTTCAAAATATAAAATTGACTATTCATACGGTGAGTCATGTTGTCCACTCTCACATATTATGTTGATTAAACAAAAACCTTTATATTTTTTTTAAATTTTTATGTAACACAAGTAAAAAATGGATTTTTAGAAAATTAAAAATAAAATTATTTAAATAATAAAATTTATAATTATACAATAATAATTTATGTATTTAAATTACTCTAGAAAAATAATTTTTTTTCAAAAAGAAAATCTAAAAAGCCATAAGTTCGAATAAAAAGGATATTAATATTTTGGTCCTACCAGATTTGAACACAAGACCTTTTAAATAAATTATCATTGCCTTATCAAATAAGCTAAACAAACATTTATACATAATTTTTCGTTTTTGGAAAAATATACTAAATTTTAATATTTTGAGGCTTAAAATACTTTTGGAAAAAAAAAAATTGAGGCCCAAGGCGAGGGCCTAGCCCACCTTACCCTTGGCCCGGCCCTGCATGTCATCAAAATATAATTAGTCCACTGAAAACCAAATCATCAAAATATAATTAGTCCACTGAAAACCAAATTTCACAAGAGTAGAAAATAAATAACTTATGAAGACGATAGCTAGTTTAGACGTGGAAATCATGTCATCACAACTATTTTAAAAAACAAGTGAAAAATCTAATTAAAATATAAAAAATATATTAATTTATTTTAAAAATGAATTAAAGAATAGGCAAGCAAGCCTGCCGCCCGCCAATCTGCCACCTTGGCGGGACGAGCTAGATTTTTAAACATAATTCCACTTGCTCCACTCATTTTTTGACGTACTTAAGGCGAGGCGACCAACCCATTTTGCCACCCCTACTTAGAACTGACGATATTCAACGACGACACTCAATTTGGTGGTATTCTCATAACTGCGATATTCAAAGAAGTTATGTCATTCAACTAAGTTATTCTCAAAACTGACAACATTTAACGATGCTCATAGAAACTACGACATTGTGTTCACAAAACTTGTTTGTCGTTTTATTGTTGTTTGGCTGAAATTTGAATTTTAATTAAAATCGATTGTGAACTAGATTCAAACCGATTTAAATGATTTTCACAAAATATGAACCTATTTTCTAAAATAATGATTTGGTTTGTAAATCCTAACCAAAAAATATGATTTGGTTTTTATGATTTTGTTATCATGCAAAGCCCTAATTGAAAATTCATATTTACCGTAAGCAACTTCATTACCTCCCCTTTCATTTTGAGAATTTATTTTCCCACCTTTACGTTACGACTCACACATCTGAAAATTCGAAATTGCCCTCGGATGTTTTTTGGAGGTGCATCTCCGGACGCACCTTAAATCACTTCTTCCTTCGTATCAAGCAGTCACCCCATTTTTATCAAAAAGTGGTCTGGAGATGCATCTGCAAACATTTTATGGGATGTATTCGAAAATGCATATATGAAAACACCTATGAACCCATTTACTATACATTTTTCATTGAGATGGTTTATTTGACCATTCATTGATATTTTTGGAGATGCATCCTTGCATGATCATCTCTCCCACACTCCATACCACCTCCATAACCCAAAACCCTTAAAAAAAACCATTCTTAATCAATTTTTCGACTCCAAATCACCATTCTTGTGTTTTATCACATCAAAGGGAGCAAAATAAACTAAAATTTAAGGTAAAGTTCACTCATTTCATCCTTCATTGTTTGCATTAATCTTGTTCTTGAGTTGAAAAATATACATTACGCCAGGATGTGCATCTCTGAATTTACCTTTTCATGTTTCGGATGTGCATATTCAAAAATTTCCCTGATGACAAGGTTTCTAAGGTCAAAAGTAATCCAAAACTGGTATAAATAAGGTGTTTCTCATCCCATATTTTCCACAAAACACACCACAATCAGAGAATGAATATATATCTCCACCCTGCATTTGTATATTTCAATGGTGAGAAACCGCCACATCAATGTAGAATTACCGATGATACATTTCTCGCCGAACTGATATCTAAATTGAATATCCTCCTGCGATATCCAAAAAATCAAAGAGTTGTCAAACTCGAGTATCGTTCACCCTCGTTTGACAGCGAAGGAAAGATACAGTTCACCAACTTTGAACTGAAGATGGATGGAGACTTAGAGGTTATGTGGAATACTTTTCATCGTTATGCAACAAAGGATCTGATTGAAGTGGATGCGAAGATTGCAAGATCTGTCGAATATATTATCAATATGTTGCAACGTCCTGAACTACTCATTTGTAACGATATGTAATGTTAAATTTATGTTAACGACTATCTATGTAATGTTAAGTGTTTTAATTTAATGTCAAGTTATTGTGGTTTCTAGATCTTGCTCGTACTGTCTTTGTTTCTGCTTTGAAGTATTAGTCATTTTCGAATATACATCTCCAAAATATATCAAATACACACTTGAAGATGCAACTTTGGCCCGAAATTAAGTATAATAGAGTTGGCGCACTCGTTTGCGTTTAATTTTTTATTCCCCGTAAACAACTTTACTACCTTACCTTTCATTTCTCCGACAAAAACTTTGAAGTGATTATTTTATTTAAAACTTATATCTTTTCACAAAACAAAATAGTACTAACAAACATTTCTTTATTAAATGTAAAAATGTTTTTTGAAAATATACTTCTCTGACATTCCCAATCGCTTTTACCAAACAAACACCTCATTTAACATTATCTTATGAAAAATAAGACCATTCTATTTTAACATAAAGAATCTGATTAAAATAAGTGATATTTCTATAACTACTAAGATTTTCCTACATGTTAGATGCCTCCTGAAATTTCAAATTAAAAGTCAACACACCTGACCTCTGTAAGAGCCAAACAGCTAAACTCCAACCCAATTGCTGATATCCAAACTACCTTCATGTATTAACTTTAAATCATTACAATCATATTGTACATACAAGCATTGATATTAGAATAACTTTTCAGCAGTTTAAGACCTAAACCTCGCAAAACCCAAAAGCAAATATCACCCATTAGTAGTACGACTGTAGGCTTATGTAATGAATGACCAGCATTTTTTTCATAACTTCTAAAACAATGGTATCCAAACACATTGAAGTCTGTCCATAATAATCTTATAAATTTTCACCAAACATTTATGAACATAAACTTCACAAATGACCCCCTTACTGTTACCCACTCTAACTATGATCACATCAGTATGGAAAATCATGACCAGGACTGTCTGCATGCATGTCCATGCAATCACTGGAGTTTGACGAATTCGAATCCCTGTTCTGGCCACTAGGATAAGTCATTTCATTGTTCCGGGTTCCATTCCCGGATGACATGAGATTACTCGACGGACTGCTCCCCTGTGCTAAATGATATGGCTGAAGGCTGCGACGAATGGGGCTAGAGAGTGCATTTGAGAATACAGAGTTCTTTGCTTGGTCAGTTGGCCCAGCGCGCATTGCGTGTCCTGCAACAGTACTTCCAAATGCATTAGACTGTATGGATGCACCAAAATTAGTTTGAATTGCACTCTGAGAGTTCTGTTGAATTGACTGCCTTGGGGACACCGGTGACTCCTCTGTTCCATATTCAAGCTCATTCTACATGTACATATAAAGCCAAAAGTTATATCTACATTCTGCTATCAGGATACATTCGAAGACAGAATTATTTTATATTGATAATCTGCAGTGATATAAATGTAGGATATAATATACAGGAGATTACTGTACAAGTGAAGCCAGAAAAAGAGTACTACAGTTCAACAATCAAGATCGGCTTGACACATAGTCTAAGAACAATATCTTATGATGCTATAAAAAATTTGGTCGTGCAAAATCCAATAAAAGGTCAGACATATTGTGAATCTATTATATAGAGTCTTACGTTGTAGTTGCGAGAAATTAACACCATGTGCAAAGCCATTTCATAGAGCTGGTAGGACAATTTTTTCAGCAAACACATAGGTTGAAATGATCTTGCAATAACCATGAGTATTTAACTAACAACTTCTCTTAAAAACTAAAACCAACTTCTGCATCTCAATTTTTTATGAAACTTTTTTGTTTAAGTTCTCCGTAGTCACCTATAAAACCTATAAGGACTTTTTTAAGAGTTATGTAAGTTAAACCCAATTTGAATCATCTTCTGTTCTTCTGAAGTTATGTAAGTTAAGACCTTAACTTGCAGAAAATTCCTAGCAAGCTACAAAGTTTTTATAAGTTGGTGAATAAGTTAAATAAGTGAGCTTATAACAAAAATTGATATGCAGATGTCAATTTCAACTTACACTATAAACTATGGTTCAAATGCTTATAACTATTGTGAGATTCTTTTAATATATTTTCCTCGCAAGTGTTTATTGAGAAACTCGTTTCAATTCAAAAGCTCAAGTAAGTTAGAAGCCTGGCCGAACTGGACTTATGTTGCGCCGTAGCAACTCCAAGGCTCCCTCATATTCACTTAGAACCTAATTCTCATGCGGATAAAAAATATGGAGAGAAAATGGCAAACGCTTACGGTATTCAGTTTGCAAGAAATTTAAGAAGCAAGATAAAAGGTTTTCTTGTACACCCATCATCAATGACTATTCTAACACCAAAAGCTTAACCAATTTGGTGTGACACAAGTGAACAAAGTGATAGATATTTGGGCCCATTAACCTTTTACACTTGAGTTTGACCCTTTATCCAATGTGTATGAAAAAACAACCTTAGATAAATAAAAACTATCTTTGAGGGATTATTCTCCTCAGCTGTGCGCATAGATGCCTTGGTTTGACAAAAACCAAAAGCATAAAGATAACGCCCATTCAATAACAATTTCACAAATTCACATTCAAAGCAATCAACACAGGAACCTATAACCTATAACTATAAGCAAAGAGAGATTTGATACAGCACAGATATTGAGTTGAAAAAGGGTAGTCGATAACAATAGAGTGAATTGCAGCTAGCAGATTGTTAAAATTTCACAATGCAATACTACTATAGTGACACTATTGCCACCATTTTGTACTAAACAGCGTATCAAGCAGAACAATAGTAGTAGTTTATCTAAATTCCCCTATAATGTTATCGTCATAGTTTCGCTATAGCAGCTATTTAACAACCCTGGTTGATAAATTAGATAATACAACACAAGGTTTGAAATAGCTTAGTAGGAATTTGGATTGAAAAAACAAGAGTAGATTTCCCATTGAATGAGTAATGGTGCAGCACAAAACCCTAAAAAAAAAAACAGAAAACAGTTAACATAGCTGAGAGCAGAAAACAAAACCTGCAAGTGAGAAACTATATCAATTGTAGTCACCCTCATTCCTTCTTGTTGTTGTCTAAGAATCCACTGATACATTTTCTCCTGCATTGAGTTGAAAGCACCAAAGCATTTTACTCAATCAAATAAACAATACTTCAACAGAAAGCAATAAGCATGTTCAAATACACCAATTAGTCAAGTAATCGATTAATCCAAAATTAAAATCAGAAATTGTTCTGTTCAGCACAACCTATCTGGTAACCCTAGAATTATAAAAAGGGGAAATTGAAAAAAAAAAACGCAACATTGAAATTTCCTCTTGCTAATCTTCAAAACTGTGTCAATTAATTAATCAACAATAATTAATAAAAAGAAAACAATGGTGCTGCGTGCATGTATAATCGATTAATTAATTGAATTGAATAATAAAAAGGTGAAAAAAGCGGAAAAAGAGGAGAGTGAGGAACGAACGAGAGCGTGGCGTTCACCGGCTTGAAAGGAGAGTTTTTGTTGATTCATGGCGTGGGTATAGAGATGAGAGAGGGAATTTGCGGTGGTGCAGAAGGTGGAGTACATGGTGCGATCGACTTCATCGAGACGATTCTCCACCGATTTCCTCTTTTTGGCCATCTCGTTGAAAGGAAGGTTGAATGATTTAATTGAAAGGTTGGAGCGGTGCTTGCCGGACAGAGAAGCAAGAGAGTGGAACAAAGGGGGATATCTCCTCCACTATATGTATATACTCACCAATAAATATAATAATGTTTTTTTTTATTCTACTCAATAATCATATTTAGTGGACAAAATATATAATCAAAAGATCTAACAAACTTTACTCTTCACCAAAAAAATGATAATAGTAATCTCTTAACCAAAAACAATAATAATAATAATAATAATAATAATAATAATAATAATAATAATAATAATAATAATAATAATAATAATAATAATAATAATCTAACATACTTTGTCAAAGTTGTATAACACGTATATTTACCTCACAAGGAGAAAGGAATATCAGAAAACCTAAAAAGAACAAGAACAATGTCTTACGACCAGAAGTCGGGTAAGGAAGTCGGTTACGTAAGGGGAAAGTATCAGCACCCCTCACGTTTATAGTACTCCACATGGTCCACTCAAGTTTGTTCTATTCTAAGGGTGTTTATAGTACTCCACATGGTCCACTCAAGTTTGTTCTATTCTAAGGGTGTGTTAATTGATGCTTACTTGCTAAGAGGAAAATGAAAGGATTATAAACAAAACGGGAGGAATAGAGTTTTAAATAGTTGTGCTCGCTTAGGTCCCGCAACCTAATGTTTATGTATCCCCTAATGAGGAATTAGAGCGTAGTAGTTCGGCTCAATATTTTATGTGTTGTTTGTGTTTTTTAGCGGACAAAATTACGTTCGCAATCTAGCGTTAGGATAGTTGCTCGTTGAGTGGAGTCTTATGTGTTACTCGTTTGCGATCGAAAGGAAGTAACATGTTCGATTAAGGGAAAGAAAGCCCTGAAGGCGAGAGAGAAGAGACAGAATTGTTTTGGTTGAAAAGATAATTTCAAGGAATTCCCTTAAGCAAGCGAGACTTGAACTTCTCTTTGTTAAGTGTTTTCAAGTGGTTATAGGATTTTCATAAGGGAAATTATTCTAGCCTAAAATCGTTATGTTATGATCATAAGTCCTAAGGAAACATACAAAGGAGACAATACTATAAGTCACAAATCAATCAAAAATCAAGATAATTGCAAGTATCAAAATCAAGCAAAATTCACATCAAGAAGCATAGAAAAATGTAATGGAAATGATTTGCAAAATATGAGCAAAATAACCTAAAAATCTAAGGGTTTTTTTTTACGAGTTTCTATATCAACAATCACCCAAAAAATCTAACAAATTTTACATGATTTTTGTTCATTTTTATTAACTAAAAAATATATACTTCATCAAGGTTGTTCATTGACAAATAGCATAAATCACACCTAAAAAACTGTAGATAAATTTTTATTTTTTAAAAAAAATCATTAAATTAGGAAATTTAGTAAGCAAAATCATTGGATTCAAAAATAAATTTATTTATAAACTGATTCAATTTTGAATGATTGATTAAAAAAAATTGATTTGATCCAATTTTATGCGGTTTAATATAGATCAATTTTTCATATTTAAATTACAAAATATATATTTTTATTAAGACTATAAAATTGTTAATAAATTATAATATACTATATATTAAAAATTAAATTAATAAATAATATTAAAAATGTGTATCATCGAATAACAAATCAACACAACATACCTTATTAATAAAAAATAAATAAGTAAGAAAATATATACATATAGTTCGTTTTGAATCGATTTTGAAATATCATCTGAAATTTAATATGAATTGAGTGGGACATATATTATTTAATATAAATTATGTTTAAATATATTTAAAATTACTTATTCGATTATAATTGATATTTGAGAATCATAAAATCTTTATTTTCTTTAAAAGAATTATGATTCAACACTTTATTTGTGGTTACATGGAATTAATTTAAAAATATACATTTGTACCAATCATTTGAATGCGATAAATATAAAATTTAAATATTATGTCGATGTTTTGATTATTTATTTTGAATTGGAAATGTTTAATAAGGAATCATTCTATTTGATTTAATTTTAAATTTGATTCACATAAAAATTAGCACCTAAATTTAGATTTTAAGAGATAAGACCGATATAAATATGTTTAATATTTATTTATTTATTTATTATATATGACTAGTATGAAACTTGTGCGTTCGCACGGGTTCTAGTGTGGACCGCGGATATTCACCAGTTAAATTATGAAATATTTAAAAAAAAAATTAAAAATATAAAAATTTAGTTGTAAATAAAAAAATATATCATACACCCATTAAAAAAAGGGTTAAATATATAAACCCCCTGTAATATTAGCGAGATTCTCTTTAGGCCCCTGTAAATTTTTTTTTTTAAAACCCCTGCCAGATTGCAGCAAAGATTCTTTCACTTTGAAAGCGTGGCAGTCCACGTCACATTTTTTTTTATTTTTTAATTAATTTTTAATTCCACCTGGAATTTTTTTATTATTATTTTTTAATTTCATTTTTTTACTTTTTTAAATACATAATATATTTTCTTGCAAATAATATTTTTTATGAACTATTATTTTAGTTTTTATTAATATTTTTTATAAATTATTATTTTAAAGTATTAAAATGTTATTTTGAACCTAAAGCCCAATTTATCTTACATAGCAGCCCAACAACTGATCATTTGAAATGTGTTGTGAAAATCAAGTTTATAAACACTTTTATTTTCTTTTAAACTTTCGATGTGGGACTTTCATGCAGAAGAACACCCACATGAACCACTGTGTATTTATTCTATCATAAAGAGGAACTAGTGAGCCATTGATATGAAAAGCCAAAACTGTATCCATAGAACAAACCAATTTGCCACCAATGAAAACAACAGAAAGTTGCCAACCAACTTGAGAGTCAAAGATGCATGCATGCTTCCTTCATCCAACTTGGTTTAATCACTATCATGCATGCATGCTGCTTTCACTTTGCAGAACTTGTTCATGTGTTATACAAAGTGTGAGTAAATAATCCATGCATGGTATGGCTATTTTTCTCCCATTCAACATGCATCGACAACAACAATAATTTCAGCATCCTTATCTTCCTCGGGAGAACCAGGTCAGTGGGCAAATCCATGAATATTAAAGATTGGTTGGATTATAATATGCATCATAGCATAAGCAAGATAAGTAGCAGCAACGTATTTTTAACACTATTAACCAGGTCAGCCGGAACAATCTTGTGGTACTATACATGCACTTATATAACACTATTAATTGCTATGGATTGAAGTAACAGCAACGTATCAATCGACACATCTTGGTCTTCACCACAAACACGTGTATCACCACAATCTAATTATCATGAATGGAGGAAAATATTCCGAAACTGACTTGTTTCAAGATTTTTGCTTCTGATCGATATGGAGACCATTCCAGCAACAAAGACATATTAGACCTATAATGCTCTGGGTGTTTCCAGCAACATATTAGACCAATCCAGCAACAACATCGTGACGAATAACATAACAGGAAAAATACTCAGAATAAGGCTCAGTAATATCCACCGTAATGCCAAGTTAACTACCTAAGGATCAAGTAAGGTATTATGCTCAGTATATACAATTAACCGATCCTAAAGTAATCCTTTCTTGAAAGTTAAGGAAATCAAGTAAGGTATTATTCGCTTTCTCCCTGAGTCACTGTGTTGTTCTAAATTCTAACCTTGTTATATATCTTATGTTTTTGATCTGATTCATTTCTAGTTACCAAATACAGGATGTCAGATACCACCTGAAGAAAGATTCAGTTATTGAAGCATGGAGTTGTTGTTGTTGTGTAGTGAAGAAGATGGTCTACATTGATGGATGAAGAAGATGACTACCTATTGTGTTATTACATTTTTAGTCCCACATTGTTTGATAATAAAGCAAAAACAATGTTTAAATACCAATCAACTTTATGGACTAATGAATTAAAAATAGTGTGAGAGCAAGTGGGTAATTGGACAATTATTTAAATTGTAAATGGGCTTAGGCCCAAAACGGTTATTTTGATAATTCAAAAAAATAATTTAAAAAACGTAAAAAAAAAGTAAGAAATAAAAAAAAAACCAACCTGGATTAAAAAATTAAACGTTAAAAACAAAAATTAAGAAAAAAAAACCTAAATTAAAAAATTAAAAATAAAAAATTGCCATGTGGTATTTTAAAATATATATAAATAATAAAAAAATCCACCTAGACAACCACGCTGGAACAGAAAAGGAATCTTGACTGAAATAGTGTGCACGGGGGCTATAGTGAGAGAATCTTGATATTACAAGGGATGTTTTACAAAAAAAACTTTACCAAGGGCTAAAATCAAAACTCGCTAACATTACATGGGGGTTTTGTATATTTAACCCTTAAAAAAATAATCATGCAAAAACGAATAAAAAATAAAGTTATTATATATAGAGCTGTAGTTTTAATAGTGGGTGCAGATGGTATTAAATGAGACAAAATAAAAATAGAAAAGTTTTAAAATTTATTCTTATTTGCTTCAAGAAAAATTGAAAAATTGAAAAAATAGTAATTGAGATAGAATGTAAAAGAACCGTGAAATTATGTCTAGTTTAGTTATATAAAATTCAAATAAAAAAGGATAAATATTTAAATTTAATTGTAAGAAAGGAAAAATTAAAATAAAAGTAGTCAAAGATAAATATATAAGTGAATCAAAAATAAATATTTAAATGAAAGACATATTTTTAAAATAAAAGCAAAATTGTGTCATTTTCCAATTTTAAAAAGACAGTAATATATACTTCAATTGTTCATATGTTATCTTAAAAAAATTTGTATTTTAAATTATAAATAATTTTAATAAAAATATTAGATACATAAATAATTGAAAAACAACATATTTTTCTAGTGTTTGAATTCATAAATTATTTTAAAAATATTTATTTTTATTTTTTTAATTGTACAAAAAATGTAATAACCCATGGATTTACATGGATTTTGGCATGATTGTCCGTGCGTTCACACGGTACTAGTGTGTTACTCGTGTTTTCACACGGATTTTGACCGGGTTACCAATGGGCTCACACGGTACTGGTGTATTACTTGTGCGTTCACACAAACTTTGGCCTGATTACCCGTGCGTTCATATGGTACTGATGTGTTACATGTGTTCGCACGGGTACTGGTATCGTGTCGTGCACACATTTTTGTTTTTAAAATGCAATAAAAGTGTAAATAAGAAAAAATAGTTTTACCATAGTTTATTATTTCTAAAAGAAAGACATATTTTAAAAATAAAAACAAAATTAAATCAATTTTTCAATTTTTAAAAGAAATACATCAATATTATATATTTCAATTATTCATATATATATGTATATATTATTAAAAATTATTGTATTTTAAATTTAAAATTATTTCTAAATACAAATATTTTATATAAATGCTAAGTTGGGATACAAAATTATTAATATTGCTAAGAGGAAATTTTATGCAAAAGTCATATGTAATTGTGGTTTACTTGGTTTTAACATGAATAATATTTATACGCTGATAAGCTTACTCGTTGCATCATGCAGATGCTTTGTCCATCCTCTCAATCATAGTAAAATGTAGTTTTTATAGATAGGACTCCTTGAACTCTAATTGATAGTTCTTTAGCCAAAAGTTTCATACTTCGATATGGAGACAAAATTGTTTGATAAGTTTGATAAATATACACTACAACAAGGAAGCCCTACAAGAGCACTTTTTTTGGGCTTTAAGAGCGCTTAAAAGCGCTGTTAAAGGCTGCGCTGGCGTAGCCTACAAAAGCGCTTCTAAAAGCGCTCTGGTAGGCCCCCCCTATAAGAGCGCTTTTCTGGAAAAAGCGCTCTCGTAGGTCCCCCTATAAGAGCGTTTTCCTGGAAAAAGCGCTCTCGTAGGCCCCCCTTTAAGAGCGCTTTTTCCAGAAAAGCGCTCTTATAGCCCCCCCTGTGAGAGTTTAAAAAAAAAAAGCAACATACGAAAGCGCTTTTGGAAAAGCGCTCTTATAGGGTTGTTAGTTACCAATTTGTGTAAATATCTTAGGTAATTTTTGGTAACTCTCAAGTCTTTTTGTGGTTAATAGTAGTATTTTATTGTCATTTGGTATATATTTATTCTTATATTTATATTATTGTTGAATAGTTCTTATCTTTGCAATCTATGTTGGATTTTGTAGTTTTTATAGATAATTGGAAGCTGGGACCATGGAAAAAGCACTTTGAAGATGTTCCAAGACCAAAGCCAAGGATTGCTGAAAAGAGGTAGCGCGCTAAGCGAGGTTGAGCCCGCTAAGCGCGCTTTTGAAGAAAAGAAGGAAGTTCTGGCAGAGAGTTCCGCGCTAAGCGAGGTCTGGAGCCCGCTTAGCGCGGTTGGGCGGTTTAAGCAATTATTGATAGCGCGCTTAGCGGGCTGCACCGCGCTAAGCGCGGTCTGCGAAACTTTGTTTATTTGTTTATGGGCCAGATCACTTTTGTGAGAGTGGGAGATATTTTAGAGAGAAACAAGAGCAATATACACTGTAGCAAATATAGAGTTGAAGATTGGAAGCCTTGATCGTCGATTAATCGCCATTTGATGCTTGTTGATCTTCATCCTTACCTTCTTGTGCAAGCTACCATTCTCATGGATAGCTAAACCACTTTTGTATCAAGATAAGATGTAATCTTCCTAGCCTTTTGTATGTTTTTCTTGTGAATATATGTGTATGAACAAGTGATGATCAATATAGATGGTTTAGTTTGTTTATTAAAGCTTTTCCTTTGGTATAAATGTTTGAGACATCAATGTTTGTATCTAGACCTAACTAATCATCTTTCAAACTATAAGTTGCAGACATGGATTTAGAGTTTGATGTTTACTAAGTATCGGTTCTTAAAACGTTATTTGTATTGTTTAAACGGTGGAGAAATCGTCGGTTAAACAATACGGTAAATCTAACTATATCGTTGCGGACACGGACGATATAGGTGTCGATACGTAATTATATTGATCGTTAGCAAGTTCATAAGCATCTATTTATAAGGAAACATACAAATTTAGGTCGATGAAATCGAATCTTGATACATTTTCTTTAACTTAGAACTTTCATTAATTTACTCTTTGCTACTAAAAGAATTGAATGATCTTTTGCAAACCTAAAACTAAAGTAACATTAACTCAAGACAAAATAGGCTATAGAACGGCGGTGATATCGCAATAATCCCTGTGGATACGATATAAACGAAAAGTACACCACAATACTCTTTCAACAAAATGGCGCCGTTGCCGGGGATTGTTGTTTAGATATTGCAAGCATTGCAATAGTTTGTTTTGTATTGAGTCTTATAATTAATATCTTGTTTCTAAATTTATTTTCCTTGTGTTTGTTAATTTGCTTGGTTAGTTTTTCAGATTACAGTTTATGCGAGGACGTGTACCTGCAGATCAACTCCTTTTTGATCCTGAGATTGAGAGGACTGCTCGTAGAGAGAATAGCAAAACTCGTAGGAGGAGACAACTAGCTAGGGAAAGAAGACAGCAACAAGAGGCATCTTCTTCTTCAACTCCTGTTGAAAACTTGGTTGAGGAAGAAATGGCTGCGGATCCTCCAGCTCGAGGGCCATGTGTTAACAGCCCTCGTCTAAATGCACAATTTGCTCGTGATCAGGCCAATGGAAGAAACTCCGAAATGAAGACGGGGTTACTTCAATTATTATACCAAAATCCGTTCACAGGGGCAGATCACGAGGATCCATTTACTCATCTAACAAAGTTCTACGAGATCGCCGGAACAATTGGTGCTCCGGAAGACCAAGAAGAACAGGTGTTCAGGAGACTTTTTCCTCATTCCTTAATTGGAAAAGCTAAGGAATGGTACCTTGATCAACCTAATAATGTCATGACAAATTGGAACGAGTTAGAAGAGAAGTTCTTGGATCGGTTCTTTCCTCACAATAGGTTCATGGAAGCGAAAACTTCTATTGCGGTGTTCTCTCAAGGGTCGAATGAATCTCTCAATGAAGCATGGGAGAGGTTCAAGTCCATGGTTAGAAAGTGCAAAGGTCATGGGTTTGATGAGTTGTCTCAAATCCATATCTTTAGAAATGGACTCCAACCTCAACCAAAAACTCTTTTAGATGCTACCGCGGGTGGTTCGTTGATGTCAAAAACTGCTGCAGAAGCGATTGCTATCATTGATAGAATGGCTTTGAATGATCATCAAGGGCAACACAACCGTAGTGCATTGCAAAGAAAACCGGGAGTTCTTGAATTGAATACTAGTGATGCAATACTTGCTCAAAACAAGTTATTGACACAACAAGTAGAATTGCTCACTCAACAAATGTCAAAACTCCCTCAACAAATCAAAGAGATAAATGGGAGCCCTTCTAAAAATCAACATGTGATGTGTTGTGAATTGTGTAGGGGTGACCATCAAACAGGTTTTTGTCCTCCACCGGGTGAAGAGGTGAATTATGTGTCTAATCCTAATCAAGGATATGGTGGAAGACAACAACAACCTTACAACAATAACCAAGGTTACCAACAAAGAGGTAATCAAGGTTATCAACAAGGATGGAGGCCGGAAGCGGGCCCATCGAATCGTCAAAATCCTTATCAAGGCGGTTACAATCAACAACCTCAACAAACAAAACTTTCTATCGAGGACACTCTTAGCCAATTCATGCAATTGCAAATTGCAAGCCAAAAGAGTACGGATGCCGCAATTAAGAACCTTGAAACTCAAGTCGGGCAATTGTCAAAGCAACTTGCCGATCAAAACAAAGGTCCTTTTCCGGCTACTACACAAGAAAATCCTCGTGAGCATTGTAAGTCAATTCTAACTCGTAGCGGTAGAAAAATTGATATGGGTGTAGGAGAAATAGTTGAGGAGGAAATTGTTGAGAAAGAAAAAGATAGGGTGATTGAAGTAGAAAAAAATGTTGAGGGTGATTTAGTTGAAAATGAGAAAGAGAAAGAATTAGTGGAAAAAGAAACTCTTGAGAAGGTTGTAGAAAAAGAGAGAAAAAAATTGAGTGTGAGTGAGAAGGGAAAGAAGAAGGTGGATGATTCTATACAAGTGAAGAAATTACCTTACCCTCCCGGTCCGTCAAAGAAAGAAGATGCAAAGCACTATGCTCGGTTCTTGGATATTTTTAGCAAGTTGCAAATTAATGTTCCTTTTTCCGAAGCATTAGAGCAAATGCCGATGTATGCAAAATTCATCAAAGACATCATCACTAAGAAGAGAAGATTCTTGGATCCGGAGGTAGTAACGGTGAGCTCTTGTTGTAATGCGTTAATTCAACGCACTACTCCGATAAAATCGAATGATCCTGGGCGGGTAACCTTACCGGTGTCTATTGGAAATGTTCACATAGGCAAAGGTTTGGTAGATACCGGTTCTAGCATTAATTTGATCCCATTGTCTATGGTGAGAAGATTAGGAATCAATGATTTGAAGCCGACAAGAATGACGTTATCATTAGCAGATAAATCCACAGCTCATCCTCATGGAGTTGCGGAAGACTTGCTTGTCAAGGTTGACAAATTTTGGTATCCTGTTGATTTTATTGTCATAGACATGGAAGAAGATCCTGAGATTCCATTGATCTTAGGAAGGCCTTTTATGAGGACGGCCCAAATGATGATCGATATTGATGATGGCTTAATGAAATTAAGGTACCAAGATGAAGAATTATGTCTTGATCTCTTTGAAGCCATCAAGCATCCTAATGATGAGGATGATTGTTTTAGAATCGATGCTACCGAAAGGGCTATTATGAAAGTGGAGAATCAAATGCACTTGTCGAATCCTCTTGAGAAGACTTTAATGGAAGCTCTCGAAGTTCTCACCAAAGATCAAGAGAAGGAAATTGAAGATTGCTTGAGAAATTTAGAGGCTTGTGAGGAGATGAATCCATTTGAAACTCAAATTGAAGAGTTGAAGGATGAACCTAAAGTTGAAGAGCAAAAGGTGGAGTTGAATGTGTTACCATCTCACTTGAAATACGTGTTTCTCGGTGAAAATTCTACTAAGCCGGTTATCATTAATAGTGGTTTGTCTAACAAGGAAGAGCATCGATTGAAGGAAGTGTTGACGAAGAATCAAGAAGCAATAGGATGGGTTTTATCCGACTTGAAGGGTATTAGTCCGGCCTATTGTATGCATAAGATTATGTTAGAAGATGATTTTCGGCCCGTGGCACAACCTCAAAGGCGATTGAATCCAACCATGAAAGAAGTTGTTAGAAAAGAGGTTGTGAAATTATTAGAGGCGGGGATGATTTATCCCATCTCCGATAGCGAATGGGTGAGCCCGGTGCACGTGGTTCCTAAGAAGGGTGGATTGACAGTTGTGAGAAATGAGAAAAACGAGTTGATTCCTTCGAGAGCGGTGACCGGGTGGCGAATGTGTATTGATTATAGGAGGTTGAACCAAGCAACAAGAAAAGATCACTTTCCATTACCTTTTATGGATCAAATGTTAGAGAGGTTAGCCGGAAGAAATTTCTATTGTTTCTTGGATGGTTATTCGGGATACAATCAAATATCAGTGAATCCGGCGGACCACGAGAAAACTGCTTTTACATGTCCTTTTGGCGTTTTTGCATACCGAAGAATGCCATTTGGACTATGTAATGCTCCTGCAACATTTCAAAGGTGCATGCAAGCTATCTTCTCAGATTTGATCGAAAAAAGCATTGAGGTGTTCATGGATGATTTTTCTGTGTACGGGTCATCATTTGACTTGTGCTTGAAGAACCTTGATGTGGTGATGGAGAGATGCATTGAAACAAATTTGGTTCTCAACTGGGAGAAATGCACTTTCATGGTGACGGATGGGATTGTTCTTGGCCACAAGGTTTCTTCAAAGGGGCTTGAGGTTGATCCGGCAAAAATCGAGGTTATTGAAAAGCTTCCCCCTCCGGTGAATGTTAAAGGCATAAGGAGCTTCTTGGGACATGTTGGGTTCTATAGAAGATTCATCAAGGATTTCTCCAAGGTCGCAAAGCCTTTGAGTAATTTGCTCAACAAAGGTATGGAATTTAATTTTGATGAATCATGTCTAAAAGCTTTCCTAGAACTTAAAGCAAATTTGACCACCACACCCATAATTGTCGCTCCTAATTGGTCGCTTGAGTTTGAACTCATGTGCGATGCGAGTGACTATGCGGTTGGTGCGGTCTTAGGCCAAAGGAAGAACAAACAATTCCATGCTATACATTATGCGAGCAAAGTTTTAAATGAGGCACAGGTTAACTATGCCACTACCGAAAAAGAATTGCTCGCAATTGTATTTGCATTGGAAAAGTTTCGCTCTTACCTCATTGGTTCTAAAGTGGTGTGTTATACTGATCATGCCGCAATCAAATATCTTCTCACCAAGCCTGATTCAAAACAGAGGCTTATTCGGTGGATTCTTTTGCTTCAAGAATTCGATCTTGAAGTGAAAGATAAGAAAGGTACAGAAAATTTGATTGCGGATCATTTGTCTCGGTTAGTGAATACCGAGGTGACAAACAATGAAAAAGAAGTGAGGGAAGAATTCCCCGATGAAAAACTGTACATGGTACAAGAAGTTAGACCCTGGTTCGCAGATATGGCTAATCATAAAGCATCTGGCTGGATACCGGAGGATCTAACTTGGAATCAAAGAAAAAAGTTTTTAAACGATGCTAATTTTTATGTTTGGGATGATCCTCACTTGTTTAAGTTGAGTAGTGACAATCTTTTGAGAAGATGTGTCGCGGATGAGGAGACAAAAAGCATTTTGTGGCATTGCCACAATTCGCCGTATGGTGGTCATTTTAATGGTTTGCGTACGGCCACAAAAGTCCTTCAATCGGGATTTTGGTGGCCTACTTTGTTCAAAGATGCTTACCACCATGTTGCCTCATGCGACAGTTGTCAACGAACTGGTGGAATAGGGAAAAGAGAGGAAATGCCCCTCCAAAGTATTGAAGAAGTAGAAGTATTTGATTGTTGGGGCATTGATTTTGTTGGACCTGTAATACGGTGAACTGACTTTTACTTTTTATAAGCAACAATGTTGCGGTGAGCAAGAGTCGCCACCGACTTTTATTTTATCCAATTAGGAAAGGTATAAAAGAACAGGAAAGACCTTTTTTGAAAAGAGATTGAGTTCGGGGGGTAGGTTATGAAAAGGGAAGGTGTAAGCACCCTTTTCATCCGTAGTTATCTACGGGCTCTTAGTTGCTTGGCTCACTTTTGTTTGAAATGTTTGAAAAAAGGTGGCGTGTGTGTTTGGAAAAACAGTTTGATTTTGAGAATCTCTGAAAAGACAATGTTAGAAAACATGGTGTGAAAAGCGTTTGATTTGGTTTGTTGTGAGCAAGCACTTAAGAGTTCCTACCCTAGTTCGTAAAGTCTTTCCCATACTTTAAAGTTTTCCTTGGGCGATAGTACTATCCATACCATTTGAGGGTAGGTAGTCCTATACATTGGATGTGCGGGTCATCGAAGGGTCATCGAATCGTCATAGAGACTATCCATACCATAAAGAGGGTAGGAAGTCCTATGAGATGTGAATAGTCATAAAGGCAACCAGTAGGGATACCTTAGCGTTCGAAGGGACAATCATCATTTAATCGAAGGCAACTCGAGGGACGAGATCATTTCATCGTAGGCAACTCGAAGGGACTATGATCTTTATTCCAAAGGGACATTGATGATTTTGAATCGTAGGCAGCATATGCTAAGGTATCCCTACGCTCGAAGGGACTTGACTATTTTGATCGAAGGCAACTGAAGAGGGGTTACCCTAAAGGTGAGTGAGTGCAAGTGTGTTGATTCAGATATATTATCTTGAGGTTAAATTAGCTAGCGATTGCTTTTATTATCTTATATCATCATACAAACCTAAGGCATTCATCTAAGCAATAGAATACGGAAAAAAAAAGTGCGGGAAAGTAAATAGACTTATTTAAATATTTACATTTTAGACCTATATACATTCTAATATCTAGATAAAAGCAATAAAATAAACAAACACGCGCCATACACGAGATTTCGAGATGAGAGAAGAAATCGGGAGAAAGTAAAATATTTTTGTTAATTAGAATCCTAATTTAATTAAACTAATTCTAGTATTTCCCCAAAAAGGACCGAGTTAAAAATTTAATCGAAAACATAGAATTATTTTTGGTATTTTTTTTTTATAATCAAATATTTTAAACATGATTAACCAACTAAAATAAATATCCTCATTATCTACCCTAATCAATTATTTAATAAAATTACCAAACAAAAGATTATATACATACTTCTTCTAAAATCTAAATTAAATTAGTTGTTGAAACTATTTTTTTTTGATTTTATATCATTAGGGGTTAATTTATTAATTAATTAATTAGTTAATAAGTGAAATTAGGTTAGTTTAAATAATTAAACAAAAAAAACAAAGCAATTAATGATAAAAAAAAAACGAGTGATCCAGTATGATGGATCCATGATGGTCCTCAGTAGACCTGTCTCCTGATCCTTCAGATCTAGTTTCAATATAGATCCAGCGGCTGGGATTGGAGACTGTACGATGCACCTGCATGAGCTAGAAACGCCTGATCTGTAACAAGCAAATGTTGTGAAAAAATAAAGGTCGTAGTGAGGGATCGAGCCTGGGACACCAGCATTACCAACCTTCCGCTCTCACCAATAATGCCATCAGTTTTTGTTGTTAGTGAACTGGATCATGAAAATAAATATAATAACATACGCGTAAATCAAAAAGTCAGAATGTAGACCGAGTGGACCCCATTGTTCAACGAATAAACCAATCGTGAACGGAGAGAGGCAGTGCACGGTTGACCGGCCAATAACTGAGATGCACGTGTAGTCAATGTTTCAAAGATCCTGTTCATCATCTTCATCAAGGATACCTGCGGATTTTTCCATGGAAGTTGCTGCGCTTTTTCCTGCGAATTTTCATGAGTATTCCTATACAGATTCAAACTAAAAAAATACACGTTAGAAAAACTCAAAGGGAACCCAGATCCACTCAAAATTCCCTCCTGGTCATGAATATAGCATTAGTTTTCGATGAATCTTCTTTCATCATCGAATTCGAAGGTGGAGCTCCCTTATGCCCTAACCATGGCAAACTATGATCTATGCGTTAAAGCTCATGTTTAAGGGTTCAAACCTCTTCTAAACCAAGCCACAAACTCAAAAGAACGGTTATATTACGTTAAAACATGCAAAAATATGAATTACAAAAATTCGATTTGTATATGAATATGATGAACGTGATACATGCATTCCGGGTGTTATGAAGCTTAGTTATTGATTAACCTTACCCTTTAGTACCTTTGAAGTGGATTGGGATGGTTGCAATGCTTTGAAAATGACTGGAGTAGTGTACACGAATTGGCCTCTTTCTTTGAGAATTTTGCAACTATGATGCTTGCCTCCTTGGAAGAATTTCGTCGTCCCCTCTTGTGTAATGTTTGTGCATATATATGACCATAGAATTAGGTTAACTCTTATGGAAAGAATCAAGCCTTTTGATTGAAAAATATTTGACTTCATTTTTGTATTAAAACTTTCTTTCTTGGATTGCATTCTATTTCCATGCTCTTTCCACGTATTATTGGTCTTCTCAATCAATTTAAATTGATCAAATATTTATGGAATCCATCACATAATATTTCTCATTATTCATCCATGATTTGATTTTCATTGAAATTAAATAAATAAAATCAACTATAAGTGAAACAAAAACATGGAATAAATAATATTTGATCTTATGGGCCCTTTGGATGATTAAAATAAAACCTCATGAATTAAATCAAATATCTTTATATTTACTTGATTTATTTAGATTTTAAATAAATAAAATCCAAATAAAATAAATAAATATCATAAAAATAGGGATCCTTTGAAGCATATGGGAAACCATGAAGTCCACTTGAGGTGTCAAAAATCTCTTTTCATTGAGAAGAAACAAAACCCTAATCGGGGCCCTTTTGCCTAGGAGAAGGATGAGTATGCTCAATTCTTGTACAACCTTGTGAATTAGAAAGTCATGTGAGTCAAAATATCATGGGCAAATTTTGGGGTATGACAGGACCCTTCCCTTCCTCTATGTCAAATGAATACATCTTGGTAGCTGTGGATTACGTGTCTAAGTGGGTGGAAGCGATTGCTTCACCCAAAGCGGATGGTAAGACCGTGATAAAGTTTTTGAAGAAAAATATATTTTCGCGGTTTGGCTCGCCAAGAGTATTAATTAGTGATGGTGGATCTCATTTCTGTAATGCTCCGCTTGAAAAAGTGTTGGAGCAATATGGAGTAAAGCACAAGGTAGCTACTCCATATCATCCACAAACTAATGGGCAAGTTGAGAGGACCAATCGAGAGATTAAGAGAATTCTAGAGAAAACTGTGTCTAGTTCTAGGAAGGATTGGTCAATGAAGTTAGATGAAACCTTGTGGGCGTATCGGACCGCTTTCAAAGCACCGATCGGTCTGACACCATTTCAAATGGTGTATGGTAAAAGTTGTCACCTTCCCGTAGAACTAGAGCATAAGGCATATTGGGCCTTGAAGCTTTTGAATTTTGACCACAAGTTGTGTGGAGAGAGAAGAAAAACCCAATTAAATGAGTTGGAAGAGATGAGATTGCATGCCTATAAGTCTAATTCGATTTACAAAGAAAAGACCAAATTCTATCATGATAGTAAGATTAGAATGAAAGACTTTAAGGTAGGGCAATTAGTTTTACTCTTCAATTCCCGGTTAAGACTTTTTCCGGGAAAGTTGAAGTCTAAATGGTCCGGACCGTTTTTGGTCAAAGAGGTTAGAAGTCATGGGGCTATTGTGATAGAGGACCAAAAATCAATGCAAGAATGGGTAGTTAATGGTCAGAGGTTGAAGGTTTATCGAGGATGCGATTTTAATCGTGAAACTTGTGTTTTATCGTTTGGTGATCCTTGATTGCCTTTGACCGTCGAGCTGACCGACGTTAAACAAAGCGCTTATTGGGAGGCACCCCAATTTGTAAATATTCAGCTTGATTTATGTGTTTTTTACCGTTTATGTTTTTTGCGTTCTGGTCGAGCCAAAATCAGTCTACCGGTAAAGTTTCACATGCTGGTAGAAAGAAAAAATTTTCTGTGTTCTGTCAAGGGCGCTTAGCGCGCTCCTAGCCCGCTTAGCGCGCTTTTGAAATTTTGGAACCCTTCGTTCCAGAGACTTGCGCGCTTAGCGCGCTTCATACCCCGCTTAGCGCGGGTTGGTTTTCAAAAAAAAATATATATATATTTTTGATTTTGGGCCCTTTGTCTTTGACCCGGCCCAACACGAATTCTGGGTGAGGGAAGTAGGGTTTGGAGGTTTGGTTGCCTCATTTCCCCCATTTTCTTCTCCTAGCTTTCTTTCTTTCTTTCTTTGCTTACTTTTTGTTTTGCTAATTAATCAAAGTTCTTGTGCCTTCTTCATCATCACCAAGGTAATGTCTTCATCTTCTTCTTCTTGTTTCTTTTCTCTTATGCTTGCATTATATATTAAGGTTTAATTTGTGATTTTAGGAATATATGATTTGGTTAGGGTTTTGTAAATTGAAAACATAGTATAGATCATGTTTCCTGTGCCTTATAAGTGTTTAATCTGAATTTGGGTGTTGTTGAAGCATGGCTGAACCCCTGGTTCGCAGGGGATTTTTTCTGCAAATCGCAGAGCCCGCTTAGCGCGGTAGGCGCGCTTAGCGCGGTCTGGGGATTTCAGAAAAATCCCCTCTTCTGCCTGTTTTTGTTTGATGCAGGGAGGAGTGGAATTGTCTTTGCTTTTTCTTGGGCTGTTTATTATTTTTTTTGTGTTATATAATGTGTTAACATATTGGTTTTTGTGTGCTATTTCTTTAATCATTTCAGATGGGACCGAAATTCCTGGGCTCTAAGAAAAGAAAGACCGGAACCGAAGGTGGCAGTTCTTCTCAAGCACCTAGGGCTATTCCGTTTAATCAAAACCGTTTTAAGAGTCATGTTCAGGAGGCGAGGTATAAGAAGTTAGAGGTTAGGACATGGTGGCCAGAGCGAATTGTGAGGATCAATCCTGAGGGAACCTATGGGTGGTGTCATCGCACCATTAAGGAGTATGGTTGGCTTAGACTTTGTGAGCCTGCACCTAAGTTTCATTTGGAGATTGTAAGAGAGTTCAAGAGAGAAAAAGAAAAAAAAAATGAATGAAAAGAAAAAGAAAAAGAGAAGAGCTTTGTATATAGCTAGTTCTTTTAAAATAAAAAGATGAACTCTTGAGCAATAAAATTGTGTGATCGGTTGATAAGGATGTGTGGATATAATCATGATTTGAATGCTCTCTTAGGAATTGACCCCTTTTGTTTCAATGGCCTTGAGAAATGACACTTCCTTGTTAACCAACCCAAGTTTCAACCCTTAAGTCTTTGTGATTCTTGCTTTTACGCTTTTTATATAAATGTTGTGTAGATGATTGCATAATTAATTCTGGATGTTGGCGACATTGTTGTGTGAGTGTTAGGTCCTCAATTTTGTCTCTTACTAGAGAAGTGTGTAGGTTGTGATTCAATTTTGAACTTATTTTGTTTTAGGAGCTGTTTACATCAATTGTGTATTTAGTATTAGTATCTCAAGCATGGTATTATTTGAGCAAGGGTGAGATGTTGCTTGTGTGCTTATGGAATTTGAACCACCCATTTGTTCTTGTCTTAGCTTGTGCTCTCTTGGTTTTGCTTGTTGATTGTTTTTGTGTTTGTTTTCGTTTGAGGACAAACAAAGGTTTAGTTGGGGAGAGTTGTTAGTTACCAATTTGTGTAAATATCTTAGGTAATTTTTGGTAACTCTCAAGTCTTTTTGTGGTTAATAGTAGTATTTTATTGTCATTTGGTATATATTTATTCTTATATTTATATTATTGTTGAATAGTTCTTATCTTTGCAATCTATGTTGGATTTTGTAGTTTTTATAGATAATTGGAAGCTGGGACCATGGAAAAAGCACTTTGAAGATGTTCCAAGACCAAAGCCAAGGATTGCTGAAAAGAGGTAGCGCGCTAAGCGAGGTTGAGCCCGCTAAGCGCGCTTTTGAAGAAAAGAAGGAAGTTCTGGCAGAGAGTTCCGCGCTAAGCGAGGTCTGGACCCCGCTTAGCGCGGTTGGGCGGTTTAAGCAATTATTGATAGCGCGCTTAGCGGGCTGCACCGCGCTAAGCGCGGTCTGCGAAACTTTGTTTATTTGTTTATGGGCCAGATCACTTTTGTGAGAGTGGGAGATATTTTAGAGAGAAACAAGAGCAATATACACTGTAGCAAATATAGAGTTGAAGATTGGAAGCCTTGATCGTCGATTAATCGCCATTTGATGCTTGTTGATCTTCATCCTTACCTTCTTGTGCAAGCTACCATTCTCATGGATAGCTAAACCACTTTTGTATCAAGATAAGATGTAATCTTCCTAGCCTTTTGTATGTTTTTCTTGTGAATATATGTGTATGAACAAGTGATGATCAATATAGATGGTTTAGTTTGTTTATTAAAGCTTTTCCTTTGGTATAAATGTTTGAGACATCAATGTTTGTATCTAGACCTAACTAATCATCTTTCAAACTATAAGTTGCAGACATGGATTTAGAGTTTGATGTTTACTAAGTATCGGTTCTTAAAACGTTATTTGTATTGTTTAAACGGTGGAGAAATCGTCGGTTAAACAATACGGTAAATCTAACTATATCGTTGCGGACACGGACGATATAGGTGTCGATACGTAATTATATTGATCGTTAGCAAGTTCATAAGCATCTATTTATAAGGAAACATACAAATTTAGGTCGATGAAATCGAATCTTGATACATTTTCTTTAACTTAGAACTTTCATTAATTTACTCTTTGCTACTAAAAGAATTGAATGATCTTTTGCAAACCTAAAACTAAAGTAACATTAACTCAAGACAAAATAGGCTATAGAACGGCGGTGATATCGCAATAATCCCTGTGGATACGATATAAACGAAAAGTACACCACAATACTCTTTCAACAAGGGTGGCCTTTAAGAGCGCTTTTTTAGGAAAAAGCGCTCTTAAAGCCCACCCTATAAGAGCGCTTTTACAGAAGCGCTTTCGTATGTTGCGTTTTTTTTTTTAATTCATTTTTATTAATCTTTGGCAGCGCTTTTACTTAGAAGCGCTTTAGTAGGTTTGTGAGGTTTTTTAATGTGCAGCCTGTAATTTAATCCTCCCAGTCGACCTGTAATATTTTCGACCTGTAATATTTTCGACCTGTAATTTATTTTCGACCTGTAATTTATTTTCGACGATATTATTTCAGCCATCAGTAAGACAATATATATACCAAAATTATATATATACATCATATATTACAACATCAATAATGTTATATAAAATTGTAAGTAAATCGACACAAATCCTACATGAAAAAGTGCTTAATGTAAAAATGACTCAAATCCTCTTTTATTTCTTCCAACTTAAGTTTCGGGTATGTAGCGGCACGGAATTCGTCAAGGTACTACAAAACAAAAAAAAATATGAATGATACATTTAGTTAAATGTAATAAGTTATATGAAATTATCTTAAGTTATAAATTCATACCGTGAGCGGAATCTCTAATTGATTTGCCTGAAGGATTTCTTTTATATACCTCAATACAAAGTATCCGCAATCGTAACTGTTTCGCTGTTGCGGACACTACATAGAAAAACAAATAAGATTCTATAGTTGTGCATTGTTTTATCAAGTAGCATAAATATATTATAAGCAACATTGTGAAAAATAATGTACCTGCACTTGGATCCAAGTAATGTTGCTAGATTTAGTTCGGGATACCTGTGCGTCCCGTTGACTTCGGAACACTTGTATTGATCTAATTAACAAATATATAAAAGCATATGTTTAGATCAATCCCACAAATAAGTAAATATATATATAAATATACACGAATATATATTTAGAACGATCCCACTTACAAATCAACGATGTCCTTCATGGCCTGATAATTGGTCCATTCACCGTTTACCGAATTCAGATAATACACGACTTCCTTTATAGGGTTGATAGCAAGCAGCAACCAGTGTGCTCTATAAATAAAAACAATAGGTTATATGAAAATTTTGCTATTAACAAAAGAAACAGAGATTAGATGAACAAAGAATGAGAAACTAACCCTACTGGTCGGGTATTATACGCCCAAAGATGCAGACATTCTGTGTTGCCGGTGGACATGAATCTATCGACTAATCGCTGTCTAACTGATTCCCGTTCCGAAGCAATTGCCATTCCGCTGCAGTGGGCGGAAGACACGAAACGGAATCTGTTAGACAACGGAGTCCCGCGCAACACTCTGTCATACAACAACCTTAAATAAAAACATAACAAACATTAGATTATTTTCATTGAAATGTGTAAATAAATTATATTGTGAGACTAATTAAATAATATATCGGATGAGGGAATATTACCGGATGTATGAGTGCATGTTATTGACGCCTAGTTGATCATGCTTAAAAATCTCCTCCAAGTCATCAAGTTCAATAAGTGACTTGAATTCAATACCGAAGACACTCTCATCCATAACGATTTCACGTAAAGCACCGTCCTTCAAATCGGACATATCAACCATTGTTGCGAGCGTCGACCGGTACCGAGGCACAAAAGCACCGCCTTTTTTTCCCGCTGGCTTCGGAGGACCAGTGGGTGGTACGGTACGAACATGCTGCGTCACTTGTTGTGACTCCCGAGCGGATGCCTAAAAATCATATAAGTTAGGTAAAATATAAAATCATGCAGATTTAGATTCAGATTAATTATTAACACTTTAAATGTACCTCTTTTAGTGATGCAACAGACTCCTCCTCCTGTAAAATCCCTTTACCCTTATTTGCGGGTTTTATAGGAGCAATCTAAAATTAAAATGTAAAAAATAGTTAATAAACGGTTTAGAATTGACATTCGAAAACTAAATGATTTCTTAATCGTTTTCAATATACCTCATCACTAATGACAATGAGCTCCGAGGGCCATGCAACAAATGATCCTATTGCATCTCGCAGCAATGTCGTCTCTGAGACCAAGTCAGGTACCGGTAGCATCGCATCATGATCTACTACAACATCCACCGATACTTTCAGGTGTCCATCCGGGAGCGGTCTATGGTGAAGTAAATCTCCCACAGTGTTGTGCACTTTTCCCTTGCCAACTAGGCGATAACACGGTGCCGATAAGAATAGTTGGCAAGAAGAAATGCCCTAAACCAATAGTAAATATAAAGTCATTATCGTTAACAAAATAGAACAATTTGTAAGGAAATAGAACAATTTGTAAGAAATACCTCGGGAAATTTTCTTTGACCGTTGAAACTAGCTTTATCACTAGTTTCTCTCACCGATGCAGTATTGCACTTTTCTCTCATATACAAATCTTTATCTTTTTGCAATGCAGAGACTTGTGCTTGCAATTCCGCCAACTTTTGCAACACTTCTTCATTTGAAGGATTTCTTCTCCTAGGATTCTTGTAATAAGAGGTTGGAGTCACACCATGACCCTTACCCCTCACCCGACCGGGATACTCAGGAGCATGTAGGGCTCTACTAAGTACGCTCCTATCATCATGATCCTCACCGGTGGACACCGATTGCGACAAGGTCTCCTGTAATTCATTTATATTTCAATAATTATTAGTGGAGATAAAAAATCATTTATATATTAAAAAACATTTGATTTAAATAAAGACACAGTATTATACTTACACATTCAGTATACACTCTCTGAACTTCGGGATCGACGGCTTGATTCTTGCCCACCCGAGCTTCCCTCCACAACACATGTACAGGAAGTGAGGTTTCCTCACTTTTAGACTCCTCCAACTATGCATTGACACAAATCGCAAAATCGTCAAATAAAACACATTTAGACAATTAATTAAAACGCATTTCTATTTACTTACAATTTTATCCTCCAAGCGTGCATATCCCATACGCCCTTTTTTGTATGGATATGCGGGTTTTGATGCTCTCGCGCTATTTGTGACACTCCTTTTCCGAAAAGCTTCATCTCTTTGATTTACAAACTTAACCCAATCTTCTTCATCAATGAAGATCTTATACTTTAGTGGTCTTCCCGGCGCCTCTTCAAGAAAGTTTCCATCTTTATCCTTAAGATAGTTATTTGTCAAAAAAGCTTTCCACCCTCTATATCTTTTTCCGGCCAAACTAAGTATGTACTTTTTACGCTCATCTGGTATGTCAAAGGTCCTCTGCAAAAAAACATACGCATAGTGTGTTAGTATAAGTAATGTAAACAATTTATCGTCAATATAATAACAACAACCATATATGGTATATACCTGAAGCTCTTCCCAAATCGCCTTTTTTTTATTATCCAAGTCGTCACTCTTCATATTCCATTTAGCTACGGAGATTGGAATATGCATACGAACAAGTGTACCAATGTAACTTGTCAACTTTGCAGAATTAGGACCAATTGGTTGGTTTTCAGAATTCCATTCCAAAGGGTATACTAATCCTGGGTCTCTATGTCGTATGATTCCCTTCATAATCGTGATGCCTCGTGCAACTTCTTTTGCTTCAGTATCAGGTGGAGCATTTGTATCCGGAGCATCTCTTTCTTGTGAGTTTTCTTGTGAGTTTGCAGGTGGAGCATCTTTATCTGAAGCCATTGAACCTGTATCAAACAAAGTAAAGCACATTAGTACACTATTAATAAGCTTACAATCTATACAAGTCAAACCATGCATGAACAAGTGTATCGGAAACGAAATCGGTACAAATCAAAATGAGCGTCAAAAAAGAAAGTTGTCGGAATTGAACGAAATTTACATGGCTATGGTAAAACGTCCCCACGGACTCAAAAATAAAGTCGGTTTTCTGAAATTCAGACCCTAAGCCCGACTTTTGATTACGGGCAGAAGCAAAACCGATAAAAAAACAGTCCCGAAATGTAAAGATAAGTGCATGAGCAGCTCCGGAATCGTCAAAATAGTATATTTACATGTAAAAAAGTCGACAAACGGATACATGGTTCAAAACAAATTAGTCGGTAAAAATTGAATAAAATAATCGGTACAAATTGAATAAAACAATCGGTACAAATTGAATAAAACAAATTGAATAAGTACTATACTATTGAATAAAACAATCGGTACAAAGTGAATAAAACTATTACCTTTATCACTAACGTCTCTTTCTTTTCTTGGTAGGATTGTGTTCAACGCGTCTCTTAACAACGCGGACGGTTGGATTAATCCAAATACCCTCATTATGATCATTTCTAGTACAAGATTCATTCTCATTTTGATCGCTTCTTGTACAAGAATCAATGCCAACACCAATATCACCTTGATCTTCAATGTTTTCATCAACTATTTTGTTAGATAAAAGCACTATAGAGCATTTCGTACTTGAAGGATCATTGACATAGAACACTTGTTTAGCTTGAGAGGCTAGAATGAAAGGCTCATCTTTGTACCCTACCCTATTGAGATCCACTTGCAAAAATCCTGACTTATCCATTCGTATGCCACTATTATTTTCAACCCACTTGCAACCAAATACAGGAATCTGAAACTTCGCGTAATCAAACACCAAAATGCGCTCGATAACCCCAAAATATGACAAATTTGCAAATTTCGGATTTAAGTCATTCGCACTTGATATGCGCATTGCTTCAGCCACCAAGGTAACACCACTATTTTGCATAGTACTTTTATCATCCTGTTCTTTGGTATAAAATGTGTATCCATTAATTGCGTATGCGCTATAAGAAAGCACAATTACAGTTGGACCATAGGCTAAGCATCTCAACCTTTCTGTTACTGAAGCAGGATCTGAACGATACTTTGAATAAATATGATCCCTAAACCACGGTATGAAACTTCGATTGTGCTCTCGTACTATCCAGTTCTCATTTCTATTTGGATTTAAATCTCGGAGAACAATCTTGTGCATTTCAACATACGGCTCAACCTCAATCTCATTGTGCAGAACATACAAGTGCGCTTGATCCCGTTCGACCATTGATACTGTCACAACTTTATTTCCAATTAGCCTTTTTCCTTCTTTTTTTCCGACAATATGAGACTTAGGGAGTCCAATAGATTGAACATTTGACAGATATTCAGTACAAAACTCAACCGCTTCTTCAACAACGTATCGTTCCGTAATACAGCCCTCCGGTCGACTTCTGTTTTTCACGTACCCTTTTAATATTTTCATATAACGTTCAGCAGGGTACATCCATCTCATATAAGCTGGTCCGCACAATTGTGTCTCTTTCACAAGATGCACGACTAGATGAACCATTATGTCAAAAAACGAGGGAGGAAAATACATTTCAAGATCACATAAAGTAACAACTATCTCTTTTTGCATTGTTGGTAAGATCGCGGGATCGACCACCTTACTGCAAATTGACCTGAAGAAGAAACACAGCTTAGTTATTGCGCTTCTTACTTTTTCTGGAAGAATAGAACGTATACCTATTGGTAAAAAATGTTCCATTATAACATGACAATCATGCGTCTTCAAACTCTTTAACTTGAGGTCTTTCATGGACACAAGTCTTCTAATATCTGAAGAGTAGCCTTCTGGAACTTTAACTTCACTGAGAAACTTACACAATGTTTTCTTCTCCTTTCTAGATAGAGTGTAAACAGCAGGTGGCAGATATGTTCGTCTTCCTTTTGTCACGGGTCCCAATTCAGTTCTCATTCCCATGTTTACCATGTCCTTCCTTATGTTAAGGCCATCCTTAGACTTTCCTTGTATATTGAGTAACGTACCTATGACGCTGTCAAATACATTTTTTTCAATATGCATAACATCCAGGAAATGTCTTACGTACAACGACTTCCAATATGGAAGTTCAAAAAAAATTGACTTCTTCTTCCACCCACCCTTGACAAGTGAATGTGCAAAAGGCTTGCCAAACTGAGTGCTCACATCTTTCACCTTTTCAAAAATTTGATCACCTGACAAAAAAGGCGGGGCTGTACCGTGTTCGGCCTTTCCGTTGAATGCTTTTCTCCACCCACGGTAGTGATGATTAGAATTTAAGAATCTACGATGGCCGAGAAAGACATTCTTCTGACAAAGCTCCAATCGTGTCGTATCGGTTTCATCTTCACAAACGGGACACGCCTTTTGACCTTTATTGCTGTACCCGGATAGATTTTCGTATGCTGGAAAATCATTAATTGTTCCAAACAACATCGCCCTCAAGTTGAAACTTTCCTTCCTATACCCATCGTAAACCTCCACACCGTTCTCCCACAAAAACTTTAAATCTTCGATTAAGGGTGCCAAGTATACATCTATGTCATTCCCTGGTTGTTTAGGCCCAGAAATTAGCATAGATAACATCATGTACTTACGCTTCATACATAGCCACGGAGGTAGGTTATAGATCATAAGAATCACAGGCCATGTGCTATGCGAGATACTTTGAATACCATGCGGGTTCATTCCATCAGTAGACAATGACAACCGAAGGTTTCTTGCTTCTTTTCCAAATTCAGGATATTCAGTATCAACTTTCATCCATTGTGGTGAGTCTGCCGGATGTCGCAACTTTCCATCAATAATTCTTTCATCTGCATGCCAAGTCAAGTGTCTTGAATCGGTCTCACTACGATACATGCGTCTAAATCTCGGAATTATAGGAAAATACCATAAGACTTTAGCAGGAGACAACTTTTTCTTATATCGAGGGGCACCACATTTAGGACACTCATTCAACGCTGCATACTCGTTTCGAAACAAAACGCAATCGTTTGGACATGCATGTATCTTATCATAGCTCATGCCAATAGAGGACAACATCTTTTTGGCTTCATACGTTCGATTGGGAAGAACATTATCCTCTGGTAGCATATCTTTCATAAGGGCTAATAACTCTGTGAAACTTTTATCCGACCATCCATTGTCCGCCTTTAAGTTGTACAACTTTAACACCGCAGACAATCTTGTGAATTTTGAACAACCATCATACAACAGTTTCTCTGCATCGCTTACCAACCTCTCAAACATTTTGGGACAATCCGCAAGATCTTCTTCAAGCGCTTCTGCAATCTCTTCGACTCGATCGCAATCGTATGTGTCTGTGCAATCGTCGTTTGAAGCATACTTCCTATTACAACTCGACCCAGCATTCCCGTTACTTTTCTCACCATGCATTGTCCAACATGTATAACTTCTATCAATTCCAAACCGTAGTAAATGGGATCCCAACTTTTTCCCGTCAACCTTATCCCCATAACAGCAACCCAAGCAAGGACACGGCATTCGAAGCGGGTCTTCGGAGTGCGCAACCGCAAACTCAACGAATTTCCATACCCCTTTCTCGTACTCTTTCGACAATCGGTTTGATCTCATCCATGTCTTATCCATGACTTAATTAAGCTAAACAAAAACGGTCAAACTTTCACTCTTCACAAGTAACCCCTATGGCGAATTCAATTCACAAAGTTAGTAAGTACATCACTTAACGATTAACGAAATTGATATCATGTCGGAATAATGAGTATTACTTAATATAATCTAAAAGTTACAAAGTTAGTAAGTTCATCACTTCAAAATCAGAGAATATTCCACATGTCGGAATAATGAGTATTACACTCATGTCTTAAATAATTAAGCTAAACAAAAACAACTAATTATTTAGGAACAGAACGGTATAATGCGTTTCTGTCAATAAAACGCAATGAATCAGAAGCAATAAAACGCAACATATTACGGAATGAATCAGAAGCAATAAAACTCAACATATTACTTTGGCGAGAGAGAACAATATATTACCTGTATAGTAGTAAGCAACTTGTAGACCCACACAATGTAAGATTCTTGAATGAGATCAAACTTTCACTCTTCACAAGTAACCCCTATCAATACAAAAAGAATAAGTCACAAATCTATAACATTGACAACACTAGAAATTGTGTCAATGGAAAGCAATTAATTACCTGTATAGTAGAAAGCAACTTCTTGAATGAGATCAAACTTTCACTCTTCACAAGTAACCCCTATCTAGCAAAGATATTCCTAAAAAATATAAAATAAAAAACTTAATTGAAGAATATAAAAATTAGGTCATAATCCATAGCTTAAAAAAATCAGCATTGTATCATTATGTCAAATTCATTCAAATTCAAGTAAACTCACAAACAAACACAATTTTCAAACCAAAAATGAAACAAGATGCAAGAAGTCACATTGTACCATGAGAAATTGGGTTCAAAACAAGTTCTAAATCCCTAAACCAACATCCCGGACAACCATGATATACGTATAAATTGGCTCTCAAAATTCACTTCAAACAAGTTCAAGATGAAATAATGTAAAATTTGAAAGAGAATAATGTGAATGTTTCCCATCTCATTTCATTTCAGAAATAAATAATGTGAATGTTTCCCATCCCATCTCATTTGAAAGAGAACAACGATCATGTTTTAGAATAAAGATAGCATTTTCATTCTCAATCCCACAAATAAGTAAATATATAAATATACTTCACGAAATAGTATGCCAAAGTTTTCATGTAATCAAAATAACAGTAGAACTTCAAAACTTATACTTTTATATAAAACCTCACGAAACATTGTTCCAATAAGTCAACAAAACCTGAAGCATAACTACCTAACTTAAGTATACTTAAGTATAGTTAAGAGCACAAACCTGAACTAAGGAGAAAGAAGAGTGGTGATATATTGGGAACAAGGTTAAGCAATTTTCTTTTAGAGATTCAGATTCTGCAGATACAAAGAGACAATAAAACAAGATTATAAAAATTGTCTCACCAAATCACCATCTCAAGTAAGAAAATATCATAAAAGTAAGAAAATATTCAATGAAAATTAAACACTCTAAAGACACTTAATCAAACATGTAATATGCTTCATTCTCAAATTGCAGTGCAACCCTTAGTTGAAACCCTTAAAACTAAACCCATAAATCATATTACCTTGCACAGTCAGACGGAGGAGAGAACGACGGTGGTGGCTGGCGACGGAGGGACGAACGTGGTGGCTGGCGACGGAGGGACGAACGGTGGTGGATGGCGACGGAGGGACGAACGGTGGTGGCTGTGGCTGGCGACGACGGAGGGTTTTTCGGTTGCAGAGAAAGTGAGAAACAGTAATAAAAAGAAAACGAAAGAGAGAAAGTGAGAAAGTGAAAGCGTGTTTTTGTTTTTAATTTTTACTAATAAAGGCTACTAAAGCGCTTCTGAAAAGCGCTCTCATAGCCTGGTCTATACCAGCGCTTTTTAGCAAAAAGCGCTCTCATTAAACCCCCCTATAGCAGCGCTTTGAAAAGCGCTCTCATACCCCCCCTTACCAAAGCGCTTTTCAAAAGCGCTCTCATACCCCCCCTTACCAAAGCGCTTTTGAAAAGCGCTCTCATACACCCCCCTACCACAGCGCTTTTCAGAAGCGCTCTCATACCCCCCCCCTCTTTAAGAGCGCTTTTTTAGCGTGTTTTTTTATTTTGTTTTTAGTGCAACCTATAAGAGCGCTTTTTACTAGAAGCGCTTTAGTAGGGGTGCTGTTAAAAATTAAATTTGGCGTAGTGATAAAAAAAATTCATTAATAATAATATATAAGATAACCATGTGTTGTTACCGGTAGGAACTCAAACATGAACATAAATTAGTATTACTCAAATTTGGACAAAGCTTATCCACTAAAAATTTAGTCTTAGCTCATAGTAGAAAATTACCCTAAATCAGTTCTCACATAGGTGAAGATCTAGAAAACATTTTTGATATTTAGGAAAACACTTGAAGTAGTGCATAACAAAATCCAATTAAGTTTGTAAACTATAATTAGAAGAATAACAGTGACTCATGCAATAACCAAACAAAAAACCTAATCAGGTTATTTTAAGAGCATACAAAAACTAACATTAAGAATATGCATCAATATATAATCGAACAAAAGCTTTCAAGTTTTTATTGGGGTGGTGTAAAAACAGCATACAGAATGAGTTCAAAAAACGAAGTTACCAATAACAATCTCTATCCAAAAATAAGACAAACTGAATATCTAATAGAGCTACATGTGTACATATAAATTTCTACTACGACCAACTGATAATCCCCTCAAGCAATCATTCTAGCAGCTCCTCACCCAAATCAACCTCCCCGGACCCGGTCCCGTAGCTAAAGGTTCATTTGAAATGCTTTGTCGGCACAAAATGATATAATTATTGGACCAACTAAATCACCAGCAGCGCATCCTGGTAAATGGAATCTTTGTTAGTCTAAGCAAAAATTCAATGAATAGCATAGAGTGATTCAATTCCTCCACTCACCTTTCCTTTTGATGGACGACCGTCAATGTTCATTCGTCTGTATCCAACTCAGGTGTTGCCTGAGGTTTCAAAAGTATTTTCATTAGTTTTATGACTCAGAATATATGCAAAAAATAAATTAGTTTTATGACTCCAAGTATATCATAATTGAAGATTAAGAGATCAAATGTTACTTACACATCAGAAGTATTCAACAAAGCGAGGTTCTTGGAAAACAATTGAGTGATATTCTTTTGTTGCAATGATAGCCATCTCATCCAAAAGGGCACGCCATTGTGGTTTTGATGACATAGGAGGATGCATCCCGTGTTCCAGGGTAGCTGCAGTGAAACGTTGAAGTGTTCTAAAGCACAAATGCTTATCTCTGAATGATTATTTGATAACTTCACCTTGAATTGTTATATGAAATGAGTTGTGAATAGTATCCGTTTACTAAGATAATATAGCAATATGAGTAGGACCTCTTCCTCTTCCAACTGTCCCTCCTCTGTCGTGGAACATCGTGAGCTTAACACTGAACTCCTCCACTGCATTTATGAGTTCCTATTGAGCCTTGTATAATTTGTCTCTGATTTTTCTCACAGTTGTTGGATCCATTTATGATCCTTGCAGAAACCTTAATAGCCAATTAGCATGTAAGATAAATACACTAAATTTTGACATAATCAAATTAAAAACTACTCAAAATATACCTGTAACTCCCAAAATTTACATCTACAATAACTTCATTGTCAATGCTTTCACCAATGGAATGACTTTTTCTCATAAACCTGGTCATAAAAAGATAGTAGCACACTGAAATAGAATGATCATCATACAAATAAGTTGAAGATATAACGTTCTTTTTTTTACGAGCTGCAATACACAAGATGAAAGTGCCGTTGAAAAAACACTGTTAAAATCTCTTAATATTGCTTGGCAACCTAGCTGAAATGTCAATAAACCGGAAATGTTAGAAAAAATGAATACATATAAATAATTTAGCCAACAAAGTGAACTGTTTATATTGTTAAATCATGAAAAACTGAAACTGCAACTACATGAGGTATACTTGAAATGAAGCCAACAAAGTGAATATGGTGTTTCCCTTTAGAATGACATCCACTTTCCTCATATAATTGGTACTGAAACATAAAAGAGCATATGTATAGAATTTTTACTATCGTAAGCAAACAAATGAATTAGTCAATCATAACACACATTTTATTGAAGTGCATATTACTTCCTTTACTTAAACATGATTTGTCATCTTAAATAACAAAACCTTAAATATGAATAATGATTTATAACTCAATCAATTGTTTGGTTCAGAACTTCACTCAAAATTTGGTTCTCCATGAAAATTTGGACACTTGTGAATTTCTGACCTACTGATGAATGAAAATGCAATAAAGTTTTAGTTAGAACATGAGAAATATCTTGAATCTGACAGAAGTAATAAAACCATAGATTCAATAGTTGATGACACTTTAAGGGAAATGAAAACCTGCATAATTCATAATTCAAATTCTTTGGCGGCAAGGATGTGAAATCAGTTCCAGACTTGCCAAAACATGCATAACATCAACCGTCAATCAATGCTTAAAACATAATACTTGTCTAAACCTGCATAAAATCTACATTTAATCAGTATTCATAAGTCATAATCAAAAAAATGTTTTATAATTTCACTAATCAGTTACCTTTTCCCCAAGCTTTCAATGATGTTACCAGTGATATGTCTTTCTAATAATAATTCATATTCATAGAATACAACAAACATAAGCAAAATATAAAATATTATAACCTGAGATTAGATTCTTTACCAGCAACATCAATATATTGGTGTGCCCATGACAAAAAGATCTACCGATACCGCCAGTAGTGTCATCGATCAGTTTACTTCTTTTCGAAATAACTCATACCCTTAACATCCAAGAAATTAAAAGACCAATTATTCCAACAAAAATCTTCAATTGCAGTTTGCAAAAGAATAAAAATCTAACAAAATGGAAAGAGAGTAAACTCAAGTTCACATTCCAACCCGTTCTTCGTTGAAAAGGAAAAAGAGTGCTTCTTCTAATAGTATAATGACAACTTCTCATATCCAGAGCATGCTACAGAAGAAATCAAATTTATTAATCTTTTTATCCCCAATAAACTGACATATATTTGTCAACTGCAACAGAATAATCAAAACCATAAAATATAATCAAATAACATACAAATTATTTCCTTTTGTAAGCAACTAACCTGGAGCTTATTCATAGCTAGTAGCTAAGCCAATCTTTCTAAAACTTTGAAGATGTATAACTATAGCTTTGAGAAGTTACAAAGTGACATCTTCAGATTCGAGTTCAATCGCTTTGTCGTCTTCGATTAGGACTTTGTTGGTAGTGCAAAGGGAGAAGAGGATTGCGATGATAATGGAAGAAGAAGAGGAAGACGATTGAGGAGGAAGAGAAGAAGAATAAGGAGAAAGAAGATGAAAGATGAGAAAGATAAAAGATAGAGAGAAAGAGAAAAAGAAAACGAATGAGAAGGTGAAAAGGGAGAAATAGGTAAAGGATGAGAGAGAGAGTAAAAAAAAGTAAATTTTGAATTTTGAATTTTGAATTAAAGGTGTAATTGGAATAAGAGATAAGACGAAAAGAATTGAATTAGAACATGTGACATCATCATTTGATCCAAACTCACCAAGAAAGGGCAAAAAATAACAGCCATATAATTGAAATAGAACCATATGACATCAATAGTTGGAAAAAAAAATTTAAGACACAAAATACCCTCATTTTGAAGAGGTGGCAAATTAAGAGGCAAGGGCATTGATGACTTTTCCAGAGCCATTAATGTTCTTATATGGTAGATTTATGAAAAAAATATTAAATCTTTTGAATGCGGCACAAAATTATAAATTCAAACTAAAGATTTAATTCTTTAAATTTTGAATACTTTGAATTTTAAAAATTGTTTTCATTAATTCTAAAATTATTTAATTAGTCTCATTAATGCAATTTAGTTGGTAGTTGTGTAGGAACATCAGGTGCAGGAGTGTAAGTTCGAACCCGCGACATTTCACTTGTTCATTTTTAATAAGGTGAATTTCAGCCACTTGACTACTCAACCAACAAAAATTATTTAATTAAAGAATAATTTGATGTATATATTAATATGTTGTGACAATTTTATTTATTTTTTATATATAAAAATTAAAAAAATATTGGTTTATCACCACCGGTATAGTCCGGATCGAGGGTCAGTTCTGACATCAAGTGGTTTCATCCCTCTCCCGATCGCAGTTGCGGGGGATCAAACTGTGGTCTTCCTACCAAGTTCAGCGTCAATCACCACTGAACCAACTAACGATTGGTATAAAAATGTAATCTTTATCTAATTTAAAATTATACTTTTAGCGTGATTATTCTCTTTGAATTTATTGTTATTAAGTTTTTTATAAGAATGTGTTTTTTTTAATCATGCAATTTGGATAAATTCATGAAATTTATGCTTTATTGTTAGTTTGTTCTCACACTAAGAATTATCAATAAATCTTATTATCATCAAACAACATCCTAAATAAATATGACATACATTGTAATAAGTAGTGTCTTGTAAGATTAAGACTCTCCCTATTTAGTTCATTAAAATATATAGTAATTTTAGTTAACTCGGTTGTTACAACAAGTTGCAAAAGTAATCACTTTTATGTAAATTTGATTAAGTCAAAATCACAAAAGATATAATGTATAATTGTTTATGCGAATTGCTATGATTGACAAAAAGGAATACAGTGTTTGGCCTAACAATTAAGCATAACTTTGATGGTAAATATGTGATAATTATTAATTTTATCCATGTGGGTAATGATCGATGTCAAATATGTATATTGTCTGATCAGATTTATTACTAATGTTTGGTTGTTTTGTGGGAGTACCACTTACAATTAATTTTTACTGTAAAAGATTATGAATTAATGGTGTTTTGGTATTATTCCAACAAAGTGTGATTTGGAGAATAAAGGTATGTGCCTCGATAACCTTTGTCTGTTTTCTAGTAGTATCTTGAATCAACATCTCATCTTTAAGCAATCTATCCAAGTAAGGTTTGAGCTAGGATACGTTAAAAACATAGTGAATTTAGATTGTAGGCAATAAATCAAGTTGGAAAGTCACGTATCTAATTACATTCAACAATTTAAAAGGTCACTCAAAATGTTTACATAACTTATGCATTCGTCTGCCCATCATATAATTTTGTCTACAACGTTTTGACTTTATAAACAATGTGTTTCCCACCTTACATGTACGACGTGTTCTTCATTGGTTTGCACAATACTTCACCATAATATGAACCTTTTTTTAAATTTTATTCAAACTTGTAAAATGTCGATCCTATCCACCAAAGCAATGTCCATGACTTGCAATTAAGTGGTACCAACAATGTAAGCTGAGACGGCTTGAGGTGGCCTTCCAAACATCACTTTGAACGGTGAAAATCATGTTGATTTCTATATGTTTGTGTTATAAATCCATTTTCCCATTGGAGGTAATGGCCTTATTGTTTATGTTTATTATGTATGAAACATCTAAGTATTGATGTACCAATTTACTGATAGTCTTTGTCTACCCATCACTTTGGGTATGTTAGGTGTTAGACATATGTAGTTTGTACCACTAAAATGAAACAACTCATGCACTACTACAAAATAGACTTTTTCATAACATCATATTACTATGGTCATTTTGTTAACCGTAGTAATAACTCATTTTTGGGCGCATTTTTTTGCTATTTATTAAAAGATATTTCACTATGGCCAATGCTAACAACTCAGGTGAAATGTACTCGAAGTGTAAGGGTTCAAATTCCAACACCAACAATTTTCTATTTTTTGGTTACAAATAGGGCTTGTCTTTATATTTCATCACAATTCGTATTATCAACTATGGCGTAAGGTTCTAACATACATCACTGTTTTTTATCAACTGTGGTGAAATGTTATATATAAGCGAAGTTATCTCGCTTCAGTACATAACAGTCGTTTCTCTCAAGACAAAACCCTAACATCTCTCTCACACATTTCTCTTATATATCCTAACATCCATTACAATTTTGACAACCTTTCTTCACAAACATTCAAAATGGAAACTCCAAACTCATGCAATGATCTTGTCTTATTCGAATAGTTACCTTTGTTGCATCAAAGCTTACGAAATAGTTACGTTACAGGTTAGTTTTCACGGTATATAATATAGCGTTTTTCATGTTTTAATAATTTATGTTTCCAAATATGTTTATTGGCACGTATAATACAACTTATTTCATGTTGTTTGTAGGATAATATGACCTAATAATTGGTTCACAAATGGGTTATGTTGCTATAAAAAAAAGTACAAAGGGGTGAAGCTAAAGTGAAAGTTGCAAACTTGTGTGAAAGATATTTATTCAAATTTAATACAAGTTTGTTGCTCTCACTTCAACTTCATCCTCCTTTCATTGCGGATGCCATTCTGAGTTACATACGTTCGTGAAACATTCTACAAGTTGATATGTCGTTCTTGTTTAATAAAAGTTTTTGATGTTGTTTCAGGTGTGTTGTTGTTGATAAAAGTTAGATGTTGTTGGTGATTTTGTTTTTGTTGATAATGTGGTTCTTGATAAAAGTTTTATGTTGTTGATATTGTTTTTACTGTTGTATGTTGTATTTTAATTAAGATGTGTGGTTGTCAATGAAAGGTGGATGGTGATGATTTAGTTTTTGTTGATATATGTTATTGTTGATAAAAGTTGTATGCATATTGATAAATGTTGATGTTGATGATGATTTATATGTTGCACGTTGTTGATTTTTAATGATATACCATGTATATTGCTACCCTGACTATTAGATGAGTAACTGGTGATATATGTATATTGCTACACATTGAAATGTTACATGTTTAGTGAATAACTGGTGAAATAAGTATTCCACATATATTATAGTAAACTCAGAGAACAAATCACCACGATTGAAAGAGATAACCATGGTAAAAGGTTATTTAAATAGCAAAAAATGTATTATTTTTCACTACGGTTATTTAAAACAACTATGGTTACAAGTAGCACATTTTCTAGTTTTCTACTACGGGCATTGGATCGTAGTTGTAAATAACCCATGTACAATCACACCCGACCTAACCAGAGTTGTTCAATTGTTATTATAGGTTTTTCACAACTGTGATTGTAACTATTTTTCATAGTAGTGGTGCCATAAATGACATTGAAAATTAGATCTTTTTCTTACACTATGCTTATTGGTATTCCATTTAAAGAAAAAAATTGTCACTTTATTTGCAGCAAAAAGGGTAAATAACAAACTTAAGTGGGTTGCCTTTGATAAGTGGTATACTACCACCAAGATCACAATGTTTGTTTCGAAGGAAGAGAACCCTACGTTGAAACAAAATGAGATGTTTCCTCATACTTTCTCTAATATTGGTAAGGTTTGAAGCAACCCATGTGGAAGGTTATTTGCAGGTTTGGTCTATTGGCACAATGAGATATCCTTGAAAATCTTAATTACATCTTTCCTCGTGTTGGAGATGACTAGATGTCTTATGTATTCCACTATGACATTTGAGACGAATGGAATTACTCTAATAGGACATGTTTAAGAGGTGTCGTGCTTGTGATAAATAACATTCCCTAGAAGAATAACACCCCCCGTAGGATTTGGAAATCCTTGTGGTAATTTAAATTATCCTTGACATTGCTAACTTTTTTTTAGAAATTCATAATCTTTGGCCAAATTCTCTCAAAACTTATATACAAAATCCATGTGAGGATAAATTTTACTAAGCATTCGAGTCGAAATAACATATTTGCCACCCTATAATATCATAAAAATATCCTTACAACTTGGCTAAGTAAAATTGTTACTTTTGTGTTTAAATTACTTCTGTCATTATATCATGCAAGATCCTTTGATTTGCACAAATAATAAAAGTGTTCCTTAGTAAATAAGTTCACCAATTTTTGAGTGTCGAAGCAATAACACACAACTCTCTAACAGATTTGGATGTTTTCAACATTCTTGGCACAAAATTCTAATTAAAATAGGAAATAGAATGGTGTTGTTAGATTGAATAGTATTTCTCCCCTCCATAACCTTTAAGCATCAGTTTCTACATTGAAATTATCCTCAAAATTAGGTATTATTAATAATGGTGTTTCAAAAATTACCTTCTTCAAGATCTCTAAAACAATGCTGTCTTCCTCACACCATTCAAAGGCATTAACTTTTAAGAGAGCTCTGAGGGGGTGCGACCATAATGGTGTAATTTTTAACAAACTTACTATAGAACATGTGAAACCAAGAAATCCTCGTAACTGCTTGACATATTCTGGTGATGGCTAATTGATCATGGCAATGATTTCGACATGGTTCGCTATTACTCTTTCCATATACACAATTTGGGCCAAATATTCAATTGAGTTTTGTGCAAAAGAACATTTTGACTATTTTAAGAAAAACTCACGATTAAAAAGACACTCAAACACAACCCCTAAATGGTGCAAATGATCATCAACTATAGAACTATAAACCTATATATCATAAAAAAAAACACAATTGCAAAACACAATTGGTAGGGTTCAAATGTAAGATTCATGGTAGCTTGGAATTAGAACTGGCGTTACATATTTTGAAAGGAATTACCAGGAATTCATAATGACCGTGGTGACTATGAAAAGTTGTTTGGTGGATATCGCCATTCTCCATATAAATTTAGTGGTACCCATAATGAAGATCTAGTTTCAATAACTAATGTGTGCCATACAAATCATCCAGAAGCTCACCAACAATTGGGATTGCAAAATAATATTTGGCCGCGATCACACTAAACACTCTATAATTTATACATAATTTATAGTTCTCGTATTTATTTCTCACCAGACGAACAAAGAGAAAAGTGCACTCGTGATATACTGGATGGCGTCATTAGTGAACATCTCTTGAATCCAAGCTTCAATCTCTTGTTTTAGAAGCGGGGGTAATAATGAAAACTGGTCATTACATATTTTTAAGCAATATTTTACTCTATTTTTAAATGCTTTTCCAAGTTCCGTAATGATGATACTTCCGAAAAGACGTTTGAAGTACGATGTATTAAATACACGATTCCGTAAGAAACAAATTTTTTTCTCCTTCATTTGGCCAAAGGGGGACCATGGAGTGGTCGACTCCCAAAACTGAGGCATCAAGCCCCCGCCTTACTGCACACCGACAAGGGCTTAGGGGCCCCCTATTATAGGCCGACCACATCAACGGCCCCGACCGACCATCAAGAAGGGGCCCCACTCTGTCTGCAATTTTTTAAGCACACAAAGATTATCATTCAGATGATCACAAGAGATTTCACCTACAAATGCATAAAACGGTTCTCCATATTTCACTCATAATGAATATCGAGTTCGTTATTTACCCCTCTCTCTCTCTCTATATATATATACTCTCTCTCTCTCTCTCTCTCTCTCTCTATATATATATATATATATATATATATATATATATATATATATATATATATATATATATATAGAGAGAGAGAGAGAGAGAGAGAGAGAGAGAGAGAGAGAGAGAGAGAGAGAGAGAGAGAGAGAGAGAGAGAGAGGACGCCAAATTGAAGTTACAAGATTCATATTCAATTTCACTACACTCTTCTTGCTCACATACTAACTTGAACGTTGGAGTGCTAACATTACTGATCCCCCTCTCCACCGTGTCAGAAACCATGATCTACCATCACCGTTGTTTCTTCACTCCTTTCTAGTTTTAGAACGGAACAGACGCAAATTATTTTTACCCATGACAATGCACATGTAAAAAAGTTTTGTCCATGGACAATGAACATGTAAAAAAGTTGTGTCCTTTAGTGCATAACTATTAATCTCTTATTATAGATTTTTTTTATAAAAATAATACGAGTATTATATATTTTTTTAAAAAATATATAATTATTAGACTAATCAAATACTCATGTGCAAATGATTAATTATATCAACTTAAAAACAACTCAAATTGAAAAACCCAACTTTAAATCTCAAGGGAAAAATTCTTAATTAAATTTTACTTTTTTTGAATTTTAGATCATCAAGAGGCCTTTCCATTAAAAACCAAATGATTAACATGAAAAATTTGAATATTAAACAAAAGAAAAAAAAATCCAAAACAAACCAAAATAGTAAAAAAAAATCACTTTTATATTTACATATGACTTTTTATTGAATATTACATAAAAGCGCTTATTTAAAAATGTTTAATTTAATATATTATAATTTTAAAATATACCAATTAAAAAGTTTTGATTTCACAGTTTAATTGATAAATTTTATTATTTGTATAAAACGGGTGTAACTAAGACGCAGGTGGTGTAGTTAGCCAAGGTAGAAATATAAATAGAGGTTGGAGATTTTTTTTATTCAGAATACTACATTTTAAACTGAAACAATAAAATTCTATTCGAGCCGAAAGAGATCGAGAATTAGGGTTTTAGCGTTTCTCGAAGAAGCGAAAAGATGAGCAGAAGTTTGGGTATACCGGTAAAGCTACTCCATGAAGCCTCCGGTCACGTCGTCACGGTGGAGCTAAAGAGCGGCGAACTCTATAGAGGTAACATGATCGAGTGCGAAGATAACTGGAACTGTCAACTCGAAAGCATCACTTACACTGCTAAGGTAAGCTTTTCAGTTCATCACTTTTCATTCATTCGTACATTTTCAGCAATTTCTGAAAGAATTGAGTAGTTGAACTCGTGGTCGGGTCAATTTGTAGATGCGGTGGTTGGTTAGGGTTTATGTTGTAGTTTAGGTCAACCTAGTAGGTTAGAGGAAAACCCTATTTTGACAGATTTAAGCATTTAGGGGGTTAAGAAATTGTTATAAAAATACAGGATCTTTGAATACTTGAGGCTTTTATTAGAAGAAAAAATAGTAGTGTAGCTGCTTAGTTTTGATAAAGGTATCATATAAACAAATTTTGTAATTGATAGTGGCCTTAGGATCAATGTGGTGCAACTGCTTTCAAGTTGGATTTGAACCCTCTATATGTTTGGGACTTTGGGTAAGTTTAGTCATAAGGAGGAGAGGGTGTGTGGAAAATATGGAAGGAAAATGGAGAGGAAAGATGAGAGAGATAAGGAAAGTTCAAACGAGCACAAGGTCCATACATAGCCTTAGCTGCTTTATCATAAAGCAAGAGCAGCTTCATGTGCTGTAGAGAAAATACCAAGCCAAAGCCTATTTGCTTTCTCACCAACATGTTTACCACTGATCGGCTCGCGAATCTCAGCTACCCATTTACCCCAAATCCTCTGTCTAACTCCTCTGAAATTGCAATCTGAATTCTGAGAACCACCTTTACCTCTCATGCACCCTTTTCTCGAACCTTTTGCAGGAGCTTTATGAATCTTTTCAGCTCCATTATCTCCACGTCCAAGTTTTTGCTGTTGCTGCTTGTTGTATTTCTTCCACTTCTCAAGAGTATCTTTCACTGAGTCCCTTCTTCCACCACTGCGTCTCTTGCGTGATTTCCTTTCTCTGCATCCATTTCAACAAGCAAATAAACATTAATTTTTTTGTTAACTTTCTATTAGCTCTCTCATTCAGAAAAACTTAAGCTAATTCGCAGAGAAAAAAAATCATATAATCTAGAAATAAGCATATGGAGAATCCATTTTCTACTATAGATATAGATTGCTTGAGATGAATTTAGAATATAAAAAACTGACCCAGAAGCAGTATCAATCTTCATACGCTTTCTGTTACTGAAGGAGCATACAACTAAGTTCTTTCTTATGTTTTTGTGTTTATAGTTTTGGATTATGTATTTCTTTTACGGGTTTAAAAGAGGTTTTATGATTTGTATATTGAACTATAGTTGCATGAAAGCGTCATCCCAAACGTCACTCTTGACTTGGAAACTAAGAAAAAAAATGTTGAAGTGATCAATTTAGTATTTGTGTTATTTTTATAACAGTGACCTTTCTACAAAAGGAAACATAGATTTTGGATATGATTGATGACATGACATCACCCATTTTGAGAATCTGGTATTGGATTGAAATCTGGATATTTAGCAGGTTATAGTCATTCTGGATATACTGTGAAAAAAGTTTTAAATTTTGGGATGTTGCGTTTAATATCTCTATTTCAAGTGTATTCCTTAAAATTCAGTGTATCCACTATAGTTTCTAATATTGGCTAATTCTTCTTCAGGATGGGAAAACATCACAACTTGAGCATGTCTTTATTCGAGGTAGCAAAGTCAGGTATGAATCACATGTCTTGCAACATCTTTATAACTTTATATTGTAAAGACGGTTGTATAATACAATCATATGCTGGTCATTAACTATAACTACATACATTCATATTTCTAGTAAGGTTGTATTGTATATTGCATTTTCTGTAAGGGAAGTTCTCTAAAGAGATGCTGATGTGGCAGGTTTATGGTCATACCGGACATGTTGAAGAACGCTCCTATGTTTAAGCGTTTGGATGCAAGAATCAAGGTACCTTCTCATTTAAAAGTGATCAATTACTCTATATTTATCCAACAGTGCTTTTATTTTAATGCCTTGTTTTAATGTCTTGAAGGGTAAGGGTGCATCACTTGATGTTGGTAGAGGCAGAGCAGTTGCAATGCGAGCTAAGGTACCTTTACATTCTTTTTTTGTTCCTATTATATCAGTATTCATCTTGCCTTTAAAAAATTGCTTGTTGAATGTCTTGCTGTATTCAGAATAGTGGACTATGACTATTATAGAATAAGGAGTTTTAAAATATTAGAAAAGGTATTAATTTCCCTTATAAATGTAACAAGTACCATTGCAACGCGGTGCTAACAACTAATTTACATTGTGCATTACTCCACCTGGACACGATGGCTTCTCTTGGACACATATCCTATTGTAATCAATAATGCAGCAGAAAGGAAAATGTTGATTCGGGGTTAATTCTAATGTTCAAAAATGGTTTTTTAATTTAGATCACTGCAGTGTTATCAAATTGCCCCGCTATGGCGGATATACATGGCGGTTTTTGAGCTGGCCGCAATGGTAAATATCAGCCGCTATTGCGGGTTTTTCCGCCATAATCCGCAATAACGGCGCCGCAAAGAGGATGTTATGGCTGGATTTTGGCTCTCCGCCATCCGCCATCGACAACACTGGATCACTGTTAGAAGTAGAATAGAAATCCAAGCAAAGTTTTCATCTTTTGACTTGTGAAATCTTTTTGGTAAAATCCTATTTGTATGCCAGGAAGAAAAGATATTTATATAAAGGAATGAATATCTTAAAATTACTAGGACCACTTGGATAGGATTTTTTTTCCAATCCATAATCTTTTAATTAGAAAAGCAGAGGAGTTACCATTTTGTCTAATTACATTGATGCATATTTCTCTCGTGTTTATTTTGATCAAGCAAAATTTTGCTTGGTTAGGAAATCCTTAATATTATGGATTATGAGATAGATATAAAAGAATCATATCTTTGTTGCAAATTTGGTTTTACATATCTGGTTTTGGTGTCATTGTGAACTTCGAGGTGTCTGTTTAGCACTTGAAGCCTAAATAGTTGGAGGACGTATCAATGTAACAAGTGTGGCATAACTATAAATGTTGTTTGTGCAGGCTCAAGCTGCTGGCCGCGGAGCTCCACCTGGTAGGGGTGTACCACCGGTGCGGAGGTGATCATCATATACCGTCTCTATTATCAGTGTCTGTTGGACATGATATTTAGTTCTGTTGTAGAAGTTTGTGATAGAATGAAATTCAAATTTGAACTGCTTATCCAGAATTAACAGACCACTCTTTATGGATGGTACTGAATGCCAAATTTATTCTCATCCTCTAATTTTGATGACCTGCTATTATCAATTTTCATAATTAGTTCAAAATGGTACCAAGATATTGTGAGTTGCATATAAGGATAGTTTGACAGCTCTCAAAACCTATTTATTTCTGTTTATGATAGATACACTTGGTTATTGACTATCTCTTAATAGAAGAGAGAAAATGCTTTAGGGTAATGCTGCTTCTTGGCATGAAGCATGCATGCTTTAGGAAGAACCAAGTATTATCATCAGAGCTTTCAAAAACTAAGTTCCAATGTACATTTTCGTAAAAAATGAGGTTGGTCTAAATGTTTGATGGGATTTTCAATTTTCAACACTTCTGCAATTGTGTTCAATTAAAATGAGTAAAGTAGTTGAATAAGGACGACGCTCTTTAAATATGTACAAGCTAAGATCAATCGTATTATGGTATTATCCTAGATCACCAATGTTGTCTCTTTTTAATTTTTTTGTTTTTGGTTTATCACCACCGGTATAGTTTGGTTCAGGGTCAGTTTTGACATCAAGTGGTTCCAATCCCTTCTCGACCGCAGTTGCGGAGATTGAATCGGCAGTTGGGGGATTGAACCGTGGTTCTCCCTACGAGGGGATCGAACCGGCAGTTGGGGGATTGAACCGTGGTTCTCCCTACGATTGGGGATTGAACCGTGGTTCTCTCTACGATTGGTTCCTCTTTTTAATTTAAATTTAACTGTTTTTATATAGATGAATTGATTTAAATTTAAATTTAGCTGATATTTTTATGAAGATGAATTGATAACTATCCCTAAAAACTTAAACACAGCTTTTAGTTTTTGAGTTTGAAAATTTAAATTTACTTGGCTTCTTTAAAGGTTGAACTTCAAATCACTAGAATATCCTTTCTCTAATACCAGAGTTAAGCAATTTTCCTTTTTGAGAAATCCCCAAGATACTCTTGAATTTATGTCTTCTACATATGAAGTAAAAATTATCTTATTGTTTTCAGAAGTCACTTTCCATTAACTCCCCAATGGTTTACCTAATGATATTTGATATTTTAAAATGAAATAACAAACCTCAACGTGTACATGATTGATACATAACAACTCCTTTTCCGTCTTCTCCGAAACTTAGTTTTCAATGATCAGAAAATTCACTTTGATTCAAGGACAAAAGAGAACAATGGACACAACAATTCTTGTTGCTAATGAATACCTTTCATGTCATGGACAGGAATAAATTGGCACACGAAATAAAATGATAAATAATCTTGCCCTATACAGTTTTGCGGTACAGATCAACCCATACCAAAAAAGAAGAGAGGAAATTTCAATTTAAATTGATTGAAAACTATTTTTCAATTTCTCTTTCAAAGAGAAAACGATTAAATTAAGAAGAAACGATATTGTCATCGATATTGTCATTCTAAAAATAATATTAAAAATGGAGTTGCTATCCACCTAAAATCATAAAAGAATAAATCAGCATCTTACACCTTTTTTTAAACTAAAAAATTAACCTTATCTTTTATCTTTTATAATAAGGGCAAATTGCACTCACCACCCTTGATTTATGTTGAAATGTCAATCACACCCCCTCTATTTTAAAACTCAACACTGACTTCCCCTGATTAATTTTTACCATACACTAACCTCCCTTTATTTCAATTTTAATGATTTAATATAATAAATCTCTCTTAACACCATTTACCTCTGCTAAAACAGAAGAGGTTCCCTTCCACTTTCCTTTACTTTCTTCAAGGTTTTACTAAACAATACAAACACCCCCTCTAATTTTGAATAAACACTCCCCTCAAATTATGATTGTTAACAACTTTAGCATATAAAAAAAAAAATCCTACACACGATTTTTGAAGTTCTTAAAATTATGCTCTTCCTTTCTACATTTTCCTCATCAATCATTTGAATTAGATTTTAGTTTTATCCTTTGTATTTAATTTTTTTTGAACTATTTAATATTTCCTCTAACATTTTTGTTGGGATTCTATATCTATAACATTTGAAAAATGAAATCTTGATACATTAATTTTGAGCAAGATAATACTGCCTTCTGAGTAGGCATTAATACATGTGTTATCAAGTTTTTAGCAGCATGGTTATGACATTGTGGGTTTGTTGTTAGGACAACAACTTGGCTTAAAATGCTCCCTAATATCCGAATAGATACCAATTTCATACTACAAATCTATTACAGAAACAAAAGTAGTAATAAAATGAAAGCGGAAGAAAACTTAGTAGCTGGAAGAAATTAAAGGAAAGTAGAAGGGAACCTCTTCTGTTTTTACTGAGGTAAACAGTGTTAAGAGAGATTTATCATATTAAATCATTAAAGTTTAAGTAAAGGGAGGTTAGTGTATGGTAAAAATTAAACAGGGGAGGTCAATGTTAAGTTTTAAAATAGAGGGGGTGTGATTGACATTTCAACATAACTCAAGGGCGGTGAGTGCAATTTGCCCTTATAATAATTACTTAGATGAATGAATAGTAATATAATTTATACTATTAAAATTTTTAATTTCTTTTACATATATTTTTTTCAATCTGTTTTTTTTTAATTTATAAAAACAATTGATTTATAAATATAAAAAATTATTTACATTAATACATAAATATTTATATATAAAGCCTCTTATAAAAAAAATATTATCGAAAAAATTGAATATTAGACCCACAGGTTACACATATATTTAACTCAACTAAATATACTTTAAATCTACATACAACACTCTCCTTTATTTTTCTTTATCTATCATTACAATAAATATTTCACCTTTATTTTTTAAAATACTTTTTTATTAACTATTTATATAAAGTTTATAATAATTATAATATGATAAAAGAATAGGATATGTTTTTTTATCAAGAATTTCAAATGTGAGCTTCAATGAAAATATGTTCTGTAGTGAAAAAAGTTAAAGTGTTCACATAGATATAAAGAAATGATAAAAAAAAAAAAGAGTTTCATTAATAGAAACATTGATCTTTTTTATTCTTCTTAAAAAAAATCATTAATAATTTATATGAAATCTATTAAATAATTACAATCTATTTAAAAAAAAGTATGTTTTTTTATTGAAAAAGTAAACCAATTGTTAAATTAAAGGTAAAGAAGAATGATCAAAGTATTGACATAATACTAGTTGAATAATAATGATTAAATAAATGAGTACCACACACATTTATATGATAAAGAGTTTCAATTAATGGTGTGAAAAAATTGACAATTCTTCTTCATGACATTCCGTTTACTCTTAAACAAAGTTCTTAACTACTCTTTTTCTTTTATCTCTTTTACTTTCCCCTTGAAACTCAAACTCACTCTTTTGTCCCCACTTCATATTTCATTTTCATCACTCAACCTAAAAACGTTACAAAAACCACCCAAAATTTAGTTCTAACTACACAAATATTCTTCCTCTCTCTTTATCAGGTAACTAAGAATAGCTATGCTAATTTAGGAATTGTGTTTTCAGGATTTCAATGATTTCTTCTTGAATAAGTTATTGTTGTTGTTGTTGTTGTGTTGAGGATTATTCATGTTTTGTTTTTCTGTATGATTTTTGGATGTAAGTTGAGTATTCTCGTGCAACTGCAAGGACTAATCCGTAATTGCTGTATTCACTATTGATTGGAAATCGAGTTAAACTGGAAGAGACGTGAATTATTTCCTCTACTTATTTTTTGAGTATTTTCAAATGGTTTTTTCAGTAGTAGGCTGGATTTTTTATAGGAATTTGTGATGCTTCTGATGACATGTTTTTCATGCAGGTAAGAAAGCCAGTTTTCGATATGGCTTCTACAGCCAAGGGTGAGAGGAAGATTGCAGTTGATCTTGCTTCATGGATGTTCAATGTAGTCACATCTGTAGGAATCATTCTTGTCAACAAAGCACTCATGGCTACATATGGTTTCACTTTTGGTATAATCATAATCCATTGACCTTTTTCCAATTTCCCTCTCCCTCATAACTGTTTTTGAATAGCTTATTTCTATGATCTTAGTCTTGTTGTCATGTTTATATGTATTTCTGATGTAATTGAGTTCTCGCATAGCATATTGTTAAATTTGTGATTATCTCTGTCAAATAATTGAGCTAAAGTAGTTAATAAACTTCAGTTAATAATGAAACATTTGAAAGAACCTGAGATTGAATCCTGGCGTAATCAATACCTCTCGGCCGAATTTTGGATTGCGAGAGGCACCTTTGCGAGTAATTGATATGAGTTTATGATTCTAGTCTTAGGATTTGATTCTGATTCTAATACATATCATGTACTATTATCGATGCAGCTACAACGCTAACTGGTCTGCATTTTGCCACAACAACCTTGTTAACAACTTTTCTTAAGTGGAACGGATACATCCAGGACACTCATCTTCCTTTGCCCGAAGTTATCAAATATGTTTTGTTTGCAAATTTCTCTATTGTGGGAATGAATGTTAGTTTAATGTGGAACTCTGTTGGTTTCTATCAGGTAGCTTTTGTAAAAGTATCAATATCATCACAGTTTAAATTTTTTTGTATCTCCTTGTAATAATAAAAAATATTGATTCTGTTTCTTAACTTTGTGCGATGAAAATTTCAGATTGCGAAGCTGAGTATGATTCCGGTATCTTGTTTTCTTGAAATTGTCTTGGACAATGTGAGATATTCAAGAGATACAAAGCTTAGCATTTCTCTTGTTCTCCTAGGAGTTGCTGTTTGTACTGTTACTGATGTGAGTGTCAATGCTAAGGGTTTCATCTCTGCTGTAGTGGCAGTTTGGAGCACTGCACTGCAACAATATGTAAGTAACATATGTTCGTAAGCTTATTCTAGTTCACAGCTGTCATAAGTTTTCAGAGGCCCTGTGTTGGTTGGTCATATTTTAACTGTGGCAAAACAAATAGGAGTCCTATTTTGCCACGCTTTATGAGTGGCATTTTGAGCCCTGTGTGGTATCCCGTCTTGCACGCTCTTAAAGACTGCTCTATTATAGTTCTTACTCTAATGTTTTATCAGAGTGTCATAATCAACGATTTTCTGGTCTGACATTTTACTTTTATGCTGGTTAGTATGTGCATTTTCTTCAGAAGAAGTATTCTCTTGGATCTTTCAACTTGTTAGGCCATACAGCCCCAATACAGGCATCAAGTTTACTTCTAGTCGGCCCCTTTCTCGACTATTGGTTAACAAACAAACGAGTTGACGCATATAACTACGGTTTAACATCCATCGTACGTCTCACTTTCTCTCCGTTGCTTAATTGACAAATACATCTCAAATACTTAAAATGATCTGTCAATGTTTGTCTGCAGTTGTTCATTGCTCTGTCGTGCACAATCGCGGTCGGAACAAACCTTAGTCAGTTCATATGCATTGGAAGGTTCACAGCAGTATCATTTCAAGTCCTTGGCCACATGAAGACTATTCTTGTCCTTACATTAGGATTCATTCTATTTGGAAAAGAGGGTCTCAATCTACAAGTAATAGTAGGCATGATCATTGCTATACTAGGAATGATTTGGTATGGAAATGCATCTTCGAAGCCGGGAGGAAAAGAGTCTCAGAGTAACTTGTCCATTCCTATTCCTACCACCAAAACACAAGATTATAAATTACTACCAGTAGAATCTGCTGAAACTAATGATGAGGAAGTGTAGAACTGTGTGGATATATATAAAGGGATGTGAAAATTGTGTTCAAGTACATTGGAAAATCTTTATATGATGTAAAAACTCCTCAACAATTCTCATAATTGGTTTAATACCCCAAATATTGTCCAATAATTTTTTCTATAGACATGAGTCTTTGTGTTGATCATAATCTCCATTTGAAATTGTATTGTGATAGTTAAGTTGTAACATCACTATAACTTATAAGCATGTGTCTTCTCAAAACACAACTTGTAGACATCTTCACCAAAAGCTTTGGGAAATAAGCAGTTTGATTATTTCTTGTCCAAGTTAGACATTCACAATTACATGCTCCAACTTGTGGAGGTATTATGTGTTGACATATTAAGGATGATTGTATTTGATCATGTCATAAATTAGAATTATAAAACAAATGTGAATAGCATAATCATACTTGATCTTGTGAAGAATTATAGGATAACTTTGAATGTTATAAATTTATTCTGATTAGCTTAAATTTAAACGACATGTTATTTTAGAAAAATAAAATCATACAATTCACGTTCTTTCAATAAACAAATTTCCCCTTAACTTTTAGAAGAAAAAAGTTGCGAGGACGATTGTTTTATCAACGAAATTTGACAAACAGATACACAGAAATATATATGTTTAAGAAAAAATTATGCATCTGTTAAATTTTTTAAAAAAAATAGTAATAACTAAACTTTATGAATTGTAATTAAGTTTTCTCTTTGAACTTTTAGGAAATGTTTGTTTAAAGGATTAAAATGACATTCGAATGTAACATTCGTAATGTGATAATCTGAAAATTCTTTGGTAGACACGAACATAAGAAATTCTCTTACACACAACCAATCACAAAATTTTAATTAATTAAAAAATAAATATAAAATTTTCTCTCTGGTTCATAATCACAAATTCACAACTACCTCATGAATCCAAATAAAAAAGAATTAAAATTTAAATAAAATAAAAAATTTCACTTCTTATTGATTGTTCCTAAGAATGAAGATTTATGGTTTTTCCATGTAAGAGTTCCTCAAATCTCATGTGTGTTTTAAGTTTTTAACAATGATTCCGGCCTATTTTTTATTCTAAGCAATATTGTTTACACATAATCTTTCGCATAGTTATTCTTATAATTAAATGGTGGGAATCAAAGACCGTCATGAGAATAAATTTAACTACTTATAACTTCTCACTTCTACTCATTATTTTTATTTTTTTAATTTTAAATTAAATTAATTTGTAAATATTCCTAAGAACTTTAACTTTTGTCCAAAGTCCAAATACATAATGGGGAGTATTATTTCTAGAAATAATAATTTCAAAAATATAATTTTAAGGAATGTAATTTTATAACTTGAAACACACACCCTTAAGTTATGTTTGAATTGATGGAATATAACAATGAAAAATAATGGAACTAAGCGGAGCAAAATGGGAAATAGTGGAACGGAATGAAACTTAAATCACACTCTATTGATTGATTTTTTAAAAAAAAAATCTCATTTCATCAGATACACCCCAAATTAAATAAAAAAATAGAGAATCAGATAGAATGGAATGAATTTCTACATATTCCATTCTATTCCATCCATAATTTACAAAATCAAACAATCTATTCCATCCATATTTTACAAAATCAAACAATAGAATCTTCTTAATTACCACTTCATTCCTTAATTCCTCTTCATTTGATTGCATTCCACTAATCTACACATAGCCTTAAAAGGGTATCACAAATAAGTTTATTAGGATAGAATGGTAATTCTGCTTTTAATAATTACACTTCGTTTGAAATGCGTTTCTGCTTATTCTCGTATCTAACTGGTTTAGTTGTTTTGGAATGGGAAGAAAACTGAGAATATCATAGACATTCCCACGCCCCGATTCATCTGAAAAGAGAACAGAACACCAACAGAAATCCCATTCCTGACCGTGCGCCGCCACAGAACCAGTCGTCGTTCACCTCTTCCCACTCACCATCTTCTTCGCAGGTTCCTCTTCATCTTTCTACATTTCTTCACCAACCCGCTGATTTTTCTTTCATTTCTTCGATTACTCAATTCCCTTACCTAAAACATCAAAAAAAAAAAAATTATGCGCAATGCTAGGCAAGTTCTTCGATTTCAGTAACACCGGAACCTCTGAACATTGAACAAGTTGGGTAATTGCATATTTATTGTTTATCGACAAAATGAAACCCTAACCCCTGGAAAAGCCCTATCTAGTTCTTTCAATTTCCCACCTAAGCATTTCCAAATTATGGCCAAAATATTAAGATAGATTTGAATTTAAATTGGTATAATAAGATATTATGATTCTGTTTGATCTATGATAGGATATTCATTTCATTGTAGTTGATGATCTTATCTTTCCTTTAGCAGTTTGAAAATATGGGTGACCAACAGAACACAGTTGATCAACAGCCGCCATCTTCTCCTCTTCCTCCTCCTCCTTCAAAGGATGATATGATTTCTTGTGTTATGGCTTTGGAGGCTGCTTTGCTTCCCTGTTTGCCTGCCAGAGAACTTCAAGCCATAGACCGCTCTCCCCATCCTTCTCATCAAAGTGAGTAACTCTACAACTTTCAAATTTCTGATTCTTATGCCATGTATTATGTATATATATGTAATAGAAATTAAATTACTTGATAGCTTAATAGTTCTGTCAAAAATATTGTTTTTCTGATACAAACGGTTAATAATTTAATCAAGATATTTTCAAACGAGGCTGTAATAGTTCGTATGTATAAAATTGGATGACTTGTTACAAGTTGGCAGTAAATAGGCTGATTTGTTATAACAAAGCCAAAAGATAATCACTATGTTTTTTTTTGGAAATCTTGGTATCCGGCCTTGCGACCGACTAATCCAAGAGGGACCAATCCCACCGTCCACTAGGGGGGCCCATTTAAAGCCAGAACAAAGTTCTGTATGGACTGGCCCAACACAAGGATTGATATCACTGTTAATTAATTTAAGTTTAAAGGAATGAGATTGCTAAATGCTAACATAAAATATGTTAGAGGATTCTTGATTTAAGCTCCATGTGTCACTAGATACAAACTAGTAGTAAAACAATTACTTACACCACTAGTGATCAAGTCTCAATTTTCAAACAGGCTCCATGTAAGTTATGTTTTGACTTTTGATTGAAATGGTGCCAAATAGGGAGTAACTGTGTGGTTGAATACAATCTTGTCTGAGACTGATATAGATGCTAGAAGTCATGGGAGCTCAACATATTCAATTTGCCTTTTGATTTAGTTTATTTTTTTATAATTTTTCTTCTTTATAAATATGTAGCCTCTTTATCAAAAAGTACGAATATAAAATGATGACCCTTGTATGTATCTATCTTCTTTTATATTTATAAATTAAAAAATGCTGTTCCTTAATGGGGTGCATCAAACTCGTGAAAGCACGCTGTGTTTGGTGTTTGTGATGATACCTTCAGTTTATGAGGAATCATAATTGCAGTTTCTATCTAATGTATGTGTGTTGCCAACTTGAGAACTTTTGTATGATCAATGGATGAATATGATGTACCGTGTGTTAATTGAGTTGTTAGGTAAAACTGTTAAAGTGGCTTAACATATCTTTTTATGTTAAAGATGAGCATTCTTGCAACAACATTGTGTCCCTTGTGGAATTCAGTTGTTGACACATTGTTAAATGTGCAGTTATGAATGCACCAATCATCCATGGGGAGAAAAGAAGGGTGGTAAAAGGTTACTATTGATGATTTTAAAATAGTTATGTAAATTTATAAAGAATCAGTGAACCATATTTTAATCAATAATTATTGGCATGATGCAATATAACCACAGGAATGAGTGAAAATTGAATGTATTGATGGTACCATCTTTAGATGAAATTCAGTGTTTTGATTTTTTAATTTTTTAATTTGATACATTGTAGGGTAGGGCTGAAGACAATGGGCTGTACTTGCATTTATTTAGACCTTGTTAGCCTTAAGTTCAAATAGAACTCTTGTGGTGTGACTGACTGCAACTTATGACTTTTTCATATGCAACATGTATCACTAAAATTAGTTGTGAAGTTAGTTATGTTTGTAGTTATTGGCAAACATAGAAAATGGAAGTAGAACAATCAAACTAATCAAATTTTAATATATTTGAAAAATGATCTTAATGGTGTTTTCCTTGGTTGGGTTTTTTCTATCAGTTGATGTGGATCGCCATGCTAGAGATTTTATGGAGGCTGCCAAGAAACTTCAACTTTATTTTATTAGTCTGCAACGAGAGGATAAGCCAACCAAAGCTGAAACGCTTCAAAAGGTATGCGGACCACTGTGAAATATAATGTTTTTTCTTTAGTCTGTGACCTTCTAATATTGTTATCTAAAGCTTCAATTGCATGTGTTGTCTAACCAGGAGATTGCTCTTATGGAAGATGAGCTTAACGAAAAAAATGAGCTGATCAAAAAACAAGAACAATTGATCCTGGAGTGGAAAAAAGAGCTGACAGATCAATTGGACAAACACAATACTGAGTTGAACAGAGTTTAGTTTAAGATTTTATTCAAAGCTTCTTTAAATATTTAAAAAATTAATGGCCCTTTTTTTACTCAATAGCAATTTGTAAAATATGATGTCTTCTATGGGCAACCGGGGAGAATGAAATTACTCAGAAATCTGTTTGGTGAATTGAAATGTAACTTGTTAATTAGAATTTAAAGAAATGATGATGTTCCATTTCATTCAACTTCATTTTGACCTATATCATTAATCCAAACATACCTGTCTTTCAGCAGTAGATATACTCTTCTGTAATGAGCTTCACAGTTTCTTTTTTGTCAAATGAATAGGATACATATCACTTTACTTTTTCTGCAGAGTACTCTTAACACTCTGAATAAAAGTTGATATTATGGAAAAAGACGGTCGGTTTAAGTTCACAGTGGATTCAGTTTATTCATCCGAACTCGACCAACTTTATCCATATAGATCCAGAATGCTTAACTGAACAACCCGTTTCAATCCACCTGTTTACCGATTTTTACTTTGTTTCAGACGGAGTTCGGTTTTTTGTCCATCCTTCCATTAAGTGAGATAGGATTTTATAAACCAATTGAAAAGCGGCTAAGAATAAAAATTCTGGATTTGGAAGATTAAAATGGAGAGGATCGGGCTTTAGTATAGAACATTGGTATGTAGATTTGGGGAGAAAAATCTGGATTTGGAAGATTAAAACGGAGAGGACCGGGCATTAGTATAGAACATTGGTATATAGATTTGGGGAGAATGTAGGCGTTTTGAGTGAAAGTAGCAGAAATAGCTTGTCGTGGTGGATTCATTTGCCAACTAGATGTAGGCACCATAGAGGACTCAATTCAGTACAGTCAAACAGAAGTTTAAGGCTTTGATGTCATCAAACACGATAAGTTCTAATTTGTCTTGGGCAAATGTGGCATAAATTGATACCTTTGGACTTTGGTATCTACTATAAAGCTAATACTAATAGATTGACCAAACTGTCAATTATGCCCTTTCTTCTAAAATAATTTATACTACCATTTGGACATTTTAGTAACTAGCTAAATAAGCATTCACCTTTCAATCATCATTGGACACTTGGCAACCTCAATTCCTTTTCTCCCAACACACATCTTCTCTCTCTTATTTCAAATTTCAAATTTCTTCCACATTTCATTTTCCCACACTTTCTTACTTTCATTTTAAATTTTCTACATTTACTTATTATCACACAAAAAATATTAATAACCTATTTATTAATTTTAATAAAATTAAATATTTATTTATCTCACGGGTCACTATGAACACAATATTTAATTTATTTTATCAATTATTACACACTTTCTTTATCTTAATTAAAATTTCAAATTTCTCTCACATTTTTTCCCACACTTTCTTACTTTCATTTTAATTTTTTTCTTTTTAGTTATTGTCCCTTAAAAATAATTTATTTTTTAATTTTAATAAAATTAAAAATTTCGTTATCGGATGGGTCACTATCAACATACTCCCTCCGTTTTTTATTATAAGTCGTTTTGGAAAAAAATTTGTATTTTAATATAAGTCGCTTTACAATTCCAATGAATAATTAATGTTATTTTTCCTATTATATCCTTAAATATTTATTATTCTCTCTCCTTTCAATTATATAAATTTATCTTCCACATGTCATTAATGAAGGATAATTTTGTAAAAACCTTCATAATTTCTCATTTTCATACAACAATTATTATTTTACTTAATCTGTGTGAAAAATCTAAAACGACTTATAATAAAAAACGGAGGGAGTAATATTTATTTTATTTTAATCAATCATTGTTTTAATTTGAGAGATAATATTCTTATTTTTATGACGGGCCACTATCAACACGATTCATTTTTTTATGATTATTTAATATAATTAAATATATATGATTATTATTCACTTTACATTTGTATTTAAATATATTTTATATCGCATCAAATAAATTTTTTATTTCACGGATCATTATCAATACAATATCTTTTTTATTTTAATCAACAATTCCTATTAATTGAGAGACAATTTTTATTTTTAAATTTTTAAATTTCATTTTTTTTATCTTCATCTTACAAATTCTTTTTTATATGATTATTTAATATAATTGAATTTATATAATCGTTTTTCATTTATAATTAAACCATTCATTTTAAATTGATACGTATTTAATTAAATTTTATACAATATCAAATAAATTTACCCGTGCGGAAGCACGGGTGTCTTACTAGTTGTGTTTAATATGGAGAATTCTCCATAATAGATTACATGCCAGAAACAACCTCGTTCGAAGAGAAGTTATAAGTCAGGAATCTAGTCAATATGTCAGGGGTGCGATTCTGATGAATAAGTTTCACATCTTTTTCTGAGTGCCAGCAATTGGATCAGTTTCTCTAATGTGTTTCAAAATAAATGCGTGGTACATATGAAACAGTTTGTACATTTATTTGGCAGTTCTCCAACCTCCAAGAAAGTTAATGTGGTGTGGTTCACCTGTATTTGGAACATAAAGAAAGCTAAAAAGCTTTGAAGATGGAGCAGATGGTCAATTTAGTGCAAAAAAAACCGTGGAACTACCTGAATATCCAACCCAAAAAGTTAGTGTATACCAAAGGCTCATAAATCCCAATTTTTGCTTCGGACATATAGCTATGTGAAGTCTAAAGATCTTTTCATAGTAGTCTCAATTTAAAAGCTCGGCCCATCTAAATTTTTCATAAGTTGAAGGGCAAATTCCATTTTAGAGCAATTTGTTTGATTGTATTGTGACAGGTTGTGTTGTGTTTCGTCTCAATTGGAGTATTTCTTTAGTATTTGTTACCAATTTAATTCATATAAAGAAATCTCTTGAATATAAATAAACAAGATACTAAAGATTGATTAACATTTAAATAGTATTACAACTAGAGTTTAACATTCATACATAGAAACTAAACAGTCTATCTCATTCTAGGGTTTAGAAAATAACATTTGGGAATGAAATTGGATTAGACACAAACTAAGCCCTCTCGCCTCTGATTCTCCTAGCAAGCTGAATGTCCTTAGGCATGATGGTGACCCTCTTAGCATGAATAGCGCAAAGATTTGTGTCTTCAAATAGTCCAACCAAGTAAGCCTCTGCAGCTTCCTGAAGAGCCGAAACAGCACTGCTCTGAAACCTTAGATCCGTCTTGAAATCCTGAGCGATTTCACGAACGAGACGCTGGAAAGGAAGTTTTCGGATCAGAAGCTCGGTACTCTTTTGGTACTTACGGATCTCTCTCAAAGCTACTGTTCCTGGCCTGAATCTGTGTGGCTTCTTCACTCCGCCGGTTGCCGGAGCAGATTTCCTAGCGGCCTTTGTTGCGAGTTGCTTCCGGGGAGCCTTGCCGCCGGTGGATTTGCGTGCTGTTTGCTTTGTACGAGCCATTGAGAGAAAGTTCTAGAAGATTGAATTTTAACTTAGTAATTGATAATGAATTGGATGAGTTATGGTTTAGTCTGAAAATGGCTTTTATAGATGAGATGGGAAAGGGGTTTCAATTTGAAGAGTTGAAGTGAAATTTTGGAGGGAGAGAGAGCGAGTTTTGGTTTTCGGACCGATCCGTGTAAGTCTCAATCTAACGGCTAGGATTGGCTTAGAAGATAGCGCACGGATTCTACTTTTCTTTCATTCAGCTTCTATTTGTTCTCAGTTTCTCACTTCTCCGCTCAAACTTTGGGATTTTCCCCCACTTCTTTGGTTTCTTTGTAAAAAACATGGTTACTGATTTTTAAATATAAATAAATAAAATATAAAATAAATGAATAATTGTATGAAAGGTCTTTAGGTTTCATGAAAGCCAAACAGAGATTGCATCTGTTTTCTTCATTGAATCTAATTTTTATCGTCAAGCATTGAAAGTGAATTCGGAATGTCGTTAGTACCGTTCATCTTTGCAACGATTGATTCATGTTCTCTGGAAATACAATCTTTGATGTGAAGTTCACAAGAACAATAACCGAAAATTTTAAATACCAATTTGTTAGTGCGTGAGGCTCTGAATACCAATTTCCAGGGATTTCAATCAAATTATAGGTTCACATGAACATAGAATTAGACATGCCCCAAACATAATTCATAAAAAGGAGTTTTAGAGTTAGGTTGATCATAACAACCATGTGGATATGCCTACCGAATTTTTTTCACTTGTCCTAATGACAGATTCGGTAATGGCTCAGTAGAGATAAAGCAAGATAAAGTTTTTATACTCAAAATTGCTTACCTACATGTACTTCAATGATAGTTAACACTCTACCAAAGCTTAGGCCTGATCAATTTTCCATCTTACTCGATGCTAGTTTCACTCCTCATGTGGACTTTACATGATCAATGCCAATATTTTATAGTCAATAGTTGGTCAACACATGTGGTTGTTTTTCCAATGTACATCATCAACAACAAGATTCAAAGGCTCAAGGAAAACCTAAAAATTTTGAACAATTAATTTTTTGGAAACATCCAAAATCTAGTCAAATATTAAACTCAAAGTCTAGTCAACATTCAATATCACATCAAAACTATTGGATCCAACGAGGCTTTAAGAGCTCGAGAAAATTAGTGCAAGTTGATTTAGAGAAATCTTTGGCCAAAGAATATTTTTTTGGTTTGAAAAGTTAAAAGTTATCTGACATTTTAATGGTGATAGGAACACAAATTTCTTCCACGTAGTGGCAAAGATTAAAAAGTCTAGGAACATTATTTCTTATTTAAGAATGAAGATGGAATTATCAATGACTATGAAGAGATGGCCAACCATGCTATTAATTATTTCATTAACATTTTTTTGCCTTGCAGACAAGACAAAACTTTAATTTATAAGGTTGTTCCAAATCTTGTTATACCACCATGAATAATTTACTTATCATGGTTCCCTTTAATGAAGAGATATCTTTAGCTTGAACATAAACAATGGCCAAAATCCATGTGGTTTTGGAAGAGTGTTCTTCCACGCATATTGGATAAGTATTGAAAAAGATGTATGCAATGTTATTCTCAGAATTTTCAAGTCTGGATGAATTCTTCCAAATTTGAATGTCAATACCATCACCCTATTTCCTATATCCAAATATGCATACATAATGGACAAATTCAGGCAAATTGCATTGGCCAACTTCAAGTTCAAAATCACTTCTAAGATGTTAGCAAGTGAAATAGCTCACATCATGCCCTACTTGATCTCCAAGGAGCAAAGAGGTTTTATACATTACATAAATATCTAAGACTGCATTGGTTTGACCTATGAGGCAATCAATCTCTTGAAAAAAACATTAATGGTTTTGAGGTGATTTTGTTCCCTCAAAGACTGAGGTATAGTCAGAGATCTACATAAGACATTGACAGTAGGTCTTTGTGGTTGTAATCAGTTTGGTTATAGCGGATTAAGTCCTTGCGAGAAGGCAAAATCACCTTGGTGGGTGGATTGGAGGTAGCTTAATTAACAGCGAACCAGTATAAAAATATTGTGTTCATTATTTTTATTCAAAGTTCTTTATTTGTTTGTATTGGTTAATAAAAAATTGTCATTATGGAAATCCAATTCAACCCCCTTCTTATGTTTCATTAACCTTCAATTGGTATGAGAGTCTGGTTCTGGTATTGATTTGTTTATCAAATATGAAATTGATCTTTTGAAGGAAAATAGGATGGTAACCGTATTCACAGTCTCTATCATCAGGTAAAGCGCTACCTCGGGATACAACCATCGCGTCCGACCTCGAGAATTCCACATCGGATATTTAGTGCTTCGGAGAGCAAACATCGAAAATAAAAATGCTCGGGATGGAAAGTAACCAGCTAACTAGGAAGGTCCCTACTGCGTGCGGGCCAACACTAGGAAGGGAGTGTAATTCTTGGAGTCCCTCAAAAGGGAGCAGGTACAAAGGACATGAACGTCACCATGTTGAAGCAGTATTACAATTAATGAATTTTTTTTTGGGATAATTATGTTACGGCCGGCTTTTAATTTTAAGCTTTTAACTTAAACTACAGAGTCGCCACCTATGTTTTATTTTATCCTAAGACAAAGGTAAACATGGGATAAAAACCTAATTAAAGAGTTTCTAGGTAAGTCGAGAAATTAGGGTCAAGGGAAGGTGTTAGGCACCCTTAACCCTTCCTTAAGGTTTTCTAAACGTCTCTAAGGTTTGTAAGAGTATTATGATAAAATTTATAAAAAGGTTATGTTTAAAAGCGCACAGTAGGGTAGAGAATAAAAATCTCAAACCTACTTAAATTTAAGGGAAGGGGACTCGTTCTGGTTGCCCAGATGCCTACGTACCTCCTTAATGGAAGATCAGAGTCAACGTAGTTCGTAGGTTTGTTGGTGTTTTTTATGGGATTGCACGTTATTTTGTATGTTGAGTGTGGTTTACGTAGTTCGCAGTTCGTAGTTTTCGTAGTATGTAATTATGATTAAAAGTATTTTTTTGTGTACAATCCCTATTTTTTTTATATTTTTGATAATTGGTGATTAGTATTTTTTAATTGAATTAGAAATAGTTATATTTTATAAGATACATATATATTATTAATTTAACTCTTTTGTTTTTAAAAAGAAAATCAAATTATAATGACTAAACGAGAAGAAATCAATTAAGTACATGTGTAAATTTGTATATTAAAACACTTCAATATGTATTCTAATTTGTACAAAAGCTTGTTTATTTCAAATATTATTCGCTTAATTGTATCATGAAATGAATTTAATATTTAAGCAAAAATAAGTTCTATTTTATTAAGTTAAATATACTATTAATTAGTTTACTTAAATTAATTATTAAGTGGAGATTGGAATAAAAATTAATTGCTAGAGGTTAACGATTATAAAATAAATTAAACTTATAGAATATGAAGTAACATCCATAATCAGCATATTTTTTATCCCAAGTATTTATTAATAAAAAAAAGAATAATATACGTTAGGAGATAAAACTATTATTAGTCATATTTTTTTATTTAAATGTTCTTATTAATAATAATACAGTATAATTTAAATAAAATTAATTTATTCAGTTATTATATAAAAATGTTTATTAAATATAAAATGTGGATTAGAAAATTTAATAAAAAAAATTGGGGGGAGTGTATTATTGTATTGTTAAGTAATTTTATGGGGGTGTTATTATTAATAGGTTCAGCCCAATATGATTCAAGATCCGTTGGACATGGTGCGGAAGGGTTCACGGTGTTACAGTAGGTTGCAGAGATACGATCGTTGATCCAGATCCGATGGTCAACAAAATCATGATTTGTAGACGTAGATCTAGAATATTTTAATCGAGTGGTCTGCATGTATTTATTTTAAACGAGGGAGTATAATAAGATTATGTGGGGCACCGCCCACTTGACCAATCACGTGGCCTTTAAATGGCCAAGTGTCGCGATCATGCTTGAGGTGGGAATTAAACATACATTTTTTATAATTTTTCATTTTTTATTAACACAAATTTCATTTTGGTCTATCTCTCTTTCTCTGCATCGAACAAAAAAAAACCAGAAAATGAAATTCATCTTCTTCCCCTCTCATCTTCATGAACAAAACCCAGAACCCATATTTTTTCAGAGAAAAAAAACACAATCAATCGCATAAATACTCATGCTAACAACGATATTTCCTAAGCTAAGAGTTCTTTCGGTTTACCTCGTTCCAGAAATTCTTTTCGTATTGCTCCTCTAGTTTCCGCGGCTAATCCTTCTTCTTCTTCCTCGCAGGTACGTCGGAGCGGCGGTAGGTGCGGCGGTGATCGGCGAACTCGAAGGCTCTCTTCTCACTTTTTTCTACTCCTTTCTCTTTTTCTTCTTTTTCGTTGTTTTGATTTTTTTCTCCCAGATTGTCGATTTTGGACTCAGTTTTATAGTGTTTAGGATTAGACGAGTTTTAGGAAACAATTTAATTTGATTCAAACGCCTTTTAATTAGCCAGATTCTATTGTTATTAGGTTTTAATTGTCACAAATTCGGATTTGATTTTGCTGTAAATTTTAATTTGGACATTGATTGTAAATTGAAAATTGACTGCAAAATCATCTTACTTTAATTCGATTAAATGTGTGTTTGATTCCTTTTCTGGTTTTTGTTGGATTTGATTTGAAGTTGGATTAGGGTTTGTATTTGGTTGAAAGGGCGGTTCCGTTTGGAGAAGAAGATGAACAGGGCTAGTTGACCTAGTCAATTATTCCTAAATATTTAATTAATTAATAAAAATGAATATATAAAACCTTTAAAAAAAATTATTAAGTTATATATATATATATATATATATATATATATATATATATATATATTACTCATAATGCTATTAATCTTAACAGAATAATAATAATAATAATAATAATATAGTGTCACAAATAGTTGGAAAAAAGTCATAATTTACATTTTCATATTGCCCTAAAAAAACGAAAAAAACAAAAATTCTAGCCTAAAAAATGGCCAATAAGCGCCCCTCTTGATACTAGTTTTTTTTTGTTTTTTTTTTTTATCATTAATAAATAGTCTTTTTTTTCAAATTGATTAAATTTAGGAAGTTAGTTAGTTTTAATTTTGAGAAGGTCAAAGGAAGGTTGATTGTGGGCATAGAATGGCGAGAAATGATTGTAATAAAAAAAAAGTTAATAATGTTAATAACTATTAACTTTCTTAAAAAAAGGTTGTATTAAAAAATAAAATAAATGATAATGACAATACTAAGTATAATTTGTTAATAACATGATATTAATTTAGCTCATGATCCTAATGTCAGTTTTAAATGAAAAAACAAAATAATAGTATGCTCTAAAATAAAATACATAATCGATAATAAAAATAAAAATAAAAACTAATGATAGTATAAAATAACTATAAAAAATAATATAGTAATTTTAATGTGATTTTTTTTAAAAAAAGCATAAGAATGAAATATAACAAATGTTAGATGTATGCATCTAATAAATCATAGTGCCATTTCTAATGGGCCTAAGGTGTAATTGAATCCAACATGATTTTCAAAAGGGAAAATACACCTCACCTTTGAATTAAGTGATTCAAGAGAATGGGCTTAACATTTTGATTGTTAAGCCCAAAGACACCCCTATTTTTGAATATACCCTTTATAAAATTAATTTTAAAATAAAGTCACTATATTAAAATAATAGGATAAATTTTGGGGTATGACAGCTGCCCCTATTTAATTACTCTTCGATTGAAGAGCGTGAGAATTCGCACGTCTCACGCGTTTCAGATCGGAGTGTTATTAAATAATGGAAGACCCCTAAATTTGTCCGACAAATAGGCATGAATAATTAATTTATTCATACCGAGGTTTGTGAATTGACATATTCGTTTCGCTATAAGATTGACACCTATAACCATGAGATATGTTTGTCCCATGCTTCGCTCCTTCACTCCGACTTATGGGGTAAGGAACACGAACGTCGACTCTATATTTATAATAAAGCCGGGAATGTTCAACAATGATCATGCATTCTTACCGCGACCTAGGGGGTAAGTGATGCGGGTCCACACTCTAACTTAGGATTAAACCAATAGAGTTGGGAAACATGAAGAATTAACTTGCTAAAGTCTAGGGACTGACGAAGCAAGCATTCACAGATTCTTGTACCATGTTTTCAATATCTCATTGACGCTTTGAGACTAACACAATGAGTTATATCGCAAGTATTTATCATAATCTATATGATAAATAATATTGGTTTCAAAATGATCTGCCAGACGGGTACTGGTCTTTGAAATAATTTGCCAGACGGGAACTGGGCTTTGAAGTAAAAGTCAGACGAGAACTGACTACAAAACGAGAAATATATTTGACGTAACAATGAGACGGGAACTGACTAGAGGAATCTACTGCTGAGATTCATCTAAGGATACCTACTGCCGAGGTTTTCTAGGAAATCTACTGCGGAGATTAACTAGGGGAATCTATTGCCGAGATTCATCTAAGGATACCTACTGCCGAGGTCTTCTAGAAAATCTACCGCCGAAATTAACTAGGGGAATCTACTGCCGAGATTCATCTAAGGATACCTACTGCCGAGGTCTTCTAGAAAATCTACCGCCGAAATTAACTAGGGGAATCTACTGTCGAGATTCATCTAAGGATACCTACTGTCGAGGTCTTCTAGGAAATCTGCTGTCGATATTAACTAGGGGAATCTACTGTCGAGATTCATCTAAGGATACCTACTGCCGAGGTCTTCTAGAAAATCTACCTCCGAAATTAACTAGGGGAATCTACTGCCGAGATTCATCTAAGGATACCTACTGCCGAGGTCTTCTAGGAAATCTACTGTCGAGATTAACTAGGGGAATCTACTGTCGAGATTCCGTTATAGAATTGATACTTGATGACAATGATGATTGTCTCCATATAAAACATGGTTTATGTTATGGGTTATGATTTATGATTATGCTTACACGTTGTGTGTTTTAATTGATGCGTGAAATGCCATGATTGACCAATGCATGCAATGCGTAGCTTGAATATGTATCGACAAAACGTTGGAATTTAAATGAATAATTTATACAGACTCGTATGCTTTTGGCATATGCCGTTGTGGTATGCCATGGATGGTTAAGTCTTGGATGTTACTTAAGTAACAAGGCTACTTGTCTCATAATCGTAGGATATCATACTAGCCCGGTTTCGTAATACTCGTTTTGAACTCGAAGATTGCTGATATAGGAGGGGGCTTGCTCGAGAACTTGCCCCTTTATGGTCTGCCTTGCCCCAATATGTAGGGTATTTGAAGTAGTTTCCTGAGAAGGAACTTGAACACCACCATGTAGTAATACGACTTTGCTGTTGACTGCCCCAGTATTTGAATCTTTGAAAAGTTTGCCCCAATGTTAAATCTTGAAAGCTTTGTCCCGAACTGATTGGTTCTTATAGGTGCGACCCACGTTGATTAGTTCTTAGAATAAGTTGCCTCTGATTATTAGGATATGGAGGAAGTACCCTTAGAAGGAACTTACCATACGAATTTGATACGCACCGCTTCAACATTTAATAGTTGAAAGGTTTGTCCTCAATCTGTGGGATTTAGAGGGGCTAACCATGGTGTAATATTAGTTCGATATGAATTGCCTCAAAATTTGGATTCTAAAGGATATGCCCTTGATTTCCTAGAAATGATTGCCCAGGTTGACAAGTCTTAGAATAATCGCCCCATGTCAGCAGGGCCTTCATGTTATATGCCCCTATGACCATTGGTATTTGCCCATGATTAGGGGAAACCCTTAGATGTTTTCCCCTAGTTAGAAGCTTCTTGAAATGGATTAGGTCTGATCAGACCATTATTGAAATCTCCTTGCTGCTAAGTGTTGGTTTGTAAATAAAATTGTACATTTTGAAAAGTAATTCCGACGTGATGCACATGCAAGTTTTGAAATCGAAGTTTTTAGGAAGACGTGGATGGAAGATCTGGATAAGAGATATAGATAGTCATTAACAAACAATAAGAGTCAGTTTAACCAAATTATGCCAAGTATGCTTTCATAGTGAACCTAGCTTCAATTAGGACTTTTAAAGGTTGTAATGTGGCTTTGTTCACGGTTTAAGAAACAAAGGATATATGGCTCAAAATTTATTTAGCCCACCCCATTCTCCTTGATATTCTTCAGTCTTAAATCCAATTAATCCAATAGATGCATCCAATCTCCAAGAGAGTTTTCGCAGTCGCGTAAATAAGGTTCAAGTAACGAGAAACTCAGATGACTCTTTTTTTGAGATGGCAGTCACAAGCTTATTTTCTAATTTTTTATTTCAATCCCTAAATTTTGCATGGGCCAATTCTTTTGAATTTCGGCCCATCAGAATGCCCTAACTTTTGCCTAAGTCATTTTTCAATTTTTTTTTTACTTAGCGGGCTTTTTTTTTTTAAATTTTGCTTGTGAATTTTTTGCTCTTGATTTTGAATGTTTGTGACTGCAATGTTGAATTTTAAGAGCTTCATCTTTGTTACTTCTTCGATTTTGGATGATGTGCTGAAGAAGAAGACGTTGTGCATGCTATCTCCATCGCTTCCTCCATCTTTGTTGCGAAGAAAAGGATATGCTTGAACCTCTGGCTTGGATTCACTGATTTTCTTGAGAATAGAATGCACCCTTGAATTAATTGAAATCTACCCTGCCCCAGGTTAAGATTAAGTTTTTTTTTTTTAAAAGAAAGAACTCCAACTTCTGGCTCGAGGGGGTTGACTACGGATTAACTCCTTATTTCTCCACTGTTTAGGAAGTGAAACAATGCCTTACATCGTTAACTAAGTCTTACTATTAAAAATCATACATCAGCAAAACTCAATTATTTTATTTACGTCATTCTTCCTCCAAGTTTGTTAAATGTGAAAAATAAAAAAAGAACCAAATGGATTGACTTTTTTTCATATATTTTTTTTTGTATAAGAAAGAGTGAATAGGAGTGGATTTACTTCAAAAACATGCATGCTCATTCTATTAAAATTATTGATCAAAAGAGTACAAGTTTAAAAGTAAACCACACTTTAGCAGGAAAGAAATTACAAATAATAAAGCCTAATTATCCTAAGGTCGAGCTGCTTTAGTGATCCACCGATTTCTTGAGAGGCCACCCAAGGTCTCTGCTTTTATGGGGGTTGTCCCACTATGCACGGGCCATCTTCCCCAAAAGTCAATTGTTTGTTGTCAATCAGCTCTTGTACCACTTCTTTGAAGGAGTTGCATTCTTCGATTGAGTGCCCCACAACTCCATCATGAAACTCACATTGAACATTCTGGTTGTTCCAAGGAGGAAATGAAGACTTCATAGTTCTGGTTTGTCTAGGGGTCATTGATGAATTTCGGACCAAATAAGACCATAATTGACTATATGTCATAGGAATTGGGTCAAACTGACGAATTTCTTCTTCTTGATGATTTGGATACCTCTGTTGATTTTGATGTTGATGTTGATGGTTTGGATTCCGAACCTGCAGATTTTGACGTCGATGCTGAGGTAGAATCTTAACTTTCCGGTTCTGTGGTCCATGCCGCGACTTTTGGTGTTGAAGACCAGTGGGTGATTGTTGGCTTTGAACAACTGCTGCATATGGATGTTGATAATAAGGCATATGAGATGGAGCTTGTGGAGCTCGGTGAGTTTCCCATATTGCATCCATTTCATTTTCTCCTTCCCCTTGAAAATTGCTAAAGGATTCATCTTGACTACTTGAGGTGATTTGGATTTTCCCACTTTTGATGCCGCTCTCGATGCGTTCTCCGACTATTACTAAGTCTGTGAAGTTTGATGATACATTGCACATCATTTTTTCATAGTATTGACCTTGCAAGGTGCTCAAAAACATGCCTACCAGCTCTTTATCCAACAATGGTGGTTGTACTCGAGCAGCCAATTCTCTCCATCTCCGGGCGTATTCTTTGAATGATTCGTTGCTTTGCTGAGTAAGGTTTTGCAACTGAGTACGGCTCGGGGCCGTATCAATGTTGTAATTATAATGCTTCACAAATGCCAAAGCTAGGTCATTCCATGTGCGAACATGATTTCTCTCTAATTGTGTATACCATTCTAGTGATGCTCCAGTGAGACTGTCTTGAAAACAGTGGATGAGAAACTTGGCATTATGTGAGTACGCGGTCATTTTTCGAATATACATCGTCAGATGAATTTTTGGACAACTTACTCCCTTGTACTTCTCAAAATCGGGCATTCTGAACTTTGGGGGAATATTCACATCCGGGACCAAACATAAAGCCGAAGCATCAAGGTTATGGGTATCATATCCTTCTATGGCCTTGATCCTTTCTTCTATCATGCGATATCTTTTAGTGGCTTCATTATTTTGCGGCTCTTTAGTATCCATGATCGAGTTAGATACGGGGAATGCAAATTGATGATACTCAAAAGAGTCATGAGGTGAGGTATACCCATCTCGGATAGTGGTGTGTTCTTGTATATCATGGTTCTCCACTAGGATTTGTATAGGTTGAGGTTCAACAGGATCGTTAACTTGTGGTATATTGACGTCTTTAGCTGCGGATTTTTGAACCTCTCCCTTTTCCATATCTAATGTTGTGCTTCGTTCATGAATCGTCTCGAGTTCGTTACGAGTATCGGGGAATCACCTTGGGATAGACAAAGGTATGGTAAGTTTAATGATCATGATGAATGTATATGCATGAATTTAGTATATGCTTAAAAGTTTTTACGGAAATGCAAAGTCACGTCATGAATGCAATGCAATTTCGTGCATAGGTTTTAGGGTTTATGATAGACAAATGGAAATCCCTATAGGCTAGGGACTATGACACAACGAAGGAAATCCCTACAGGGTAGGGAAAACTTAGAAGATAGCATATGGTGGCCGTTCAAAAAGTCACCAGATCCCATGGTCGTCGGGAGGCCATGAGACATGCATTAACGAAGATGTCCTTCACGAGAAGAACAAGATCTTCAAAAGGAATCCTTATAGGCTAGGAATTGCAACAAACAAAGGAAAACCCTACAGGCTAGGGAATGCGTGGGAAAGAACACATGGTGACCGTTCAAAATGGTCACCAAATATCATGAGTCGTTCGCTTCAAATATAATGGCCCTCAGAATAGATATCTGAGGGCATAGATTCAAAGTCTAATAACGGATGACTAGGATTGAATATTGAATAAGGATATACGGTATGCGAGCGCTCGGGGATCCATCAAGAGTCTCCTTATCACGTGGTCATCATGAGGCCACATGTTGTGCATTCGAGGACGGAGGGACGTCCACTTAAACCAAAATCTGAGAGGTCTTATAGAAAATGTCAAATTAAAAGGGAAATCTACAAGCTATGGATCCAGGTTAAGCGAAATAATATCTTACGAGTCTATGGGATGATACTCGTAAGAGGTAACCCTACGTAGACTTAGATTTACCATGTAATGCCCCTCTCGGGATGGCTTCCCATGATGGGTGGGATGATAAAATTACCTTAGTGCGTAGGTTCATAAGTTCGTCCTACGTATCTTCTACCTTTCCCCAAAGCTGGTTTAGTTCTAAAGGTCTCATGGGGTCCTTCATATCCTCCGAAACTTTTTGTTTCTTTGGATTTTTAGAAGGACTCTTTTGTCCATGAGGTTCGAATTTTAGGGGTAGGTTCCCAGAGAGATCAGCCAAATTTCGCATCCTACCCTCGACAAGGTCTAGCCCCGTCTAAGATATTTCTCGAAATTTAGCCCACTCTGAGTGGAATTGTCACTAAAGCTCGTAGGCGATGCAAGTCTCCTCTTACTTAGTGACAATTCCCACACTTAAGGTTTAACAACAATTTCATATGTATATATAACCCAGCAATAATAAGGCAAATATATTTCAAATAATAATATTTAACATTATTAAAGAAATAAAATAAAGAATAAAAGAAATTGCCAAATAAATATAAACCATAAAATCAAAACCTAAACCAAAGAGACCTGCCCCAAACCTTAAGTGCTTCTCTGCTCTAAGGTTCCCCAGCAGAGTCGCCAGCTGTTACGGCCGGCTTTTAATTTTAAGCTTTTAACTTAAACTACAGAGTCGCCACTTATGTTTTATTTTATCCTAAGCCAAAGGTAAACATGAGATAAAAACCTAATTAAAGAGTTTCTAGGTAAGTCGAGAAATTAGGGTCAAGGGAAGGTGTTAGGCACCCTTAACCCTTCCTTAAGGTTTTCTAAATGTCTCTAAGGTTTGTAAGAGTATTATGATAAAATTTATAAAAAGGTTATGTTTAAAAGCGCACAGTAGGGTAGAGAATAAAAATCTCAAACCTACTTAAATTTAAGGGAAGGGGACTCGTTCTGGTTGCCCAGATGCCTACGTACCTCCTTAATGGAAGATCAGAGTCAACGTAGTTCGTAGGTTTGTTGGTGTTTTTATGGGATTGCACGTTATTTTGTATGTTGAGTGTGGTTTACGTAGTTCGCAGTTCGTAGTTTTCGTAGTATGTAATTATGATTAAAAGTATTTTTTTGTGTACAATCCCTATTTTTTTTATATTTTTGATAATTGGTTATTAGTATTTTTTAATTGAATTAGAAATAGTTATATTTTATAAGATACATATATATTATTAATTTAACTCTTTTGTTTTTAAAAAGAAAATCAAATTATAATGACTAAACGAGAAGAAATCAATTAAGTACATGTGTAAATTTGTATATTAAAACACTTCAATATGTATTCTAATTTGTACAAAAGCTTGTTTATTTCAAATATTATTCGCTTAATTGTATCATGAAATGAATTTAATATTTAAGCAAAAATAAGTTCTATTTTATTGAGTTAAATATACTATTAATTAGTTTACTTAAATTAATTATTAAGTGGAGATTGGAATAAAAATTAATTGCTAGAGGTTAACGATTATAAAATAAATTAAACTTATAGAATATGAAGTAACATCCATAATCAGCATATTTTTTATCCCAAGTATTTATTAATAAAAAAAAGAATAATATACGTTAGGAGATAAAACTATTATTAGTCATATTTTTTTATTTAAATGTTCTTATTAATAATAATACAGTATAATTTAAATAAAATTAATTTATTCAGTTATTATATAAAAATGTTTATTAAATATAAAATGTGGATTAGAAAATTTAATAAAAAAAATTGGGGGGAGTGTATTATTGTATTGTTAAGTAATTTTATGGGGGTGTTATTATTAATAGGTTCAGCCCAATATGATTCAAGATCCGTTGGACATGGTGCGGAAGGGTTCACGGTGTTACAGTAGGTTGCAGAGATACGATCGTTGATCCAGATCCGATGGTCAACAAAATCATGATTTGTAGACGTAGATCTAGAATATTTTAATCGAGTGGTCTGCATGTATTTATTTTAAACGAGGGAGTATAATAAGATTATGTGGGGCACCGCCCACTTGACCAATCACGTGGCCTTTAAATGGCCAAGTGTCGCGATCATGCTTGAGGTGGGAATTAAACATACATTTTTTATAATTTTTCATTTTTTATTAACACAAATTTCATTTTGGTCTATCTCTCTTTCTCTGCATCGAACAAAAAAAAACCAGAAAATGAAATTCATCTTCTTCCCCTCTCATCTTCATGAACAAAACCCAGAACCCATATTTTTTCAGAGAAAAAAAACACAATCAATCGCATAAATACTCATGCTAACAACGATATTTCCTAAGCTAAGAGTTCTTTCGGTTTACCTCGTTCCAGAAATTCTTTTCGTATTGCTCCTCTAGTTTCCGCGGCTAATCCTTCTTCTTCTTCCTCGCAGGTACGTCGGAGCGGCGGTAGGTGCGGCGGTGATCGGCGAACTCGAAGGCTCTCTTCTCACTTTTTTCTACTCCTTTCTCTTTTTCTTCTTTTTCGTTGTTTTGATTTTTTTCTCCCAGATTGTCGATTTTGGACTCAGTTTTATAGTGTTTAGGATTAGACGAGTTTTAGGAAACAATTTAATTTGATTCAAACGCCTTTTAATTAGCCAGATTCTATTGTTATTAGGTTTTAATTGTCACAAATTCGGATTTGATTTTGCTGTAAATTTTAATTTGGACATTGATTGTAAATTGAAAATTGACTGCAAAATCATCTTACTTTAATTCGATTAAATGTGTGTTTGATTCCTTTTCTGGTTTTTGTTGGATTTGATTTGAAGTTGGATTAGGGTTTGTATTTGGTTGAAAGGGCGGTTCCGTTTGGAGAAGAAGATGAACAGGGCTAGTTGACCTAGTCAATTATTCCTAAATATTTAATTAATTAATAAAAATGAATATATAAAACCTTTTAAAAAAATTATTAAGTTATATATATATATATATATATATATATATATATATATATATATATATATATATATATATATATATATATATATATATATATATATATATATACTCATAATGCTATTAATCTTAACAGAATAATAATAATAATAATAATAATATAGTGTCACAAATAGTTGGAAAAAAGTCATAATTTACATTTTCATATTGCCCTAAAAAAACGAAAAAAACAAAAATTCTAGCCTAAAAAATGGCCAATAAGCGCCCCTCTTGATACTAGTTTTTTTTTGTTTTTTTTTTTATCATTAATAAATAGTCTTTTTTTTCAAATTGATTAAATTTAGGAAGTTAGTTAGTTTTAATTTTGAGAAGGTCAAAGGAAGGTTGATTGTGGGCATAGAATGGCGAGAAATGATTGTAATAAAAAAAAAGTTAATAATGTTAATAACTATTAACTTTCTTAAAAAAAGGTTGTATTAAAAAATAAAATAAATGATAATGACAATACTAAGTATAATTTGTTAATAACATGATATTAATTTAGCTCATGATCCTAATGTCAGTTTTAAATGAAAAAACAAAATAATAGTATGCTCTAAAATAAAATACATAATCGATAATAAAAATAAAAATAAAAACTAATGATAGTATAAAATAACTATAAAAAATAATATAGTAATTTTAATGTGATTTTTTTTAAAAAAAGCATAAGAATGAAATATAACAAATGTTAGATGTATGCATCTAATAAATCATAGTGCCATTTCTAATGGGCCTAAGGTGTAATTGAATCCAACATGATTTTCAAAAGGGAAAATACACCTCACCTTTGAATTAAGTGATTCAAGAGAATGGGCTTAACATTTTGATTGTTAAGCCCAAAGACACCCCTATTTTTGAATATACCCTTTATAAAATTAATTTTAAAATAAAGTCACTATATTAAAATAATAGGATAAATTTTGGGGTATGACAGCTGCCCCTATTTAATTACTCTTCGATTGAAGAGCGTGAGAATTCGCACGTCTCACGCGTTTCAGATCGGAGTGTTATTAAATAATGGAAGACCCCTAAATTTGTCCGACAAATAGGCATGAATAATTAATTTATTCATACCGAGGTTTGTGAATTGACATATTCGTTTCGCTATAAGATTGACACCTATAACCATGAGATATGTTTGTCCCATGCTTCGCTCCTTCACTCCGACTTATGGGGTAAGGAACACGAACGTCGACTCTATATTTATAATAAAGCCGGGAATGTTCAACAATGATCATGCATTCTTACCGCGACCTAGGGGGTAAGTGATGCGGGTCCACACTCTAACTTAGGATTAAACCAATAGAGTTGGGAAACATGAAGAATTAACTTGCTAAAGTCTAGGGACTGACGAAGCAAGCATTCACAGATTCTTGTACCATGTTTTCAATATCTCATTGACGCTTTGAGACTAACACAATGAGTTATATCGCAAGTATTTATCATAATCTATATGATAAATAATATTGGTTTCAAAATGATCTGCCAGACGGGTACTGGTCTTTGAAATAATTTGCCAGACGGGAACTGGGCTTTGAAGTAAAAGTCAGACGAGAACTGACTACAAAACGAGAAATATATTTGACGTAACAATGAGACGGGAACTGACTAGAGGAATCTACTGCTGAGATTCATCTAAGGATACCTACTGCCGAGGTTTTCTAGGAAATCTACTGCGGAGATTAACTAGGGGAATCTATTGCCGAGATTCATCTAAGGATACCTACTGCCGAGGTCTTCTAGAAAATCTACCGCCGAAATTAACTAGGGGAATCTACTGCCGAGATTCATCTAAGGATACCTACTGCCGAGGTCTTCTAGAAAATCTACCGCCGAAATTAACTAGGGGAATCTACTGTCGAGATTCATCTAAGGATACCTACTGTCGAGGTCTTCTAGGAAATCTGCTGTCGATATTAACTAGGGGAATCTACTGTCGAGATTCATCTAAGGATACCTACTGCCGAGGTCTTCTAGAAAATCTACCTCCGAAATTAACTAGGGGAATCTACTGCCGAGATTCATCTAAGGATACCTACTGCCGAGGTCTTCTAGGAAATCTACTGTCGAGATTAACTAGGGGAATCTACTGTCGAGATTCCGTTATAGAATTGATACTTGATGACAATGATGATTGTCTCCATATAAAACATGGTTTATGTTATGGGTTATGATTTATGATTATGCTTACACGTTGTGTGTTTTAATTGATGCGTGAAATGCCATGATTGACCAATGCATGCAATGCGTAGCTTGAATATGTATCGACAAAACGTTGGAATTTAAATGAATAATTTATACAGACTCGTATGCTTTTGGCATATGCCGTTGTGGTATGCCATGGATGGTTAAGTCTTGGATGTTACTTAAGTAACAAGGCTACTTGTCTCATAATCGTAGGATATCATACTAGCCCGGTTTCGTAATACTCGTTTTGAACTCGAAGATTGCTGATATAGGAGGGGGCTTGCTCGAGAACTTGCCCCTTTATGGTCTGCCTTGCCCCAATATGTAGGGTATTTGAAGTAGTTTCCTGAGAAGGAACTTGAACACCACCATGTAGTAATACGACTTTGCTGTTGACTGCCCCAGTATTTGAATCTTTGAAAAGTTTGCCCCAATGTTAAATCTTGAAAGCTTTGTCCCGAACTGATTGGTTCTTATAGGTGCGACCCACGTTGATTAGTTCTTAGAATAAGTTGCCTCTGATTATTAGGATATGGAGGAAGTACCCTTAGAAGGAACTTACCATACGAATTTGATACGCACCGCTTCAACATTTAATAGTTGAAAGGTTTGTCCTCAATCTGTGGGATTTAGAGGGGCTAACCATGGTGTAATATTAGTTCGATATGAATTGCCTCAAAATTTGGATTCTGAAGGATATGCCCTTGATTTCCTAGAAATGATTGCCCAGGTTGACAAGTCTTAGAATAATCGCCCCATGTCAGCAGGGCCTTCATGTTATATGCCCCTATGACCATTGGTATTTGCCCATGATTAGGGGAAACCCTTAGATGTTTTCCCCTAGTTAGAAGCTTCTTGAAATGGATTAGGTCTGATCAGACCATTATTGAAATCTCCTTGCTGCTAAGTGTTGGTTTGTAAATAAAATTGTACATTTTGAAAAGTAATTCCGACGTGATGCACATGCAAGTTTTGAAATCGAAGTTTTTAGGAAGACGTGGATGGAAGATCTGGATAAGAGATATAGATAGTCATTAACAAACAATAAGAGTCAGTTTAACCAAATTATGCCAAGTATGCTTTCATAGTGAACCTAGCTTCAATTAGGACTTTTAAAGGTTGTAATAAGGCTTTGTTCACGGTTTAAGAAACAAAGGATATATGGCTCAAAATTTATTTAGCCCACCCCATTCTCCTTGATATTCTTCAGTCTTAAATCCAATTAATCCAATAGATGCATCCAATCTCCAAGAGAGTTTTCGCAGTCGCGTAAATAAGGTTCAAGTAACGAGAAACTCAGATGACTCTTTTTTTGAGATGGCAGTCACAAGCTTATTTTCTAATTTTTTATTTCAATCCCTAAATTTTGCATGGGCCAATTCTTTTGAATTTCGGCCCATCAGAATGCCCTAACTTTTGCCTAAGTCATTTTTCAAATTTTTTTTTACTTAGCGGGCTTTTTTTTTTAAATTTTGCTTGTGAATTTTTTGCTCTTGATTTTGAATGTTTGTGACTGCAATGTTGAATTTTAAGAGCTTCATCTTTGTTACTTCTTCGATTTTGGATGATGTGCTGAAGAAGAAGACGTTGTGCATGCTATCTCCATCGCTTCCTCCATCTTTGTTGCGAAGAAAAGGATATGCTTGAACCTCTGGCTTGGATTCACTGATTTTCTTGAGAATAGAATGCACCCTTGAATTAATTGAAATCTACCCTGCCCCAGGTTAAGATTAAGTTTTTTTTTTTTTAAAAGAAAGAACTCCAACTTCTGGCTCGAGGGGGTTGACTACGGATTAACTCCTTATTTCTCCACTGTTTAGGAAGTGAAACAATGCCTTACATCGTTAACTAAGTCTTACTATTAAAAATCATACATCAGCAAAACTCAATTATTTTATTTACGTCATTCTTCCTCCAAGTTTGTTAAATGTGAAAAATAAAAAAAGAACCAAATGGATTGACTTTTTTTCATATATTTTTTTTTGTATAAGAAAGAGTGAATAGGAGTGGATTTACTTCAAAAACATGCATGCTCATTCTATTAAAATTATTGATCAAAAGAGTACAAGTTTAAAAGTAAACCACACTTTAGCAGGAAAGAAATTACAAATAATAAAGCCTAATTATCCTAAGGTCGAGCTGCTTTAGTGATCCACCGATTTCTTGAGAGGCCACCCAAGGTCTCTGCTTTTATGGGGGTTGTCCCACTATGCACGGGCCATCTTCCCCAAAAGTCAATTGTTTGTTGTCAATCAGCTCTTGTACCACTTCTTTGAAGGAGTTGCATTCTTCGATTGAGTGCCCCACAACTCCATCATGAAACTCACATTGAACATTCTGGTTGTTCCAAGGAGGAAATGAAGACTTCATAGTTCTGGTTTGTCTAGGGGTCATTGATGAATTTCGGACCAAATAAGACCATAATTGACTATATGTCATAGGAATTGGGTCAAACTGACGAATTTCTTCTTCTTGATGATTTGGATACCTCTGTTGATTTTGATGTTGATGTTGATGGTTTGGATTCCGAACCTGCAGATTTTGACGTCGATGCTGAGGTAGAATCTTAACTTTCCGGTTCTGTGGTCCATGCCGCGACTTTTGGTGTTGAAGACCAGTGGGTGATTGTTGGCTTTGAACAACTGCTGCATATGGATGTTGATAATAAGGCATATGAGATGGAGCTTGTGGAGCTCGGTGAGTTTCCCATATTGCATCCATTTCATTTTCTCCTTCCCCTTGAAAATTGCTAAAGGATTCATCTTGACTACTTGAGGTGATTTGGATTTTCCCACTTTTGATGCCGCTCTCGATGCGTTCTCCGACTATTACTAAGTCTGTGAAGTTTGATGATACATTGCACATCATTTTTTCATAGTATTGACCTTGCAAGGTGCTCAAAAACATGCCTACCAGCTCTTTATCCAACAATGGTGGTTGTACTCGAGCAGCCAATTCTCTCCATCTCCGGGCGTATTCTTTGAATGATTCGTTGCTTTGCTGAGTGAGGTTTTGCAACTGAGTACGGCTCGGGGCCGTATCAATGTTGTAATTATAATGCTTCACAAATGCCAAAGCTAGGTCATTCCATGTGCGAACATGATTTCTCTCTAATTGTGTATACCATTCTAGTGATGCTCCAGTGAGACTGTCTTGAAAACAGTGGATGAGAAACTTGTCATTGTGTGAGTACGCGGTCATTTTTCGAATATACATCGTCAGATGAATTTTTGGACAACTTACTCCCTTGTACTTCTCAAAATCGGGCATTCTGAACTTTGGGGGAATATTCACATCCGGGACCAAACATAAAGCCGAAGCATCAAGGTTATGGGTATCATATCCTTCTATGGCCTTGATCCTTTCTTCTATCATGCGATATCTTTTAGTGGCTTCATTATTTTGCGGCTCTTTAGTATCCATGATCGAGTTAGATACGGGGAATGCAAATTGATGATACTCAAAAGAGTCATGAGGTGAGGTATACCCATCTCGGATAGTGGTGTGTTCTTGTATATCATGGTTCTCCACTAGGATTTGTATAGGTTGAGGTTCAACAGGATCGTTAACTTGTGGTATATTGACGTCTTTAGCTGCGGATTTTTGAACCTCTCCCTTTTCCATATCTAATGTTGTGCTTCGTTCATGAATCGTCTCGAGTTCGTTACGAGTATCGGGGAATCACCTTGGGATAGACAAAGGTATGGTAAGTTTAATGATCATGATGAATGTATATGCATGAATTTAGTATATGCTTAAAAGTTTTTACGGAAATGCAAAGTCACGTCATGAATGCAATGCAATTTCGTGCATAGGTTTTAGGGTTTATGATAGACAAATGGAAATCCCTATAGGCTAGGGACTATGACACAACGAAGGAAATCCCTACAGGGTAGGGAAAACTTAGAAGATAGCATATGGTGGCCGTTCAAAGAGTCACCAGATCCCATGGTCGTCGGGAGGCCATGAGACATGCATTAACGAAGATGTCCTTCACGAGAAGAACAAGATCTTCAAAAGGAATCCTTATAGGCTAGGAATTGCAACAAACAAAGGAAAACCCTACAGGCTAGGGAATGCGTGGGAAAGAACACATGGTGACCGTTCAAAATGGTCACCAAATATCATGAGTCGTTCGCTTCAAATATAATGGCCCTCAGAATAGATATCTGAGGGCATAGATTCAAAGTCTAATAACGGATGACTAGGATTGAATATTGAATAAGGATATACGGTATGCGAGCGCTCGGGGATCCATCAAGAGTCTCCTTATCACGTGGTCATCATGAGGCCACATGTTGTGCATTCGAGGACGGAGGGACGTCCACTTAAACCAAAATCTGAGAGGTCTTATAGAAAATGTCAAATTAAAAGGGAAATCTACAAGCTATGGATCCAGGTTAAGCGAAATAATATCTTACGAGTCTATGGGATGATACTCGTAAGAGGTAACCCTACGTAGACTTAGATTTACCATGTAATGCCCCTCTCGGGATGGCTTCCCATGATGGGTGGGATGATAAAATTACCTTAGTGCGTAGGTTCATAAGTTCGTCCTACGTATCTTCTACCTTTCCCCAAAGCTGGTTTAGTTCTAAAGGTCTCATGGGGTCCTTCATATCCTCCGAAACTTTTTGTTTCTTTGGATTTTTAGAAGGACTCTTTTGTCCATGAGGTTCGAATTTTAGGGGTAGGTTCCCAGAGAGATCAGCCAAATTTCGCATCCTACCCTCGACAAGGTCTAGCCCCGTCTAAGATATTTCTCGAAATTTAGCCCACTCTGAGTGGAATTGTCACTAAAGCTCGTAGGCGATGCAAGTCTCCTCTTACTTAGTGACAATTCCCACACTTAAGGTTTAACAACAATTTCATATGTATATATAACCCAGCAATAATAAGGCAAATATATTTCAAATAATAATATTTAACATTATTAAAGAAATAAAATAAAGAATAAAAGAAATTGCCAAATAAATATAAACCATAAAATCAAAACCTAAACCAAAGAGACCTGCCCCAAACCTTAAGTGCTTCTCTGCTCTAAGGTTCCCCAGCAGAGTCGCCAGCTGTTACGGCCGGCTTTTAATTTTAAGCTTTTAACTTAAACTACAGAGTCGCCACTTATGTTTTATTTTATCCTAAGCCAAAGGTAAACATGAGATAAAAACCTAATTAAAGAGTTTCTAGGTAAGTCGAGAAATTAGGGTCAAGGGAAGGTGTTAGGCACCCTTAACCCTTCCTTAAGGTTTTCTAAATGTCTCTAAGGTTTGTAAGAGTATTATGATAAAATTTATAAAAAGGTTATGTTTAAAAGCGCACAGTAGGGTAGAGAATAAAAATCTCAAACCTACTTAAATTTAAGGGAAGGGGACTCGTTCTGGTTACCCAGATGCCTACGTACCTCCTTAATGGAAGATCAGAGTCAACGTAGTTCGTAGGTTTGTTGGTGTTTTTTATGGGATTGCACGTTATTTTGTATGTTGAGTGTGATTTACGTAGTTCGCAGTTCGTAGTTTTCGTAGTATGTAATTATGATTAAAAGTATTTTTTTGTGTACAATCCCTATTTTTTTTTATATTTTTGATAATTGGTGATTAGTATTTTTTAATTGAATTAGAAATAGTTATATTTTATAAGATACATATATATTATTAATTTAACTCTTTTGTTTTTAAAAAGAAAATCAAATTATAATGACTAAACGAGAAGAAATCAATTAAGTACATGTGTAAATTTGTATATTAAAACACTTCAATATGTATTCTAATTTGTACAAAAGCTTGTTTATTTCAAATATTATTCGCTTAATTGTATCATGAAATGAATTTAATATTTAAGCAAAAATAAGTTCTATTTTATTGAGTTAAATATACTATTAATTAGTTTACTTAAATTAATTATTAAGTGGAGATTGGAATAAAAATTAATTGCTAGAGGTTAACGATTATAAAATAAATTAAACTTATAGAATATGAAGTAACATCCATAATCAGCATATTTTTTATCCCAAGTATTTATTAATAAAAAAAAGAATAATATACGTTAGGAGATAAAACTATTATTAGTCATATTTTTTTATTTAAATGTTCTTATTAATAATAATACAGTATAATTTAAATAAAATTAATTTATTCAGTTATTATATAAAAATGTTTATTAAATATAAAATGTGGATTAGAAAATTTAATAAAAAAAATTGGGGGGAGTGTATTATTGTATTGTTAAGTAATTTTATGGGGGTGTTATTATTAATAGGTTCAGCCCAATATGATTCAAGATCCGTTGGACATGGTGCGGAAGGGTTCACGGTGTTACAGTAGGTTGCAGAGATACGATCGTTGATCCAGATCCGATGGTCAACAAAATCATGATTTGTAGACGTAGATCTAGAATATTTTAATCGAGTGGTCTGCATGTATTTATTTTAAACGAGGGAGTATAATAAGATTATGTGGGGCACCGCCCACTTGACCAATCACGTGGCCTTTAAATGGCCAAGTGTCGCGATCATGCTTGAGGTGGGAATTAAACATACATTTTTTATAATTTTTCATTTTTTATTAACACAAATTTCATTTTGGTCTATCTCTCTTTCTCTGCATCGAACAAAAAAAAACCAGAAAATGAAATTCATCTTCTTCCCCTCTCATCTTCATGAACAAAACCCAGAACCCATATTTTTTCAGAGAAAAAAAACACAATCAATCGCATAAATACTCATGCTAACAACGATATTTCCTAAGCTAAGAGTTCTTTCGGTTTACCTCGTTCCAGAAATTCTTTTCGTATTGCTCCTCTAGTTTCCGCGGCTAATCCTTCTTCTTCTTCCTCGCAGGTACGTCGGAGCGGCGGTAGGTGCGGCGGTGATCGGCGAACTCGAAGGCTCTCTTCTCACTTTTTTCTACTCCTTTCTCTTTTTCTTCTTTTTCGTTGTTTTGATTTTTTTCTCCCAGATTGTCGATTTTGGACTCAGTTTTATAGTGTTTAGGATTAGACGAGTTTTAGGAAACAATTTAATTTGATTCAAACGCCTTTTAATTAGCCAGATTCTATTGTTATTAGGTTTTAATTGTCACAAATTCGGATTTGATTTTGCTGTAAATTTTAATTTGGACATTGATTGTAAATTGAAAATTGACTGCAAAATCATCTTACTTTAATTCGATTAAATGTGTGTTTGATTCCTTTTCTGGTTTTTGTTGGATTTGATTTGAAGTTGGATTAGGGTTTGTATTTGGTTGAAAGGGCGGTTCCGTTTGGAGAAGAAGATGAACAGGGCTAGTTGACCTAGTCAATTATTCCTAAATATTTAATTAATTAATAAAAATGAATATATAAAACCTTTTAAAAAAATTATTAAGTTATATATATATATATATATATATATATATATATATATATATATATATATATATTACTCATAATGCTATTAATCTTAACAGAATAATAATAATAATAATAATAATAATAATAATAATATAGTGTCACAAATAGTTGGAAAAAAGTCATAATTTACATTTTCATATTGCCCTAAAAAAACGAAAAAAACAAAAATTCTAGCCTAAAAAATGGGCAATAAGCGCCCCTCTTGATACTAGTTTTTTTTTGTTTTTTTGTTTATCATTAATAAATAGTCTTTTTTTTCAAATTGATTAAATTTAGGAAGTTAGTTAGTTTTAATTTTGAGAAGGTCAAAGGAAGGTTGATTGTGGGCATAGAATGGCGAGAAATGATTGTAATAAAAAAAAAGTTAATAATGTTAATAACTATTAACTTTCTTAAAAAAAGGTTGTATTAAAAAATAAAATAAATGATAATGACAATACTAAGTATAATTTGTTAATAACATGATATTAATTTAGCTCATGATCCTAATGTCAGTTTTAAATGAAAAAACAAAATAATAGTATGCTCTAAAATAAAATACATAATCGATAATAAAAATAAAAATAAAAACTAATGATAGTATAAAATAACTATAAAAAATAATATAGTAATTTTAATGTGATTTTTTTAAAAAAAAGCATAAGAATGAAATATAACAAATGTTAGATGTATGCATCTAATAAATCATAGTGCCATTTCTAATGGGCCTAAGGTGTAATTGAATCCAACATGATTTTCAAAAGGGAAAATACACCTCACCTTTGAATTAAGTGATTCAAGAGAATGGGCTTAACATTTTGATTGTTAAGCCCAAAGACACCCCTATTTTTGAATATACCCTTTATAAAATTAATTTTAAAATAAAGTCACTATATTAAAATAATAGGATAAATTTTGGGGTATGACAAATTACACTTCAATGTAACTTACTACTCGTAGTATGAATACAAATATTCGCCTATTATAGTTCCTCTATTTGCGTTCTTTCATGTTTATCTTTCCATAGGGCCTTAAAGGCAAAAAAAAAGTCAAAGATTACACATATTTTTGTGTAAACCAATACTGCACACATTTATGTGTAGCCAAAGATTGCACAAATTTTTACATAACCAAAGATCACACGCATTTTTGCGTAGCCAAAGACTAAACACATTTATGCACAGTAGAAAATTACACGCATTTCTACGTAGCTGGCACACCCCATTCAGATCTAGCCAATCCAAGGACATTAGGCAGTGGAGTCTGGAGACATCCACCTTGATCCAAGTCATACCTCAGGGGAAAGGACATGGACCTACCATTGGTCGTGGAATGGTCTCCTGTGACGCAGAGCATTGTTCAAAGATACAACCATATCTCGCTGGTTTTGAGCCCCCACTGGGCGAAACAAAGTCAAACTCTAAATACAACACCCAAAAGCGCTAAACACAATATACAAATACAACGAAGCTAATTATAACAAAGTAAAATGTGAAAAATATCGTTTGATATTTCAAATAGCATGTTACAAAAAGATCAAGCTCATACCAATGAGAAAAAATCACAGGAAGTTTGGAGACCAGGTGCGAGAGACTCTAGTTGGCATAACACATTATGAAAGACAACTTCTTTTTGGTCATCTTTAGAAAGGTTATGCAACCGGTCGCTCAAGGTGCCCCTTCCTCTTGAAGATCCCCTAGAGCCTTAGTTTGGCCGATCATTTTCTCCTCGAGATCATTCCTGATATTTAAGGCTACAGAAGATGAAGTCTCTGACTTAAGTTCCATCTGACGAACATCCCCATTATTCTTATTGAGTAGCTTTTGAAGCTCAATTACGCGACCAACCAAGGTTGCGGGGACTCAAACTGTTTCACTTTATCTAGGAATGAAGAAACTTCGTCCAAACAGCCGCATAACCTGAAGAAGTCCCTCTCAAAGCTGACCATTTTCTCCTTAATCTGGTCATAACGAGCCTTCAAATCCTTAATCCTTTGGGACACGAGTGTCGAGGAATAAAAGCTCTTTATGTCAGATTGCAAGATGATTCAGAAGTGAAGCCACGTGGAACACCTAATAAGTTGAATCGTCTAACATAGTATACTTGTGACTTCGTAAAGATGGAGAACCTGGGCGTAACAATCAATTGATACACAATCTTCCATTTCTATTGTAGTCTATGGCAGTCGATCGACCAACACAAGGGTCAAGGGGCAAGGAGAAAAGAGTATCTCCCAAAGGAAGGCTCAGAGCAGGACCAAGATGTTTTGACCTTTTTATCTTTGCAGAACTTCCCTAAATGATTGTGTTGCCCCGATCATTTAGTCATGATTCTTCTTACTCTGACCATCTGAAGATGCCAATACGACTAAGGAAGCCTCGACATCTAACATAAGCGCAACCTCGATAGATGAAGAGTTCATCCTTTTGAGTCTATTTGAGAAAAAATAAAGATAATTAACTAACATAAGAATATGCAAGATCGCTAACCCCAAATAAAGCTACGACAATGGCAATACCAAAAAGTTTCTTCCTCTCGTCAAAAGGATCGCTTCAACAATGTCATGATAATGTATTTCTGGGTAAAAAAGGAAAACAATGTCTCTTTCATAGCCTTCTTCGCATTAGTAAGGTACCATACAAGATGAAATAATATTTACCTTTCTGGGAGAAGTGATTTATGGACCAAAATCACCTTTTTCGTTCAGAACAAGCCGTTGAGGCCGAAGAAGAAGAAGAAGGGATGATGCATAAATCATTGTGAGCAAGAGAAGAAAGTGGAGTAAGCAAGAAATAATGCTCCTTGAAGTTTTTTTAGTTATTAATATAAACACGAAAGCTCTTGTTTCTTAGCCTCCAAAGAGAAATGAGCTTACAAGCCTGACCATTTGAAGAAGGATTGACTTTGAGAAGGTGAAATAAGAGATTTAGGGAAGTCGAACTCATGTTTCCCTATTACTCATACCAATATTGAAAGATCCTCACGAAGCCCTAGGCACAGGGATGAAACTACAACGGAGGAACACGAAGATAGCCCAACACTTCTTTTTCAAAGGCAATTAGAGGAAGTCGTACACCCAACTTCTCAAATAATCATGATTAGAAAGGGAAATAACACCCTTCGAACTTGTGACACACCTTATTGTCTGTAGGAATCACTGAGACTGCCCAGTCTGAAGAAGATCCCACTTCGAACCTCTATCTCATCATCATTATGGGTATATCTAGAGGTGTTCCCAAATACCCTTGCATTACGGACATATTCGCTGAGTTAGCGACGACGAGTCTATAATAAAGGATAGACCCATAGAGATCAAAAATAGGCAAACCTCACTTTCTTAAAGGAGGGGGCAATCACATACCTACGTGAAGAGAAAGGGGAGCACAGTGGAAACCTAGAGTTGAAACAATGAAGGCGATGGTTAATAGTCTAGAAAAATGTGACGATAAAGGAGCAGCAAGAAAGCAAAATGGGACCCCGAGGAAAAAACTCATTTCTTTTATAAAAATTAATGAGATATTAATGGTCCAGATCAAAGGCAATATACCAATTCAAGGGTAATATTCACACTGCTTCATCTAGTAGAACAAAGTGACAAAAGTACTCAAGTGCTCTAAGTAGGATATTGTTCTCTAGTCGGCTTCCCTAGGGTGGCACTTTGACTGCAAGTAATGAATGTTTCTGTAGATGTTGTTGATTGGCTGTAATTTTTGGTAAAACTCATTGTGATTTTATCATGTCAAAACTGATGTCATGACATGTATTGAAGCCTTTATTTGTGCAGGCCTTTACCTGATGTCAACGCCGATGTCATGACATCCGTAGGTGCTACATATTATTCTGTTACTAATTCTGTAGGTGTGATCTGTTACGATATGCGCTTTATTTGGAAATATTGGACTGAGCCTTACTTGGAAATATTAGATTATGATCTGGTTGGACTTTTCAAGAATGTACTTGGTAGCTATTATCTTAGGCTCCTTGAATGTTGGAAATTAGTTTAATTGGGTTAAAGACTAATTTGGATCCAAGGCCCAGCTGCTGCGTTTTGAAGACTCTATATATTACTGAAGAAGCTGCAGCCCTAATGTAGTTTTTGAGAGATAGAAGTTGTTTGGTGATTAGGGTTTTTGAAGTTCTAGTTTTATTGTGAGCCAAACAATCATCGTGATGGTTGTCTTGGTCTAGGTGTTTTTGTTTGTGTTGTAAGAGGTACTTGAAGCTTTTAAGCAAGAGTACCATTGTACTTGATTGAAGCTTTTAAGCAAGATCAAGTTGTGTCCTTGAAGTGTGTCTTCTTTTCATATTTGTTGAGAGTTATTCATCACTGCTGTGATTGAGGGGGAGCGAGTAGGATCTCTGATCTAAGTAGCTTAGATTGAAGTTGCATTGGGTAGATATTAAGTGAAAGGTGTAGTCTTGATGTGTATTACTCTGAATTGATACTACTTATAGTGGACTTCCTCCCTGGCTTGGTAGCCCCCAGACGTAGGTGTATTTGCACCGAACTGGGTTAACAAATCACTTGTGTTATTTGTTTTATTTCTTGTTCATTATTATAGAATTGTTCAGATAGGTAATGTCGTGACATCCTTTTCGACATCACGTATCTGATTCCAGAATTTCAGTTTCGATAATAAGGAAACATTTAATGCTCCTGTCCCCCATTACCTTTTTAATTAATTCCCAGTGTTTCATTCCTTATTCACTGGGCGATATCCTTATAAGTCAATTGATATCACTAAATGCTTCCTCGACCCACTCAATGCCTGATATGTGACGGGGATGGGCCGAGCGAAGCCCTAAATAACTAAGGCCTTGTTCTCCTCAAACCCTCTCCATTTTACTGAAGGTATATATCAAGTTCACACACAAAAATGAGGTATAATGTATGATCTTTACTTTTCAACATATTCATCTTGAATCTTGAACTGACTTGAGCATTTGAGTGTTAACCATACAAGTCCACCATGTACTGACGTAACACAGATCAACACCACCATTTCAAGATCATCGATTCTCTAACTAGATTTATTTTTTGGAGGCCTTGTGTAGATTAACCACTGTCTAACAATAGAAAAACAAGTAAATGCTCTATTTAATCACGATCTAACGTGCCAAATATTTCATAAGGCCCCATTTAACTATAGCTTGACCTTGAAAATTTTGAAGCTTGTGTGTAAGTCCTCAAAGACTATCTTTTATATATATATATATATATATATATATATATATATATATATATATATATATATATATATATATATATATATATATAATAGGGTTAAATATATTAAGCTCCCTGCCATTATAGCGTGTTTTGCTTTTGGTCCCCTGAAGTTTTTTTTCACTAAATGCCCCTTATAAAACATAAATCCTAGATTTACCACACCTTTTATCCTATTTGCTGACTGGGTTTTGACTGAATTGATGACTGGGAACCACAACAACACTGCGCCTCTGTTACTTCCCAAACTGCTTCATCACGCATCCATGTCTTAAAAGCATCCCTGTTATTTATTTTCTCATTAACCAACTTCTCACTCTCACAAACCATCTCTCATTCTCAATCTCATCTCTGCCATCTCTCTCATCACCGCCATCACCTTCGCCCTTCTCTTCTTCTCCCCCTCCCCATCCCAATCCACCGCCGCCACCTCCCGCCCCCTCTGTAGACTCCTCCACTCCGTCGTCATCCTCATTTCCTCTCACGACTACCAATTCAAAACCCTAACCCCAAACATCCACTGTCTCAACCACAACGGCACCAGAGCTCAAACCGACCTCATTCCCGTTTTCCCAACCCTAACTTTCCCCAATCATTACTCCATCGTCACTGGTCTCTACCCTCCCCACCATGGTATCATTAACAGTTTCTTCACCGATCCAATCACCGGCGATAAATTCACCATGGCAAGTCACGGATCTAAATGGTGGTTAGGTCAACCTCTATGGGAAACCCTCACTAACCATGGTTTAACCGCCGCTACTTACTTTTGGTCTGGCTCTGAGGTAATCAAATGCTTGTGGATTTACCACTGCATGATCTCTTCAACGCAAAACCACCAAACCACTATCTCTCTACCTCTCGATTCCTCCACTCACTTCCATCTCCTCGCTTCGCAAACCAACAACACCGCAACCACAACCACACGATTAACCTAACCTTCTTTCTTCGCATCTCTCTTCTTGTTAAACATCTTAAGTAATATATTTATTGTAGATATCTACACCTTCTAACACAGACCGGTCCTTTTGCTCCATGGACAAATCAATTGATGGTTCCAAATGAGTGAACATTCCGTCTTCAGTGTCAAGATCAGCATCCTTAATTGAAATGTTGGAATGATTTTTCATGGAAGGAACTGACATTGGAAAGGTAATATCACCAACCATTTTTGCCATTGAAGTGTCCTCTCGTCAATTTCCAAACAACGTTGTCTCAAATGGTGATTCACCAGAAATTTCAGTTGGCATGGAACTTAGGCTATCAGAATTGGGATAAAGGCGTTCTATTGAACTACTGCAATCCCCTACCCCATCCCCTAATAAAACTAAGTTGTTATACCACATCATCAATTCAGTCAAAGCCCAGTCAGCAAATAGGATAAAAGGGTGTGGTAAATCCAGGATTTATGTTTTGTAAGGGGCCTTTAGTAAAAAAAAAACTTCAGGGAGCAAAAAACAAAACACGTTATAATGGCATGAGGCTTAATATATTTAACCCTATAATATATATATATATATATATATATATATATATATATATATATATATATATATATATATATATATATATATATATATATATATATATATATATATATATATATATGAGGAGGGTTATATTGACTCCAAGAGTAAGTTATAATAACTTACTCCACATCTTGACCATTAATTCTTTTCTATCTAATGGTTAAAAATAATAAGGAACTCTCTCTCTCTATATATATATATATATATTATAAAGTTATATTTACTTCAGGAGTAAGTTATTATAACTTACTCCAAATCTAAACCATTGATTCTTTTCAATCTAGTGGTTAAAAATAACAAGTAATTAAATGTGGAGAGAGAAAACTATTACTTATTATTTCTAATCATTAGATTGAGAAGAATCAATGGTCTAGATTTGGAGTAAGTTATAATAACTTACTCTGGATCCGAGAGTAAACATAACCCTTCTTTTATATATATATATATATAACATAAAGAAACACATATTCTTCTTAGGTTGAAAAATTAAATAGTATTCCGTGGCACTCAAAAATCTTCATTTTCCTTTAATTTATTTTTGAGGCCCAAGTCATGCCACAATATCACGTGCCATAAACAAAGAGAAAAAAAAATTACAATTGGAAAAGAAAAGAAAACCATCCAAGATAATAAGAAAATGACGAAAGCAAAACAAAAATGAAACAAAATAAATCGCTCATCTCAACTCTCAAGAAAGAAAGAAAATAAAAAATCGTGCAACAAGAATATAATTGGCGAATTTCATAACTATGCATTATCTGTCAGTTTAATCACGACACACAGTATCTGAAGATACACCAGTCTTCAGATTCTCTCTGATTTTCCAGTCAAAAGGTTCGTCCAATTCAAACAACACAATACACTTTTTCTCCACTTGCATCATTTACCCGTTGATAATCAAATTCTGTGATGTTTTGTTGATATTATCTTGATTATGTGACATGATATGCTATGGATTTGTTTTTGTTGAATTCATTCAGCTTTGATATTATTTGGCAATTGGTTATTATCATTAAATTTTGTTAAGATTTTGTTAAGTAATTCTCACTGGTTGATTGTAATCTAAATTTTCACTCTGCAGAAGCAAAATTTTAGCTGCTAGGGTTTCCTTATTTTATAATCAGCATGTCTTTGGGTACTTCCCAAGCAGTTTATCAGATTCTGTCTAGGGTTGTGCCTCAATCTGGGTATAATGAGCTTTATGGGAACACTTCGCAGTTGCGAGTAAAATGTAGGAAGAAACTGTCTTCAAGGCGTAGGTTTTTAATCGAGAGCTCTACTTCTAGCCAGTTAAGACCTCATCGATTTCCGTTGACTGCTGTCAGTTTTTGTGACTATAAGACCTATAGTCATCCGCGGTTACAGACATGCAAATGCCAACAGGCTGAAAATCTGAGTGGCATAACTTCAGGAGATGGGAACGGGGCGAGGTTTGCGAGTGACGTTGAGAAATCAAATTTGGTAAGCAATGTGATGAGTGCCAAGTCTGTCGTAGAGTTTGAAGATGTTCAATTGTTGAAACAGGAAAAGGAGATTTTGTCGTCTAATATTACAAATGGGAATATCTCGAAAAACTTTGACTCTGTTAGCATCAACTCCATTGAGGACGAAGCGTGGGATCTACTGAGGGAGTCTGTAGTTAATTATTGTGGCAATCCTATTGGAACTATTGCTGCAAAGGATCCAAACAGTACCAATGTTTTGAATTATGACCAGGTCTTTATTCGGGATTTTATTCCTTCTGGAATCGCTTTCCTATTGAAGGGAGAGTATGATATTGTTCGTAATTTCATTCTTCATACGCTTCAGTTGCAGGTAATCTCTTCGTCTTATACTAATGACAACATGTTTGAGCAACAGAAACACATTTGATCCAACTTCCCGTGTTTACATGTCTTTGATGCATATGTTCATTTTTTTATTGACCATGTTGAACTGATGGTTATGTCTTCACAAACTTAGTTTATTCATTAGTCATTACCGTTCAAACTTTGTCTACTAACCTAGCTCTATCTGCTTGTAAACTTTTTGGTGAATCATAGTACTACCACTCCTGTTCTTAAATATAAGACCCTCTTGACTTTTTCCTTGTCCCTTTTTATATGTCATCTTTCAAGTTTTCAACTGCATTTATTATTTCTTTATCAACATATTCTTAATTGTGTTACATCACTTTCCACAATCTATAATAAATAGTTAGATGAAAATGTTTACTAATTTGCTCTCATGAAAGGTAAACTTATAAAACAATACCAATTGTCAACAAATTTAATACCACAACCAACTTTCTTAATTCTTGTGATTTACTCAATGAGGTCCTATAAGAATGCTGAAAAAGCTTTTGCGTGACATTTGTCATTGATGTTAATTGTCCGTAATTAAAGGAAGGGGCGTTAATTAACACTTTTCATTAGTAATCTTTCATTGTTCCCACTTCTTTGTCTAAGACCCATTTGTATTTTCATGTGAGCTTTACTGTTTTTAATTCACTTAAGCATTGAACAAATTTATCCCATTTCAGAGCTGGGAGAAAACAATGGATTGTCATAGTCCAGGACAAGGTTTGATGCCTGCTAGTTTTAAGGTTCGGACAGTTCCTCTGGAAGGGGATGACTCTGCAACAGAAGAGGTTTTGGATCCTGACTTTGGAGAGGCAGCCATTGGCCGTGTTGCCCCTGTTGATTCCGGTAAAATAACTGATTGGATCTATAGAATCTTTCTTACATGGAAAACGAAACTTACTACAATATTAATACTTCTTGGATTGGTTAACTTATTGAACATGTGTTCTCAGGATTGTGGTGGATTATTTTACTACGAGCATATGGAAAATGCTCCGGAGATTTATCAGTTCAGGAGAGAGTTGATGTGCAAACAGGAATTAAGATGATTTTGAAGTTGTGTCTTGCTGATGGCTTTGACATGTTTCCAACATTATTAGTAACTGATGGTTCTTGCATGATAGATCGAAGGATGGGCATACATGGGCATCCTTTGGAGATCCAGGTATTTAAGATTTCCTTTCCTTTTTCAGTAGTGTGCTACTTATCAACTATTTCTTATTAAGTGTTAGAATCAAAGAATCAAATCCAAATATTTACTATTAGGATTAGAATTAGCAAGTAATATCTATTAGTATTTATTTTATATGCTATTATAATTAGAGGTTGGTGTAGTTTGAATCATAAATTCAACAAGGTATCAGATCAGGTTCTGAACTTCTGATCATGTAGCTAGTGGGGTTTATCACAGTTGCCGGCGGCCGCCGCCAAAAAAGTTCAGGCAAACTACCATATTTTTCCAGCCCTTCTGCATCTTTTTCCCGTGAGCCTCCCAAACAGTCTATTATTTATTTTTGACGAGTCTTATTTGGCTTTCGCAATGACAAATCTTTTCTCCTTTGGACCCTTCTTCGGCATGTATTTTGACGACCCTATCTTGGCTTTCCGCAATGACATATTTTCTCCTATGGACCTTTCTTTGGCATGTATAATCGGTCACTGCTGACACCATTGTGATCATTCTGGCGTAGCCAGTCCAGCCATCTGACCTACATCGTCATCGGAGCAGCCAATGCCAATAGTTCTCCATCGCTGTGTCATCCTTTCGGCATGTCTTCAAATACTCTATCATGTCATCCGAGTTCAAAATTTCTTCTGCTGCCGTCATTCACTCTCAATTGGTTGGCATTTCTGTCCTGCTTCTTTGTTCATATTCCTATGCTTCATCCAGTTATTCTTTTTCCATTAGTGTGTTTCTATGGGCATCTATTTGTAATTCGACCAGTTGCGCCTCCTCTGCTTACTACCACCGCCACAAATACTTTAGGCAGATGCAGCCTCTGTGACCCGACCTGAATTCTGAAATTACGCAGCTCATCGGTATCACTGAATGAGTGACGAAGCTTTTTAGTAGTTGCAGCCAATCCAAATCCTGAATGATTCTAATTTACCTGAGAAAAGCTCCCTAATAGCTAGATTTTTTTTTTTTGGTATTACTTTTCAAAGTTTTGTTTGCATATCAATTTTGTCAAATAAATTTATTGCTCAGCATTATGTACCCGAAATACCTAAAATTAAAGATGGAATTAGCTATCAAATAAACTTATCTAATGCGTATTTTCTTTTTGTTTTTTTTTTTTTTTCTGTTTCTAGGCCCTGTTTTATTCTGCCTTACTTTGTGCACGTGAGATGCTTACTCCCGAGGATGGATCAGCGGATCTCATACGTGCACTGAACAATCGTCTGGTAGCTCTTTCATTTCATATTAGGGAATATTATTGGATTGATATGAAAAGATTAAATGAAATTTATCGTTACAAGACAGAGGAATACTCGTATGATGCAGTTAACAAATTCAACATATACCCAGACCAGATTCCTCCTTGGTTAGTGGAATGGATGCCAAACAAAGGAGGCTACTTAATTGGTAACTTACAACCAGCTCACATGGATTTCCGTTTTTTTTCGCTGGGAAACTTGTGGTCTGTGGTTAATAGTATGGCCACAGAGGAACAATCACATTCCATATTGGATCTTATTGAGGCCAAATGGTCGGATTTGGTGGCAGAGATGCCACTAAAGATTTGTTATCCCGCTCTTGAAGGTCAGGAGTGGCAGATAATCACCGGAAGTGATCCTAAGAACACGTATTGAATCTAACTTTCCTCTGCTTATGTTTTACTGTTATAATATTTTTCTCGACTTGATTTTATCTTTTGCAGGCCTTGGTCCTACCATAACGGAGGCTCCTGGCCATCACTGCTCTGGCAGGTTTGTTACAGTTGCAAAGTGTGATGCACTTGCATCCCTATTTATTTATTTTAGATTGCAATTAGTCGACAATAAAATGATATTGTTTGTGTACGACCGAGTTGTTCTGATTTCTAGCTACCATACTTTTTCACCTTAGCTCTTATCATAATTTGTCCTATTGAATCCTTTTCATCTTTCACATGCAAAATCCTTTCCTAGCTTAGCTGGTTTCTTCACCTAAGCATTGCATGTTTGAATTCGTTCAACATTCAAAGTTTCAACATAAAAAATGCCTATTGCTATTGCAGTTCACAGCTGCATGCATAAAGATGAATAGACCACATATTGCTGCAAAAACTGTTGAAATTGCTGAGAGGCGTATATCAAGAGACAAGTGGCCTGAATACTATGACACAAAAAGATCCCGATTCATCGGAAAACAATCTCAACTGTTTCAGACATGGTCAATTGCCGGATACCTTGTGTCAAAGCTGCTGCTTGCAGACCCAAGTAAAGCAAACATTCTGATAACTGCAGAGGATTCCGAACTTGCGAATGCTTTTATTACTGCCAATCCAAAAGGAAAGCGTGGGAGGAAAAATTTGAAGCAGACCTACATTGTATGAGTGTTTGATTGCAATTCATTTGGTTCTTTTTGGTCATCTGATAGGTTTATGTCCCATTTATTATTCATAATCTACTTCATTTTTCTTCTGATTAGCAGCATATTATTATAGAAACAGTATGCAAAATATATAGGTTTGATTATGATGAAATTGTGTTATACTAGTAAATGTTGTATATGTAATGGAAACATGTTAATACTTGAGGACCGAGTAGCATGCGGAAGATACAGTTAATCTAGATGATGAGAAACTTTTGTGCTACATTTCTAAAGGAAATATTTTCCCCCGGTCTGTTGATAATTTACTATCGCTTTTTGTAGCCATCTTAGTATAACCATTTGATGAAAATGTGCAGTGGTAGTATCCATATAATTCAAGGATAGCCACTTGAAAATCTTGGACCATTGAGATATTCTAATTGTAATAAACTAAAATTGGATTGGAGTGAGTTTTGGTACATCGTTGAATCTAATTGTTTCAATTTATTCTTGAACTAAATCTACATTATTGATTTGATATATTGGTTTGGAATTCCAAACCATAGAAAATAAAATTTACTAAATTGAATTGTTTTTTAAATAACCAAACTGTTATATAATTTTATTAAAAAAATTTAAACATGTTTTTATTATTAATATTTTTAATTACGGTTTGATTTATTTGTTATCTAATTCGGTTTTAAGAGTGTTTCTAAAATACATGTTTGAATCACTAACTAAACATGAGATTAGACCACCAACTTTCACTCAACTTATCATTTGTCTCACATTTTGCTCGAAAAACCCTTCCAATGGTTGCGGAACTTTGGAGCGGAACTTCCTCGAGGCTAGTCTTGTTAATTCTACAACAATTTTAATTTTAGATTCGTATCCGATAACAAGGATTTAAAAGCAACTATTTCGTATCATCACAAGGGAATTTCACACTAAATCCATACACTATTCTCATCTTCACTTTTGGAATCCATCCACCGGTTTCCCGCATGGAATGCGACGTTCACGAGAGGCTCATATATAGGTGTGACTTTGCGTAAACCTCTTGGACAACAAGTACTAAAGTGTGAGTAGAGAAAAGTTAAAATCAAACATTGATACTGAAATCCAAATCCAAAGGTTTGGGGCTTGAAAATGGATATCATTTGGAGATGGTGACATATATGAGATCACATATTTGATAGTGATAACACAGCAATGCCTTGAGACTTGAATTGTCACTTTCAGTCACACACACACACATGAATGACCATGATTCGCGTATGCATCACTTTATTCTTTTTTGCTGAGAATGTGCATATATCATATGATTTGTACTCTTCTTCTGCTAGCTGCTTTAGCTTGTGAACTTCTCTGACCTATTACCTATAACACCACAACCAAGTTGTTGATAATGATTGTTAGTGCATCAGTTTTCTCGTGCTATTTTTGGAATCTAAATCAGAACTAACTACCGCGTGGAGGAAAAGTTGTAGTACAACTACAACATTAAAAGCTGTTTTTTTTTTTTGCGGTTGCCACTGTTAGATAATTGGTATGATAATCCTGGATATCTTCAAGAATCGTGTTCGTTCACTTTCCGAACAAAGTATTTCGACCCTATTCTTGTCTGGGTTCACGAAATCTTTGCGGGGATAATTCTCGAAGAACAATCTGTTTCTGACAATAGATAACAGATCAGAATGTAGAGAGGAAGTCTGTGATTTCGTATTACAAATCGAGACCAAAAGACTCCTTATATAGGAGACCAATAATAGAAACGAACAGACACACCTTTTCGGAAAACAGTTATGTCTGTCGGAACGGGTGCAACTATTCAAACGAATCGTTATGTCCGTTGGGAACGGGTGCAACTATTCAAACGAAACGTTATGCCCGTTTCTATTATTCATATTCAATTACGCGCTTGGCTCGACGAGCGTGCACTCCGCACTACCCTAACTCGTTTCAAACTAAACACATAATTGCATTGGCCTATAGTAAATCACATTACTACCAAAATGCATTGATGATACTAAAATCACCAACAAACTCCCCCCATTTTAGTATAATCCTTGATTTACTTTACAGGTATAACGATCAAACAAATGCATAGAAGAAAATGTCTTACGATTGAATTTTCATCTTAGTACAAATACACATTCCAAATATTCGAAAATCGGGGTGTCATAATGATTGAACCCGTCAATCCATTTGAATATCTAAAGATATAGTACACATATGTTTCTTACAATACTCTACTATTCATACTTGACACTTTACAAGCCATGTGTCCTTATCCATTAATAAACATATAGGAAGCCAAGTCCAAGCTTCTTGAAGCGGCAAAACTTCATGCTTACATAGGTGATCCTTTTAATCTTGCACCTGCATTAGCAATTTTTCAAAAGAACCATTAAGAAGATATACTTCAACCTAGCCATCACTTGCAGGTCTGAGCACATACCTTGGAAATATAAACACAATTGCTCCAATCTTTAACTATGATCTTTCCTCATTGAATTCTGCTTCTAACGTTGTATTAGAAGGGAATTGGATATACCATAACTAATAGATTTAAATGGACTTTAATCCCATCCCAATTACCGACTTCTTCACTAAGTCTCTTGCTAACCCCTTCGTCAAGTGGTCAGCTAAGTTTTGTTGCGACCGAACAAACTCAATAGATATCACCTCATTCATGATTAATTCCCTAATCATACTATGTCTAAAACCCAAATGTCTAGACTTTCCATTGTATATTTGGCTATATGATTTAGCCAGTGTGGCACTACTATCACAACGGATATAAATTGGTGATATCGATTTAGGCTATATCGGAATCTTATATACCAAGTTCCTTAGCCATTCTGCTTCTTTACTAGCAGCAGCTAATGCTACAAACTCAGATTCCATTGTGGAACTAGTTATACATGTTTTTAATCCCCACTATTTCACTTTGATTTGATCGAAAATGGTGTTTATCATTTCAAGATCTTTTCATCTTGAATGTCGAATCTAGAAACCTCTTTGTTTATAAAGTTCCATTCATCTCATTGATAATGATCAACATATAATTAACATGGAGACAAGAAAATCACAATGTTCTCACACAACTTTGTGTACCAACACTTGTCACAAGAATTAGATGAAGAAATATTTCTAGATAATCATGCATGATGATGCAAGCAGGTTTTCAGATGAAGTGAGAGATGAAATTATGAGCAATTTAAAATAGTAAAATATAAGTTGCAACGAGTACCTTGGTTATGTTCAATTCTTGCAAATTTTCACTTGAATTTCTATGTCGAACCTTCCTGGTCAACTTCATCATTGACATGTATGACAAGTTTGATCATTTTCTTCTTTGATAACCTTTGTCTTCATCAAAACTAGATATAAGATATTCTTCACAATCTCCCCCTTTTTGATGATGACAAATTCTTTGAATCCTTGTTTTGATAAGATTGAAAACTTTCCCCCTAACTTGTGTGTCTCCCTTTAATTAGTGAACTTTGCAATGACAAAGTCAAACTTTGTATGCCATTATTTTGGTACATATTTTAATCCTTACAAGGATTTGACAAACTTGCACACCTTTTGTTCATTGCCACGAGGCAAATAACCTTTCGGTTGTTCCATGTAAAATTCCTCATCGAGATTTTCATTTAGGAATCCTGTTTTGACATAATTCAATTCATTTCATCTTGGATAACATTATTCCAAGAGTCCCTTGAAATTACATCTCCATTGTAAATCTTAGGATCATTTTCCACTTGAAGAATAATAGGAATCTTACAAACAAAATTTTCACTATTTTCTTCTACTAGATAAAAGAAATATGTCAACAATCGATTTTGTTTGGTCCTAAATTCTTAGCCTTTTAGACTTTCTGCTTATTCTATGTTCGATTTGTTTTTCAACAATCATTGATGAACTTTCGGCTTGTATTTCAACAATCCGCGGAGAACCTTCCTCACGAGGTTCTTATTTATATGAATCTCGAATTCCTTATCTTCCGCGATAAGGTTCTCAAAATTCTACATCTCGTTATGAATCATCTTTGAATGATCTTTATATGTCTTATAATAAATTTCATCGAACACAAACAATTAACATAGCATATAGATCATAATTCAATTGTATAATTTAAAATTATAACTTTAAATGAAAGATTCAATACTGTATATATCACATATTGTACCAATTGAACTCAATACTGTATATATCACATATTGTACCAACTGAACAAATATAATAACAAATTTACACAACATAATAAATTAAGTAACCTCTTTATGGCACTTATAAGAAAATTCATGTTACTGTTTCAACAATTCAAAATTCAAAATAAGAGAACCCTTATTTTGAATCGGTACATGACAATTTATATTGGTTTCAAGTAAAACAACCGTTTTATTTTGAATTCGTACACGACGTTATCATTATGCATAATCTGTATTTAAAGCTATATATATATGCATAACATTTATATGGTTGTTCTCTAATATAAAGCTATTCATGCTTTATCTAATATAAATATTTTCTTCTCTGTGTATGAACAAAACAAGCATTTGCATGTATATAATTTAACTACTACTTGAAAGAAAACTTTCTGCAACATGTACGGATTTAATTCTGTTAGGACATTTGAGAAGTTAATTTCATAAGATGCATTAAAGCAGAATTATTCAACTATTATTTTCAAACATTTTATACTCTTCAGATATATCGATTTTCTTATATAACATGTATAGGATAAAGTTTTGCACATGCCAGTTCCTTTTACTTAAAACTATCATGTTTTATTGACAATGCATTCATGATTCATGTAATCAGATTCTACTCACAAATTTTAAAACATGATTTCCAATTCACATTTTAAATTTTGATTTAGGATTAAACATTCATTATAAATTATCAGCACACATACATTCAACTTTTCTTCCAAACACATCAACACATGACACTAACTTAATCTATAGAACTAAAATCTATTTTATATTTAAATTTAAACTAGGATTCATGCATGATGCATAGTGAATACTGTCTTTATCAATAAATAGATAGAGTAAGAGGGACTCACCAAATAGAAAAGTGAATAGTAATCACCATGATAAATAATCCGGTTTATGATGTAAATTTTTCGTGTGTTCACCCATATGTAAATTGTCTTTGAAACTTGTCCAATTTTCCGAAACTTTTAGTCATCTCCTTGACGGTGCTTCCTCCTCCAGCCATGATTATCAGAAAAAAAAACTTTGTTCGTTTGTTAGATAATTGGTATGATAATCCTGGATATCTTCAAGAATCGTGTTCGTTCACTTTCCGAACAAAGTATTTCGACCCTATTCTTGTCTGGGTTCACGAAATCTTTGCGGGGATAATTCTCGAAGAACAATCTGTTTCTGACAATAGAGAACAGATCAGAATGTAGAGAGGAAGTCTGTGATTTCGTATTAAAAATCGAGACCAAAAGACTCCTTATATAGGAGACCAATAATAGAAACGAACAGACACACCTTTTCGGAAAACAGTTATGTCTGTCGGAACGGGTGCAACTATTCAAACGAATCGTTATGTCCGTTGGGAACGGGTGCAACTATTCAAACGAAACGTTATGTCCGTTTCTATTATTCATATTCAATTACGCGTTTGGCTCGACGAGCGTGCACTCCGCACTACCCTAACTCGTTTCAAACTTAACACATAATTGCATTGGCCTATAGTAAATCACATTACTACCAAAATGCATTGATGATACTAAAATCACCAACAGCCACTTGCCACTCATAGTCATAATTTATGCTACAATAAGAGGTTTTTCATGCTATGTACTGAGTGGTTGTCTTAATTAAATCATCAAAAAAGAACGGTGTCTGATTTCATTTGTGTCTTAGGCATGTATTTTGAAGTGATGAGATTGAATTTTTTTACAGTTTTTTTTTAATGCTTAAATAGTTGTGTATTTTTATATTATTTTATATCCAATAACTAATTTACTAAATAGTCCAAAGGTAAAATGTGAAACTGAAAATTGATAGTAGTAAATTAATGAAGTCCACCCGTAAAAGAGCTCCAACACGATGGTAGAGGTCTTCAATGGATTCCGGGTGCTCCAACACGATGGTAGAGGTCTTCAATGGACGGTGATGAAGTGTACCTACAAGGTTAATATTCTAACACCTAAGTCAGTAAAATCAAGGATAAAAAACTTGCATGTAATGAGTAGTATATTGGTGTGACACAAAGTCACACTCATATACCAACAACGGTTAGAACGATCCCTGGTGAACAACGCGCCCCATGCGGGGGATTGTTGGATGAATTTCAATGGTGGAGATGAGAATGGTGTATGGATTTAGTGCGGAGCTCCCTTGCGATAGTACACTTGTTCGTCAATTTGAGAATACATAGCTTTATATTGGACCTTAGTACTGAGTCGGTCTTATTGAGTTGCTTGACTCGTCCGGAACAGTAGTCCCTCAAGTCCGTGTTATGGGATACAAATATGGATTGTTGTAGAATTATCAAGACCACTATAAAACTGAGGTTGAATCTGGGTCATTGATCGTGTTTTTCAATATTGATTCTAAATCGTAGATCAATGACACCATTTTTGAGTAATTCTTTAATTATTAAATTACCATTTTTTTGGTTTTTAAATATTTGTCCATAAGATATTAAAAACAATTAGTTTAATTATATTATTTTTGAATAAATCTCTAAAGATGATAACAAGAATAAAATTTAATATATCTAGACATGAGTCCAATATCTAGTAGATGTGTACTTAGAAATACTAACTCAAAAATGTTAAGTCTTTAAAAAATTGATTTTTATTTCGGTTGACTAAAAAATAATTAATATTTAATTTTCGACTAACTGATAGTATGTTAGCTAAGCCTTTTTCAGTCCTGGGAAAAACAGACGTGTATATCTACTTGTTAAGTTGTCATGCCTTTTGAAATATATACTTGCATTAATCTTTGTATAAGTAAATTTGTCTTGATTATAATATCAACAAGTTGATATGGCCGAGTTGGTCTAAGGCGTCAGATTAAGGTTCTGGTCCGAAAGGGCGTGGGTTCGAATCCCACTGTCAACAAATTATTTTTCATATTTTTTTGCTTTAATTTTTCAGAGAAAGTCTATATGTCTCAAATTTTTATTCGTGTTCTCTTCATTATGATTAGGATTTTTTAATATTCGTTCATGCTGGCGGCGTCGTTCCTCTCCGTCAGGGTCCTTCTAATTTTTTTTAATATTCGTTCATGCTGGCGGCGTCGTTCCTCCCTCTCTGTCAGGGTCCTCCTAATTTTCTTGCCTCATACTCGCTTCCTTTAAAATTTAAGTGGTCTAAGACATCTACTTCATACTTGTCTTCTTTTTGAGGTGATCTCTCGGTGGAATTATAATTGATTTTCTATTGTTAATGGTTCTACATCATATCCTCTATGAAGGTATATGCTTATTCTATATTTTTATTCACAAGTGCCCTTCATGTAGCTGCATCAACTTTCATCCTCGTGGAGTACAGAAGACCATTTTAAAATGTATGTATGACCAACCATCTCTCAAGCCCATGTTGAGGACATAATCTCAACATTTCTTTAAATCGTCCCACGCTCCGTAGAAGGATTCTTCATCCTTATGAGTCAAACTAGTAATTTTGTTTTTTCGTTGGGTTTTTTACTAGGTGGGAAGTACCTAGCCAGAAATCAGGTTTCCAACGAATCCCATGTTGTGGTAGAATCAGAAGGTAGGGAATGTAACCAGGATCTAGCCATGTTCCTTAGAGAAAAGGGGAAAAACATTAATCAGATGACGTTATTGATAGTTTTAGAGTGTCGTAGAATTCGATAAAATAGATATAATGGACTAATCTCAAAAATCCCAGAGTATATTGGGTTCGATTTAGACAAGGAAGAATCAGATAATAAACACACAAGAATAAGAGAAAACACCTTAAGTTTGATGAGGATAAGACTCAACAATGGAGTAATAATTTAGATACTTCCAAAGGTAATAAGAAGAGCTCCTACAAGTCAAAATCGACAATCAAAGAATGCAAATATGGAGTATTTCAATTATGAAACCCCTCAGACCTTTTCTACCAATACTCTCCTCAACATTGATCCGCTGTCGTGCACGGATCAAAAACGAGTTTTTGTAAAAACTGTAGTAACGACGGAAAGGTGACTCGAATATCGTCTCTCAAGGACTCTTAATTATTACTAACTGAAATCAAAATTGGGGGGGTTGGTTGGTCGAATTTTAAAAAAAAAGTTCTTAAAATAAGTGATTCTGAAAATAAGCTGTTTTGAAAATAAGTGATTAAAAGGCAAACGAATTCACTGCTTCGGGTTCTACTTATCATCAATTGATACAACTACGATCTCTATCCTATTCGAACACAATATCATTCAACAAGCGTGATCGACATCGTAAGATATATATTCCTATTGCCGGATTAAGCATACGGTTAAAGATATCGCAATTTAACGGTTAAGCACTGTCGAATTGCGATCAAAAGTCAAGAACATGTATCAATTCAAATTTAATCAACAATATTATACGGAAATCGAATTAAGCAAACAATGATCATATAATATTATTGAAAGGAATAGAATTATATTTGTAGTTATAACAATTTCAAAGTATTGAACCTGAATACAGTAAATTCGTCCGGAAGGTTTAGTTCTCCATAGCAAAACGTGAAAGCTCTCAAAATTCGTGAAAAAATGGAAGATAGATGATACAGCCCGCGGCTGCCTAACCTAAGGGGAAGAAGAATGACCCGTTTTACAATCCAACTGGGTCAAACATACGACCCAGGCCCAAAACCAATTGACCCGAAACTTAACTAAAACTAGTGCTGCAACTTCAACGAATATTCTGGCCCTTCTACAGTCCGATCCTGACTTCGACTCAAACATAAGAATTGTAGCTCTTTCTCCTAGCTTTCCGGCGATTATTAGAACGCCTCAATCGGACTCCTGGAACTCCAGATATGATCGTTTCCGTGCAGACTGTTATTGCTGAAAAATTAATACGAAAAACAAATAAGTGCAAAAAATAAAATAAAATATAAAAACATATTAAAACATAAAAATAAATAAAACAAACCGAAGAAATGCTTGAGTACAAACATGGAAGAACGTGCATTAAAATGCACTGATCAAACATCATTCTCGAAAGTCATCAAATCCTTTTCTAGAATCAACAAGAACAAATAAGAATGCAAAGGAGAATTGATTCCAGAGTTTGTCATCTTGCTCGCAAGCTCACGGAAACTCGAATTGGATCTCCGAGCAGGTTCAATGATAACGACGATGAGAATGATTGTTTTTTTCTTGTTTGCTTGTGTTTGCTCTAATTGCTTTTCTCTTTGCCTTTTTTTATTTCCTATCCATGTTGCTTCTTTCCCTTGTACTCATATTGATTAGTTAATGGAGTAATATTTTCCTTTAAATTGTGTGTAATCAATGTGAATTATGTGCTTGCATGCTTATCATTCTTGTCTAGCATCTTTTCAAGCCTTTATGATTATGCCAAATGAGGAGAACTATACCCACAAGGGAGTAGAGTATTCTCTCTACTCATGTGAGGGGAAGTTTAACCAATTCAAAATTTACCCACTTGTTTTCTCTTTTACAACATCCCTGAGAGATGCATTGTCATCATAAAAAAGAGGGAGCATATGGATCTATGCGCTTACAGGTTTTGACAGGGTGATCCAAGGTGATGAAGGTTATTGATAGCAAAGGTTCAATCAATTAATTATATATTTGGTTTTGATGATGACAACACCTGATACCAAACGATATCTAGTGAAGTCATTATCTCTTAAAGATAGCTCAACTGGTCAAATATGCTCAAGATGTTTCATCAAGCTATCCTTCTGAATATGCTCTTAATGATCAAGAGATCTCTGTGAAGTCAACACCATGGTCAAATGAGTTTCAAGTAAAGACGTCTATTTCAAGTTTTATCGGTGGCTTGAACTCTTTGATTATAATAATCAACTTGAAATTATTTGAAGCCTCATAAAGCTAGGAAACTCAAAGTTCTTGAAAGAAAGATTTAAAGCTTTAGAGTTATGAAAGAGATGTAGTGTGAAAGTTCATCTGATTGTGTCTGTTTGAGTGGCCAACGTCTTGTAAAGGAAGAAGGGTGTTTCTGGAAATACTATGGAAAAATAACACACATTAATAAATTTTGAGAAACCTCTCTTATTTTAATAAAACCATATGAAAATGTTTATAAGCCTATCTAACTGATTGGGGGATTATCTAATTAATTGGATGAATTTTCATAAATGGATAATTGATTAGCCCTAATCATTTAATCTATTATTATCACTTGGTTGATTCTAAAATTGATTGGAAGAGTTTCTTAATGATTGGTAACGACTAAATATCTAAACCTTCCATTTGTGGCTTAATTAATCGATTATTAAGGGCCAATAATTGATTGGCCTAATCGATTATGGAATTCATTTCACCCATGAATTATTTCCAAATTTAAACCATAATTTGATCTCACTCAGAAAACGAGCTTTGATCTCACTTTCTTAATCTCTCAATATTTTCTCTAAAACTCTCATTTTCTCACATATATTTTGCCATAGTGCTTTGACAGCGTTCTTGAGTCTAAGTGAGGATCATTGTTCTGGGTGAGGGCTTAACTATAATTTACCAAGATTGTATAATCTCTTTAGGAAATATTTCTTTTATAAGAAGTTATTTGGTTCCGAGATAAAATAGTAAAAGCTCTTGTTTGGTTTGAGGGATTGTCTTAGGAAGTCTCTATTTGATTTATGAGTTTCGTTAAGAACAAAAGCTCTCTTTTGATTTGTGAATATCAACCATTAAAATCCCCATAATGTTTCCTGAGCTTCTCACGATTAAAAGCCTTATCAGTTCAAGATTAGCCGATGTAAAACCTCATATTGGTTCCTGCGTTCAGCCTTGCGTAAGAGATCAGTTGGTTTTAGATTAGCCTATGTAAAGTCTCATCTCGACTCGAAGGTTATCCCGTGTAAAACTCAAGTTCCATTTGAAGGATAGCCAACTAAAAACTCCATATCAATTTGGAGGATAGCCAATGTAAAACTCTGTCTTGGTTCGAGATCAACCCGTGGAAAGTCTCTGTTTAGTTCGGAGGATAACCATTTTAAGCCATGCTCGCTATTTAGTTGAAAGTTAGTCTTTAAACTTCATATCCTTGTAGAAAGGTGTATGTGGGCATACCATATTGAAAGCTCTCAAGATTATTGGATACTCACAAGAAGAATTATTGGGGATAATAGTAGGTCAAGTTTGACCGAACTTGTATAAATCTATGATGTCTTTTTCTCTCCCTTATCTCCATTACTTTTAATTATTTTATTTCTACTGCTTATTTATTTGTTTGATTTTACAAAACAGTACAAACACTAATTTTACAAATGATTTTGTTTTCAATCGTTGTTTTTTAAACTTTTACAGTTCACCTTCTCTTGTGTATGGAGTCATATGTCCAATACGTCATGGTGTATCTCTTCAATGTCTCTAATATCATTCCTAGATTTTTAAAAAGTCTTCTTCATGTGTGCCTCCTCATCTGTCAAATTAGTGTTTAATGAATATATATATATATATATATATATATATATATATATATATATATATATATATATATATATATATATATATATATATATATATATATATATATATATATATATCGGAGTCATTATGAAACAATTTCACTTCCAAAACTTTGGGAATTTGTCTTTGCATGATGCGGAGGGAGAATACTCAAGAGAGACCTGATTATCATCAAAATCCATTTCTGGGATCTCACAACGTATCTTGTGTGTAACATGATTAAGAGGCGCACCAAAGTGGTTCTAGTATTTAAAGCCTTTGAAGTTGTTCATATAAATGTCGAACATCTTCGACCATGTTTGAAAGAAAGCAAGCCTTGGGGAAAGTCAAGGTCAACATAAGTTCTTAGAAGATGAAACAAATGAACAAAAAAGTTAATGTAGAAACAAACTTCTTGTATTCACCCCAATATTAGAAAACTTTTACATAAGTCTAACTCACAAGGTGTAACTGTAAGGAAGTGATCCTCAAATGGTTCAAAACCCCCAAATTTGAAGTATGTAAAAGGAAGGGTGAACCTTATCATAAAGAACAAGCACTCATGAAAAGGTAACCAAAAATATTGAAGTGAATGTTAATGATGAGGACAAGGCTTTAATCTTGTTGAGCTCGTTACCTAGATCCTTTGAGAACTTTAAGGATGCCCTTCTTTATGGTAAGGAAGGTACTATCACTTTGGATGAAGTTCAGACGGCGGTAAAATCCAAAGAATTTTCAAAGGCGGAAGATTTGAAGATTGAAGATAATGGTGAAGGCTTAAGTGTGCCAAGAGAATGAGGTGAACATAAAGGGATGTCCAAATAAAAGAGGTTTGACAAATAAAAGGTAAAATGTTTTAATTGTCCAAAAATAGTCACTTTAAGAAGGATTGTCTTGTGAGAAAGGTCAATGAAGATTATGTTCAAGTTGTGATTGCCTTGGACGAGGATGGTTATGAGGATGCTGGTGCACTATCGGTATCGAGTTTGGAGACTGAAGACAGTTAGGTCATAAACTCAGGTTGCTCTTATCACATGTGTCCAAGAATAGAATACTTTAAGACTTTGAAGCTGGTGCAAGGTGGAGTAGTTTGCCTTGGTAATAATAAGGCTTGCAAGGTTAATGGTATTGGTACGGCCAGACTTAAAATGTTTGATGATTGTGAGTTTCTTATTCACAACTTGAGGTTTGTTCCAGTACTCAAGCGAAATTAGTTATCTATAAGCATGTTTGATGATCTAGGTTATTGCTCTAAAGTTGAACGTGGAATGTTGCAGATTTTGCATGATGAAGTGATTATTGCTAAAGGGTCTAAAATTTGTGGTATATATATATAAGGTTCAAACGTTGTTATTCGTTCATCATTAACTAGTGGTGGCTTTCATGACAAGAAAAAGTTATGAGATTTGATGTCAAGACGTTATGAATGCCTTGAGGCTATTTCAGAAGTGTATAAAAATGCATGTTACCGCTGAGTTGTTATTAAGTTTTTGGGGAAGGGCTTATGTCAAAACCGCTTACTTGGTTTATAGAGAATTTCTTCGGAGGAATAATAGTAAAAACCAAGGGATAAACCTGTTAGAAACTATAATCGAGAAAACACGGTTTGAGGTGGATTTTCCTACTATGGATACTAGTAATAGTGAGGGAACGGTTACATAGATCTCTAATTATTATTTGATTCATGATAAAGTAAGGATATGAATTTTAGCATCTAAAAGGAACGATTATGCTAGCTTTGGGTGTTATACTTTGATTTTGGCTGAAGGGTTACAAAATTCATAAAGAAGGACCTTCAGGGAGGCATTTGAAAGCAGTCGGAGTCAATGATGGTTGGAGAATCATACTTTGATATTTTTAAATTACCTAGGCAAAAAAGAGTAATTAGAAATAAGTGGATGCAAGTGGAGAGATCAAGATTCAAGGGTGACTTGAATTTGATCAAAGTTATTGATTAGAGTTTGAACATGATAGAGAGCAGCAAGGTTGTTGATGGTTAAATTGACATCAACACAGTTTCAAGTCAAAGTGGAGATTTTTGAAGTGTGCCTTAAAACCTTTGTTGATGAAGGGAAAGAAAACAAATTTCAAAATTTCCAAAAATCAGGAAGCTGGAAAACAGCAAGAATGTTCGGTTTAGGCGGTTCACGGATTTCGAGTTTGAACAATTCGGTTTGCGGATCTGTTATTTAATGTTAGAATATTGGATATATATTAATTTAGAAATAGTTTAAATTAATATAAAATATATTACAAGAGATTTATAATATATTTTATTATAATAATAAATGAGTTATGTTATGGGCTTTGTATGTTGGGTTTTGGTAATTATAAATATGTATCTCTTTAATGTTTTACAGGGCGACAATTTTAGGATTTATAGGTGACTTAAAACACAAGAGACTCTCAAAACCTAAGACTCTAAGCTTTCCCTAATTTTACAATTGTAAAATACTTAATTACATTAGGTTTAGGCATCCCTTTAAATACTACTTAGCAGTCCATGAACTTTGAAACATTCACCCAAATATTACTTGATCCATAGGCTGAGAGTTGCACCACTTATGCACAAAATATCCTTAAATCTTGGAATAAAACCTTAAGTTTCCTAAATTGTCTCAATATCTAATTTTAGAAACTTATGTACAGTTGAAGATCAAATTACTTATTCCAGATTAAATCTTCTTGACCTGTGAAAATAATTGAGATATATACAAAAGAAATATCACAAAATCAAATCAAATATGTCAATATTTAAAATATCTTGTACTGGTGTTTTGGTTTAGCATGTCACAACATCTGTCAAAATAAATGTCTTAAATGAATCCTTCATACTCAGTTGTATCAGCTTGATCAAGATGATATGACATCTTGCTCAACATCTGTCATGAACCATGTTTTAACAAAATTGTTGCCAATCCTTAAACCATGATACTAACAATCTTCCCCTTTGACAAATTTTCACTAAAACAACCAAAGCACAATTACTCCTAGAGATAGGAATAAAACCACAAACAAAAACACAAGCTATATGAAAACATGTAAACTTTTTAAATTATGCAATCATATAATTATATCTGAGATTACATGCAGTTACAAATCATCATTTTCAATATTCCAGAAACATCACATTAACACAGCTCAATAGCTTGTACAATCAGATAGGTCCATTACTTCCCCTGTCATACAGAACCAATTCCCCCCAGAAAGAAAACCCAAAGCCCAAGAAAACCAACCTTGAACTTCAAGCTTGAACTATCACAGTTCACACATCAGATGCACATGCAGCAAAAGAATCACACATAACTCATAGCATAGTAACCAAGAACCTCCGCAGACAGGATGTTAGAACATCTGGTAGATCATCATGCCCACATCAGTAGCAGCAGCATAAGCAACAGTAGTAGCAACAAACAACACAACACCAACAATAACCAGCACCTACAAACAGGACATATCATGCCCCCCTAAGTAGTTACATACAACAAGCAACCACACTAGACTAATCTATCCTATTATTCAATAATATGTCAAGACATGTGACATGCAACACTCTTTGCTCCTAAAAAATAAATAAAACAAACTAATGCTACTAACAATTACTAACACTTTACTCCTCCTTTTAACATTGGACTAAATCTTCCCTGAATTAGTACTTTTATCCTTTGTGGCTTCCAGCAAGTGATCCTTTTTATCCTTAGCATTTTTTGGTAGATTTGCTCATATTGAAACACGGCTTGAGAGGAGGAACAAATAGTAAGGTATTAATTGAAATAGAGAGTTACCTTGTTTGTAACAATGCCTTGCTTGTAATGACAACTCAGTCAATGAGAGAGTGTTTGAAAGACGTTAAATCATCCTTAGTAACAATACACCACTCATCATAGGAGAGAGACACTCTCTTGTTCTTCTTTCTTTCTTTCTAAGCTTTGGCTGCTAAAAATGTTACATTTGAAATGACATTCTCTATGTCATTGCAAAATAATTCTTCTGAGATTGTATGCATCACTAGATAAAAGAAGAAATGTTGTTGGCAAGCCTTCCAGACAATAATTGCCATGATTCTTCAGCAGTAAAAAATTCTCAAAACACTTCAAACTGTAAAAAAAAAGATAGCCTAAAAGGTCGTTAAAAAAGATATTTCTTAGTAGATTCTAAGAAGTCTCAAGCTTATGAGAAACACTATTGCTTGTAGTAAGGCCCTTGACAAGGAGATGACCATTATCAAAGATCTTTGACTTGCTATGCAAACTGACATCCTTAAATATCTAGACTTAAACCATTTTTCCATAGTACAATGTTAGGACATCCTGTTGGACATTGTATTCCTTTAGCATCCAAAATAATAGAGAGTAATAGCCACCTTCATCATAATATTTAGCCTCTGTGGAAGACTAGGATTAGCTCGTTGTTGATCCAAGGGACACACTTTTTTTTAAAATAAGAAACATTATCCATTCATATTATCTCCATTAGAGTTGGCCAATAAATTCACTCTTAAATTCACCATAATTAGATATTTTATCTCTGAAACAATAGGTGATATAAACTCCAAATAATGAATTCCCTTGTGTAGATTAGCTGAGCTCTAGAGAAAAACATTGTTGACTTGAGAGTTATCTGATTCAGTACCTTCTAGCTATTTAGAATTTGTCTTACTTTTGGAGTGTAAAATTGTTAATATGATGTTTTAATATCTGATTGGACATCAGTCCATTTCTCCATGATTAAACCACTCACTTTGGTTCTGGAGTATACATAAATTATGTTATCAGTAGAGTAAATCAGAAGCATTCCTCTGGTCTCTTTGAAAGAGCTGACAAGGATCTTGATTTTTATTTGCAATAGATCATCCCGATCATTTTTAGAAAAATCATCAACATCCTTATAGGCAAGCCTTTGTTTGGCAAGTCTTCCTCCTTGTATTGACATCATTGGTCCCAAAATAGGAAGTTCTATAGCTTTGTCAACAGTATGATGTTATCACTTCAGGTGTGACATATGGGTTTCATCTTGCTAAGATCATTAAGCATATGGATGATCAAGTGGTTTCTTGAGGTACCATACAAATAATAATTGTCTTTGGACTTAACTCCCTAACAAGACTTCATTCATCTCGTTAGTGACCAAACATTCTTCTAAGAAACTTGTCTTCAGACCTTGGTCACACATTTGGATTATGTTTATCACATTAGTCATTAGTCCTTTATCAAGAAGAACCACATCAAAACTAGGAGATCTCGTTTCATCCAATTTCTCAATCCTCCACACTTTTGGAATTATCACGAATGTGGCATGAAGGATAAAGTGATATTTAAAGACCACCATAACTCTTTTTATCCAATCATGTGTTTGGAATAGTCAATGTCAAGAAGATATACCAATCTTATTTTGTAAAAAAAACTCTAAGGGAAACACCTTCCTTGAGTTTTATTCACCGCTTGGTCAACCTTAGACTTAGTTATATCTTTGGGATAGTCATACATCTTAAGAACAGAGTGGCCTGATATGCTTATCTTATAACACATAAGTGACATTTCTTGTTCAAGCCCCTGCCATTAGCTTGAGAATTTTGATGTCTGGTATGATGTTTAGACACTTTGTTTGACATTATTGACTCAACTCCGCCTTTGAATAGAAACAGATTTAAGTCACTTAAGATTTTTTTTGCTTGTTATAGCCTTGAAAATCAAACCATATCCCTTTTAGGTTTCCATTCATATTCCAATCTTGAAGAATCTCCCAAACATATTGGAACCAATTGTTCACCATCCTCACAAACTTGATCATGGTTTCAAGTTTGGAGTTCAAAAGGTCACCTCATCTTGCAAGTTAAAGATAATATACAAACAGTCTTCTTTTTGAGCTTGTAGTTGAGAAATATTTACCCTTTGTCTTTCTTCCTGTAGACAGGCTTCTTCACTCTTGAACTACAAATCCTTGTAATAAGTAGTTAACTCATCATTAGTTATTTCTTCATTGCAAAGGTCTACATCAAAATCACACTTTCCTGTCTTGACAGGTACAACATCAAGATTACTATCCTGATCAGATTAAGAAATATAAATCCCTTTCAGTTGTTTCTTGAAGTAGGTAGGGAATTCTGCCATAGCAATTCCAAAGCCTTCACCTATATTGCACTTTATACTTTTACTTTAGATTCAACTTTACTTTGATCATCAAGGATTTTGCTGATGTCATGACTGATGTTCTTGACATCTGGCCTTGACCTTATATCCACTTTCCCAAAACCTAATTTAAATGCACAATAGAATTAAAATAACCCTTTATCATAGATCAGGTTACAAACTCATACAGAGTTGGAGACAAAATCCATGCTTTTGTTTGATTATTTTGAACTGTCATTTTGAAACAACTCAAAAAAAAATGACATTCCCCAATAAGTTCACTATTCTCATGCTGTTGATATCTTAGGCTTCTTCAATGACTGTCACTTTCATTTCAAATCTCTTGGGTAGAGACCTAAGTATCTTCATCTTGACCAACCTTTCTTCTGAGCTCTTTTCTCCTAAAACACCTTGATGTACCTTTATGAGTGGACTTGAGAATTTCCTAAGTATCTTTTGCCACAACACATATGATAATCAGTCTGAACAAGTTCTTATCAATTCCATTGATTATGGCATTAACAACTTCAGAGTTACAAAGAGCCAATTCATACTATTCCCTTCTTTATCCATGACCACAATTCACACATCCTGATAAACTTCAAGATTATGACGTCCAATGATTTTCAGAGAGCTATGATTCTAGCTTTCCCAGAGACATAGAGTACCAGAAAATTATTTCCTTGAAGCTCACCTAATAAACAAACAGGGTGCTTGCTCTGATGCCAATTGAAATTATGGAACTTTTAAAACATGTCACTATTGATGTCCCAACATCAGAACATGATATCAAGACATATGTTACTACATTTGTTGACAAACAGAACCCAATAAAGCAGATAGTAAAATATGCAGAATGGTAAATCAAAAGTCAATTGTTAACCCAGTTCGGTGCAACGTCACCTACTCTGAGAGCTACCAAGTCATGAAGGAAATTCATTATAATAGTATTAGTTCAAAGCCAAAACAGTCCCAGTTTAAAACTTCTCGCCTAATCCCTACCCTGTGCAACTTCTACATAGAACACTTTAGATATGAGACCCCTCTCACTTCCTATAACTAATCACCGCACTGATAAAATAGTCCCAATCCTAGTTAGTGTTTCAAAACAAACCAAACAGAAGATACTTAGTTTTGCTTAAAATCTTCAACCAATAATAATACTCAACTTTATGCTTACAAACTTCAAGAGTATGGACAATAACTTGACAAATAATCGAGTAACAATCAATCTACCTCATGGTATCAAAAGATACACGACTGACTTAAAACACAAGAGACTTTCAAAACCTAAAACTCTAAGCTTCCCCTAATTTTACAATTGTGAAATATTTGATTACATTAGGTTTAGGCATCCCTTTAAATACTACTCAGTAGTTCACAAGTGCTGAAGCGGTAAAGCGGAAAGCAAAAAGTAATAGGTTTATTATTATAGGGTGATATAGGTTATATCGTATCGTAGTCCACAGAGATTGGTAGAGAAAAACGATCGTTCAACTATCTCGTATTCTAAGTTTCATGATTGGGTTTGCGGAAGGTAAGTGCGGAAAAAATAAATAAAAGCAAATAAACAATCTATTGTAGCTTAAGAGAATTCATTATGGAATTGTATTTCTACTCAACCCGTCGAATACTTAAATCTGAAGTTTATCGCTCAATACTCATAATACGCATCAAAATCACTGGGCATCACTCAAGATGCAACATCAGTGTCCATTTCTGCAAAACCGACGAGAGCTCAATCGTATCATTCACATCAACGATTTCTCCACTGACACAAACAACACATAGGCATTAAACTCGATACCCATTACGATTATTAGCCCCAAATCTATGTCTAGAGTTTAGAAACTAATAGTTATCATTCCTAATCAAGATCTATGATGTTTATTTCTACAACAACACAAATCTCAAGCATTTAAGCAAAAAGATCAAGAACAATAACAATAATGATTTGTAAAGCAAATATATAAACGATCCCAAGATCAACAAATGTACATACAAGAGAGGAAAAATATACATACAAACCCCACCATTGGAATGGGTCATAGGGAAGAAGAAGAACAAGCAAAAACCACTCGTGTTGTCGGCACAATCGGAGACCATCAACGTTCAATCGACATGATGAACCACCAAATAGTGTTGCTTAAACCTTTAAGCTACAAAGAATGGATCAGGGCTTAACTTTATCAAAGAGGTGATAAAACCTAAGGAAATATGATTTTATCTATTTATACAAAAACTGAAATCGCAGAGCGCGCGATGCGCCCTCTCATTAATGGACCAAACCGCCCTAGAGCGCGCGATACGCCTTAAGTCCGCGCGACGCGCCCTACAATATGCCAGAATTTATTCTTTTGCTCCCAGGCCGCGCGACGCGCCCTACACCAGAACTTTATTTTTTATTCCAACTTTGCACTCGCAGCCGTGTCTTCGACACTTTATTTCTCAAGGCTCCGAATAAGCAAAAATATCTACAAAAAGATACAAAAACTATCAAATGGTATAAAAATATATGAAGATATACTATTTACAAAGTATGCGAATTTTATTCGAAAACGAGGAATTATTCAAACGGTATTAACAAAAAGTATCGATAAGTGCCACTATTTACATACACAAAATAACTACATTTTGGCACTTATCGACAAGTTGAGAGCTGCACCACTTATGCAGAAAATCTCTTTAAATCTGGAACAAAATCTTAAGTTTTCTAAATTGTCTCAATATCCAATTTTAGAAACTTATGTACAGTTGGAGATCAAATCACTTGTTCCAGATTAAATCTTCTTAACCTGCGAAAATAATTGAGATATATCCAAAATAAATATCATAAGATCAAATGAAATATGTCAAGATTTAAAACAACGTGTACTAATGTTCTGGTTCAACATGTCACAACATATGTCTCCAATGCAACCTTCACACTCTACTGTATTAACTTGATCAAGATATTATGACATCTTGCTCAGCATCTGTAATGAACCGTGTTTTAGCAAAAATGTTGTCAATCCTTAAACCATGGTACTAACAAACTTGAATGAGTTTAATTCAATCAAGTATACATTGGATAACATATTCAAGATTAAAGACTTAGGTAAGCTAGAGTATTTTCTAGGCATTGAAGTGACACAATCAAAAGAAGGCATATTCTTAAATTAGAGAAAGTATTGTCTTGATTTGCTAAAAGATTTGACTTCATCGAATCCAAACCCGTCACTACTCCATCTAATCCTGCTATGAAGCTGCATCAAGACTATAACACTCCTTATCATGGCATACCTTCCTACAAAAGACTTTTAGGCAAATTGTTGTATGCACATGAAACAGAGTAGATCATGGCATACCTTCCTACAAAAGACTTTTAGGCAAATTGTTGTATGCACATGAAACAGAGTAGTGCCAATTTGCCTAAAAGTCTTTTGTAGGAAGGTATGCACATGAAATGCACCAAAACTCCTATGATTTATTGTGATAACCAAAGTGCTCTCCACATTGCATTCAACTAGTGTTCCATGAAAGGACAAAACACTTGGAGATCAATTATCATATTGTAAGAGAAAAACAAAGCAAAGGTGTTATGAAGTTACTTCTAGTCAAATCAAATGATTAACTTGCTGACTTGTTCACGAAGGCATTACATCCTTAACCCTTTAATGAATTGTTAGCCAAGTTGAAGATGATAAACATCTACCAACCTTCAACTTCTGGGGGAATGTTAAAGCGTGAGAGTGATAACAATGTGATACATGAGAACAAGTGATATACATCACTAACTATGATGTTGTAGGGTGTAGAAAACTTATGATGCAAGTCACCTCATTTGTATATAACTCAACTTGTGATCTTCTTAATTTTTAATGCAAATTCTTATCACCATATACATTATGATACCCTCTATATTACTCCTTCCGTTTCAAAACGAGTGACGTTTTAGCAAATAAAATTTATTTAAAAATGAATGTCATTCTTACTTTTTAATGTAGAAATAATTACTATTTTTTCAATTATGCCATTTAATTATTACTCTCTACGACTACACTACTTTCAATACATTTATAAGATTAATATAGTAAAAATACAATATTTTATAACACTATTATTACATTTCTTAATCTATATACAAAAATTTTAAACAAAACTCATTTTAAAATGTAGAGTAATTTTTGAAATCACAAAAAATCTAAACCACCGTACTAGATTTCTTTCCATAATAATCATTTTCTCCTTCTTACACATTCTATAGTCTCTAAGGAATAAGAATAACCACTATCACCTAAACTTGGACATGAAATCTCTCTATCGGTGTGAGATTTTTCTGGTACTTATATTACCACTTCAATCTTCAGCTAGTACTTTTTTTTTTAGATTCACAACACTTAATTAAATTTAACAAATACTACAAAAATGTGTTATAGAATAAACTAATAACGGTTTCTCTTGCATACAATTTGCATTGCATTCAAGTGATATATATCAGTTGCAACGTAGAAACAGACAACATTTCATTCTGAATTGGACTTCGAAATGTACAGCAAGAGGCCTAGTCTTGTCGTAGAAACCATGGGGTTGTTTCATTCAGACAAAGGCAGTAGCAAGAATAATATACGGACGAGAAAGTGGAACATAGGTGGAGCATGGACAAATTATTACTATTATTTATAAGTTAGAAAAGGGAGTTTAATTTATATACATTAATATAAAAAATTTCTCAACCAACCTTATGGATCTCTTAAACCTCATAAGAAATTCCATTTTTGTCTCCAGCTTCCGTAGATGCACATCCGGAAGCACCTCATATTTTACAAAGATTTGATTCCTTCTGTAGATACATCTACGGAAGCGTAATAAACTAGTATATATGGGAAAAAAATACACATAAAATCAGTTCAGGAACGTTTCCGTAGGTGCATCTACGGAATAACTTAGTACCACATTGTTTTGTAGATGCATATACGGAAGTGTCTGATATAGTTTAAACCAGCATGATCACTCCCCTATTGTTTCATTTCTTCAAACTCTTCATATTCGACACCCTAAAAACTCTACATCATCAATACCCTATTTAACTCAAAGACTCAAATTTTTTGGTGCAACAAATCAAAGAGAGCATGAAGAGTCTGAATTTCAGGTAAATAATCACTTTCAACCACTACATTGTTCACATTATCAATGGTTTTTTCTGTAAAAAGGTTACGTAGCTTCCGTAGATCCATCTACGGAATAATCCCTACACTTTTTTTCCAGCATTTTGTAATTCTCCATGATTTTGGCAAAACAAGTATGGTGCACCCCGATAATATTTCAGGAGAATTAGCTACTTTAGTCGATGTTTGTACGAATATCGATGGGGTTGTCGCAAATGTGGTAGATGTTAGAGGTGACTTTAGTAGCAAACAAGACTTTGATGATCGTGAAAGCATGCTAACATGGATTCGTAGTAATACAACTAACCTTGGTTTTGGTGTGGTGATAGGAAGATCGGATAATGATACGGCAAGAAGAAACCCGTTTGTAACAATATTGTGCGAAAGAAGCAGGAAATACCATTCTCATATAAAGAATTTTAAAAGAGACAACACATGAACTAGAAAATGCAAGTGTCCATTTAAAATCTGTTGTTACATGTTGGCTAGCAAGAAATGGAGATTATATGTTTATTAGTGGTTTGCATATCCATGATTTGTGCTCAAAATAAAAAGGTCATCCTATGGCATGTCAGCTCAATCCGGTTGAGAAGGCATCTATTAAAGACATGTCCTTGAATTTTGTCCAATCAGATGTTTTTGTTGATAGGATGCATGAATTCGAAAGATTGAAGAATATCGATAAAATCTCAAATGCGGAAAAGTCAAAATTGGAACCACCAATAGATTTAGCCGACATATTTTCGGTTTTCAAAATGTAATTTATGCAATATATACCATTGCAATATAATCCTTTTTTTTAGTTTATGTGTTTATGTGTTTTATACTGCTACTGCTTTGAGTTCTGCCAAAAAAATAGCAGGGAAACTTCCGTAGATGCATCTACGGAAGGGTCTTATATAAAAAAATCATGGGTGTTTACCGTAGATGCATCTACGGAACGGAGAAATCTATGACCCTTTCGTGGATATATCTACGGAACGTTCTGTGACAGAGATTGTGTGGTCCATATACTCCAAAGGCTTCTATGAATTTGGGGTTTCTAGGTTTGCATTACACACAAACACAAACCCTAAACACAAAAATGTCTCGCATAAGGCCAGAATCATGGCAGCAAACATTATCCAAGCATTCCGATCCTGAACCGGAATATCGCAAAAGGGAAAGGCATGTCATTTTCTCTCCCATCAAACCCCTCATGCCGGTTAAATTTTGGAATATCCATTACTTCAACCAACTCAAGAGGAATATCATGTCTTTTTTAGAGGGGGAGTACAAACCCGACGAAGTCATCAAAAAGATCCAGAGGCTTAGAACAAGGACCTCTTCTGTGACCAGAGAAAAGGAATGTTGGTGGGATGAAGTGAAATTCGACATGGATTGCATTCAAATAATACATGGATCAGATGACATTGTTTTAACCGTTGTAATTTCTTAGATCTCTTAGTTTTCTGTTGGAAATTTTGTTGTAATGCCGATTAATCAATGAATCAATACATGGGTCTTTTATGATTAAAAATGTTGTTGTTATGGTTTTCTGTGTCTGAGCTGATCATTTCGTAGATGCATCTACGGAAGTCTTCCCTAAGTGCATATACATAACAAAACAACGTTAAACAAAAAAAAGAAGTGCTTCCGAAGATGTATATACGGAAACACGATGACAGTTTTGTCATTTCGGTAGTGCGCCTCATACCTGTGGGGTGGTTAAGAAATCTTCTTAATACAATTGATCTTAAAGAGAGAAAGAGTATTTTGGTAATATAAAGTTTGACCGATAAGAAATAAAATATGATTAATATCTGTCTTACTTAAGAAATATATCGTTTAAGAAATAAATAAAAGTAAAGTTTAATTTTAATCAACTTATAGTTACGGTCATATTAAAAAAAAAAGTGTGTGCCATTTATTATAACTTACATAAAGACGTGTCATATTCATCAATTTACTTTTTTTCACTTATATATTTTTTAAAACTTTAAATTTAAAATTCAAACTTTAAAATGTATAGAATTTGTTTGAATAATTTTTATCTTTTAGTTATTAAAATTATTTTTAAATCAATTTTAAAAAATATTATTGAGGAAAAAAATCTGTTTAATAATTATATTTTTAAAAACTGTTTTAAAATTTTATAATATTACAAATTTGTCATTAATAAAATATAAAAAAAAAATTTCCTCCCAATTATCAAAATTAAAAAGAGTTTAATGGTAGTGCACTGACAGTGTAAACAAACTTTACACATACATCCAATCAAAATCATTACAGTTGCCATGTCATATTAGTTTTTTTAAATTAAAATTGTGTTTTAATTGGATACATGGTTGTGATTGGTTGACAGTGTAAAAATATTTTACACTGTCAGTGCATATTCCTATTTCTCAATTAAAAATTAAAACCTTTAACATTTATTTTAGTTTTTTATTTTTATTTTTTGCAACTGTTAGATATAAAATAGTCTTCAAAAATAATTTTATATAATTAAACCACCAAATAAATTTTATTATTTAAAAATTTAAAAAGTTTTACAAAATCAAATCAAACATATCATGATCTTTTGTTCCATAAATATATTCATTTTACAAATTTTGGAACTCATAACAATAGTGGATCTTTCATCTCTAAAGTGAAACATGATGTATAGACATTTGAACATCACTGTGGAATAAAATATACAATTAAATCATAATAATTTAAGTACAGTATAATAATGCAAACAAAATATAATATAAAGTATCAGCTTAAAAAAACTTATAAAATCAATTTTAAAAATTATCAAAATTAATTGAAGCAGTGCAACAAAAAATCAGCCTAAATATAAAAATATGACAAACTGCTGTAAAAAATAATTTACAAAGTAGTGGCAATTATGTTTTTGTTCTTGTGCGTTTTATTTTTGTTTAAATAAGTGAAGAGACTAAAAATAGGGGAAAGTGAATTGAGGAACAGTATATAAATTATATTGGTAATTTGAAATGTGATAATAGGGTCCTACAAGCAGTGACAAAATGAAATGATGTATGTTTGCCACCTCCATGCACTTTCTTCATTTTAATTAGGGCTCAAACCTAAAAAGAAAAAGTATATATTATTTGATAATCCAAGAGATCTTGATGTAAATTATATATATACAAATACTATTCTTATGGTATGTATCCACTCTTACATCATCACCACGTTAGGCCAACGCCACCAAAACCATCTTACAATGTGCACCACATTTTTCTTACTAGCTAGTAAATACACGGGTTTTATTCGATTACGCACATTTAAATATATTATTTATTTTAAATAAAATGTTAAAAAGAAAAAAAATATATATTTAGATAAATAATTGATTATTTTGTATATAAAAATATTTAGATTAATAATAAATTTTTTTTGAGTATATCATTTTTGGATAAAAAATATATAATCATAAATACCATTTCTCTTATATAAAAATATTTAGATCAATAATAGATTTTTTCCCCAACTATTTATATCAATAGTAGATTTTTTTCCGTATACCATTTTTGGATTAAAATTATTTGATCATAAATACCATTTTTCGTATATAAAAATATTTAGATAAATAATAGATTTTTTCCCGTATACAGACTTTATTTTTGTTTAGGTATCATTTACAAAAATATTTGAATCAATAGTAAATTTCGTATATAAAAATATTTAGATCAATAGTATATTTTTTCCCGTATACCATTTTTGAATAAAAAAATATTTGGATCATAAATACCATTTTTCATAAATAATAGATTTTTTTCCGTATACAAATATTATTTTTAATTTAGGTATCATTTACAAAAATATTTGGATCAATATTAAATTTTCGTATATAAAAATATTATATCAATAATAATTTTTTTCCCGTATACCATTTTTGGATCAAAAATATTTGATCATAAATACCATTTCTCGTATATAAAAATATTTAGATCAATAATAAATTTTTTCTCGTATACAAACTTCATTTTTGTTTAGGTATCATTTACTAAAATATTTGAATTAATAATAAATTCCGTATATAAAAATATTTAGATCAATAGTAGATTTTTTTTCCGTATACCATTTTTGAATAAAAATATTTGGATCATAAATACCATTTTTCCTAAATAATAGGTTTTTTTTCCGTATACAAATATTATTTTTGTTTAGGTATCATTTACAAAAATATTTGGATCAATATTAAATTTTCGTATATAAAAATATTTAGATCAATAATAGATTTTTTGGCCTATGCCGTTTTTGAATAAAAAATATTTGGATCATAAATAACATTTTTCGTATATAAAAATATTTAGATCAATAATAGATTTTTTTCCCGTATACATACTTCATTTTTGTTTAGGTATCATTTACAAAAATATTTGGATCAATAGTAAATTTCGTATATAAAAATATTTAGATCAATAGTAAATTTTTTCTCGTATACCATTTTTGAATAAAAAATATTTGGATCATAAATACCATTTTTCGTAAATAATAGATTTTTTTTCGTATACAAATATTATTTTTATTTAGGTATCATTTACAAAAATATTTGGATCAATATTAAATTTTCATATATAAAAATATTTAGATCAATAATAGATTTTTTGAATAAATTTTTCCCGTATACCACTTTTGACTAAAAAATATTTCTATCATAAATATCATTTTTTTGTGGAAGAAAGAAGTGAGAAAGTGATGAAAGAGGAAAAATAGAGAATGGAGAGAGACTTGAGAAGTTTGATAAAATATGAGAGTTGTATTATTTTAATAATATAATTAATAACTTTATTGTGCAAATACCAAATAACCACAATTTTAATGTGGTGGCAAAAAAATCAAATAAGAATATTGTAGACTTTTCCACGACCACTAATTTTCTTATATTATAGATAATAGTAATCTTTACACATAAAAAATTGAAGTGTTTAACATTATTCAAAATTTCAAAGTATTTTTTTGCACATTTTAGGTTTTTTAAAAAAGATTATGAATATATAAAAGAAAAAGAGACATGAAAAAGGATTAAACCAAAACTCTCTGAATGCGATTTTTTTTAATGAAAAATAAATTTAATTTATTCTTTATAAAATATGTTCTTAATTATATTAAAAGGGAATCAAAATAAATTGAATCCATTAAACTAAGGCCTAAATTAACAAATGAATCTGCACAACTATTATGTTCTGTGTAAATGTGGGAAACCAAAAGATTCATAGATGAAGTAATATTTACACAGTTCATCCATCTATAACGAATTTGCCAATGCACATTAAAAGGAGGCTCGAAAGCATGAACAACCGCAATAGGATATGTTTCCAACCAAAGGTTTGACCAACCCTTCTCATTGGTGAACTCAATGGTTTTCATAGCCCATGAGAGTTCAACAATGAGAGAGTTAGAGACACCTAAAAATTCAGAGAAAACTCCACAAAAACTTTCATTTTGGTCTCTAAAGTTACTCCTACAAGTGAAGACTCCAAAGTTATTTTATGATGCATCATCACAATTAGCTTTAATCCAGTTTCGTAGAGGCGACTACCAAATAATTTATGTTTTGGTATGGACCGAGTAGGCCCAATACTTTGGTTGGGGCCAAACAGGCCCAGTCCGCTGACATGGCCGAACAGGCCATATCTGGTTCAAGCCCAATAAGCACACGCAGTAGCCATTGAGAACGTCAATCCCACGTGTGTGCCAAAGAACACGTGGTCAAACCCACTAGCGAGGAATTCGGGCAGCTCGCTCTGAACCCTACGATCCACTTATCCAGATTGTGAGTCAATTGCTGAATCAGCCCTACCACACGGGGTTCTGGCAATTTCCTAGCACGTGGGCCTCTAATGGATTTGACCCCCAATTAGGAAATCTTGGTCCAGCGTCGGGCACTATAAATACTCTATTTCACTAGAGGGTCAGATATTCATTATTCTCTCACACATATCTCTTCTGTACTTGCTCTCATTGCTTTAGAACTTACTTTGGCATCGGAGTACCTTGCAGGTACACCTTCCTCCAGTCCATAGAAATCCTCCACGAAGCCCACTTCGTTGCAGGCCACAAAAATCCTTCTGATCAGGTACGATCAATTTCCAATATCATATGGGCTTTGGGAGGCAAAATGCTAACATCATTTTTTTTGAAATAGCAAAATATTGCATATAAATATGCAAAGCAATAACAACACTGGTAATAAACAAAGCACGAACATCTAACAATGAAGTTAATGGAAGAGGAAACATGTATGAACTTTTCTTTGAATATAGCGTTATTCCTAATAATTCATATCACATTAAAAAGATGAATAACTACAATGTTGACTACAAGAGCATACTGTGCGGACTAAGCTCTTCTACAAATGCCCCAAACCATATCCTAGTTATTAATTCTGATACGTATATTTAAAATAGAGGTCAATCAATATCAAAGCTTGGAAGCATAAGTACTGTCAAAGAACAAAGCATAAGAATATTCTTTAGTGATTTTACTAGGGGTGGCTAACGAGCATGTTTGTCCCGCAAAAGCCCTCAAAAAAATGGGGCAGGGTGGGATAAGCTTACTTGAGGGTACAGGCCTAAAACCTTGACTCGACCTGCACTAAAAGTGAGGGCAGGGTGGCCCCGCAGGCACCACACATTTTAAGCCTGAAAATACAAAAATTCATATAAATACACATGCTTGCAAAAGCTTGCAAAAAATGGGAAACTGTTAACTTTTCCTTTTTAACAGCTCATCAGTTGGAGTTTTGTTTAATAAAAGCCTCAACGCCGTGAATGATTTAGAACAAGAGTAATTCTTTGACCATACAAACTTGCACCTGTATTTAGTAGTATCTGGATATGTCTTGTACTCATAGTGAAATTATGTTCTTCACATGATAGATGTTGGACACAATGTTTAAGACAACATGTTCGATATCTTATACCAGATTTGATAGATAATAGAAAATAAATCATATGACAATAAAGAGCACAAAAGGATTGTTAACCTAGTTTAGTGCAATGTCACCTACATTTGGGGGGCTTTCAACCCAAGAAAGGAAATTCACTCTTAATAGTATTAGTACAAAGTGTCTTTGATGAACAACCCTTATTCAATGCCCCTCTTCCTAATGCTGCATGCATATTTTTATTCAGGACTCTCTATAGAACTATTCCACTCTCAATAGTCAGAGGGACAAATGGGCTTACTCTGAACTCTCCCAGTTCAAGACCACTTTCCTAATACTACTAGTGGAGCTTCATTCAACCCCCCTTGAATAAGAGACACATCTCACTTTCACTCAATCACTCTTCTCGTGTTTGGAAAATTACAATATGATTGAGAGGATGAAACAATCGTAACACACAAAAACTTTGTTCTTAAGATTATATAATTAGTATCTAGGAACAAAGTATTACAACCAAAAACTCAAAGACAAGACTCAACTAAAACTCTCCTATAGGCTAGATATTTCTCTCAAGCTTCGAGTCATCACAAAGGAGATGAACTCCTTATATAGCCACAAAAGTCCAAATCCCATCATGAATTTTGGTTGGATTTCTAAAAAGTAAACGAGATCAATATTCAATAATGATAATTTCCCATATTGATTGATTACTTTGAATAAATCTGGATATCTTGATTATTCTTGTTGTATTTGATTCATATTACATCCTCCAAAAACTCACATAATCAATCAAATATTTATTAGAAAGACTGAGATCCTTTATTGATACAAATTAAGCATTCCACATGCAATTATGCTAGAATAAAATCTTTTCCAAATCCAAACTCAAGCTAGCACACTTATATCCCTGATATAACAGAAAAGGAAACAACTCTTAAAAGGACAAGATATACTTTGATTTATCTTGCTCACCAAGTAACAATCGAGAAAGATGTCTCACAAATCGTTGGAAAATTTGGCATGACATTAGTCCACGTAAAAAAATTATGAATCTTGAACAAATAAAATAATTTTTTACTTGATATCTAACATAGTTCCAACTTCTCAAGTAAAGAATTCAGAATAAATCTCTTGCAAAAGCTGAATCACACTATAAATCATCTTTAAAGGCATGTATACCCTTGATGTAGAGGTTGTAAATGGTTCATTAGATGTAGCATCCACAAAATCTATGTTGAATACTGACTTATGGCACAAGAGACTTGGCTATGTAAGTAAAATAGGCGTGGTCGAATAGTCGAAACAAAATTTGCTCGGTGGTGACAAGGTCGAAAAGCTGGAGTTTTGTGAAACTTGTGTATTCGGTAAACCGTGTAGGGTGTAGTTTAACAAAGGTAAACAAATAACACATGGATCCATTGATTATATTCATACTGATCTTTGGGGGCCTGCAAGGTGTCCTTCACACTCAGGTGCATGGTATTTTCTATCTATAGTTGATGATTATTCCAGAAAGTTATGGGTATTCATTCAAAAAGCTAAGGATGAAACTTCTGAAAATTTCAAAAGTTGGAAGACTCTGGTAGAAAACCAAACTAGCAAGAAAGTCAAGAGGTTGAGAATAGACAATGGTGTTGAATTTTCCAATGTTGAAGAGATACTTGGCAAGATTGGCTGCTAGGGTGTTCACTAAAAAAGAAGGAGTCGACTTTAATGAGGTGTTCTCACTTGTTGTGAAGCATAGATCCAATAGAATGTTGTTAGCCGTGGTGGCAAAGTTCGACCTAGAACTTGAAGAGATGGATGTGAATACCTCTTTCTTTTATGGTGATTTAGATGAAACAATCCTAATGAGGCGACCTGATGGGTATGCAAAAAGGGGAAAGGAAGATTATATGTGCAAGCTGAATAGATCTTACTCAAATAATCTCCTCAACAGTGGAATATGAGATTTGACAAGCTCATGGTACACATAGGTTTCACTAGGAGCCTGTTCGACCATTGTGTTTACTTCAGATCTTGACCTGGAAATTCACTTGTTATTTTGTTGCTTTATATGAATTATATTCTCATAGCACGACTGAACTCAATAAAGAGTTTGACGTTAAAGATTTGAGAGTTGCCTCAAGAATTCTTGGGATTGACATCCAGAGAGATAGAAAGTAGTCTAAATTATGCTTGTCTCAAGAGATATACATGAAGAAGATTCTCGACAAATTTGGTATGTCAAATTCAAAGCTTGTTGTAACACTGGCTAACCCTCAGTTCAAGTTGAGTACGACTTAAATTCCTAGTACTTAAATCGAAAGAGCCTATACGAAAATAATTTCATATGCCAATATAGTAGGTTCTTTGATGCATGTTATGGTCTGTACGAGGCCAAACATAACGTATGGATATGGAGTGAGCCTTGTAAGCATGTATATGGCCAATCCTGGAAAGATGCACTAATAATCATTTAAGTGGATTCTAAGGCACATAAATGGGTCTCTGAGCAGAATACTGATTTATGGTGGAGCTTGTGGTCATTATAGTAAAGTAGAAACTGAAGGATATGTCGACTTTGATTATGAAGGTTGTATGAATTCTAGAAAATCTATTTCTGAATATGTTTCACAATGTTTGGCACAAGAATTAGTTGGAAAGCAACACTTCAAAAGGGTTGCATTTTCAACCACTGAAGCAGAATATATTTCCCTCATTGAAGTTGTGAAACAAGCATTGTAGCTTGAAGGCTTTACTAAGGAGTTGAAACTTCAAGGTCGAGCTATTACTATTAAATATGACAACAAAAGTCCAATACATTTGTCGAAGAATTCAGCCTATCATGAGCGAACCTAGCACATTGATGTGAGGCTTTATTTCGTCTGAGAAATTATCGAGCATGGAGAAGTCCAAGTGCTGAAGGTTTCGACTAAAGATAATGTTGTTGATATGATAGCTAAGACATTGCCAAGCTGCAATATTTTCCATTATATGCAGTTGATAAAGCTGCATGAAGAAAGCTAGTTTGTTCTCTTGATGTTGTAGAGTTTGTTCCAAGGTGGAGATTTGTGAGATTTTGGATGAACTCTAGTATCTCGACAGGGATACCTTCTTGGTTCGACTGAAATTGAGCATGTTGTCAAAGTCTAATCACCTGCTGATGTCGAAGGTGTGTATGTTGTAGTCGAATTGTGTTCTAGCATGCAATAGTCAGCATTGCTAGGTTTGTTATCATGTCGAATTGGGCTTGTTTGTTTAGACCATTTGATTAAGTTAGCTTGTAGCATGAGTTAGTTTAGTAGTCTATAAATAGACTAGTTCTCTCATATTGTTAAGAGAGGTTAATTGTTGTTATTCACTTGTAATATGTAAACCCTAATAAGGAAAGTGAAAAGAAAAATAGTTACAATCAATCCTAATATTTATTCTTCTTTCAGCTTGTCTCTCTTTCGTGAAACCTTATAGGGTTTCTTGTGTTTCTTCTAGAAACTCAATCTTTCTTATAGTTTTGTGTAATACAGTGGGAGAACTGACTTTTTTTCACAAAACATGTTGCGGTTAGCAAGAGTCGCCTCTGACTTTTCTTTTATCCAATAAGGAAAGGCTGACAAGAACAGGAAAGACCTTTAAAAGATTTTGAGTTCGGGGGTAGGTTATACAAAGGGAAGGTGTTAGCACCCTTTATATCCACGGTTATCCATGGGCTCTTAATTGCTTAGCTCACTTTGTTTGAATTGTGTGTGTGCTTTTGAAAAATATTTGGAGTGTCAATAGTAAGGCATACTTGGTAATAATTCTTGTATCAGTCCTCAAGAATGTATACAAAGTGTTTTATGAAAATATTTGTTTGAAGTGCCAACAGTAAGGTAGTTTGCTTTATGATAACTCTTGTATCAGTCCTCAAGAATGTTGATAAAGCGTTTTGAAAGTATTGTTTTAAAAGCGTGAGGTGTGAAAATAATTTTTGAGTGTGAGCAAGCAATTAGGAGCATTTTCCCACTAAGTATTGGTCTTTCCTATTCTCTTCCGTTTCTTTTGGAGATAGTATTATCCATGCCATTAGTCGGTAGGAAATCCTATCTATTGGATGTGAAGGGACAGGCGCAGGGTCATCGAATAATCATCGAAGGCAACATTTGTAAGGATATCTTAGCATTCTCGAAGGGACTATTATCATTTTGTAGGGTCATCGAGGGACAAGATCATTTTTCTAAAGGCAACTTGAAGGGTCATTGAGGGACTATGATCTTTTCGAGTCGAAGGGACGAAGAGGATATATTTGTGAGCTTCATTTGCTAAGATATCCATACGTTCGAGGGACATAATTATTGTAATCGTAAGGAAACAAGAGAGATTACCCTAGAGGTGTATGTGTGAGCAGTGTGCTGTTTTCAATTTATTTATCTTTTAAAATTAGGTTAGCTATGTCCAATTTATTAGTCTTTCCATGCACACCCTAATTACTAACAATTATATACAGTAATAGAAAAAACGAAATAAAGGTCCTAGACTATTACAAGGCTTCGGGAGCGGGGGTACAAAATAAAATGGAGAAAAGTAAAATCCTAATTAACTATTACAACCTAGGAGCAGATACAATAATTGGTAAAAAATGCAGGAAAGTAAAATCTAAACTATTACAAGGCTTTGGTTAACAAATATAATTTCCCAAAAATAATAGGCAGAAAAAAATCAAAAAAAGGAATTAGGGTTTGGAAAAAAAATTTAGGGCTAGTTAAGTTAATTATTAGGTTAAATTAATGAAAATATGACTTATTGTTAACCCCAATTGTTTAACCTAAACCTAAATATTTAAATGATTTGAAAAATTAGATTATGGCCAAAATTTAAGAATAACCCTAATTTGGCTTAAAAAAGGTTTTGGCCAAATTTTTTAGAGATTTAGTGATAAAAAAATATCAGTGTTAGTAATTAAATGGAGTGAAAAATAAGTGTAAAAAAGGGTTAATGGAGTAAAAAACAAGTGGCAAAAAAAATTGCATGGGGCAAGACTTAAATCCACCCCCTTGAGGTCAAGGGAGGGACAAAGCTCCATCCACTTGGCCAATCCATAGGAAACCAGTTCAAAAACCACAATTGTCCAAAATCACGAAGAACAAACCCTAGTCATGGCAATTCATCATACTTGCACTAATTCTCAAAACAATAAGATACGATCAAAACATTTTGATCCTCACCTGCAATGTTCCGGTTGAGAAAAAAATTGGAAAAATAGAAAAGTGATTAAAATAAAATAAAAAAAAAAGTATAAAAACCTGATTATAAATCAAATAAAATAAGATTACGAACCTACAATTTTTTTTAGATTTTTTTGTAAAATAGGAAAAAGAGGAATTTGTGATTTTGAGGGTCGAAATCTTTTAGAATTCAATTCTAAAAGTGTATTGTTCCACGATTTTTTTCTGAACTTCTAGAAAAAATTCGGAGCAAATCGAAACAGTAGTTTCAGAACTCAACTGATAGACTAGAAAATTTATCACTGTAGTGCAACCGGAACTAAATACAAAAAAACAAGAAAAATCATATCAATAACACTATACCTGTGGAAGAAGAAATAAGAGAGGTTTTTGAGGTGATTGTTGGTTTTGTTAGAGAGTTGTTAGTTTGAAATTTTTGTACATGAGAAAGTTAGAAAAGGGGGAGATTGTTTGAAAAACTATAACCGTAAAACTTGCAGAGAGTGAGTGGAAAATTTGTTAGTGTAGTGTAGAAAAGTGTTAAAATTGTTAGTTTTCAAAACTGTGAAAATAGAGTCCTATTTATAGATGGGAATTAGGTCAAGAGTTAAATGAAATTAATTTATTTTTGGAATGGTTTTGAAGATTAAAAATTGATTGAGATTTGATTCAAGTCTTGGTGAGCAAGATTATGAATCTGGATGGTTTTGTGACTGAGTGCAAGATTTGATTTGAAAGTGATTTGATTTGAAAAGATTTTATTTATTTATTTTTATGATTTTTGACTATTTTTTACATAAAATAATGATTTTAATGAAAAATAATATTTTTAAAAATGCATTAATTAAAAATACGAAAATTGAAATTAAAATAATAAAAAAATACGATTTTGTGATTTTTTAAATGAAAAAATAAAAATAAAGTTAGAAACAAAATAAAAGGGAAAAATGTCAAAAGTTGGAAAAGTGAAATTTGAACCCATGACCTTATACTTGCAAAGCTTACTCTCAAATTCTTACCAACTAGGCTGTGTCACTTATTTGAAATAAAAAGTCAATTGAAGGTCTATGAAGCATAGACACATATTTTGCTATTTATTCGAATATAAATAATTTAAGAGTAATTTATTATATTTTAAAATAGACTTTAAATCGAATATTTATAAAATTCAAGATGTCAATGTAAATGACCCCAAGATTTTTATAAAAATCCGATTTTGAAATAATTTTGAATATTTGAGGATAGTGGACAAATTTTGGAGTACAACATTTTGGTTTGTTATTAACGGCACTCCGACATAACACTTAGTCTACACACCTTGGTTATATTTCAAAATTAAATAAGGAATGTTCATGTTTCTTTCTAAAGCACCCCAAAAACTAGTTCTGATTTTTTCCTTCCTCGCTCTCTTATCTCCGCATTCTTGAGTTGTCGAAGCGCTAACTTTTCCCCTTTCTTTCAACTTGTTGAATTATATGAGTATTTCTTAAATTCTCTCTGGAGAATTATTCAAATTTCTCCTTGCCTGGGAAATTACTTAGAATGGTCAAATGGCCTTTTTTAAGGGTGTATTCTATAATGGTGTCTATAGTATATTAGAATACTGTAGAGTTTGACTGAGTTGTTTTTCTTGGGAATTCGTGGTTGATAGTCTACTTCCTCAATTTTTGGTAGTGTCAACAAACATCTTAAAGAGAATGACAACCTAGTACACGAATTATCCGATAATTTCTTTAGTGGCATAAATTTATTTTCAATTTTTTGAAATTCAAAAACAACATCTGCGCATCATAAATTATCCCAACTATAACAATGATACATTCTCTGTGATTTTCAATTATTGAATGAACTTTTTTTAATTTTTTTTTTATAAATTGTGTAAAGATATCACTCAATGTTATATTTTATAAGAGAATATGTTAATAAAGTCACTTCAAGACACAAGTTGTTTATTGTGTTACCAAGTGACTTCAAACACATGAGAGAGGGTGGATTGTGATATAAACTTTATTCAAAACTTTAAAAATCAAAAAAATATTAAGGTTGATTTTAAAAAGATTGGCAAGAGATTAAGATACGTACAATAAAATGAAAGACAAAAAAGTAATTAGACAAGATATTACATAAGAACACAGCGGATTTTATCCTGGTTTGACCCAAAATCATGAGGCATACATCTAGTCTCCAATGAGTAACCCTTGAGATTTCCACTATTACATAGATTTTATAACTGGTTCAACCCATAACCTTCTTACACCAAACTTTTATTACAGGTTCAACTTACAACCTTTATGTGACCTTTCTTTTTGCACTAGAAGCATGTTGACACACAGGATGATCTTTCTTCATTTTTATGTTGGAAATTTTGAAGTTGTTTTTTTGTTCCTTATGGGTATTTTAAACTTGCAAACTAAGAGGTTCAAATCTTCATCAATTTATCAATATTTGTCTTCTTCGACTTTAAGTGCAATAATTTTCTATTTCTAATTGCTTTCTTCTTTTTCAACAAGCTTTTTTAGCTCAATCTCATATTCCTGCAATTTACCAAACAAAGTAGCAAAATCCATGTAAGACAAGTCTTTATATTCAAAATTTGAAATGACTTTAGGTTCACAATTACAGTTTAGACATCTACAGACTTTGTTAATTAAATCCTAATTTTGAAAATATTTTCCCAGAGTTCTTAAATGATTATCACTGTGAATAAACTATTTTTCTATGTCCTGAATATTTTCTTCATACTTCATTCTAAACATCTCATACTCATGGGTCAAAGTCTTTATCCTAAGTCTTTTTACATGAAATTTACTTTTATGGTTAACTTGAAGGGTGTTCCGTATTTCTTTTGCGGAATACAGTGTAAAACATAAAAACATCGTCAACAAATACCAAGAGCGGTAGTAATAACAACTTTTTTTTTCAAACTTACTGCATATTTTCTTTATCATCTTTAGTTAATAAATCTCTAGGTTTATTTTTCACAGTACCATGAACTTGATATGTGGGAACAAATGAACCATTTTTAATATTGACCATAATATCACAATTCATCCCTTCAATTAAAATTTTCATTTTATCTTTCCAATAAACACAAATGTATTAGGGTTTGTTTAATGAATTGTTTGAATTTATCCTATCTTCTAAGATGATTAGTCTTTAAAAAAGAGTTAGACTCTCATAATATTTGTTATTCAAGTGATTTCAAACACAAGAGATGGGTGTATTATGATAAAAGGTTTTTCTTGCAACTTTGAAAAGCAACACAATTTAAAGGTTGATTTTAAGAGTATTGACAAGAGATGAAGATGGGTACAAGAAAATAAATACAAAAAAGTAAATAGATAAGAGATCAGAGAATAACACATCATATTTTACCTGGTTCAGCCCAAAACCACAAGGCATTGGTGCATTCCCCAATGAGTAACCCTTGAGACTTTCACTATCACAAAACTTTTACAACTCGATCAACTTACAACCTTCTCACACCAAACTTTTATATCAGGTTCAACTTCCAACATTTATCTAAAACAATATTAGAGTCAAGAGAACAACCCGTTTTTTATTACAATTATAGATCATCAGTGGTTTACACAAGATACCTCTATTTAAGTATTTGTTGTCTCAACATTAAAAATATATTTTAGTGAACATGAAATTTAGAAGAGCAATTGAATGAATCAAAGAGAGGTTATTTTTCAAAAAAAGTGAGTATTTTCAAGTGATCACAAGTTCTCCTTTTATAATAAAATATTTGGCCAAGAAAGGAAACATAATAGATTGGATCCGCGCCATAATCGATTAGGATATGGCCATAATCGATATGACCTAGAAAAATAAAAAAAACATTTTGATAGATCTGAACCATAATAAAGTAGAAGGCTTCCTTAATCAATTATTTAATAAGTTTGCCCAAATATCGATTAAACAAGTGTCATAATCGATTAGATGGTGAATTTTCTCTTCATAATCTATTAACAAAGATTTTCAATCAATTAAGCTTTAATTTTAAAAAAACTTGGCCAAAACCAAGAAGTTTTAGATTTTTTTTATTAAAAAAAGATGAAGTTTTGAAAATATATTTTAAGTGTGGGTGTGTGCACGTGTGTCTATGTGTGTATGTGTAGGTGCGTGCGTACGTGCATGCGTGTGTTTGTGTGTCTGTGAGAGATACAATTTTAGTACTTTGAGAGCATACATTTAATTTTATAAGAAAATAAATAAATAGTTAGAGTAAGGATCACTACCGAGATTTTTTCAATTTGATTTGTTTCTTGGTGAAGTTTTTTACCTTTTTATTTTAGGTGTATATGTGAAAATTATTAGGACTCCTTAAGGCTTGAATAGATGTTGTTGATTGGCTGTAATTTTTGGTAAAACTCATTGTGTTTCTATCTTGTCAAATCTGGTGTCATGACATGCTTTCTACTGTTGTGAAGTTTTTTCTTTTGCAGGCCTTTACCTGATGTCAAGGCCGATGTCATGACATTCGCAGCTGTTACGTTCTTTTCTATTACTATTTATGGTTATGTGATCTGATAAGATCCTATGCGCTTTATTTGGTAATGTTGGATTCTGATCTGACTCAAGGACGTCTTTGATGGTTATTATTTTTAGTTCCTTGATTTATGGAAATTAGTTTTATTAGGGTTAAAACTAATTTGGATCCAAGCCCCAGCTGCTGTGTTTTTTGAAGGCTATATATTCTACGAAGAAGCTGCTGATCACGTTAGGGTTTTTGTATTGAGAAGCTTTGAGAGTTCTTTGTTTTTAAGTTTTGCGTTCTAGCTTTCTTGTAAGCCAAACAATCATCATGATGATTGTCTTGGTCTAGGTGTTTTGATTTGAGTTGTAAGAAGTACTCGAAGCTTTTAAGCAAGAGCACTATTGTACTTGATCAAAGCTTTTAAGCAAGATCAAGTTGTGTCTTTGAAGTGTGTCTTCTTCTGTTATTAGTAAAGCGTTTGTCATCACTGTTGTGATTGAGGGGGAGTGAGTAGGATCTCTGATCTAAGAAGTTTTAGATTGAAGTTGCATTGGGTAGATATTAAGTGAAAGGAGTAATCTTGATCTGTATTACCTTGAATTAATATTACTTATAGTGGACTTCCTCCCTGGCTTGGTAGCCCCCAGATGTAGGTGTGATTGCACCGAACTGGGTTAACAACTTTCTTGTGTTGATATTCTGTTTACTTTCTGTTCATTTGTTTAAAAGCATTCAGATAGTAATGTCGTGACATCCTGTACAACATCGCGTGTCTGAGTCCAGAATTTCAATTGGTATCAGAGCAGGCACCCTGCCTGTTTTTTTCACTGGGTGAGATCTAGGGACAATATTTTCTGGTACTATGGACAAAGAAGGTGGTGGATTTGTGATTAGACCACCCATTCTGGATGGTTCCAATTATGATTATTGGAAACCTCGCATGGTGGCTTTTCTGAAATCCGTGGATAGTAAAGCATGGAGAGCTGTGAACAAAGGATGGGAACATCCTGTCATTACTGATAAAGATGGCAAGAAAACTCTTAAACCAGAGGAAGAATGGGACAAAGATGAGGAGGCATTGGCGCTTGGCAACTCTAAAGCTTTAAATGCTTTATTCAATGGAATTGACAAGAATATATTCAGACTAGTACATCAGTGTGAACTAGCCAAAGATGTCTGGGATACCCTCAAGACTACTCATGAAGGCACCTCCAAAGTGAAGATGTCAAGACTTCAACTGCTAACTACGAAGTTTGAAAATCTAAGGATGAGAGATGATGAAAGTATTCAGGATTTTCATATGAATATTCTTGATATTGCTAATACCTCAGGAGCTTTGGGAGAGAAAATGTCTGATGAAAAGCTGGTAAGAAAAATCCTTAGATCCCTACCTGAGATTTGATATGAAAGTTACAGCTATAGAAGAGGCACAGGACATCAGCAAAATGAAGGTAGAAGAGTTAATTGGATCTCTTCAAACCTTTGAGATGGGGATCAGTGACAATTCTGAAAAGAAAAACAAAAGCATAGCTTTTGTGTGCAACTCTCAAGAAGAAGCAGAGGAAAATAGAGAAGAGAATCTATCTGAATCTATAGCTATGCTTGGTAAACAATTCAACAAAATAATGAGAAGAATGGATCAGAAGCCAAGACCTAATGCCAAGAACATCTCATCAGACACCAGCAGATCTTATGACTCTGGCAGAAGAGCAAAACCAGAAGAAAAGTACAATCACAGCAAAGGGATTCAATGTCATGGATGTGAAGGGTATGGACATATTAGAGCTGAATGTCCTACTTATCTCAAGAAACAAAAGAAAGGATTGTCAGTCTCCTGGTCTGATGAAGAGTCTGAGAGTGATTTTGAAGAAGAATCAGCCAAACATGTCACAGCCCTTACTGGGGTTTGTAATTCTGATGAAGACTCTAGTGAAGATGAGCTAACCTTTGAAGAACTGGCAGCCTCCTACAGAAAGCTGTGTATCAGAAGTGCTGAAGTTTGTCAACAAGGTGAAAAGCAGAAGAAATACATAGTTCAGTTGGAGGCTGATAACAAAGGACTTAGTACAACTATATCTGAACTAAACAATGAAATTATCATGTTACAATCCAAGCTTGATCAAATGTCAAAATCTGTAAAAATGTTGAACAGTGGCTCGGATACGTTGGAGGAGATTTTGCATATTGGAAAAAGTTCAGGAGATATGTCTGGTATAGGATTTGTTGGTGCAAAGAAACATTCCCAAGAAAATAGCAGAGCTAAACCTGAAGCTGAGATGTTGAAACCAATGTCAAAACATGTGACTCAACATCAAGACAAAAGAGGAATGAAGAAAAAGTTTCAAAGATGGAGATGTCACTACTGTGGAAGATTTGGACACATTAAGCCCTTTTGCTTCGGACTATATGGATACCCAGATCAAGTTCCTTACTACAAACCTAAGCAGATCATGCCCATCCAGAAGCAACAATGGAAACCTAAAAATATGGCTTTAATAGCCCATACATCTCTTAGAGTTTCAGCCAAAGAAGATTGGTATTTTGACAGTGGATGTTCCAGACACATGACTGGAATCAAGAATCTGCTTGTTGATATCAAGAATCACTCTACTAGCTATGTAACCTTTGGTGATGGAGCTAAAGGAGAAATCAAAGGAGTTGGAAAACTAGACTGTTCAGGAGTGCCTAATTTAGAAGGTGTTTTGTTGGTCAAAGGCCTGACTGCTAACCTCATAAGCATCAGCCAACTCTGTGACCAAGGATACCAAGTCAACTTCACTAAAGCTGAGTGTGTGGTTACTAATGAAGAAAAGGTAGTAGTAATGAGGGGAGTCAGATCTAAAGATAACTGCTACTTGTGGGTGTCCCATGAATCCAGCTACTCAATTGTATGTTCTAAAGAAGAAGAAGAAGCAAAGCTGTGGCACCAAAAACTTGGCCACCTTCATCTAAGAGGTATGAAAAGGATTATTTCTCTGGAAGCTGTGAGAGGAATTCCTAATCTACAAATTGATGAAGGGAGAATATGTGGTGAATGTCAGGTAGGAAAACAAACCAGGATGTCACATCCAAAGGTTAAACATCTAACCACTTCCAGAGTTCTTGAACTGCTCCATATGGACTTGATGGGACCAATGCAAATGGAAAGTCTTGGAGGAAAGAAATATGCTTATGTGGTTGTGGATGACTACTCCAGATACACTTGGATAAACTTCATCAGAGAAAAGTCAGATGTGTTTGATGTTTTCAAGGACCTGTGTCAAAGAATTCAAAGAGAAAAAGAAAATGGTGTTGTGAGAATTAGAAGTGATCATGGAAAGGAATTTGAGAATCAAAAGTTTGCTGAGTTCTGCTCCTCTGAAGGAATACATCATGAATTTTCATCACCAATTACTCCACAGCAAAATGGGGTTGTTGAAAGAAAAAATAGAACCATTCAAGAATCAGCCAGAGCTATGATCCATGCTAAGAATCTTCCTATCTACTTCTGGGCTGAAGCCATGAATACTGCTTGTTATGTCCATAATAGAGTTACCTTAAGAAAAGGAACCTCTACCACTCTATATGAGATCTGGAAGGGAAGAAAACCCACTGTCAAATACTTCCATGTGTTTGGTAGTAAGTGTTACATTCTTGCTGATAGAGATCACAGAAGGAAGATGGATTCCAAGAGTGATGAAGGGATCTTTCTGGGCTACTCTACAAACAGTAGAGCCTATAGAGTGTTCAACTCAAGAACCAGAGTAATAATGGAGTCCATAAATGTTGTGGTTGATGATGTCCACAATCAAGCAGATGTCACAAAAGATGTCGGAACATTCTGGGATATCACAGCTGAAGGATCTACAAGAGAAGATGATTGCAGTCCTACTATCACAGAGTCTGAGACTGAACCTCCTAACAAGAGTCCATCTATAAGAGTTCAAAAAGATCATCCTAGTGAACTTATTATAGGAGATCTCAACAGTGGAGTTACTACAAGGTCAAGAGAACTAGCTTCAAACTCTTGTTTTGTGTCAAAAATCGAACCTAAGAATGTTAAGGAAGCATTAACAGATGAGTTATGGATTAATGCCATGCAGGAAGAATTAGGTCAGTTTGAAAGGAATGAAGTATGGGAGCTGGTACCAAGACCTAAAGGTACTAATGTCATTGGAACAAAATGGGTTTACAAGAACAAGTCAGATGAACTGGGAACTGTTATCCGAAACAAAGCAAGGCTAGTTGCTCAAGGATACACTCAAGTTGAAGGAATTGACTTTGATGAAACATTTGCTCCTGTTGCTAGACTTGAGTCAATTAGATTACAGCTAGGAGTTGCTTGTATTCTAAAATTCAAATTATACCAGATGGATGTGAAGAGTGCCTTTTTGAATGGATACTTGAATGAGGAAGTTTATGTGGAGCAACCTAAAGGTTTTGCTGATCCAAACCATCCTGACTATGTGTACAAACTAAGAAAAGCTCTTTATGGCCTGAAACAAGCCCCTAGAGCTTGGTATGAGAGACTAACTGAGTTTCTTACTAGTAATGGATACAGGAAAGGAGGGATAGATAAAACTCTTTTTGTTAAAGATGAAGGAGGGAAGATCCTGATTGCTCAAATCTATGTGGATGATATTGTGTTTGGTGGGATGTCAGACAAGATGACTAGACATTTTGTTGATCAGATGCAATCAGAATTTGAAATGAGCCTAGTTGGAGAATTAACTTATTTTCTTGGGCTGCAAGTTAAACAGATGGAAGACTCAATCTTTCTCTCTCAGAGTAAGTATGCTAAAAACATTGTTAAAAAGTTTGGAATGGAAAATGCTTCTCACAAAATAACACCAGCTCCTACTCACTTAAAATTGTCCAAAGATGAAAAGGGAACCAGTGTTGATCAAAGTTTATACAGAAGCATGATAGGAAGCCTGCTGTATCTCACAGCCAGTAGACCTGATATTGCTTTTGCTGTTGGGGTGTGTGCTAGGTATCAAGCAGATCCAAAGATCAGTCATATCAATCAAGTCAAGAGGATCCTGAAATATGTGAATGGTACTTGTGAGTATGGAATGCTCTACTCTCATGGGTGTGAACCTATTCTCACTGGATATTGTGATGCAGATTGGGCTGGAAGTGCTGATGACAGAAAAAGTACTTCAGGAGGATGTTTCTTCTTGGGGAATAATCTTATTTCATGGTTCAGCAAGAAACAAAATTGTGTGTCTTTGTCCACTGCAGAGGCAGAATACATTGCAGCAGGAAGTAGTTGCTCTCAGCTTGTTTGGATGAAACAAATGTTAACAGAATACAATGTCACACAAGATGTCATGACATTATATTGTGACAACTTAAGTGCCATTAACATTTCAAAGAATCCCATTCAGCATAGCAGGACCAAGCACATTGATATTAGACACCATTACATTAGAGATCTTGTTGAGGATAAAATAATTGCCTTGGAACATGTTGCTACAAACTTTCAACTGGCTGACATTTTCACAAAAGCTTTGGATGCAAATCAATTTGAAAATCTAAGAAGTAAACTAGGCATTTGTCTTTGTGAAGGATTATAGCAATTAATTGGGTGTGGGGCCAACATTATTTCTCTCTCCAAATATTTGATATCATTACACATTAAAGTGTATTTTCCCCCCCTTTTACAATTTGCCCAAACGGTTTCCATTCCCCCAAAACCTATCCTCCACACTCACGCTATCTCTCTGTGTTTCTGCATTCACAAACCTTTACCCAGCCTTCCATTTTCTCTCACCATGTCTCAGAGTTCTCCCTCAAAGAAATCTTCTCCTTCCTCTGAAACATCATCAGGTTCTAGGGCACCCAATGTGGTGAGTGATCAAGATGTTGTGTTGAATGTTGTGCCATTGAACTCTGTTCCTGCTACCGATCCTGTTCGTAATCCTCCAAGAAAGATGCATGCAAGAAAATCAACTGGTGGATCTGTTCCAGAAACCTTTTCTGCTCAAGGTAGAGAGGGCTCTGCTTATGTTCACAATGCGATCGCAGGTATTGTCACAAGAATCTTGAATGAAGGGCACCAGGTTGATGGAATATCTGTTCCTCTAGCCCAAATTCCTGCCTCTGAGAACAGCAAAGATGATCAAGATGGTCAAGATGATGCTAGCAAAGATCAGGGTGATGTTGAGACATCTGTTGACAACAATGATGAGAAGACCCCTGGTGCCAAAGATGTTGAGACATCTGAAGCTATCAATGTTGAAACATCTGGTACTAAAGATGCTGAGATTCTTGAACCTGAGAAAGCTGAAGAGGTTCCTGTTGCTCCTTCTAAAGAAACCCTTAATGAAGGCCCTACTGTGCATGATGTGGTGAATCTGGATGATCTGGATGATTATATTGACATTGCTGATGATGAGCTCATCTCTAGCATCTCTCATAGAGTCAAGACTCATAAGGGCAAACAGGTTTGTGATCAAGATTTTTCCAAACCTCAAGTTACTCCTCAAGTTACTCCTCAAAAGAAGGTCACTATAAAGAAGATCAAGAAGGTTCCTGCTGAACCTTCAACCACTGGGAGCAAGACTGCAGTGAAGAAGAGGAAGGAAAGAAGTGTTTCTGTTCCTGAAGACGATGTCTTAAGTGATGTCCCTGACATCCCATCAAAGAAGAAGATTGCTGTCACAAAATCCTCCACAAAGATTCGTGATGTTCCTTTGGACAACATTTATTTGCACTATGCTTCAAATGCTATCCAGTGGAAGTTTGTTTATCAAAGAAGGCTGGCTCTAGAAAGAGAATTAGCTAATGATGCTCTGGAATGTCAAGAGGTCATGAAGCTCATCAAGTCTGCAGGTTTGATTAAAACTGTTACTCATCTTTCAAAGTGTTATGAAATGCTTGTGAAGGAATTTATTGTGAACTTGTCTCAAGATTGTGGTGATGGAAGAACTGATGATTTTCATAAGGTGTATGTTAGAAGAAAGTGTATAGATTTTTCCCCTGCAGTTATCAACCTATATCTAGGTAGAGATGCTGAGGCTCAACCTGAGCTTGAAGTGACTGATAATGAGGTGTGCAAGGTAATCACTGGTGGTAAGGTTAAGAAGTGGCCCATAAAGAGCAAACTGTCTGCTAGTTCTCTTAATGTCAGGTATGCATTGCTGCACAAAATTGGTGCTGCTAATTGGGTGCCTACCAATCACACTTCTACCATTGTTGTTGGCCTAGGAAGATTCATATATGCTGTGGGAACCAAGACAAAATTTGACTATGGGACTTACATATTTGATCAAACTATGAGGCATGTTGGTACCTCTGCTACCAAGCTTCCCATTGCCTTCCCATCTCTGATATGTGGGATAATCCTCAAGCAACACCCTGGAATTCTGAAAAGTAAAGATTATGTATGTAAGAGGGAGAGTACTTTGTCTTTTCACTACAAGCTGCTTCAGAGGTCTGATGACATGACATCTGATGGGACATCACAACCCAGCAAGTCTGTGAACAAAGCCCTTCTTATTGCTGAGCTGAAAGAGACTTGTCAAGAGTTGGACAACAGGAAGCTGAAACTTGAAAAGCTCATCCAAAGTCTTGAGCAGTCTACAGATGATGACCTTGCTGGTGAGAGGGATGGTGACAATATGGATGAAGACAAAGGTGCTGAGGAAGAGGCTGAGGAAGCTGAAGCTGAGGGTGCTGAAAGTGGGAGTAGTGATGCTGCTGAAGAGACTAGTAGCTCAAGTGATGACAATCCTGGTGGCTCTAGTGATGAAGACAATGATGGGTCTGATGATTAGCTCTGATTCTGATTGTGTTTTGGCTCCTTTTGTGGCTAAAAAGGGGGAGTAATGGTGGTTGTTTTGTTGTTTTGGTGGTCTTTTGGTTTTTTTTGTTGGCTGATGGACATGGTTGTTTTTTTTTGTTTTTTTCTTTATTTTGGGTGTTCCCTGGTTCTCCCTGACAATGACAAGTGGGTTCTGTAACAGTTGATTAAGTAGATGCCTTCTGGTTTTCTGGTGATTAATCAAGATGCTGTTGTTTGCTTACAGAATTTATTTTTCTGTTGATGGCTGTTGTGTATGCTCTGATATCTGTTTGGTTACATCTATTAGTGTTTTAGCCAAAAATTTGCCAAAGGGGGAGTTTGTAGATGTTGTTGATTGGCTGTAATTTTTGGTAAAACTCATTGTGTTTCTATCTTGTCAAATCTGGTGTCATGACATGCTTTCTACTGTTGTGAAGTTTTTTCTTTTGCAGGCCTTTACCTGATGTCAAGGCCGATGTCATGACATTCGCAGCTGTTACGTTCTTTTCTATTACTATTTATGGTTATGTGATCTGATAAGATCCTATGCGCTTTATTTGGTAATGTTGGATTATGATCTGACTCAAGGACGTCTTTGATGGTTATTATTTTTAGTTCCTTGATTTATGGAAATTAGTTTTATTAGGGTTAAAACTAATTTGGATCCAAGGCCCAGCAGCTGTGTTTTTTGAAGGCTATATATTCTACGAAGAAGCTGCTGATCACGTTAGGGTTTTGTATTGAGAAGCTTTGAGAGTTCCTTGTTTTTAAGTTTTGCGTTCTAGCTTTCTTGTAAGCCAAACAATCATCATGATGATTGTCTTGGTCTAGGTGTTTTGATTTGAGTTGTAAGAAGTACTCGAAGCTTTTAAGCAAGAGCACTATTGTACTTGATCAAAGCTTTTAAGCAAGATCAAGTTGTGTCTTTGAAGTGTGTCTTCTTCTGTTATTAGTAAAGCGTTTGTCATCACTGCTGTGATTAAGGGGGAGTGAGTAGGATCTCTGATCTAAGAAGTTTTAGATTGAAGTTGCATTGGGTAGATATTAAGTGAAAGGAGTAATCTTGATCTGTATTACCTTGAATTAATATTACTTATAGTGGACTTCCTCCCTGGCTTGGTAGCCCCCAGATGTAGGTGTGATTGCACCGAACTGGGTTAACAACTTTCTTGTGTTGATATTCTGTTTACTTTCTGTTCATTTGTTTAAAAGCATTCAGATAGTAATGTCGTGACATCCTGTACAACATCGCGTGTCTGAGTCCAGAATTTCAAGTGAATCAAGACTTTTATCTGAAGAAAAGATCTGCTTTCATAGAAGGACATTCAATGTTGGGACTCGTTTCCATGATTTAATCAACTTCTGTTGATGAAGCTTTATCAGATGATGGATAAATTGTAGCCATGCAAGAAGAGCTAAACCAGTTTCAAAGGAATGAAGTATGGAATCTGGTAACCAAACCACATCAGAAGAATATTATTGGAACATAATGGGTCTTCAGAAACAAACTCAATGAGCAATGTGAAGTGGTAAGGAATAAAGCTATACTTGTATCACAAGGCTACCGTCCGTAATAAGGCATTGATTTCTTTGAAAAATTCACACATGTTGCATGGTTAGAGGCAATCAGATTACTCTTATCTTATTCTGTTAATCATAATATTATTTTATAACAAATGGATGTTAAGAGTGCTTTTTTTAATGGTGTTATCTCTGAAGAAGTGTATGTCAAACAACCATCTGGGCTTGTGGATTCAACCCACCCAAAGTATGTTTTTAAACTTAAGAAATGACTCTATGGACTCAAACAAGCTCCTAGATCTTGGTATGAGAGGCTAAGTAATTTCTTATTAGAAAATGGTTTTCAAAAAGGTTAGGTTCACACTACACTTTTCAGAAAGACATTGAAAAATGAAATCTTAATTGCCCAAGTTTATGTTGATGATATCATTTTTGGTTTTACTAATGCTACTATTTGCTAGGAATTTTGTGACTTAATGCATGCTGAGTTTGAAATGAGCATGATGGAAAATCTTAAGTTCTTTCTTGGGATTCAAATCAACCGGTGCAAGGATGATGTCTATGTTCATCAAACAAAGTACACAAAGGAGCTTCTGAAAAAATTCAAGCAAGAAGATTACAAGATCATGGCTACTTTTACGCATCCTACATGCAATATGAGCAAAGAGGAAAACAACACTAAAGTCTGTCAGAAGTTGTACAAATGTATGATTGACTCTTTACTAAACAACTTCTAGACCTGGTATTCATATAGTGTCTGTTTATAGTGTCAGTTTTTCAAGGTAATAGATGAACTACAAAAGGTTACAAATTTCAGATTTGGTTGTTATTACAATCACCTAATCTGATGAAAAGCACCAGTCCTCATCAGCATCTAAGTCAAATTCAATTTCTTTAGCTTAATTCTTCTTCTTCTTCTTCTTCTTCTTCTTGAGTTTTTTCATCCTTGACACTGAATTCCTTCCTACCATAGATGCTCCGACATATGTGCTTGCACCTTCATTGGAAGTGATCCTATCATCTTTCTTGGAGAAGCCCCTCTTAGAGGAAGTGGTCCCAATGGCCTTGCTGACTTTCCTGAAGGAATTCTCTTAGAACTCTGAGATGGTTTGCCTATATTGTTTGTTTTGAGAAGAGCTAGTTGGAAGAAAGAAGAATGTGAGTTTGCTAGTAACAAAAATTCGATTTTATAGAGGGTTTGAGATAAAGCAAAATCAACTTTGGTTGTTGTGAACCTATGGAGAAAAGAGAGAGATGTATTCTTGGTCAAGCACTTCTTCCTAGCCTTGAATGCTTTGATTCTCTCAAATGCTTAGTTTTTAGAGCAAGATTGGACCATCTCGAGATTTGAGAGTTGTTCGAAACCATTCTAGCCAAACTTCTATTTTCCAAATTTTTTGATAAAATCATTTTTCAAATGATTTATATGTTTTATTCATGACAAAAGAGGAGCAATGAATATGATTTTGATTCATGTTTTATTCAGATTTGATAAAATCCCAAACATTTTTGTTCATGTTTATTTTTCTTCAGTCTCCGTTCTTACTTTCTTCTTTAATATTTTTGCTGATGACAAAAATGAGAGTAAGATAATAAGTATTTAAGCTCTAAATATGACAATCAAATTTTTGCTTAAATTCTGATACCTTAGACCCTGTAGTCAACTTGTTAATTAAATCAACAACCATTATTTTTAAATACTTGTGTTTGTCATCATAAAAAAGGGAGAGATTGTTGGAATAAATTTGGTTTGTCCCGTATTTCTAAGGTTTTGATGATAACAAAATATTTAAAGAATAATTGGGTATACTAACTTATGTTCAAGTGTGAAGGACCATAGACTAAAAATTTGTGATACAAGTTAAGTTTTGACATTGAAGCTGAACATTTGAAGAAAAGCTTAAAGATTTGAATCTGAAGGATGAGAACGTGAACAACAAACTCTATAGACCAGACTCTAAAGAGGTCAACTTCTGAAGACCAGACTTTAAAGAAGGACAACCTCTAAAGATTCATACTCTAACGACTCAGAGTCAAATGTCAGTCAAAGCACTAGGATCAAGAAACTATGATAAGTCACTATCAGACTTAGAGAGCAAATTGTCTTTTTTTCGATCACATGAAGATTCAAGATCAAAGACAGCAGGGATGTAACGAATAATTCCTTTTGAAGCTAAGGTTTTTCAAAAGTGGTTTTGCCAGACATTAACCATTTGAAAAAACATCTCAATATCTCTGATGAAAGCTTCTCATATACTCACTTGTGCAAGAAGTCTTCTCCATAGTCTCTCTTATGTTTCTCTATTTAAGGAACTGAAGACTTGAAGAAAAGTTGTCGATTGAACGAACTAGTGACAAAAAAAGAGCCGTTAATCTGTCAAACCAAAAGCACAAGTTCAACTTTGAATTTCTTAACACTTGTACATTCTTAGAGATTCTGAAGTCTTAAGAGTCTTTTTCAACGTATCTTGTTTACACATCTGATTGTATATCAAGCGTAACTTTTAAACAATCTCATATATAGTAGTTAGATTGTAAGAAGTCTTTTGCTTGTGCGCTTGAGCATATAGAAGTCTCTTGCTTGTGTGCTTGAGCATTGGAAGTCTCTTGCTCGTGTGTTTGATTATTTGTAATCACATTTGGTTATAGTAAAAATCCATTTGAAGTGTATGGGGACTGTACTACTCCTGATTTGTGGAGGAACTAGAATATACCATTTGTGTCTCTCTTTCTCTTACTCTCTAAAGTCTAAACTCTTATCACAACTTATTCGCTGCAAAGTATCACTTATGTATCAGATTCTAACATTTGGTTCAGAATTTGATGAGAGTTTCAGAAAGAAAGAAAGAAAAAGATAACACAATTTAACCATATTCTTGTGTTTTTCCCACCTTCACCCACATCACACACCTAAAGATCAACAAGCACTTATAACCGCTCTACTATATAAGGATGTCGCTCTACTATATAAGGATGAAACGCGCCATTTTACATGTACAATTTAAATTTAAACTCCATTCACTCATCTTTCTTCCATACTGACTTAAGTGTTAGAGTGTTAACTTTGCAGGTCAATCCCTCTTCCACCGTGCATCAAGTCAACTGTTGCGCACTCTTCGTTCTCCGTTCAATTATATATATATATATATATATATATATATATATATATATATATATATATATATATATATATATATATATATATATATATATTATATATATTTGATTATTTTAAATAAATATTAACTTTATAAAATATTATTATATTAAATTTCTATTATCATATAATTTATTTTTTACGAAAAATAGTGAAGATCCACTATTAAATATTTGTAATAGTCATTCATTCTTGGTTTTATAATTTGGTTGTATTGTCTTTTTCTTTTACCGAGATTGCATTTATGTCCCTGGTGTTTTCTCCTTTAATTTAGTATACTTTTTGGCTTAAAAAAGTCCTTTGTCGTTTAATAATTACAAGCAATTTGCTGTTCATGATTTCACACTATCTCATGATCCATTTCTAACGTTAGCACGTATACATGGCATATACACAGAATCCTTCTCTATGAATTCTTACTCAGTAGCTACTTTTCACTTCATTCATCGATTTCTACAAATGAAATCATCATTCTAGTGTTTAGTTAACTAGATAAATGACTAAGTTATCAAACGCGTGGATAAATCAACCACATATGATTTCGGTTTCTAGATATTGGTCCACAAATATTTTTAGGCATGAGAAAATATAAAGCTAATGATGATTGTCACACTTAATTAATTTGAAGAGATGATAACAATATTATAAGTTTGGTTTGGAATTTGAGAAAAAAGGTAGGGTTAGGTTGAGTTTAAAAAGATTAAAGAGTAAAAGAGATGTATGAAAAAGGCAATAAGCTTTTTCATTGTGAAAAGTCAAATAAGTAATCACCATTCATAATGATAGTTCTCACCGCCAATGGTGAAATGTGGTGATAGATATTGTATCCAATATTCATCATCATTGTCTATCATATTCCTTCAACAAATGTGTGTAAGAAAAGTAGAGGGAAAATAATCAAATGATATTGAAAAGAAAGATAGTTTTTTTTTAATTATAAAGATCGATATTCTAATTTTTTACTACCACTTTAGGTAAAGATTATCTAAAAAATTAAATATATTTTAAAGTATTTACAGAATTTAATAATAAAATTTTAAAAATAACTTTTTTGTAAGTAAAATTTAAAAAATAGTAAAAGAGAAATGTTTATATAAAACTTGCTTTTTTGTTAAAAAAAAATACTCTAACAAGATTTTAAAAAAGGGTCATGCTAACATGTGCCCTTAGGGCACATGTTAAGGATACTATAAATAGAAAAAGTTAAATGTAATTAAATGCAATAAAGTCATATTTAAAGTTTCGATACATTAAATGCACGCGTTTCAAAAAATAATTTCTATAAATATCTCATTAACATGTGCCCTTGGGGCACATGTTAGCTTTTCCCTTTAAAAAAATCTCTTAAAATTAACAACGTTTTAAACAAACACTATTTAAAATATGTTTTAAAAAAAAGGCAAACGAATTCATATCTGCAATGAGTCTATTTATTTTATTTTTAAAAATATTTTTATAAAAATTTAAAATTGTAAAAAATTAACTCATTTTTATAAGTAAAATACTAATTTTGACATTCAATTATATATATATATATATATATATATATATATATATATATATATATATATATATATATATATATATATATATATATATATATGACGTATCAAATGAAAATGATATTTTTATATGAGAACATGAGAATTAATCTAAACCATTAGATTTTAAAATAAATGGTTGAGATTATGTGACAACAATTTTTTTTCTCTCCTCCATTATTAAAATAAATGATGGAGGAGAGAAAAAAAATTAACACATAATCTCGACCATTTATTTTAAAAGTTAATGGTTCAGATTCATTTTTATTTCTCATATAAAAATGTCATATGTCATATATATATATATATATATATATATATATATATATATATATATATATATATATATATATATATATATATATATATATATATATATATATATAAAGTTTTTTTTAATGATCAATTAATATATATTAAAAAGCATAATAAAAAGAAGGAATGAAAACGTACCATCACCAAAAACACACAATAATAACAAGAAGAAGGAAATCACCCAAAAATGATATGATTTTTCAAAAAGATATATTAAAAAATGATTTTTATAAAAAGTTTTTTAAAATAATTTTAAATTTAAGTGATTTTTTAAAATTTTAATATTCAAAAAAATTATAATAAAAACATCAAACAATTAAAATAACATTTTATAAAAAGTGATTTAAAATAATTTTTAGTTCTTCATGGGAGAGATATTAATTTTTAAATAAAAATAAAATTCTCAAAATCCTCTTATTGTAAATCTCTTTATTATTTTCACTCAATCTTTTTCTTTTTTTTTTAAATATTCATTTCCCTTCTCCTTCAAATTCTAAGATAAAACCATAGAGAAATTATGAGTTTCACTATTTTAAAAGTTGAGTTCGACTTTTTTTTTTTTTACTAAAGTTCGACTATTTTAAAATAATGCCATCCATATATATAATTAATTCAATAATGAACAATTATTAGTAAAAAACAGTGAATAAATTTGTCTGCACTAATCTGTAAATTCTAGCTCAATTGGAAAAATGTTGGATGCCAACATTAAGATTCAAACTTTTATTCTTAAGTTGTAGTTAGTTATTACCTATTCGCATATATTCTGCACTATTCATTTTAATACGTTTCATCAGCTGTGATTTGTTTTCACTGATATTTTATAATGATCTCAATAATCTTAATTTATATTACCATTTTTATTATTGTGCACTCAACAAGTTACACTTTGGGCCATGAGTTATAATTATTATCCACAGTATTGAAGATATTGCATGGGATTTCATAGAATTTGATTTTGAAGTTAAAGCAAAAAAACACAGCCAAGACATGTACTACTCCTCTTGAGGCATTTTGTCGTGTATTGTTGACAATATTGTTAGTGGAATTTTACTGTCACAAATTTATGAGATGGAATTTCAATGCTTTTCAGACAAACAGTACCATCACTATAACATGCAGCAAACCGCCAGCTTTCTTACAATACTAACTAATTAACTTTTACTACCATTTTTTTAGGTTTTTAAAGTCACATAAAAAAATTGCATAAAAAAAAGTCACAAAAAAAACAAAAAACTCTATATAAGTTGCACCTAACCTCTTGCACCAGAAACTTCACCAACTTCTTTATAGAGAGACAATTGGATAGAAAAAAAATTAAAAGAAGTGATATGTCTGAAATTGTTATAAACAATTTATTTGAGGAACATATTCCCACACCAATGGGTTTCATTCCACTCCCAACAAACCTAACTTTCCCTTCTTTGGGTTGCAATAATCAATCTTTGAAACCTTTCACTTCCATAGCTTCTTCACTTACATCTGAAATATCATCAGATTCTACATCACAAACCCTACTCACAACAACAACCAATCCTCAAAAATCAAAAGAATATCTCACTCCAAGCTTTGAAGATGGAACTACTCAATTCCTATCCTTGCAGAGATCCACTCTAAATCCATGGTGAGAAAAAAAACTTTTTCTAATTAATTAATTTATTAACCTTTTATTATCTTCAATATTATATAATATATGTTGTTTGTTTAATATATAGGGCAATATTAGGAGGAGGAGTAGGTGATCATTACTTCAATAATAATAATAATGATAAGAGAAGTGGAGTAGTTCATGATAATTATCATTTGGGAGTTTGTTCTACTTCTAGCATGAAGATGAAGAAAATGAAGGGAAGAAAGAAAGTGAGAGAGCCTAGGTTTTGCTTCAAGACACTGAGTGCTGATGTTGATGTTTTGGATGATGGTTACAAGTGGAGGAAGTATGGACAAAAAGTTGTAAAGAACACACAACACCCAAGGTATATTATCAACAAAAAATAATTCAAAAAACTCTCTTTTCCATTTATTTTGATTATTATTAATAATAATTTGAAATAGTTATGAATAGTAATTTAATAAATTAATAATACAACATATGATTTTAGTAAGATAAAATTTAAAAAAAAAACTTTAATTAACTTTGTATTCATTGTGTTCTAAACTTGCAACTGAACTGATGGTTCTCTCTCCAATCTCTTCAGGCCCATCTTTTCTTCATTATTTGTTTTTTTTCTTCATCATAATTAGGTAGCTTTATAATTTACTTGTTTCAGAAAGTTTTTAAAGTAATAATTTAATGATTCTTCTCATTACATGCATAGAAATAAAATAAAGAGTTTATGAGGAGCTAGTATTATTAGCGAGTTAATTAATTGTGTGATTAATTAATTAATATGCAGAAGCTATTACCGTTGCACTCAAGAGAATTGTCGTGTAAAGAAACGTGTGGAGCGTTTAGGGGAAGATCCAAGGATGGTGATAACCACATATGAAGGGAGACATGTACACACTCCATCAAATGAGCTTGAAGATTCTCAAAATCAATCTCAATTTGAGAGTTTCTTGTGGTAGTATATATAGTGCATGCTTCATTATTATATATTTATATGTATATGTTTGTTTGTTTTATGATTAAGAGAAACTATATAGGTGTGCTTTGTAGAGATGAAAACCTTGCAATAAGTATAGAGAAAGGAGTGTAATGTAATGTATCTTGTCATATTCTGATTTTTCATCCCTTCCAAGCATACTATATATGATGAGTACTGTTGATTTTTCTATGATGAGTACTGTTGATTTTTCTATGATGACATTTTCGCCATGATATGTATCGGGGATATGCTATTGTGTGTCATTTGAGAGGTTGTTAAAAAGGATTTTGTTTTTCAATCAAATTTATTAATTTAAATATTATTAAATAATTTATGGAGATAAAATATTTAATAATATTAGATGATTATAATGTTTTGTTAGAAATTAATTATGTTGATTCTATGAGGTCACACAAATAGTAATATAAAAATTAAATTGGAAGGATATACATTGAAAAAGAAATTATCGATGATTAAGTTATTCCCTCCATTACTGTTTTTAATCGTCACTTTTTAACTTTTTTACATATACCAAAGAAACTTATAAATGTTGTTACTTTTTATGCTATGATTTTTCTTTCATCTATAATACCCCTAACTTTTAATTATTTTGATAAAAAAAATTCTCTCTATTAAATAGTTAGTGGTAATTTTAATAAAACTATAATCATCACTATATTAAACTTTGTAAGTGACAATTAAAAAGAAACATATTTTTTCTCTTTAAAAGTGACAATTAAAAAGGAACAGAGGGAATACATAATGTATGACATTACGAACTTAATCAATCCTCCTCTTATTGACCATTTTATCATCATTCTTAAATTCTAATTTTGGAGAGTGTTTCTTCGCATTCTCTTTCTCCTATCTTTCAGTTAAAAAAACTTACTCTTGGAGTAAGTTGAATCCCACTTTTACATTTATATCATTCAGTTAGTTTTCAATACATTAAACAATAACCCTAATATAATACTTTTCGATCTCTCTCTCTCTCACTCATTCCTTCTCCCACTCATTCCTTCTCCCACTCAAAGTGCTTAAAGCACTAACAAATTGGTATCTAAAGCTCCGTTTAGTTTTTTGATCGTGTTTTCAAGAACTGCAAGTTGGTGGCCGTGTTTCCAGTGATCGTGAATCACACTTTTTGCAAAGATGAATGGTGGCAATGGAATTCCCAAATCTCTTCCAATTCTTGGCGGCAAAAATTGGAACTTTCATTCCTTCTCCCACTCAAAGTGCATCAAGCATTAACAAATTGGTATTTAGACCTCTGGTTATTAGTTTCTTGATTATGTTTTCAAGAACTGCACATTAGTGGTCGTGTTTCCTGGGACCGTGAATCACACTTGCTGCAGAGATGGATGGTAGCAATGGAATTCCCAATTCTCTTCCAATTCTTCGCAGAAAAAATTGGAACTGATAGTGTAAGCAAATAAAATCCTTGTTTGGTTTTCCAGAAACCCTAGAAGTGGTTAACCCTATAGGGGTTCAAGATTCAATATAAGATCTGCAGGCCGATACATAAAAGAATTATGGTGGTTCCAACAAGTTCAAAGGCAAAGGATCAACAAGACTCGGAGCAATTGAGTCTTGGATGAGCCCTCAAAAGCATAAAGCTTGTGATATGGATTTTGAATCCTTGAAAAGAGGAGAAGAAAACCCCTATCAAAAAGATAAAGAAGAGAGAAAAGGTGTGTCATACCCCAAAATTTGCCCATACTCTTCTCCTGCACAAAACCAAATCAAAACACAATGCTCCTAAAACACACTCCCCTATACAAGGCTCTGAACTAGGGTTTAGGTCATTCAAAAGGAAATCATTGAATCAATGGCTCAAGGTGGCTCCATAGGGTCACCAACATCCCAAAGAATCTCTGTGCAAGGTTTCAAGTCAAACAGAGCTAATTGAGTCCCTCAAATCCTGATTAGGTCAACAGTCGATCCCCAAGGGCAAAATAGTCATTTCAAGTCCGAATACAGTCAAAGTCAATATACTTGGTCAACAACATCCTCATAACCCTAAAATCATCATTTGATCAAGGATTGATCATGATGATGCAAGGAAAGATCAGAAAAGTCAAAAGGCAAAAGTTACTATTTTGGGCATGAACTGAAAAAAGTCAACCAAACTTTGAAAATTCGCCAAATATTCATACTTCATCAGAAAAATTCCCGCCAAAGCTCATTTTGAAGGGAATTCATTCCCCTATCCAATGGTCCAAGAATCAAAGCCCATAGGTCAATGGTTTAAGAGATATGGCTTCATACATTCTAGGTCCTTTTCAAAGGTCAACAAAAAGGCATGTTTTTCAAAAGGTCATAAAATAAAAATGGAAAATGATTTTGATATGAGACCAAATACATTGGTTAGAGATCTCTCTAAGGTTTCCAAAATGCCCTATAACACTTCCATACCTCAAAAATTGAAGGAGATATGCCTTGTCAAAATTGAGTTATTTTGGAGGGAAAAATATGAAGGAATTCAAAATATTTTGCAAATGGGCCCAAATAGTTTTGACTCAATCATGATTCCCAAGTATCCAAGAGCCCAAGATAGTATTGCCACGAAAATATTTGGTTTATTTAATTTATTATGATTTTTTTATTCTAATTAAAAAGGATTAAAATCATATAAATAAAGAGAAAATCCAATATTTTATAAAAAATATGGTTTGAACCTATTTTGATCATCAAATATTCTCCAAAACAAATCAAATTTCGTGCACTTAAAGATTGGAAGGAAATTGAATCAATTTGGTCAAATTTGGAAAGATCCATAATCAAAATTCAATCAAATTTCTCAAGATAGGAATCAAAGATTCACATAGATTCAAGCCACTTTTATTAACCTAATTCACTCTCCCATATATAAGCAAGAGCTGCAGACCTAAAGGACACGGATTGGCTGCCTCCAAAGAACCAAATTCGAGTACAAAAGTTCAAGAAAATCTCAAACCACAATTCTGAATTCCAGGCCGATTCAAGGTGTTCTAGCTATTCCAAAACGTTCCTCAAAGATCACTGAAGGTGTTTGGATCGTTCCCTTGCCTCAATACCTCAAGAACACTCCACTGTAAGTCATTCTTGGCCGTTTCTTAAATTGCTTCGATCTTACAAATTTACGCATCCATACTCATATTCAATTGCATATTTGTGGTTATTATGTTGTGTTAATCAATCCTGGAGAATTTGGTACGTTATGATGCTGTTATGAACGCATCACCATATTAGGGTTTGTACCTTCGAATTGGGGGTTTTTGATACAGGTTTTATTAGATGAAATTGATTCCGTCATCAGGATCGTGAGAATCAGGTGAGCTTAAGGGCACTATCGCGATTTATTTCTGTGTTGGTTTGCATATATTCGCTATTTTCAGGGCAAGCATTGGTAACGCTTTTTTACAAAAGCGCTGTAAAAAAGGGGTAGTTGCAGATGCCCAAGGTCAGGGACGAAGGCGTGTCACACGGCCATTGGTCCATTCGAAACGGAATGGCGCGCGAAGGATTTTAGAATCCAGGATGATTCGGTGCATCAAGACGCACGCGAAGCCATGCTCCCTCATCCAGTCAGCCCTCTGATCATGATGTCTTCCAATCCAATGCTTTCAGATGTGAGGGTCTATCAGAGACCACCATGCATGCGCCACACAGGATCAAAAACGCTAAGTTTTCTATTTTTTTTTATTTTTAATTACACAAATCCTTTTTATTTATATATACACATATATATATTTTTGTTTTGTTTTGTTTTATTTGTTTTTACTAAGAAAAATTTTATTTAGTTTTCTAATAACTTTTTTTTATATATCATAATAATTATTATTATTTTATTTTAATGTTATTTTATTTAAATTATTTTTTAATTTATATTTAATTGCTTAATCACTTTAAAAAGTCATATTTATGTTATTTTAACTCCAAAAAATTCATAAAAATTATTTTTACACTCGATTTAATTTCTTTATTCCGATTTAATTAATTAGGCCGCAAGACCAATAATTAATTAAATCAATTTGTCATTATAGAGAATTTGAATCCTAATTAGGGTTTACCCTACACTAAAAAATCTTCTTCTTCTGTGCCTTTTTCAGGGTTATCTTTTCAAACGCCTTCCGACTACGCGCATGATCAACAAACCTCGAAGTTAAGTAATTTAATTCTAATTCAATTTAAATTATATTTAGATTATTTTACTTTTAGGGTTTGCTTTGCATTCATCCCTTTTTCTGCCTTGCCTTTCAGGGTTAACCTTAAAGGCGCCCTATTAACCATATCAGATCAAATCCAAATCAAAGCTAAGTATTATTTATTATTCATTATTAATTTATTTATCTTTTATTTTATTAGGGTTAGCCTTAATTGTCCCCGAACCGATAATGCACTCATCCTCTTTTGTTGGCCATTTTTTTTCTTTCTTTCAGGGTTTGTCAAATGCCAAAGCTACGTCATTGGTAACCCTAAATCTTTTCTTCTTTTTTATTTTATTATTACTTATGCCAAACCCTATTAAGGGATCCGCTGGTTACAAATCCCCTCTCCTCCGCTGGTTTCATTTTCCCCCTTCCCTTTATTGCTTTATAACTGCGTGGTTAGTAATTTAGGGAGTGCAACTCGCTAATTGAATTAGAATAACTAATTAAAAGATAAATATCTGAATTGAATCACGTGATTGGTGCACACACGCACGCTTTTTGGGTAACCCTCTCTGTTGCCTGTTGCCTTGTTGCCTGGTGCCTGTTGCCTTCGTGTTTTTGCAGAATAAGCCACGTCCCTCGAATTCGAAGATACCTCAGCCATGCTGCCTCGAATACTAAAGGTCATACGACCCTAAATGATGCTGCCTTCGATACACAATATGACCTCGACCCTCGGAAGTTGCCTACGGAAAAAGGCTGAGGTATCTTCTGGCTGCCTACGAAAATGGCTTATTCTGATCCTTGCCTTAGACTACCTGCCCTTCTATGGCATGGGATAGTCTTATGGCAAAGGATGCTTCGATGACCCTTCAACCTCCAAACGAAAGGCTTCCTGCCCTCTTATGGCAAGGATAGACCCTTTCATTCTGAAAGGCAAAAAGAGACCTATTATCTGAGTTTAAGGTAATTGCCCCTAATTGCCTTGCAATGCTCAAACCTTTTTATTATATTCTTTCTCATAATTTTTCAAAAGGGCAACGCTTATTCACAAGCTAAAGTCCCTGTCTCTTTCATCTACATTTTCTAAACAAACGAGCAAGCAAAGCAATTAAGAGCCCATGGAAAACCATGGATGCAAAGGGTGCCTTACACCTTCCCTTTGCATAAGTTACCCCCCGAACTCAGTTTTCTTAAAAGGTTTTTTTCTGTTTCTTTTTGCCTTTCTGAATTTGTTTGGATAAAATAAAAGTCGGTGGCGACTCTTGCTTACCGCGACATTCCGATTAATAAAAAGTCAGTTCACCGTATTACAGAACTGGCGACTCTGCTGGGGAAATTTCGATTAAGAGGGGTTACCTTAAAAGTTTAGGATTCATCTTAAATGTCTTCTATTGTTTGCTTTGTTTGTTTTATTTTTCAGGGGCGTTTTGGGAATTAACTGAAGGACGAATCCTATTCCCGGATTCAAGTACATCTAAGATAGGAAGTGGCATAGTCATGGCGACCTCCTTCATGTATGTGGAGGATTGGTCAATATGAGAGTTCACGCTTGAGTTAGGCCTCTATAGGTGTTTACATGCTTCTCTTGTATGAGGGAGGTTCGTGTGGATACCTGTGGGTGAGTCGGAGCTCAAGGACCGTTAGTAACCTTTAACCCATCCTGACTTTTAGGAACGTAGTGGGGGGACTACTCTTGATGTATGTTGAGAGCATAGTCGCTACCCGATACTACAGCTCAGATAGGCTCTTTCTCAAAGTATCATTGCATGGTATGTATGTATCATGTTCGAGGGTGCTTTAGGAGGGTCGACAATTCTGAGTCACTTGGTAGAACCCGTTGCTGAAATTTCCTTATCCGTAGGAATACCCTTGGGAAGGACACTTGATCAAACTCCACGCAAGCCTTAAGCCAAAAATTGTGTGACTTGTGTGACTTGTTTGTGTTTACTACTAACCTTCATTTCCTCGCAGGTTTTGTTGAAAGGATTTGTTTGTCCTTACCATCTCGCACTAAGTCCAACGAACTGCATTCGCATAACATCATGACATCATGGCATCATAAGCATAACATGTTGACTAACCCTTTCAAGGATCTTAGGAATTTAGAACGCACAATTTCAGGTGCTTTTGTCAAGGACTGAATTCCTATCTAGGGGCAAGAGGATTTATTTTCCTCTGGCCATGTACCTTCCAAGTTATAGAATCAGTACCTGATCAAGGGGCAAGAGGATTTATTTTCCTCTGGCCACGCACCTTCCAGTTCAGAAGTATCCCGAATCAGAGGCGATGACCCACTCGATATGGTGAGCTTGATTCTCAAAGAGGGACACTCATAGACGAAAGTCAGATTTCTTCAGACAAAGACGCGACTAAATCATTTTCTAAATATTGCTAACTAAATTCCTAAAGATCCTTGAAAACATTGCATTTGCATCCATAACATCGCATAACAGGTTTATTACAATAGGTCTCTCATCCTCCCTCGCTGTTTATTCCAGTATCATGGATCTTGAACAATCGGTCAAAAATCTCCAAGCTCAGAATGCTGAATTCCAAGCTTTGATCATTAACTTGGCCAAGGGGCAAGAAGAATTGAAGGCACTTCTGATCGAGAAGGAGAAGAATCAATATAAGTATCAAGGTGGTCAAGATAATCAGAGATCCAAGCCTAAGCGGTCATTTACTCCATTACATATGCCGCTGTCTCAAGCTCTGCAACAATTGCTCAATCAGAACTTGATAACTCTATTGCCTCCATATTCACTTCCTACTAATCCCGCTCCTGGGTACAAGTACCATGCAAGATGTGCTTATCATTCAAACAGTCCTGGTCATGATACAGAGGATTGTGGACCATTGAAGCACATGATCCAAGACCTCATTGATTGCAAGATCATTGACTTCAATTCACCTGAGAAACCTCATATGGCCAATACTGAGTACAATCGGAAAGGTCGCGATGAACCCAACTAATCTGCGGGGACAATTCTAATCTCTACACCAGTTCAACAACAAAGACACAAGACAGATACACCTAAGCGCCAATTCGCAAAGATCAATATGACTCTGGCCGAAGCGTTGCAGCAATTGCTGAAGAAAGGGCTAATCACTTTGAAGGATCCTCCGAGGAACCCTAGTACTTCCTCTTCTCGTTATAATCCTAATGCAAGGTGTGCATATCACTCTGATAGTCCTGGACATGACACTAATAACTGTTGGACACTGAAGAATAAGATCCAAGACTTAATCGATGACAAGACCATTGACTGCCACTCTCCGGAGAAACCTCACACTGTGTACGACCAGAAAGATCATGATGAACATAACCGATCTATGGGGACAGTTCTGACCTCTACACTAGCGCTGCAACAAAGACGCAAGTCAGATACATCTAAACGTCAGTTTACAAAGATCAACATGTCACTGGCTCAGGCATTACAACATTTGCTGAGAGAGAACTTGATTACTTTAAGGGATCCTCCTGTAAAGCCCAACACCTCCGCCCCTAGCTACAAGCCCAATGCAAGGTGTGCATATCACTCCAATAGCCCTGGGCATGATACGAATGATTGTTGGCCATTGAAGAACAAGATTCAAGACATGATCGATGCTGGTGAAATTGAATTCTATCAACCCAAGACTCCTATGGTGATCACTACTCCTATGCCTAATCACAAAAAGATTGATTAATACCTAGAAGGATGAACTTTTTAGATCATTAGATTTACTTTCATTTGCAATTTCTATTCTGTTTGTTTAAACACTCCAATTATGATAGACATTATTTGTTTTAATAATCATCATCAGTGCATTGCATATGTTTGTCTTGAATAAATTATTTCGCTATCACTCTTTTCAAATTATGTCGTTACTCTACATATGTTTTGTGATACTCAACTCCTGCTAAGCTGTAAGCCTTTTAAGGGAGGATGACGAGAACGATACCGCAGCCTCATATAGTATGCTTTTGAACAGACTATGCTGACGATGTACAGGCATTGTTTCAATTCCTAAACAATGGAGATATAAGGATGTTAATCCCTCGTTAACCCCGTTGAGCCTAAGAAGTAGAAGTTTTCTTTCTTGTACTAATTAAAACCCTTGATCATAACCTGGGGCAGGGTAGTTCTCAGTTAATTTGGCTGTGCATTCTATTTTTAAGAGAATCATTCAGTACACCTTTTAACAAAGGTTCCAATCATAAACGTTCAACCATACACATCAAAGAAGTGTTGGAGATGTCAACCAAAAGACAATGATGGTTCATCAATCATTAAGCAACGCAGTCAATATCTTTCAAAAGAAAAAATGGAAAAACATATATACAAAGAAAAGCCTGCTAAGTCAAAAAATCAAAAGATTACTTAGGCAAAAATCAAGGCATCCCGCTGACTGTAAGCGCAAAAAAGGACAGTTCAGGCAAAAGTTAGGGATATATATAAAAAAAAATGATGAATGAAAACAGAGAAGTCAATAAATTCCTGAACAACACAATGTCGTGACTACCAAAAGGAAGAAGTGACTGCCATCTCAAAGGCTCTCTTAGCTTGCGAACCATCATCGTTATCAAAAGCGCAAATCCAAAAGTCTCTTGGAACCTGAATGCATAAGTCGAGTTGACTGAGCTTAGGACTGAAGTTCATCACGAATAGGGGTGGGTACAATCAAATTTTGAGCCATTATCCTTTGTTTCTTAAACCGTGAACCAAGCCACGTTACAACCCTTGAAAGTCCTAACTGAAGCATGGTTAGTTCGAAAGCATACTGTCACCAAGAAGGTATCCCGACTCCTTAAGGTTTACTAAGAGGCTGAGTGGATATTTCGCTTCTGCAAAAAATAGCATGTTTTACAAATATCTCTTGTTTTAATGTTTTTTAAAAAAAACTCAAGACAAACGTATGCATTACATCTCATGAATTCTTTATTAAACAAATTCTGCTACACAATTTCAAATGTTAGCAACAGAAAAAACTTGCACAGGGTATGGCTAATGACTGAAAGTTATCCCAACAAACAAAATCACTCCAAGAAGCCATGTCTCTTACGTATACAAGGGGGATGACATGTTTTGCCCAATCAATATGAGGCAATCAAGTCAAGATTCCAAGAATCTCTCAAATGACAAACAGTCAAAGGCATATATCCCAAGTGGGTTTCATACTATTTCCCGATCAATCTGGGGCAATCAAGTCAAGATTCCGAGAATCTCTCATGGATGCTCGAACAATCAGGGGCATACATCCAAGTATATCTAAAGCTACTCCCCAATCAACATGGGACACTGTCTTGAGCCTATGATTACTGGGGGCATATCGCCCATAGTGTACATCTCATAAAGCCCTCGCGAGGCGAATCTTTCCAAAGTTCCTACTATCAGGGGCAAATCTATGCAAATACAGTTGGGCATCTTGATCAATACTCAATGGTGTGTCCTAATCAAATCCAAGGACGGTAGTTACTATAATACTGGGGGCAACATTCAAGACATCCACGTCTTCCCACAAAGCTGATTTCACAAGATCATATCCCCACAGAGTAATCACTAAGAAGACATCTTCAAATACTCTTGCCCTGACAAAGACATGGCGGCCCAACAGAGTTTACATCTTCAACACTGTCGCTCTCCTCCAACATGATTTATCAATATCTTTATCACCAATCAGGGAACATCAAGTCACTGATCATCTCCAAGCAGAAATCATAAATTCCCAGCTGAGCATCTCCAAATAAGATCAAACATCAAAATCACGAAGACATAGAGATTTATTTTCTCAATCAAGACAACATAAATCATATTCACATATCATATGTCATAAACATATTCATACATTGCACGCACTACCTCATAAAAATTCATACATAACATGCAAAGCTTCTCATTTATTTTGAGAGACTCATTATGTAATCCATGCATCATGACATTGCATAAATTTAATCTTACCTTTTGCAGAATACAGGTACAGACAAACGAACGAAAACTCCAACTTTCCAAGGTCTAATTCATCTACCACGAACGGTAATGACACGATCATTTTCAAGATCTAATTCAGCTGCCACGAACGGTACTGACACGGTCAATGCTCCAAGGTCTAATTCATCTACCACGAACGGTAATGACACGATCACTTTCAAAGTCTAATTCAGCTACTACGAACAGTACTGACACGACAAAAGATCTAATTCGGTTACTACGAACGGTACTGACACGGTCAACTCTCAGAGATCTAATTCTATCATCACGAACGGTGTAGACACGATCACTGACCTTCTCAGTCTAATTCAGCTACTACGAACGGTACTGACACGACAGAAGATCTAATTCAGATACTACGAACGGTACTGACACGGTCAAATTTCAGAGGTCTAATTCTATCATCACGAACGGTGTAGACACGATCACTGACGTCCACGGTCTAATTCAGTTACTACGAACGGTGCTGACACGACAAGAGAGTCTAATTCTATCATCACGAACGATGTAGACACGATTATCTCTCCAAAAGATCTAATTCATTTACTACGAACGGTAATGACACGATCAACGCGCAAACGACATTTCTCAAACTTCAACTATCGGATGGCATCTTTAAAGCCCATCTCCGACAAAAGTCCCTACTTCAATTAGGGCAAATTTCTTGGTATTCTAGTGTTCAATCACCTTCCACCTTCAGATACCGACTGGCATACAAACCACTCTACATCTTCAGGTTTAAGATAATTGAACAGGGGCAGCTGTCATACCCCAAAATTTTCCCATACTCTTCTCCTGCACAAAACCAAATCAAAACACAATGCTCCTAAAACACACTCCCCTATACAAGGCTCTGAACTAGGGTTTAGGTCATTCAAAAGGAAATCATTGAATCAATGGCTCAAGGTGGCTCCATAGGGTCACCAACATCCCAAAGAATCTCTGTGCAAGGTTTCAAGTCAAACAGAGCTAATTGAGTCCCTCAAATCCTGATTAGGTCAACAGTCGATCCCCAAGGGCAAAATAGTCATTTCAAGTCCAAATACAGTCAAAGTCAAGATACTTGGTCAACAACATCCTCATAACCCTAAAATCATCATTTGATCAAGGATTGATCATGATGATGCAAGGAAAGATCAGAAAAGTCAAAAGGCAAAAGTTACTATTTTGGGCATGAACTGAAAAAAGTCAACCAAACTTTGAAAATTCGCCAAATATTCATACTTCATCAGAAAAATTCCCGCCAAAGCTCATTTTGAAGGGAATTCATTCCCCTATCCAATGGTCCAAGAATCAAAGCCCATAGGTCAATGGTTTAAGAGATATGGCTTCATACATTCTAGGTCCTTTTCAAAGGTCAACAAAAAGGCATGTTTTTCAAAAGGTCATAAAATAAAAATGGAAAATGATTTTGATATGAGACCAAATACATTGGTTAGAGATCTCTCTAAGGTTTCCAAAATGCCCTAGAACACTTCCATACCTCAAAAATTGAAGGAGATATGCCTTGTCAAAATTGAGTTATTTTGGAGGGAAAAATATGAAGGAATTCAAAATATTTTGCAAATGGGCCCAAATAGTTTTGACTCAATCATGATTCCCAAGTATCCAAGAGCCCAAGATAGTATTGCCACGAAAATATTTGGTTTATTTAATTTATTATGATTTTTTTATTCTAATTAAAAAGGATTAAAATCATATAAATAAAGAGAAAATCCAATATTTTATAAAAAATATGGTTTGAACCTATTTTGATCATCAAATATTCTCCAAAACAAATCAAATTTCGTGCACTTAAAGATTGGAAGGAAATTGAATCAATTTGGTCAAATTTGGAAAGATCCATAATCAAAATTCAATCAAATTTCTCAAGATAGGAATCAAAGATTCACATAGATTCAAGCCACTTTTATTAACCTAATTCACTCTCCCATATATAAGCAAGAGCTGCAGACCTAAAGGACACGGATTGGCTGCCTCCAAAGAACCAAATTCGAGTACAAAAGTTCAAGAAAATCTCAAACCACAATTCTGAATTCCAGGCCGATTCAAGGTGTTCTAGCTATTCCAAAACGTTCCTCAAAGATCACTGAAGGTGTTTGGATCGTTCCCTTGCCTCAATACCTCAAGAACACTCCACTGTAAGTCATTCTTGGCCGTTTCTTAAATTGCTTCGATCTTACAAATTTACGCATCCATACTCATATTCAATTGCATATTTGTGGTTATTATGTTGTGTTAATCAATCCTGGAGAATTTGGTACGTTATGATGCTGTTATGAACGCATCACCATATTAGGGTTTGTACCTTCGAATTGGGGGTTTTTGATACAGGTTTTATTAGATGAAATTGATTCCGTCATCAGGATCGTGAGAATCAGGTGAGCTTAAGGGCACTATCGCGATTTATTTCTGTGTTGGTTTGCATATATTCGCTATTTTCAGGGCAAGCATTGGTAACGCTTTTTTACAAAAGCGCTGTAAAAAAGGGGTAGTTGCAGATGCCCAAGGTCAGGGACGAAGGCGTGTCACACGGCCATTGGTCCATTCGAAACGGAATGGCGCGCGAAGGATTTTAGAATCCAGGATGATTCGGTGCATCAAGACGCACGCGAAGCCATGCTCCCTCATCCAGTCAGCCCTCTGATCATGATGTCTTCCAATCCAATGCTTTCAGATGTGAGGGTCTATCAGAGACCACCATGCATGCGCCACACAGGATCAAAAACGCTAAGTTTTCTATTTTTTTTTATTTTTAATTACACAAATCCTTTTTATTTATATATACACATATATATATATTTTTGTTTTGTTTTGTTTTATTTGTTTTTACTAAGAAAAATTTTATTTAGTTTTCTAATAACTTTTTTTTATATATCATAATAATTATTATTATTTTATTTTAATGTTATTTTATTTAAATTATTTTTTAATTTATATTTAATTGCTTAATCACTTTAAAAAGTCATATTTATGTTATTTTAACTCCAAAAAATTCATAAAAATTATTTTTACACTCGATTTAATTTCTTTATTCCGATTTAATTAATTAGGCCGCAAGACCAATAATTAATTAAATCAATTTGTCATTATAGAGAATTTGAATCCTAATTAGGGTTTACCCTACACTAAAAAATCTTCTTCTTCTGTGCCTTTTTCAGGGTTATCTTTTCAAACGCCTTCCGACTACGCGCATGATCAACAAACCTCGAAGTTAAGTAATTTAATTCTAATTCAATTTAAATTATATTTAGATTATTTTACTTTTAGGGTTTGCTTTGCATTCATCCCTTTTTCTGCCTTGCCTTTCAGGGTTAACCTTAAAGGCGCCCTATTAACCATATCAGATCAAATCCAAATCAAAGCTAAGTATTATTTATTATTCATTATTAATTTATTTATCTTTTATTTTATTAGGGTTAGCCTTAATTGTCCCCGAACCGATAATGCACTCATCCTCTTTTGTTGGCCATTTTTTTTCTTTCTTTCAGGGTTTGTCAAATGCCAAAGCTACGTCATTGGTAACCCTAAATCTTTTCTTCTTTTTTATTTTATTATTACTTATGCCAAACCCTATTAAGGGATCCGCTGGTTACAAATCCCCTCTCCTCCGCTGGTTTCATTTTCCCCCTTCCCTTTATTGCTTTATAACTGCGTGGTTAGTAATTTAGGGAGTGCAACTCGCTAATTGAATTAGAATAACTAATTAAAAGATAAATATCTGAATTGAATCACGTGATTGGTGCACACACGCACGCTTTTTGGGTAACCCTCTCTGTTGCCTGTTGCCTTGTTGCCTGGTGCCTGTTGCCTTCGTGTTTTTGCAGAATAAGCCACGTCCCTCGAATTCGAAGATACCTCAGCCATGCTGCCTCGAATACTAAAGGTCATACGACCCTAAATGATGCTGCCTTCGATACACAATATGACCTCGACCCTCGGAAGTTGCCTACGGAAAAAGGCTGAGGTATCTTCTGGCTGCCTACGAAAATGGCTTATTCTGATCCTTGCCTTAGACTACCTGCCCTTCTATGGCATGGGATAGTCTTATGGCAAAGGATGCTTCGATGACCCTTCAACCTCCAAACGAAAGGCTTCCTGCCCTCTTATGGCAAGGATAGACCCTTTCATTCTGAAAGGCAAAAAGAGACCTATTATCTGAGTTTAAGGTAATTGCCCCTAATTGCCTTGCAATGCTCAAACCTTTTTATTATATTCTTTCTCATAATTTTTCAAAAGGGCAACGCTTATTCACAAGCTAAAGTCCCTGTCTCTTTCATCTACATTTTCTAAACAAACGAGCAAGCAAAGCAATTAAGAGCCCATGGAAAACCATGGATGCAAAGGGTGCCTTACACCTTCCCTTTGCATAAGTTACCCCCCGAACTCAGTTTTCTTAAAAGGTTTTTTTCTGTTTCTTTTTGCCTTTCTGAATTTGTTTGGATAAAATAAAAGTCGGTGGCGACTCTTGCTTACCGCGACATTCCGATTAATAAAAAGTCAGTTCACCGTATTACAAGGTGTGTAGTTGTTACACTTGGATTTTTAGCTAGAAGAAAATCAACAGAGAATGTCAAAATGAGAAGACATTAGTTGTTATAAGACATTAATGAAGTGTTTCATTACTAAAGTGTTTCAAAGAACAGTGACGACGAAGCGTCGAGAGAACATCAATCAACGTGTTGACGAAGGGAAACATAATTTGAAGGAATATCATGAATAAATCCACAATAATAGGATTATCTTGAACCATGTTTAGAATCTCGAAAAAAGCATTTGACATGACCCTCTCTGCAACAAACATATCAGTCTACTGAACCACGAGAGGTTAAAGACTTGGTATTTTTACAAGTTCAAAAGATCTTTGCAGGCAACGTCGATAGCTCATTGGACAATTACTCTCAAAAGTTTGTGGGGCAGTTCAAATCAATTATAATTCAACAAGGGTTGTGAACAGAGAGAATCGTGGGTGACATGTAAGCATACTAGTGGGAACTTGAAGACCAAACATGGATAGAAGCATAATGGTCCCACAGTTGAGAAAACCGTCTTCGACGGTTATTTTATAAATAAAATAATTAGAATACTCATACATTGTAACAGAGGTCGCAAAATTTCATACATATTTTCCATACCACTGGAGTACCTTAACCAAAGAGCAAAACAGTGTGTAAGAAACACGTATGTGTCCAGTCTTTTCATTGCTTTCTTGTTTCCTTCAATGAAACGTTTGCTCTTTTCTGATTTCAATTTTACTCTTGTTTAATTTCATTTACTGCATTTTACCTTGTCATTTATTGCAACTCAACTCCATCTAAAAGTTTGTTTCTACGATGTTATTGTGAAAACGACAACTGCATTCAATTCACACGCACGTGTGTTCACACAAATAATTTACACAAATTGCTTTGGAGATTTTTCGAGTTAATCTCACTTGCTTTCTAAACTTGCAATTGATTACCAAAAACACCGGTAAACAGCAGTGCTATAACTTTGAAAAGTGGGGTCACTTGGCTAAGCATTGTTGGCACATGAAAGACAAGGGAGCGACAAAGGGTAAAGATGAAGAAGGAAACCTTGCACGACGAGATTAAGATGATTCTAAAGATTTGGTGCTCATGGCTTTAATTGTAGATGAGCATGTTAACTCCAGGAACTGATTCCTCGACACAGGATGCTCGAATCACATGACTGGTCAAAGAGCGTGCTAGAATAATATTTGTGACAAAATTATAAGAGTTTCTAAAATCACAATATCCCAAATAAACATTTAAATATAAAAGGGTTAATACCATTTTACCCCCTGCCATATAGGTTATTTCTGGTTTAACCCCTGTAATTTTTTTTTTTGAAAAACAACCTTGCCATTTCAAAATACTAACTTTTTAGCCCCTAAAGTCAAAATCCACAGCAAAATCCGAAAGAAAATCCACAGGAAACCTGCAGATTTCCTGCGGATTATGACTTTAGGGGCTAAAAAGTTAGTATTTTGAAATGGCAAGGTTGTTTTTCAAAAAAAATTTTTTACAGGGGGGTAAACCAGAAATGACTTATATGGCAGGGGGTAAAATGGTAATAACCCAATATAAAATTACTAGAGTTTATATAATCACAATATCCTAATAAGCGTTGGTATGTTCGAAGATTATCTGTAGGCTTCCACACAACACTACCAAGGTCAACTTGAAGAGAAAAACCTCCTTTTTCCATTAAAATTGTCAGAACCAGGCACAACACTACACACCCTAGCTAACCTCTGAAATCTTACACAAATATTCAAAGAAACATTAAATTCCAAAACAAATCTCCCAAACAATCACGAACCTTCAAAGATGAGATTAAGATCCATGCAACAATGGAGAAAGAAGGAGGTAGAAGATGAAAGAAATAGTTGGCAATTGTTCAAGAAAGATTCAAAACTCGTTTGAAAATATTTGAGAACAAGTGGTTTGTGAATTTACAAATCAGAATTGGAAGTATGTATTTCTTAACATTGCGAATTATTTGAGAGAAAAAAATATTTACAGATGCTAGAGATTTAGCACAAAAAGAGTGAAAAATCATACTTGATTCGAGTCATGAGCTCATGGGTGATTTGAGTCAAATGGCAAAGTAGTTTGGAACAAGATCAAACATATGAGAAACTCATTTAACCATGATTCGAGTCAAGTCAAGACCTGTGATTCGAGTCATGAATAATTTAATTAGAGTTAAGAACAACTTGTGGTTCGACTCAGGCAAGCCAAAGGCAAATCACCATTTCATGATTCAAATCATGAATAACTTATGTTTTGAGTCACAAGGTTCCATAATTTGTGTCATGTATAATATGTGATTCGACTCACAAAGTCCCTGATTTCCCACTCTTTCATCTGATTCGACTCACATGGTGTGTGATTCGAATCACACACCTAAAATCTCAGTTTTTGAAATTTTTGAAGTTGTTTTGAGATTCCAATGATGTCATGACTTGAACCATTCTAAAAATTGGTTCTTGATCCAAAAACTCGACTAAGTGACTTAAAGTATATTGCTCACACTAAAAAATAAATAGTTTGAATTATGCATGCTAAAATATACGGATTTAAAACTTAATCCATAAATGAGCAATTAAAGAGGAGACTCAATGATATAAAACTAAATCCAAAACGAAGCTTAAAGGACGAGCAACAAAATGATATAGTAGAGACACACATAGCCCCCTTTAATGTAGCATGGATATGCAATTTCATCTTCTCCCAATGGATTCAAATCATTCTAGATTTAACCTTCCTTTATGTTTCTGTAAATGGTGCTCATCATGGTTTCTTTAGCTTCACAAGAGGTGTTAGACAAGGAGATACATTATCTTTTATATGTCATGTCTTATAAAATAAGTTTTAAGTAGAAGCATTGCTAAGCTATTTGTGGATGGCTCCTCGAAGCTCATCAAAAGTAGAAAAGGCACATACTTTCCTTCTTATGTATTGTATGCATATGATATTTTAATTTTCTGCAGGAAAAAGGTATCTAACAGCCCTCATAAATCTTTTCAACAAATATTCTCTTGCCTTAGGTTAGGTAATAAATATAACTAAGTATTCTATTTACTCAGGTTTCATATCTTCTATTAGGCTTCTTAACATCCTTTAGATGACAGGCTTCACTGGGGGGCTTCATGCCTATCATCTACCTTGGAGTTCCAATTTTCAAGGGTAGAGTTAGGTCATATTATATGCAGCCTATTGCAAACAAAACCATTTCCAAAATGACTATTTGGAAGGTTCAATTCTCTAAATGATTGGTAGAGTAATGCTTGCAAAGTCCATTATTAAAAGTATTCTTAGTTACACCATTTTCAAATATTCCAAGCTTGTTACCTTATTGAAAGAAATCGAGAGAGTTGCTAAGGACTTCATTTGGAGTTGAGTAGTGAACAAACGAAAACTAGTAATGCTTGCCTATAACAAAATGTGAAACATCAGCCCCATGGTGGTTTAGGTTTAAGATCCCTTATTAGACTTGATGAAGCATCTAACACAAAACTTGGTTGGGATATGATAACATGTGAGAAGTCTTGTGCCACAATTCTCATGGCCATAATTTTCAAATCCTACGGAATAGTCAATTATCATATCTTATCCACTATTTGGTTTGGCATTAGAATTAAATATAACACCATCAAGAATCGTTCCTCTTGCTATATGGAGAAAAGAACTTCTATTAATTTTTGGCAAGACTCTTGGTGTGGCTCCCCTCTAATCCTTGAAACTAGTTTGGAGTACCTTTAAAGCAAAAAAATCTTTGTGCACCCCAAAGTTGCAGATTTTGTTGTTTATGATCAATGGGACATCCCTAACAATTGGACCACAATCTTTTCTTTTATTCTCCAAAGGCTTCATCACTCCCTTTTACAATACGTTATTTATGAAGGCATCATCATTTGGCCCCTCTCACACTCAGGATTTTTAAACCTCAAAGAAGCATGGAAATCCAAAGCACCATCTTTAGTGAAATTTTGGGCCAAGACAATTTGGTGCATTAACATTCCTCAATCTTAATCCATGCTTATTTAGAAGTTCTTGATATTTCTTACGACAATTTGAAGCACATGGGTTGGAATTTGACCACCATGTGCAATCTTTACGACAAGGATGAAGAAACAACTAAACATTTGTTTTTTTATTGCCCTTTTTTCAAGAATAGGTGGTTTTGGTTTTATAACACAACTAAATTTTCCAATCATCCAAAACACACTAGAATACCGGTGGATTACTTGCACTACAAACCGGTCGAATCAAAGCTCTTTGGTATTGAAAATTGCCTTCACTTTCATCATCAACAATGTGTGGGAAGCTCGTAGTTGGTCCAAGTTCAAAAATCACACTCCAAATTCAAGCACTTAATATCCAAGACTAAAGCTCAACTGCTATTGATTGGAACTAACTCCTCCACCACATCATCTTTCCATCTAAATGACTTTAAAATTACCAAGACCTCCAATATCTCCCTTAAGCCTCCAAATGTAATTGTGATAACACATACAGTCATTCTATTGTTGTCAATGTTTTGATATTTTGATTTGTATTTATTATTTAAAATATTTGATATATATATATAATTATTTGAGATTGTTTTATTTTATTATTTATAATGTAATTTAATGTTAGAAAAAATGAATATTTTTATTAAGAAATTAATTTTACTAAATAGATAGTGGCAGAACAAGGATACCCGAACCTAACCCGAATTCATTTGGAACAAATTTTAATTTTAATATTTTATCCTCGTTAAGGATCAAGGATGGAACTAAAATTGTTTAAAGATTTTAGTTTAAGTTTAAAGAGGTAAAAACTATCCTCAACTCGCCACGTTGCCATGCCTAACCTGGACACTTTTACATTTCTCACCTTTAAAGAAAGTAACTGATATGCAAAACTTTTTTTACAAAACTTAATCTTTTTCTCTCCTTGAATTCTCTAACCAAAGTTCATTTCTATTAGCATTAGTCAAGTATTTAATGAAGGAAGATGGAAAGCTCTTAGGGATGGTAGGAATGGGCCGACTATATCTCACTTAATGTTTGTTGAAGATTTACTGTTGTTTGGAGAATCACGTGAGAAGCAAATTAAATATGTTATGCACACTCTTGATATGTTTTGCAATGCTTCTGGTCAACAAGTAAGTAGTGAGAGGACAAGTATTCTTTTCTCTCTAAATACTAATAGAAGAAGTAAGGATGCTATCCTCAGAATTTCTGGTTTTAGAGAAATGAACGTGCTAGGGAAGTATCTAGGTGTACCTCTAACTGGTAAATCTCCTAAGAGAAGGGATTTTGAATATGTGGTGAATCAAGTTAAGGCTAAGCTCATGAAGTGGAAAGCTAACCAATTATCCCTTGCGGGGAGAATAACATTAGCTAAGAGTGTGTTAAAAGTAATACCTATATATCCTACGATGACTTTTATGTTACAAAAAATCATGTGGAGGAGATTTATTAGATTCAAAGGAAGTTCATTTGGGGGGATACATATTCTCATAGAAAGTATGATGCAGTTGGTTGGGAGGTGGGTACCGTTCCAAAAATTCATGATGGTCTTGGAATTCGGAGACTTCATGAGATGAACAAAGCTTACATTTTGAAGTTGGTTCGGGGGATGCAAAATAACAGTCAGGAAATATGGTGTCAGGTCCTAAAAAGAAAGTATCGTCGCAACAGTGGTAATGACAAGCTTCTTGTGAGAGCAACAAATTCACAATTACAGAGGAGTATTGTTAAGCTTTGGACAGTACTGGAGGACAATATTGGCTGGATTGTGCGGGATGGCAGGAAAATAGACATTTCTCATGATTGGATAGAAACGGGGTTGAGATTGGTGGACTGTGATTTGCATATTCCGGATAATTGCATGCATGACAAGTTGGCCAATTATGCTCAGGATGGCCAATGGAATTGGCGGTTACTATCGGATTGAATGCCTGCAGAAATTTTAAGTAAAATTGGTGCACTTCTCCCACCGGATGACAATTATGGAGAAGATGAACAGATCTGGTTGGACTCAATTATGGCGCATACCTCGATTACTTTACTGTACCATGGTTTATGCAAGTTTGCGGTGCAGGCGGGAAATAAGTACTGGAAGAAAATATGGCAAATTAAAGTTTTGGAGAGAGTTTGTGTCTTTTTATGGTTGGTCATGCATGATAGATTACTTACCAACTCAAGAATAAGTCGAATGAGGCTTGGTTCGAATGCGTGTGAATATTGTTACGACTTTTCGGAAACGGTATTGCATGTGTTGCAAGATTGTAAGTTGGCTACTCAATTTTGGGAGAGTGTGGTTTCTAGACCCAACATAAACAGATTTTTCACTAGTAGCTTATCTAATTAGATTGACATGAATATGGATAATGGGAGGCAGTATGGTTGGCCTGAGAATCGGGATAGGTTTTGGGTAACAACTTGTCATATGTTATGGATGTGGAGATATAAAGAGAATCATGAGGAAGATTTTGTGAGACCTCATAATCAAATGGAGAAAGTGAAGAAAATGGTAAAGTATAATGGATCGTCAGAAAGTATAATAAAGGAGAATTGCATGGGGAGAAGTATGAAGATAAAAGTTCAGTTTGACTTTCCTAAGAGGGGGTGAATATGCATTAATGTAGATGGAGCCTGTAGAAATGACATTATTGGCTGTGGTGGAGTCATTTAAGGGGAAGTGGGAGAATGGATCACTGGGTTTTCTAAATTTATTGGCCGATGGGACCCTTATATGCCAGAGCTTTGGGGGTTGTATGAAGGGTTGCAATTGGCTAGGAATTTAAAGTTTGATAAGGTGAAGATTCGGGTAGATTCAATAGTTGTGGTGCAAGATGTTCAAGGAAAGCGGAATATTCAGCATCATGGGTACAATTTGTTGTCAAAGATCATAAGCTTATGTGAGTTAGATTGGGAGGCGAATATCAAGCATATTCATAGAGAAGCGAATCAGTTGACTGATGCTCTGGTCAATTATAATTTCGCCTTGAAAGACAGTTTCTGTATTGCCTAAGAAATTTTGATTATTCATTTCATGCTATATTAATAGAATACGTGTTTCTAGAATCGTTGCTTTGTAGTTTGTTTTTTTGACTTTTAACCTTCTTTTCAATAAAAAAAATTTGTACATAATAATCTAGAGTAGTCTTTCTTTAAAATTTCTTTCTTTTTAATGCTTTCTTCCTAAAAAATATTACTATAATATTTTTGAAGTCTTTCTCAAAAAAATACGAGTTTTTTTTTTTTATTTTTAAATTGTGTGATATTATAGTTTTTTTTAACATAACAATATTATATTAGTATAAATAAAAATAAAAATATAAAAATAAATCCCCGATATTTATTTTATTTTGTTTTTATCGTTAACTTAAACGGTGTTGGATCGGGCAGCGAAGAGTAGAGAGAGCAATTCAGGCACATTCTTTCCGTTCATTCTCGGCTCAACTTTTGCTCCATTCTTAATCCCAATCCCAATCCCAAAATCTCCGTTCGAAAACTCACTCTCTGCATTCATGGAAACAACCTTCCCACAAAATTTACCACTCTAATCTCTTAATCATTCTTCACCTTCAGGTTCCACTTCGTCGTTTTTTATTTTTCAACTTCTCAGGTTTCGATGCTCTATTCGATTTGAACTCCTTGATGTTTTCAATTTTTTGTTTTACTTAAAGTAATTGAAATCCTGATTAGTTTAGATATTCGTCGTGTTTCGGATTTCACCATGCGATTCAACCGAAGATTCACGTTTTGTTTGAGTAATTTAATAAATAATCGATTAATTGAAATTGAAATTGAAATTTGGCTCATGCAAAGTTCCACGAGCTGCGAGATTTTTTAATTAGATCATAGCGTTGATTTTCCGAGTGGTGAAATTTAAAGATGAAAAGTGTTTCGAGCTTAAATAGCTTTAGTTATCAATAAGTGTTTGAAATGATTGCATTAATGTTTGGGGTTTAAATAGCTTTAGTTATCATTAAATTAATGTTATGATTTGTTTTAAATTTTGTTGAATATGCTTTTTGTTGAATCAGGAGTGGAATGGATTCGGCCTCGGGCAGCGATGATCCTGCTATACTTCAGTTGCACAAGTGGGACGCGTCTGAGACCCAAATAGGGCTTTCGGAATTTCGTGAAGGTTTTATTTCTCCTACAAGAGAGATTCTGCTTTTGCATTCATATGAAAAGGAAGCTCTGTTGTTTCCTCTGGTTAAAGGTGATTGTGATTCGCTGCTTCCTTTTTTTTCTAAGGGATTGTTAGAATTGACTTATTTGAGCTTTTCTAGATTTTTAGAAATTTGTAAGACTGTTTGGTAGAATTTATGAAAACAAATGGCTGATATGATCATAAATTGTTTTGAGCTTTTCTCCATAAACTCCCCATGATAGATTATGAAAACAGCTGGAAACTTATATGAAAATAATTTGACTTTATTTCATATTTTTGTTATAAAAGCAGTTTTATATATATGCATTTATATGACAAATATTTATGTTATAAATGCTTAATTAAGTAGTTTATCCAAGCATAGCATACTTATAGTTTGGCTTGGCTATTATTGTTCAGTAGCCGAATAGCATGTATATATGTATTTAATTTTATGGGTAAAATGCAATTGCAGCTTGTTTCAAGTTTTTTTGATATCCTGTTATGGTGTTTGCATTTGCTTTTATGGTTGCAGGAGAGTCGAATTCCAGTGGTTGTGAAAGTGGCAATGATTATGATAATCACATTCTAGGTTCATCATCTCTTTCATCAGAGGTATTTGATAGGCCCAGCGGATCAACATTGGTGAATGATTTGCCTTCTACTTCAGGATCAGAAATTGGTGTTGATGCCAATGTTACTGAAATTAAAAGTTCAAGGTCCAATAGTTACCCATTTATTAGTGATGTTAACTCATTGGCCTGGGCTCGTTGTGGGGACAGCTATGATCAACACAATGATGCTTCATTTAGAGAATTTTTATTTGTTTCGGGAAGATGTGGAGTAACAGTCCATGCTTTTCCTAAACTGTCTAAAGCCAGAGAATTAGTTAAATCTTCATTAGAAGGTAGCTATAGACATGGCAGGTGGGTGGAATGGGGGCCTATTGCTACATTAGCTCAAAATATTGAAGTAGGAGAATCTTCCAGCCTTAGCCATGAAGTCTCTGGAGACCAGGATGTAAATTGGACTGGTGGAGATGATGGTGGAATTGAATTTTCGAGAGGCTCTGCGCCGACTAAGAGATATTTAAAATCTTTTTTCACAAAAGTTGAAACTATTGTAACTGACAGTAGTCTCTGGACCAAGTTCCCTGAGAATAACGAATTTCCTTGCTCTACAGAAGTGGTTTCTTTTAACATATTTGATGGAAGTCTATCCCTGGAATATCTCTTCAATGAAAATCCAGTCCAAAGTAAGGAGAATTGGCAGGAACCTGCTGATTTAGTAAAAGGTGCTTCTGATCACTCAAGCTTGAGCCCGGGTACAGCGGATATTAAGTCTGACTGTTTTTCCAATGTATTTGGTATTGAGATTAATGGGTTCTATGAATGCCCTAAAATTTTCTCGAGTGCTTCATATTGCCTGGTGGGTTTTTTTTTGACATTGATGCATCATGTTTCTGTCAATATTAGTGGTGCAAATCAAAGAGGCATGAATAAACATTTACTTCTTGTTGCCAAGTTAGACAATTGGGGTATTCAGTGGGTTTCAGTGGTGAAGTTTGATGAAAGAACAGACATAGTTCAGGAAGCTGAGTGGATAGATTTCCAATTTTGTGATAATCTTCTTGTCTGTCTTGATTCTTCTGGCTTGATCGTTCTATATTCTGCATTATCCGGTGAATTCGTGACACATTTAAATGTTCCACAGGCTCGTGGACTTAACCCTCTTTATGATTTCCAAGGTTTAGAAAAATTGCCCTTGGGTGATGATGTATCACGCATTAAACACGGGTCTGACATTAAAGATAACTTGAAAGATCAACACCGTGATTCTTTTAGAAGATCATTTAAAAAGTTAGTTGTTGCTTCACACACTTACTTTTTAGCCGCGGTTGATGCATGCGGTGTGATCTACGTGATATCGTTAAGGGAATATGTTACCGACAAGAATTATATATCTGAAAAGTTGCTTCCACATTCTCAGCAATTTGGACTGGGGATGTTATTTGGCTGGGGGGCTGGTGGTTCTGATATAGATTGTCAAGCAGTATTCTCTAATTTCTCGGGGTGTTTTCATTCAAATGATTTAAACATAATAGACAGAAGTGTTTCTCACCCAGACAAAACCGTGGAAGGTGATGCGCTCGAGAAAACTAATGGCTACACGTCTGAAGAAAGGAGCAATTTGTTTGGTCCCAATTCAAGTGGTTTTTCTTCTGCTTCCAAAGCAACTAATGATCACAGATTTATTGGTTCTGGTGTGAAGTCGCCTGTTATGAGAAAGATATTCCTTCCCAATTTTAAACTATGTGAAGATGATTCTATTTCTTTTTCTCCCATGGGAATTACTATTCTCTCTAAATTGAAGAATGCAAAGAATCAGAAAGGTTCAACAAAACTTGTGCATTTTAATCTGCAAGTGAATTTAGATGTCCACGATGACAACACTTTAGATAGTGCATATGATGTACATCACTTTAATGGAAAAGAAGAAGCTGTTATTGGAGAAGTAGTGGGTTGCACATTTCAGGGTTATTTCTATATCGTGAGAGAAGATGGTCTATCAGTGTATGTTCCTTCTGTTTCACTTTTATCGAGTTTTCTTCCTGTTGAGTACATTGGTTATCGCCAACCAAGTACAGATAGAGGAATTTCAGTTCTTCTTAAAGACAGTGTGGAAGTAAGAGAACCAACCAAAAAGTTTTCTCCTTGGAAAATTGAAATTTTGGACAGAGTTCTTGTGTATGAAGGGATTGAAGAGGCAGATCAGTTGTGTTCGAAAAATGGTGAGTTACATAAAATGATCATTTTATAACCTGACATAATGATGTTGTGTATTATATATAAACACACACACGTTCATATATATCATCTCATAGTCACCCCATTACTTATCATATAGGTAGTTTATTTATGTGTTTTTTCACATCTATTTAGGGCCATTCTTCCAGAAGGTATTCATTGGGACCAGTGACCATTCTTATTCTTATGTTAACAGAAAGGAAGGTTTTTCATGAAAATAAATAATTACAGAAACAATATTATATAAATAAAATTTAGGAAAAATCGATAAAATCACACCATTAAGTCAATCTTTCCATAACAAATCCTCCTAACTATTCAAAACACAAATTATTATTAAATAAAAAAACCAAAACATTCAATATCATATGAATCCAAAAGGCAATTTATGCTTTGTTGGTTGAGTACTTCGGAGGATTTTAAGCTGATTCACCAGGAGGATGTCAAAATTATTGTTTTCCAAACTTCTGGAAGGATGATATCACAATCTTGATTCCCTACCCTTTCCCCTTTTCTATCATTTGAAGTTTCTTTTTCTATTGTCTTATTTTCCTTTTCATTATGGTGTACTAAATCCTTCTCGTAGATATAATTCATCCTATATAAAATAGTTTCCCTAAAATAATACCGGTCTTCTATAATTGCATAAAATTGCACTATCTTGTTTTTCCCTTTTATTTTGTACTTTACTGTAATCAGCTTTGTATTGCTACTTTAGTTTTGCTGTAATAGGTTTATCCCATCAATATCTCAACCACAATATTTTGGTGCCTTGGGAAGTCTTAGAATTTAGGTTGGGCTTAATTCATCCTTATAAAATTGGCTTGTATGGTGAGGATTGTATTAACTCATAAACCTATGTTCAAGCCTTATCTTATCTAATGTGCAACTCAAACACACACCTCTCACCCAGGACTAGACATCTGGAGCGTGACCAGAGTCACTTGATGGCGATGACCTGAGAGCAACTAAATAGGCTCTATTACCATCCAAAAATTTGAATTGGACCTAACTCAACCTTACAAAACCGACTTGTAAGGTGAAGATTGTCCTCACTTATAAACCCATGTCCCATGTTCAAGCCTTATCTTATCCAATGTGTGATTCTTAACTGGAATACTTGGAGATAGCCAACAAGGTGAAATAGGATGGGATAATATGTTTTTTTTAGCATCCTCATCTGGACCAATACTAATCTACTTGTCCTGAATGGGTTCTTTTGGCCGTTTATCGTCTCTGGTCTTTTGCTACCAAAACCACCTCTATTTCAAGATTTTTATTATTATAACTTTTTGTAAATTTTCATTTGGCACATAAACCAATAAAATTCTTATTAAAGGTGAATAAATGAAAATGATTACTAGTAAGAACTAACATTACAGGAGTGAGGGAATTAAAAGACCAGGGTTAAAGGAGAAAAATACTAACATAAGAACTAATATACAAACCGCGTATTAAAAAAAACTAAACTTTTGATGGCGTTGTCTATTTATTTATTTAAAATCTGATGATTTGTGTATTGGAATGGAATTGACACAATACTTTAGGATTTCACAATAAATTTTAGCTTCATGCTTATATTTTTTTCTCTTTCATTCTTTGTCAGGATGGGACATCAAGGTTTCTCGTCTTCGTCAGTTACAAATAGCATTGGACTACTTGAAATTTGATGAAATAGAAAAGTAAGCCAAATTTAATCATTGTAGTATCGATTTATATTTCTTGTTCTAAAGTAGTAATCTGATAGAAACCTGGTATGTACAATGTTACAAAGCAATAGGGATAAACCCTAATTACAACTATGAAACAATGCAAAACTTTGAGGCGCAACAACCCTCCCTCCCTATCCAAAGGCCCCCACTCCCTTTTAATTACTGAATACTGTTCTGTACCTTACCCTCCTGTTATTTATATACCTGTCACTCCCTTACTTTCTAACTAACTATCCCAACTAACCAACTAACTTTCGAACCGAGACTTTACAACCCCTTCAAGGAGGAGAGTGCCGGTTGACAATATTATCCTCTTTCCTGAAGGAGGGTCTCAGAATTTGGGTTGGGCCTAACTCATCCCTACAAAACCGGCTTGTAAGGTGAGAATTGCTCCCATTTATAAACACAACATAAGCCATATCTCTAAGCAATGTGAGATTAAATTCACCCCTTCAAAGCCAACACAATGAAGGTGTTGGGGGCTGCAATAAGACAAGCCATAGTGCCGCAGTTAAGGCAACTAGGGGCGGATCGCAATTAAGGCGGGAAATCCAACACACCCCCTCACACTTGGGCCTCAATGAGCCCGAAGCGTGGACGATGCGGGAAGTCCAACTATGGATATAAGATAGACTCTGATACCATCTTAGAATTTGAGTTGGGCCTAACTCATCCCTACAAAACCAGCTTGTAAGGTGAGGACAATTAAGGCGGCTAGGGTTTAGAAGACTTGAAGATAAAGAGTGATGGACTAATGAGACTTTATTGTGATAATAAATCTGCTATTAGCATAGCCCATAATCCAGTGCAGCATGATGGAACCACACATATTGAAGTTGACAGACACTTCATCAAAGAAAAGTTAGATAGTGGTCTTATTTGCACTCCATATGTTTCTTCTCAGGACAACGTTGCAGATCTTCTAACTAAGGGAAGGGGTTGAACAACAATAACTTTGAAAAGATTGTTTTCAAGTTGGAAATGATAGATATTCATTCTCCAGCTTGAGGGGGAGTGTTGTAAATTAGTTATTTTTACTATTATTAGTTGTAATTTATATTCGGGCTATTAGTCCATTAGTTAGGCCCATTAGATTAGAACAGTCTTATATAAAGAGATTAGTGCTTGTAATTTTAAGATACTTGAAATCAGTGTTTTAAAAACCGGACCGAATCGGCCGGTCGGACCGGTTGAACCGGGAACCGGTAATGTAACCGGTTTGGTTCGATTGTTGGATCGGATATGTCATTGAACCGGTGTGAACTGGTCAAAACCGGTGTAAACCGGTAAAACCAGAAAAACCGGCGGTTTTCCAGAACCGGTGGTTTAAATGCATTTTTAATTTTTTTTTATTTTAAAATCTTAAAATATCATCATTTTAATTTTTTTAATGAAAAGTTAAAATTAAAATAAAAATAAAATAAACAAATAAAAAATAAAATAAAAAAATAAAATGTTTCGGATGCGGTTAATTTTATTTCAGATGATTTTGATATTGAAGAAGGAGATACCAACATTGAAATAATTTTTTCTTTGAAATTAAATTTAGTAGACAATGAAGTTACTTTATTATAATTTATTCAATTAGATTATTTTGCGATTAAATTTTGTTTGCAAATATATACTTTGTAATTTTGTACTATTTTATTATGTGCGATACCTATGTTTAAAATTTGAATTTAAATTATGAATTTGTGAATTTATTTAAGATATGAAATTTTTAAAAAATTTAAGTGTCAGTTATATATTGTAGAGACTGAATCATCATGTTCAACATGTTTTATACCTATATAGTTTTGTTATAACGACCGGTCTATTCAACCGAGTTATTCGGTTTAATCCGGTTTAGTCATGCGGTTCGACCAATGACCCAGCGGTTCGACCAATAAACCATTGACCCAGTACCCTCACCGGTTTGATGTCCGGTCTGGTTTTTAAAACATTGCTTGAAATATATTATTCAATTCCAATAAGAGGGTATAATGTATTTTCCAAGAAAATAAACACACTCTTCACTGATGAGAAAATTATATCTTCACGGATGAGAAAATTACATCATAAGTGCTTAGTCAATATGGACTCAATTAAAATGCTTACCCAAACACCCCTAAGTATTAGCCTTCAGTTGCTCTTCATTCTGGATTCTCCGTATGGCTTCCTAGCATAGCTTTTCCATGCATAAGTGTGAAAAGCAATAATGGTTAAAAGTTTCTCTTCTGTTGATATATAGTTTTTTTGCGACTCTTGGATCTTCTAGAAATATTTTGCTTATCTATGTGCACTGTGTTGTGATTTAGTTTTTAGATTACGGCAAATTAATTTGTTGCAAATGTTACAGTGGTACTGGTTCAATGGAAATGATGCTGTAAAAGAGATTGCTTACATTGATGCGCTCATATAGTATTTAGGTTTTTTTAAATGGCAAATATTGTCTAATGAAATTCACTTTCCAGTTTTATTGATGGGCAGATCTTTGGAAATGCTTGTGGATGTGAATCTAGCGGAAGAGGGGATTTTGAGATTGCTTTTCGCTGCAGTTTATCTTATGCTTAATAAAAGTGGCAATGATAGCGAAACTTCTGCTGCTTCAAGGTAAATTTATATGTTCATTGGCTTGGCTCTCATACTTTTACTTTGCATTCTTCACTTTTATTCCATATTCTTTATCATTTCTAAACCAAGTTGCTACTCGTAAGAAATTGTGTCAATGTGTCGTAATTATATTGGGTAAATGTTCATATTGGTCCTCCAAAGATATATATGACATCAATTGGTATTTGGTCCATTAGGTTAGTTATGGCTATTTTTTTTGGATAGCCATATTAATCATATTTTAGGAAAAAAATAAAGTAGAAATGTTAGCAGAAGTATTTGTGTTATGACATGGAAATTTTCACCGTGTCTGCCAAGGGTCAACCATGATCCCATATTTTTTGTGTGTATGGACGATATATTTAATGGAGGATCAAGAGAAGTGATTAATGAAAAGTTAGATTTATGACAATAAGCCTTGGAAACGCTCGGTTTCCTCTGAACTGAAGTTGAAGTAAAATAGAGTATATGAAATGCAAGTTTAGCAAAAGGCAAACAAATTCTAACTCAGAAGTAAAAATTAGAAATTATTCAATACTATAAGTCCCATGTTTTAAGTTCTCTATACAAAGTGACAGAGATATAGGGAGACATCAACTATATGATCAAAGGTAGATAAATGGAGGAATGCTTCAAGTGTGATTTGCGATAACAAATATCTCTCAATCTTGAAGGGAAATTCTATTGGGCAACTGTTAGACTTGCACATTAACATGGAACTGAATGTTGGGTAGTAAAAAACCAACCATAAACTGATGCAATTAGATTTTTTAACACATAAATAGGGTGGGTGGAAATTCTAACCAAGATATGATTAAAATTGATAACGTTAGAGAGAGAGATAGTGGGGATAAAACGTATTTTGAAAAAAGATGGCTGAATATCGATTAATGTGATTTGGGGGTATGTGGAGGAGACATGTAGAGGATGAGTGGAAGTTTTAAACGAAAGAGGATTAAGAATTATGCTGTCATTAGATTTTTTTAACACATCCCTTTTTAAAGATCAACGAGTGGAAATTCTAAAGAGAATGATGGTATATCAACTTTACTATTCAAATAATCACAATTGGATTGTTGACATTCCGTTAGACTTCTTGTGCCTTATCCTTTTATCAGTGGTGATATCTAATGGAGAAAAAGGAAAAGCTTTTAGTGGATCGCATGCATCATCTTTGTTGTTTTTTCATTCCAGAAAGAAAATTTAATCTGACTTATGATGTCTAGGCTTCTTGCACTGGCTACTTGCTTTGCAACTACAATGCTTCGTAAGTATGGGTTACTACAACATAAAAAGGATACACGCGCAGCAGAGGGCTTGAACAAGACAGGATTGCTTTCTCTTCCCCCAATTGAACCAATGAAACTCCCGACTGAAATGGATTTTGCTCTAAAACTTTCTGAGCTGGCTCATTTCTTAGAGATTATCCGAAATCTGCAATGTAGGCATAGGACAATATTCCAAAAGGCCAGTCAAGGATTGGTATGGTGCTCTACTATTATGCTACTTGCACTGTTGGTTAAACTGTTCCATTGTTTTTCCTGATTATTATATGTTATCTTATTGCTAAATATTACAGGTTGACAGTGAAGAGTCATCTATTATGAGCATAGAGAAGCTGCACGAAGAACCCCAACTTGCAGTTCTTCCTTCAGATTTAGCTTCATTGGATATGTTGAACCAACATGAGCTTTCTTTTCCTTTACCAGCATCAGGTGCCGACAATAATGAAAATCTTGCGCTGGTACCTGTTGATTCCGAGTCTAAATTGGTCTCCGAGGAATTAGGCGACTTATCTCATTCGGAAAAGAAAGTTTTGCCTCTGGAAAATCCAAGAGAGATGATGGCACGCTGGAAGGTGGGTAATCTTGACCTCAAAACTGTGGTTAAAGATGCTCTACTCTCTGGTAGACTCCCTTTGGCTGTTCTTCAACTGCATCTTCATCAATCGGAAGACTTCATTGTTGACGAAGGGCCTCATGATACTTTTACTGAAGTTCGTGACATTGGCAGAGCTGTTGCTTATGAATTATTTATGAAGGTGATGTACTCAACTTTCTATTTGGATGTCTGATACGATACTGGATTTGGGGCCTTAGCCCAGTATAGAGGCTGAGTAGGGGAATAGGAATGGCGTGGCAATATTCTGTTAGCAAGGGAATTTCTTTTACAAAAGAGAGGATAAGGGATTAGAGAAGCTATTCGAAAATATTGTTAGAAAATTTGTTAGGGAAGTTACTCTCTGGTTTAGGAGTTCTTGGAACTTCGGTTTATCCTTTTTTTCTGCATTTTCACCATTGTAAAGCCTTGAGCTCATTTTTTCCATTTAACAATATACAGTTTCATTACCTTGATTTTACTAGTTCTATCAATGTCACAAACCTCAATGAAAATAACATGACTCATATTACAATTATACAGGGTGAAACTGAACTTGCTGTTGCAACACTTCAAAGGCTTGGTGAGAACATTGAATACTGCCTCAAGCAACTTTTGTTTGGCACTGTAAGGAGATCCTTACGAGTCCAGATTGCTGAGGAAATGAAAAGGTATGGTTATCTAGGACCATATGAGTTGAAGATATTGAAAGACATTTCACTGATTGAGGTATGTGGAATTTATGTCTTGTTTTGTGGTTAATGTTTAGTATGGGAAAGAAAAATTTCCATGAGCTGATACTTGCAATCATTTTTGTATTAATGCATGTGTGTGAGTAGAGTCTCTATCCAAGCAGTAATTTCTGGAAAACATATCATCACCGGCTGAATGATACCAGTGGCCCATCAGACTGTGATTCACCACTAGGGATTAGATTAAGGCTTTTGCATAACCATTCATTTGATAGTCTTGTCATTGAATGTGGTGAGATTGATGGAGTTGTCTTGGATACGTGGATGAATATTAATGAAAACTACTCTGCTCTGGAAGTTGATGACGATGATGCTCATGTTGGATATTGGGCTGCTGCTGCTGTCTGGTTTGATGCCTGGGAGCAAAAAACTATTGATCGGGTTAGTTATTTCCCTGTCTTGTTACTAAATGCTAGTGTTGATATTCATATATGCCGTTGATTTTCAATAGTGACTAGTAATCTCATTCCCCATAAGAGATCATGGAAGCCAGGTTTTATATTTTCTTGTCATCTACTAAATGAACAAAAGATTGAAGGTGAAATTTCTGTATGAGAATTCTTGATAATTGGAATTTTTTCCAGGACTATATATCTATTGGATGAGGTTGGAAGTTAAAATGATTAATGTCTTTTTGGAGATTTAATCTAATATGCATTTTGTCTTCCTAGATAAAGCTGATTATTTTCTTTGAACTATAATAACTTTCTTTTCATTAATCGTTCATCTGTGTGTACAGATGATACTGAATCAATCTGTTTGTTCAGACATTTCTTTTTTGTGGGAGTCAGAACTTGACTACCATGTGTGTCGTAATCATTGGAAGGAAGTCTTTAGATTGTTAGACTCAATGCCTGCATATGTCCTATCTGCTGGAAGCCTTCAACTCAATTTGGATGTTGTACAGCCTGTCTCATCTTCCGGATGCGACGGGAAGTCTTCTAATTATGGAAATTTCTTATACTCTCTTGAAGAGTTGGATTCTGTATTCATGGAAGTTCCAGATGTTCAATTATACAAGTTTTCTCCTGATATTTTCTCTGGGTGGATAAGGATGCTTGCGGAGGAGAAGCTTGCAAAAAGGTTTATATTTTTGAGGGAATATTGGGAAGGGACAACGGAATTGGTATCCCTTTTGGCTCGTTCAGGTTACATATCTGGCAAAAATAATGTCCCGTTGGAGGATGATCTCAATGAGACTTCATCAGTTAGAGATGGAACTGTACAAGCTTTGCATAAAATATTTGTGCACCATTGTGCACAACATAACTTGCCAAATCTTTTGGATCTCTACCTTGGCCATCATCATTTGGTCCTTGATCTCGACTCACTTAATGCATTCCAGGAAACAGCAGTAAGTTTCTGTGTCCATTGTGTTATTAACGTTTGTGCTTTATCTATTCTGATTGTTTGTACTTGGTGGTTTTCATTATTTGAAATCATGATACTATTAAGCATCAATAAGCGATTGATTCACTGAAATTTGTAGGTTTGTTTTTGGATTATTTTGTCTTTTGTATTGTTATTCAAGTTCAGTGAAAAAATAGGACAACCCCTACATTTTTTTTAATAAAATGAGAATTTAACAAAGATGAAGAATATTAGGAGTATGGAAGATGGGGAATCCTCCATTGGAAAAAGGGAAAAGAACACAACAGGAAAAAACTAACATCAATGGAGCAAAGCTGCTTGATCCATGTGAAGCCAAATAGAAGCCAATCCACATAATTTTATCCCAATTCAGCTGAAGAGCATATAAATGGTCATTAGGAATCTCCGAATTTGGATTGAGCCTAACTCATCCCTACAAAACCGGCTTGTAAGGTGAGGATTGCCTCACTTTATAAACATAACACAGGCCATATCTCTGAGCAATGTGGGACTAAATCCCCCCTTCCAACTCAACACAATTAAGGTGTTAGAGGCTGCAATTAAGGCGACTAGGGGCGGACCGCAATGAAGGCGGAAATTCCAATACACCCCTTACGCTCGGACGTCAATGAGGCCGGAGCATGGACGATGCGGGAAATCCAACAAAGTGATCTAGGAAAGGCTCGGATACCATCTCAGAGTTTGGATTGTGCCTAACTCATCTCTACTAAACCGACTTGTAAGGTGAGGATTGTCCCACTTTACAAACCCAACACATGCCATATCTCTAAGCAATGTGGGATTAAATCCACCCCTTCACACCCACACAATTAAGGTGTTGGAGGCTGCAATTAAGGCGAATAGGGGCGGGCTGCAATAAAGGCAGAAATACCAGAGTCACTCTTCAACCAAATGCACAAGATAGTAGCATAGATTGCACATTGCCGGGCTTTATATTAAGGGGGTCTCATAATGTTATATTTTCAATCTCACTGCCAAGAATCTTTGTGGAAACCTTGAAACGAACACATCCTCAAAGTTTGTCCTGATTGGTGAAATTTCTTGTTATGTTTTTATATTTTTTTTCTATTGATCAACATTGTATGTCAACAGGTTGATTGTGAATGGGCGAAGTGGATGCTCTTATCAAGAGTCAGGGGGTGTGAATACAAGGCTTCACTTGCCAATGCTCGTTCAATTATGTCACATGATTTAGCTCCTAGAAGCGACCTCGGTGTTTTGGAGTTGGATGAAATAATTCGAACCGTTGATGACATTGCTGAAGGAGGGGGAGAAATGGCAGCTCTAGCAACCCTGATGCATGCTTCTATCCCCATTGAAAGCTGCTTAAATAGTGATGGTGTAAATAGGCACAGTAATTCCTCTGCCCAGTGCACATTGGAGAACCTTAGGCCGACTTTGCAAAGGTTTCCTACATTGTGGCGTACTCTTGTTGGAGCATGTCTTGGTCAGGATACAATGTGCTTGTTGGTCCCCAAAGCAAAAACTGGTTAGTTATTAACCTTGTTTTTTTGGTGACTCTTCCATCCGCTCTTCTACTTTATTTTGCACCTAACTAATCCACTTTTTTTTTTTTCATTGCATCAAATTTTTCTTGAATCACAATTTGGAAATGCAGCTTTATTAGACTACCTTAGTTGGCGCGATGACATTTTCTTGTCTACTGGACATGACACTTCACTTTTACAAATGCTTCCATGCTGGTTTCCTAAGCCTGTACGAAGACTGATACAGCTTTATGTTCAGGTCTGTTTTGTCTCCATTTTGAGTTACTGGATACAATTGCTGCCTTTTGTTAGGTACCTTGTATCTATGTATAGGCCCAATTATCCTAGGACCGTTAGAGTTATCCAAAAAGGAAAATTAGAGAAAGAATAGTTAGTTACGGGAGAGAGAAAGAGGGAGTTTGTTATATAGGGGCCTGAGGGATAGAGACTAGAGTAAAGGCATCTTGGAGAAATCATCTGTTTTAGTTATGGACAGAAAATATCGTTCTCTGTAGGAGCTTGGATCTGGGGTAGATTGAGATTCATTCCTTTCAGCATATATTTCTTCATTAATCAAATTCAATCTATTTCCTAAAGTTTTACTCATTTGATTCTTTATTTTCTGTTTCGGAAATTCGGGATCCCATCACCTTTTCTCTACAGTTTTATCCTTTTGATTTCAATTCAAACTATTCCTATCTGATATTGATTCTTTATAAAATACACTATGTTTTTGTGTAATGTTAGGACAGCTTCATCACTGATCTTTTGCTCTCTCTTTTTGTTACTTTATAAATATTTTAATCTATCATGTAGTTTGCATGCTATTGCAGACACATTTCTGTATATGCTATCCAAGTTATGTAGTTTTCATTATATTACAGGGTCCTCTTGGTTGCCAATCATTTTCAGCATTCCCTATGGGAGAAACTTTGCTACATAGAGATATTGACTTGTACGTAAGTGCTGATTTGCATGATGAGATAAATGCAATCTCCTGGGAGGCAACTATCCAACGACACATTGAAGAAGAACTACACAGTCCTTTACTTGAGGTATATTCTTTTATTTTAATTGCTATCTTTTGGTTTCTCCCTCCGTTTCAAAATGAGTGTTGTTTTAGCAAATAAAATGTTTCAACATGAATGTCGCTCTCACGTTTCAATGTAGAAAGGATTCCTATTTTTCCAATTGCGCTCTTTAATATACCATATATACTATACAGTAATGCTAAATTGAATATTCAGGAAAATGGATTTGGGCTTGAGCATCATTTGCATCGTGGACGAGCGCTGGCAGCTTTTAACCAAATTATTGGCCAACGAGTTCAAAGTCTGAAGTCAGAATGGGAAGGCAGTAGTTCGACTCTTGGGCAAACTAACATTCAACCAGATGTTCAGAAACTTCTTTCACCACTAGGACAACATGAAGATACTCTACTTTCATCTGTGAGTTTTTTTTTATTCATAGATTGTCTGATTATGCGATTGAAATGAGAGACAAATTAAACAAACCAATGCATTTAGTACAAATTTTTAAAATGCTATGTTTGTTACCTGATAAAAATCTCCACATGATCCTAAATGTCAAACTATCAAATATTGTTTGTCAGAAACCAATTTAATTTAAAATTTTAATGATGTTACTTGAAGTCATATGAGTCATTTAATATCTTCAACATGCTCCTGCAAGCTACTTTTGGACTTTTAGCTTGGACAACACAGAAGGCCAATTTACTTTACACTAAAATCGAATTGAATTTTGGGGATTAAGTTTGTAAAGGATCAAGCTTCTGATCAGTTGGTCATCAGAGCTTTCAAACCTTGTGAAGAACCAATTAAACCTAAAAGGTTAAGCTGTTTGGTTAAAGGGCATCAATGAATTTATATCCTTAACTCTATTTGCTTGGTATTCTATCAGTTCTTTGCTTCGTTGTAGAATTTATTTTGATTTTGATGCTGGACATCCATCCATTGCTTCCTGATATGTAACATCATAGAATCTTAGCTGTGTTTTATATATTTTTTCATTACAAATGCCTGATAAAAAACACACAATTAAAATTTTAAATGTTAAATTGACAGATTTGTGCTCGAATTTTCAGGTTTTGTCAACTGCAATTTTGCATTTTGAGGATTCTATGCTTGTTGCTTCTAGTGCTTTTCTTCTGGAGCTATGTGGTTTATCTGCCGGCAAGATGCGCATTGACATTGCTGTGCTAAAACGGATATCTTATTTTTACAAATCAAATGAAACTAACAAAAATCTCAAGCAATTATCACCACCTAATGGATCTGTGTTTCATGCAAAATCACATGAAAGTGATGTAACAGAATCTCTTGCTCGGGCTCTAGCTGATGAGTATTTGCACAAGGATTCTCCTGTAATTGCCTCTGAAGTGGGAGCTCCAAGTAAACAGTCTTCACGAGCTCTTATTCTTGTCTTACACCATCTGGAAAAGGCAAGCCTTCCACTGTTGGTTGATGAAAATACCTACGGGTCATGGATATTAAGTGGAAATGGTGATGGAAATGAATTAAGATCTCACCGAAAGATATCCAGCCAGCAATGGTCATTGGTAACAAATTTTTGCAGGTTGCACCAGCTTCCCTTAAGTACAAAGTACCTTTCTGTATTAGCTAGAGACAATGACTGGGTATGTTTCTACTTTTGGTATTTTTTCTATTAATTCCCCAACCAATAGACTTAAATTTTTTTGGTTTCTGTCAGATTGAATTTTTGTCTGAAGCTCAGATTGGAGGATATCCATATGATACAGTAGTCCGAATGGTGAGTCTTGTATCCTGTTCTAACTCAACATGTAAATTGTGTAAGTTCTGTTGAAACAAAGTTTCTTTTTATATCTTTGTGATTATGAATGCTAGGCATCAAAGGAGTTCAGCGATCCACGTCTCAGACTTCATATGTTGACAGTTTTGAAAGGAATGCAATCGAAGAAAAAGGCAGGCTCTGCCCCTTTCTCGGACACACTGGAGAAAAGCAGTGAAACACCCTTTCCTGAAGAAAATGTATGTGTTCCAGTTGAACTCTTCCAAATATTAGCAGTGTGTGAAAAGCAAAAGTGTCCAGGAGAGGCTCTCTTGATGAAAGCAAAAGAGTTGTCGTGGTCAATATTGGCAATGGTTGCTTCATGTTTCCTTGATGTCTCTCCATTATCGTGTCTGACAGTTTGGTTAGAAATTACTGCAGCAAGGTGATCGTAACTGCTTTCATACTTTCATATACTAAGACATCTCTCCTGTGAAGGGCCTGCAGTCTTGTGTGATTTAATTTCCGCCGTGTCTTAGTCAAAATCAGTCTCTCTATCTCTATTTTAGGATAATTGGCAACATCAGTGATGAAATTAAATTTGACAGCAGCTGGAATAATATTTTCTTATGACCAGTTTCTCACGAAATTCACTGTTCAATTATCATTTACATCACAAATATTATGTTCAGAAAACTTTACATTAACCGGAAATTGTTTATATTGCATCAGCCCATATTAAAATTAATGTGCAATACACATTTTTTATTACTGTTTCATTTCGTAATTATATGTGTTCAATTTTATGAAGAATCTGTATGACAAGCACAAGAGCAATATTTTCTAATTGACTCCGAATAGAAATGAAGTCGGTTGGTGTATAATTCAATGGTTGAATTGAAAATGACATTCTATGATGAGTTGTTATAGGCCCAAGTCTTGAATAAGTGCTAATTGGTCCACACACACGCAATTCAAACACGTGTGATGTATTTCAATGATTGAAACTCATTGCCTTTTTATTGTTTTGGACAGAGAAACTTCCTCAATCAAAGTGAACGATATCGCTTCTCAGATTGCCGACAATATTGGAGCGGCTGTAGCGGCAACTAATGCCCTGCCTCTAAGTGACAGAGAGCTCACATTTCATTATAATAGGCAGAGTCCTAAACGTCGACGGTTAATAACTCCTGTTTCACTAGACTCCTCTGCTTCTGCAATGTCTGACATCTCAAGTATTTCTATTAAGGAAAGAATATTTGATTCTCAAGATAAGACTGTGGAGGATGAAATAACAGTAGAACACCATGGATCTGTTAATGCTGTAAGTGTTTCCGATGAAGGGCCTGCTTCTCTTTCCAAGATGGTTGCAGTGCTTTGTGAACAGCAGTTGTTTTCGCCTTTGCTAAGGGCGTTTGAGATGTTCCTTCCATCATGCCCCCTGTTGCCGTTCATCCGTGCTCTTCAGGTTTGGCAACTAATTCAAATTTCATTTGGCTCTTTAGTATGTGTAAGATCATTGAGACTAGTAAGTACTACTTTTTGACGATAGGTTTATATCGTAGACGATACATTTGTTTTTATAATGTGCTACTGTGTCTCTTTGGTCAAGTGCCACAATATGTTCTTGGGTATTCAACAACCAGTAGCTGGTTATCTTCCTGTTTGTGACTTGACTCTCTTTTAGTCAATATTTTTTCTAATAAAAAAGTGAACTTTAATGCTGCAGGCATGATGTACAATAAGTGCAAGAATAAGAACAAGGCAATGATACACAAGAAAATTCTCAATATTAAAATTCAACAATATATTTGAAAACCTAAGGCAAATAATGGGCCTTTTAAAATTCTGCATAAAAATTACCCTCAATATTTTGCTTTGACCATGTAAAAAGCAAACCTAAATTGCAAAGTAAGATATTAAATCTTAGACATACTTTTTAAGAGTTCCCTGCCATGACGGTTAGTTTGCCGAGTTTCTTCTGCTGAATATTGAATGTTTGATTAAACTGAATTCTTGTTAAGAACATAGTTAATCACTTTAATCAATTCAGGTCAAACCTGTAACATGCGACTGCGTTGTTTGTTTGTTTGTTGTGAGCTATTTTATGATATTTCTATGGAAATATTTTTTTTACCAATCTGTATATACTTTTAACCAAATCTTTGCATGGGTTATAATATCTCTGGTGCAATATTGATATCAACCTTACTTTAGCTTTAATTTAAATATAATAGCCCTCCAATTTTGAAATTTTCTTTCCCTTTTGTCCTTAGGCCTTTTCACAAATGCGCCTCTCAGAAGCTTCTGCGCATTTGGGCTCCTTTTCTGCTCGAATTAAGGAAGAACCAATGCACATACAGACAAATTTAGGAAGAGAGGGGCAGATTGAGACATCATGGATTAGTTCTACTGCTGCTACAGCTGCTGATGCTGTGCTTTCAACCTGCCCTTCTCCTTACGAGAAAAGATGCTTGCTGCAACTTCTTGCTGCCACAGACTTTTGTGATGGTGGATATGCAGCGGCAAACTATCGAAGGCTTTATTGGAAAATTAATTTAGCAGAGCCTCTACTTCGTAGAGATGACGAGTTGCATTTAGGTAATGAAGATTGGGACGATGCTTCACTCTTATCTGCACTAGAAAAAAATAGGCACTGGGAGCAAGCAAGGAATTGGGCCAAACAGCTGGAGGCCAGTGGTGCACCTTGGAAATCTGCTATGCATCATGTTACTGAATCACAGGTAGGATTTAAGTTTGTAAACCTGTTTGTGGAACGCAGTTGTTGATATAGACTATACCTCAATTGAGGGGAAGCCAATTGATCCTATATTTGAACATTGATCAATTGAATGGTATATACAGAAGTAACAGTAGAAGCCATTTATAACTAATTCATGTTTTTTCTTCATCTCATTTTCTTGATGTTAGTACATATTCTTGATCTGACTGCTCTTCATATTGTCTCTTATTAATAATTATAAGTTTTGATCCATCAAACTTCATACTAGACTAGTTAATTATACATTGGTGGATATTATATCAAACTTCATACTAGACTAGTTAAGGGTTTGAGTAGCGTTTTCTTGCCATGTTACATATAACATCTTATTGTTTAATAGAAAGGGAAAAGGAAAAGGAGAGAAAATATAGTTGAGAAGTTATGTTATATTGTATTGAATCTGCTCAAAATAAGTTGCAAATGAGTACCAACAGCTATAATTTTTTCCCTTACATTTAGCTTTTAGTTCATAGTTTTTCATATTTCTCATGAACACTATCCCCTCATCTCTTCGTCTCTTCCACAAATGCTAGGCTGAATCTATGGTAGCTGAATGGAAGGAATTTCTTTGGGATGTGCCAGAAGAGAGGGTTGCTTTATGGGGCCACTGCCACACACTATTCATCAGATATTCCTTTCCTTCTCTTCAAGTATGTTTGGTTTCTTTTTTCTAGTACAGTCGGTGTTCAGCTAAAGAAATATACTGTGTTGTCTGGTGCTATAAGTTTATTCCGTTGTAATGAGTGCAGGCTGGGTTATTTTTTCTTAAACATGCCGAAGCTGTGGAGAAAGATCTTCCTGCAAGGGAGCTTCATGAACTTTTATTGCTTTCTCTGCAATGGCTGAGTGGGATGATTAGTATTTCCAACCCGTATGGAACATATTTGCGGATTATACTTTCTGTTTCAACTTAAGTAATGTCCTTACTGATCTTGTTGCTAAATTTTTTCAGTGTCTGTCCGTTGCAACTTCTGCGTGAGATTGAAACCAAAGTATGGCTCTTAGCCGTTGAGTCCGAGACTCAGGTGAAGAGTGAAGGAGACTTCAATTTAACCTTTTCTACCAGGGAGAGTGCTATCAAGAATGATTCCAGTATTATTGACCGAACCGCAAGTATAATAGCAACGATGGATAACCATATAAATACAATGAGGAATAGAACTGTAGAAAAATATGAGACTAGAGAAAACAATCAAATGCCTCACAAGAATCAAGTGGTGGATGCTGGGCTTTCAACTACTTTTGGTGGGAATACAAAGCCAAAACGAAGGGCCAAAGGATATGTGGCTTTGAGACGCCCAGCTCTTGACTCGGTAGAAAAAAGTGCAGATACCGATGATGGCTCCAATACTATCATCAGTTTCAAAAATGAGTTGCAGTTACAAGAAGAAAATTTGAAAGTAGAAATGTCTTTTTCTAGGTGGGAGGACAGGGTTGGAGCGGCAGAGCTGGAAAGAGCTGTTCTTTCTTTATTGGAATTTGGGCAAATCACTGCTGCCAAGCAACTACAATATAAATTCTCCCCTGGACAAATACCATCTGAGTTTAGACTTGTTGATGCAGCCTTGAAGCTTGCTTCTATGTCAACTCCTCCTAACAATGTATCAGTCTCAATGCTTGATGAGGATGTGTATTCAGTTATGCAGACATATGATTTACTGAATGATAAGCGCCACATTGACCCACTTCAGGTAACTGTCCAAATCTCTCTCCCCCTCCCCAGATATTGTTTCCATTAATGATGTTTAAAATGTTGTGGAATGTTGGCTCAAAATGCTAGGTTTTGGAGAGTTTTGTGGTCATTTTTACCGAAGGCAGTGGGCGTGGGCTATGTAAGAAAATAATAGCAGTTATAAAAGTGGCAAACACCTTGGGTCTCTCATTTTTTGAGGCATTCAACAAACAACCAATTGAGCTACTGCAGCTGCTTTCTCTTAAAGCACAAGAGTCCTTTGAGGAGGCAAAATTTCTGGTGCAGACTCATCCGATGCCAGCTGCTAGTATTGCTCAAATACTTGCAGAATCTTTCCTGAAGGTTTGATTCATTTTTATTATTTTATGTTTCTAGTTAATGATGGTTTTACTATGTTGATGCCTGGAAATTAGTGGATGTGTTAGACCATTCTAATCATTAGATGGACTTTTGTGGGCGTGTTGTTTCCCATCTATTGAATGAAGAAATTTACCTGGATTTGTGAACTGATGTCATTATGATTTACAGTTTTGTAATTTACATGCCATGTCCATTATGAAGAGGTTGTGTTACACAACTATATTTAGATATAATTTTGTGAAGTAGATAGGGATTCATGACTTATTGCTAATTAATATTTATGTTGTACAGGGTGTGTTGGCTGCACATCGGGGAGGGTATATGGATTCACAAAAAGAGGAAGGCCCTGCTCCCTTGCTATGGAGATTTTCAGACTTCTTGAAATGGGCAGAGCTTTGTCCCTCTGAACAAGAGATCGGGCATGCTTTAATGCGTTTGGTGATAACTGGGCAAGAAATACCACATGCCTGTGAGGTACCATGTTGTTATTTGTCACTCACATTTTCTTTTCACTATCTTGTCCAGAAATGGTGAATTAAATCCAATTCTGTTGGGAAAATTCTAATTCATGTTATCTGAGATAATGATGCCCTGACTGTGATACCCTCTACTCTTTTTTTTTTCAAAAGAAATTTATTTAGACAGAAGAATATTACCAGTGCTGTTGATGACAGATGGATTATGGCAGCGAGCAAACTATATATATATATATATATATATATATATATATATATATATATATATATATATATATATATATATATATATATATATATATATATATATAAATAAATAAATAAACCTGGCTTGTTAGGAGAGGGCTGCCCAAGCTTTATAAACACTACAAATGACATATCTCTAAGCAATGTGGGACTTGATCCACCCCTTCAAACCCAACAACACAATGTAGGTGTTGGAGGCTGCAATGAAGGCAAGCTAAATGCTGCAATTAGGCGACTAGAGAAGGATCGCAATGAAGTGTAATTTCCAACAATTAGCAATAAGTCATGAATCCTTATCTACTTCACAAAATTATATATTAATGCAGAAATAAATAAGAATCCTCAAGACTGTCGATATATGTTAAGAACTGGAGACTTGATTGATAGAAAATATCCTTAGTGTCAATGAGTGTCATAAACAACAAACAACCACTTCTCATCAAATTCAAGGCTTCAAAAATAATAACAAAGAGTGGTGTTTTGTATCTACTTATTGAACTGGATGGTGAAATTTCCATCCATGGTATGCTCTGTTAGCTCTAGCAACCCTTTAAGTTTATAAGGAAACTTGTTGGTTGGACATTATCTACAAAACTAAAATAGTTACTTGCAGGAATTAAAACTGAATTAAAAAAATTCAAAAGATTAAGCAAATATAGAAAAGAAAATGTTGGAATTTCCGCCTTCATTGCGATCCGTCCCTAGTCGCCTTAATTGCGGCATTTGGCCTGCCTTAATTGCAGCCTCCAACACTTTAATTGTGTTGGATTTGAAGGGGTGAATTTAGTCCCACATTGCTAAGAGATATGGCATGTGTTGTGTTTATAAGTGGGGGCAATTTTTACCCTACAAGGCGGTTTTGTAGGGATGAGTTAGGTCCAACCCAAATCCTGAGATGGTATCAGAGCCTATCTTAGATCTATTGTTGGGCTTGCCGCATTGTCCATGCTTTTGGCTCATTGAGACCCAAGCATGAGGAGGGGGTGCGTTGGAATTTCCGCCTTCATTGCGGTCCGCCCCTAGTCGCTTTAATTGCGGCATTTGGCTTGCCTTAATTGCAACCTCCAACACCTTAATTGTGTTGGGTTTGAAGGGGTGGATTTAGTCACACATTGCTTAGAGATATGGCCTGTGTTGTGTTTATAAGTGGGGGCAATCCTCACTTATACAACAACAATGAGAGCAACAACAATCAACACTATTTATAAAGATGAACTGTTTAACTCCAAATACTCCCTTTTGGACTTTTCACACTTACTTAAAAAAAGTAATAATTGTTGTATGAAAAAAAAAAGTTATGAAAAGTTTTACAAAATTGTCCTTCATTAATGGTATGGAGAAGATAAATTTTCATAATTGAAAGAAGAGAGGATAATGAATATCTAAGGGTATAATAGGTAAAATAGCATAAAGAATTTATTTGTATTGTAAAACGACTTATAATGTGGCACACATTTTTTTCTCAATGCAACGTATAATAAAAATCGAAGGGAGTATTTTTTAGTGGTTTGATTTATAGTTTCCCTGTCTTCTAAGGTAATACCTAGATCTGTTCTACCTAAGCACCATTGTGTTGCAAATATTTTAAATTGCTGCATGGTATCTCTCTTTACTTCTACTAAAACTAGTATCACCAGTCCAAGGACTTGGGACTCACTGTTCCAAAAAAGATTAAAAAAAAAAGTTTCCCATACAACAGAGTATGAGAACAATGTAAGAAAATTGAGCAACATATTCTGAGCTTGCACTTCACAAGTGAATCAGTTTCAATGTTGACATATATTTATACGTTAGTAAAATTGCAAGTTGTTTTTCTAGGCTAAAGGCAAGTTGTTAGGTCATTATCCAGCCAATACACTTGACCGAAAAATTGACTCATAATTAGCTCGTGTGTGGTAGAATTTCAGTTGTAGACATGATAGAAAGAGGAGTGCTAGGAACCTTTCAACACTCACTCTAACTCTTACACTCGAGGGAACATATCAAGTGAGTAAACTAGTTTATAATAAGAGCAGGAGAAGTGAATTTTAATCATCAGGTTTTCTGTTAATGTTGAGGATTAAAAGACAAGTTATACCATAAACTCGGCGTCCTTACCATTCATACAAGATCGTATTTTTAAGATTTGCTCCTCTTTATCCAATTACAACTTGAGAACTGATATACCCCTCTCTTCTGCTGCTGTTGTGTGTTACCTTATCTTTTAAAGGGATAATCATTGAGTAGCTGTAATTTGGAAGAAAAAAATATTAGTTGAGAATGTATCTTAATGATTCTGGCTGACTCATTCCTTTGTCTTGAGCTGACAATGTTCTTCCTGTGTAATTGGCATTTCAGGTTGAGCTTCTTATTCTGTCCCATCACTTCTACAAATCATCTGCTTGCCTTGATGGAGTTGATGTTCTTGTTGCTCTTGCTGCAACTAGGGTTGATGCTTATGTTTTGGAGGGTGATTTTCCGTGCTTGGCTCGCCTGATAACTGGAGTTGAAAATTTTTATGCTCTCAATTTCATTCTTGGTATTCTTATAGAAAATGGTCAATTGGATCTTCTTCTTCAAAAGTATTCTGCTGCTGCCGACACAAACACAGGCACTGCTGAGGCTGTCAGAGGTTTTCGAATGGCCGTTCTTACATCTTTGAAGCATTTCAACCCTAATGACCTTGATGCATTTGCCCTGGTTTGTATTTTTTTCTATATTGATGAAATGTTGTCTACAAAATTTTGTTTGTAGATTAATGGTTGAGTACTGCTTAAATTCAAATACATTTAATTATTTAATTATATTGCAATGTTGCATACTGTTTCCCAGCATCTACTTAAGAAGTGGGCGTGTTGCATTTTTCACTTGCTCATGAAGTTTTTTCTTTTTGTTTCTGTTCCTAGTCATTGGTGCTTAACATCCTTCATTTGTCTTCTTTCCAGGTCTATACTCATTTTGATATGAAACATGAGACTGCCACTCTTTTAGAGTCCAGAGCAGAGCAATCCTGTGAACAGTGGTTTCGGCGTTATAACAAGGACCAGAATGAAGACTTATTGGATTCCATGCGCTACTTCATTGAAGCTGCTGAAGTTCACTCTTCCATTGATGCTGGCAATAAAACAAGGATGGATTGTGCTCAAGCTTCCCTTCTGTCCCTCCAAATACGAATGCCAGATTTCCAGTGGCTTTATCTATCAGAAACCAATGCTAGACGAGCATTAGTTGAGCAGTCTCGTTTCCAAGAAGCTTTAATTGTAGCTGAAGCTTATAACTTGAACCAGCCAAGCGAATGGGCTTTGGTGCTCTGGAACCAAATGCTCAAACCTGAAGTCATGGAGGAGTTTGTAGCCGAATTTGTGGCAGTTCTACCTCTTCAGCCTTCAATGTTGACTGATTTAGCGAAATTTTATAGAGCTGAAGTAGCTGCCAGAGGAGACCAATCTCATTTCTCCGTATGGCTCACAGGGGGAGGGTTGCCTGCTGAATGGGCTAAATATTTAGGAAGATCACTCAGGTGTTTACTGAAGCGAACAAGGGATTTGAGGTTACGGATGCAGTTGGCTACAGTGGCTACTGGATTTGGAGATGTCATCGATGCATGCACACAAGAAATGGACAAGGTCCCTGACAATGCGGCCCCATTAGTGCTGAGAAAAGGTCATGGTGGAGCTTATCTCCCTTTAATGTGAAACTTTCTACTGTAAATTATCATTATGATTGGACAAACCAGGTCGGACGGGAACCACCTTGACCCACTGCTGGCTCAAAAATAATATGGAGTCATTGTCGCACATATTGAACGGTGCTGAGCCAAAACCAGATTGGCTGGACGAAATGAATATTGAATGGGTTTGATGATCTATATATACATGTATATTTTTTTTGTTGAGTAGATGCTTGATGGTTGTATATTAGGCAAATTGTATCTGTAGCTCATTCTTGTAAACACCCTTATAGTTTTTGTTTTCTCTGATTCTTTTGTAGGGGAGAAGAGGGTAGTTTGTTGTCGATTTTGAGGCCCATAGCATAGAATGTCCCATTGGTTTCTTTTTTTCTTTTTTCTGCTCCAAAATGTATAGTTCCTGTACATCAATATAAAAATCCATTTGCCATGTTTTGCATAGATATTACCGTTTCTGTTGCCTATAAAATTTGGTTCATGCCTCATCAATTTTTTTTACTAAACTTGGTTGTTATTCAAAGCTAGTACATCGAAGATGCTGATAGATTAGTTTGACAAACAGAAAACGTTAAAATCTTTGATGGTTTATTGCATTGTAAAAAATTGTTGATTATTTACATGACCTCGTTATCGATCTCATTATAATATCAATTATTCATCTATCCTAATCAATGTCCAATCCCTTGGAATTCACCGGGTTGCTATTAAAAATGCATTATTTGTTACTTCAAGACACTACTTTACGAGATTTGCACTGCATCCAACTCCTTAGGGTATGTTTGGATGTAGAGTTTTGGTATATGTTTGAGATTTTTAAAATATATACTAAAGAATAGCATGGTCATATAGCATTTCAATCAGGCTTAATTTTTAATTTTTTTTAGTTTACTTATTTTATTTTAAAAAGAAAAAAATTCACTTTCCTCGAAAATTCTACATCCAAACATACTTTTAGGATTTAGATCTTGTCATACAATGCCTTTTGGGATTTATACCTCAATAACCATCGTTCCACATCCAGTACATCCAGATTTCCTTGTCCAAATCATATGACTTTATGGTCAAAAGAGTGGTCATTTATTGTCAAATCGAGCAATAAAGCTAGATATCAAAGTCTCTTAAACTTTGTTGTAATTATCAACAATAACATCCAAGCCTTATTCCATTAAATAGAATCAGCTACATGGATCAACTTCTGCCATAATATTCTATTTCCTAAATACCTCAGTATTAATTTTAAGCCTCAAATGCTACAAAACTAGATGAAAGTTAACCAGAGGGATGATACATTATACAAAATTCATAGAATAAAAAATCATATTCTTAATCTTCACTTTTTTCTGAGTTTATGCGCGGAGCTTTTGTAGGACGCCTCTCAGCAAGGAAACGTTTTGAACTCTCAAGGACGCCAAAGAATATTGAACCACCTATGCCTATCCAAAGTACTCTTGGCCCAATACCCTGCAATAAATATAGGAGTATGATTTATATTATAAGCTCCAAGTATATTTCTTGCCAGAAAGCTGTATCTTTTTTAATCTACATGCGGCGGTAGAAGATAAAGTGCATGCTTTGGGAGGAATTTGTACCATGTTATTTTACTTGTCATAAGCTACAATGTGAGAAAGAAAACACAGAAAGAAACTACCTTCAAAAAAGCACCAGGTCCCTCTTCCTTAATAATGGTTTGAACGCAATCCACAATTCCCTTATATTGGTTTGCAGGTCCCTTAAGAGGAGGAAATAGGAACTTCGTCAATGGCTGGATAATTTACTATTGACGTGTGTGATTGATTTACTTGCAGATTAATTGAACAGAAAAGGTATAATGTAAAACCAATACATACAAATGAAAAGGAAACAGGATTTCATCTTACCTGAATCATTAACCTTGTCTTGATGACATCAAGGGGCGTAGTTATTGCTCCGGTTAGTGCGCCTACAAAAAACAAAAAAGTATACCGCATCACAAAGTTAGTAGGACACGCCATAATGCTTAACAAATCAACCAAAATAAAGAAATTCTCATTTACTTACAATCCTCGAAAAATTACAAATAGAAGTGGAAAATATAATCAATGCAGTTTTTTTAGCAAGTATATCTTCATTTAGGTTACAAGCTCCCGTATTTGAAGTATGGTGGTACAAATTTTGTCAACCTGTCATACATGTATATCATATACAACAAGTATCTTATTTCCAAATATAACTAAATGTTTTCTATCTTGATGTTACCTACTGGTCACTGTTAAATAAAGCCAAGGGTTCTATTGAGATCTAGAATTAGGTTAGATTGACTTTCCTCTCAGTTACAGAAATCTAGTTTGACTGTGTACCTTGCAAAGAAAAATAGCTTGAAAAAATTAACAAGATTCATGGTTTTGATTCTACACAGTAAATCCGATAGAGTTAAACAATCACATATCTTTAAATCTTAATTAGCTTGAAGTACAATTAAAGCCTAAGCTCATGATGCTAGTGCTGAAACTTAGATATATTTTCATTTATTTACCTGCAAAAGCACCAATAACGGCATTTTCTGGATCATTCAGATTTCTTCGTGCCTAGCAAAAAGAAATATAAATCACATCATCAATCACGAATGAAATAGAAGAGAAAATAGCAACATTGATATCTTCGATAAACCACAAGACAGTATAACTCATAAGTATATATTAATTGTTTAAATTCAAAATACAGCTTCAAATTCATGCTACTGAATTATGTCTAGTAAACATAAAAGTTTTAATAGTGAGCATGAAAGGCGAAAATGACTTTTGTTTGACAGAACCATTAATAGCAAAACATTTCAACACAGTGGCTTGGTAATTTATCAGAGACAACCAAACAATAAGTCTTTAAAATACATAAGTATAGAACTCGAGAAAATTACCGCAAGCATATAACCTAATCGAATCTGCTCATAGAGGCAAAACTGAATAGCATCAAAGGGCAAATCCCGCAGTAAAAAAGATCCATACCCCTGTGATTTCAAATATCAATATCAATGAAACCTTTTAACAAATTATCGCGGGCGTAGATAATAAAATTTATCATAAAATATTACAAGAAAGAAGTAGTGAGCTTCATACAGCATAAAATCCTCTAAAGCCCTCCTTAGATGCAATAAAGCGGACAGCATTAGATGCTGACGTAAACTGCCCAGTTTGCATTCGTTGCTTGACAACCTGTGGAGCACTAGAGATGTGAAGTTTCCTAGTGAAACCATATGCAACCATGAAAATATCACTTTTACAAATATGAGAATTTAGCAACCTCTGTTGGAACGCGAACAAAAGATGCAGCAATGCCCCCTATAGCACCTGCAGTCTAATGAAATTTAAAAATTGAATGAAAAATTGTATCCCAGAAATTTTTAAAAAAATTGCATCAATAAATTTTGTGCCAGCAATAAAAGAATGATGACATAGACATAACATCAACTCCAGTGCAAGCCAAATAGACCCAAGAGGTTTCAGATGACCATAATGGACCAAACTTAAGACTTCAAAGCAATGAGAGACAATTGATTTGAAGTGCCGAGTATGTGCTCTTTTCTAAAATGAATATAGCATGTTGTATCTTCATACTAATGTTTATATAAGCAGTATCTTACTAAATGAGCAAAAGCACTCAGATTTTCAGGAAACATCCTTAGCAATTTCTGCTTTACAGGTTCATAAACTCCAACAAATAAAGCAGATGCCCTGCACATTTAAAGGCAACACAAGGTGTTAAAGAAAGAACCTAGATATGATTCATGAATCAACATATTGATACGCATAGAACAAAAATTCCTAAAGCCCCTTAAATAAATTGTGAAATATATCTCTCTTTCAATTTAAATATGTATAACACCTTTAATGAAGAGTAAATATTAATAAACAGTTTCTGTAAAAGATACTAGCTTTCCAAACTAAATTTTTTATGCATGCTCCCACACCCTATGGAAAGAACCTAAGACCACACTAACTAAGAGCTTTCCGAATGAGCAATCAAGAATCCAAAAGTGAACAAATAATCTACATTGAGGAGCACAATATTAAAATCATGTTACATGATGGCTTAGGAGTATGAATCACAACCAAGAATTAAATAAATTATATTTCATATCCTACTGAAGGAACTATCAAATGTGTGTGCTAATTAAATGCCAGCCAGAAGAAATACAATCCCTAAGCCATCTTTATTCAGAGGAATATGAACATCTCTCATACTATGGTTTCCTCAAGTATCTTTGTCATTGAATCGAGAAAAATGAAAGAGAAAATCATCGACAATGTGTATTTGTAGTTAGAGTTTATAAATCTTCACACTTAGCTTTCTTTGTTTACAGAGAAAACCTCCACACAAAATGTTGGTGTTTTCAGTTGAGCCATTTAGAACAGATTCAATAAATCATCATAGATGTAGATAATTGTATATTGTAGGCCTTATGTTTGCTAACTAATTTCTGATTTTTTTTCCAAGTTAGTGTGTTTTCGAAATTTCTAATTAACATACAAAACCTAGAACGTTTGAAACATCATGCTATCCACGAGGTTCTCACGGTAAGACACCAGCAAGGTTCCCTGCCAATCCAGAATAAAGGCCTTTTAATACTAGTTTTTCTCCTCCACGGGCAGCCTATAAAAACAAAAACAAACATAATCAGCATACTTTATGTAATATGGAAGCCCTCTGAATTGCTGTTAAGAAAAAGGCATGGAATTATAATTGAGTGGTCCCAAACTAAATGAATCCCCAAGAAAATGCCATGAGGAGCACATATACAAATTTTTTAACCCAAATTTAGTTTATCGTGTTAGAAAACATATTTATCGCATGTTTAATTTGTAAATAGCAGTTAAGATTTAACTGATTCTGACTATTTATGAGTGATCAATTTTGTACCCTAAAACATGATTATAAATATGACTGTATGTACATCCAACACACAATACTCAGAACATCATTCTTACATACCAAAAACTTAAGGAAAGTCCACTCACTGTACTACGCAAATGAACTAAGAATTCTATGCATAATAAATCTTGACGATTAGATATTGCTAATTGCTACAAGACAAACTGCATCCTATCCAACGACAAAAATTATATAGTTTTCCTTTGTCCTCTCAAAGCTTGATATCCTTGTTAGTTATTAAATTATATAATTTTCCTTTGTCCTCTCAAAGCTTGATATCCTTGTTAGTTACTACAGCATTAAATATTAATCAGTATAGCATACAACAAAATACAACCCTCAATAGTCATTATAATTTATTCTGTTGTAAGAGCCTACCTGCAGACGTGTTTTTATAGTGTCAATGGGGTATAAAGCTGTTTCAACAACAACACCGGCTGTACCACCTGCAATAACACCCTCTGCAAAATTCCACCAGGTTCATCAGAATGATTGCAATACAATAAAATTTTGTTTGAAGAGTCGAGGGAAGAAACTGCAGGAAAGTTAAAAATATATATACAAGCCTTTGAAACACATTTAGCCTAAATATATATACAAGCCTTTGAAACACATTTAGCCTAAATAGTAGTAGAACAGTATAAATGGATTGCAAGAGACGCAAAAAGAACGAAAGTTCAATTTTGGAGCAATAAGAATGTTGCGATGGATGAGTAGTTACACAAGGGTACAAGACTCTCAGAATTTGGGTTGGGCCTAACTCATCCCTACAAAACCGGCTTGTAAGGTGAGGATTGCCCCCACTTATAAACACAACACATGTCATATCTCTAAGTAATGTGGGACTAAATCCACCCCTTCAAACCCAACACAATGAAGTTGTTGGGGGTTGCAATTAAGGAAAGCCAAATGCCGCAATTAAGGCAACTAGGAACGGACCGCAATTAAGGCGGAAATTCCAACAAAGACAAAGTAGGATTAAAAATATAACTATCAGAGAGGAGAGTGGGATAGCTCCCATTATAGAGAAAATGATAATATTTATAGGTCAGATCATAAGGGAGATACATAGATCAATAGTCTATCTTTAAACTAAACACATGATAGAGAACTATTGAGTCGTCTGGTCTATGCAGCTGACTCCACCTACTGGGTAAAGGTTTTGATGTAGTTGTTTCTACGTGTTTAGCATTTTTTTTTCTATACTTCTGGTATATATTCAGCTAGACTTTATGCATTTCTCAGCATGTACTATGAGTACAAATCTCTATATGCAGGAAATCAACATTTTAACCTGTTTAATCTAAATTACTTACAAACTATGAATCACACATTCCAACAAGGACAACTATAACACAAGACTATCACTATAATATCTACTATTTGCGACAACTGAACAACAACGAAGATGATACAATACTTACCAATCAAAGTGCGTAAGAAGTCAAATGGATTTTCCTGTCCCACGGTAACAGATGCAAAACAATTTCTCACATTCAAGTTCTGCTTTCTCTTAGTAGACGCATCTGCAATTTGCTCAATTCAACAGTACTCAATTCAATTGCATTGGTATTATCATAAATCAATGTAACAAAACAATCACGAAGTAAAAATCAACTAAGCCAAAATCGCTAAAGTGTGAAACCTACCTGAAATGGAAGAGTCTTGCGGCTTAACGGAGAGTGTAAGAGGAGCCATCAATGGCGGCTGATGAAATCACCGCTGAGAAAATTGAAGACGAACAGCATTAGGTAATAAACAGAATATGAATAATTTTGTGAACAGAGAGAGAAAACGACAACAGCAGAAGTCGTTTTGAATGTCTTCTGAAAAGAGAGCGAGTTTACCGATATGAAGTCAAGAGAGTTATCCGCAGAGACGAGCTATCTTCTACTAAACTGCCAGTTAGTTCATGCAACCAGGTGTGATGGGATTGTATATAAAGAGGAATAAATAGGAGGAATTTGGTGAAAAGGATAAAAAGATTTTGGGTAGGAGGGTTTTGGAGGGTTTGAGTTTATTCATAACACCAAAAAGCCCATAAAATGGAGGAACTCAAAAATTGTATTGAAGGAGGGTTTTGGAGGGTTTTGAAGGGCTTACATAAATTTTCCAAATATCTTTTAGGTTGTTATACTATTTTGAAAATTAAAAATTTTGTAATGATAATAACTCTTTTATCATTCTAAACAAATTCATTTTTTCACAAAATGTCAAATATTTTCCTACATTTTTTTAAAATTTTGTTTTTGGAAGCTTTCCCTTCCCCTCCCCTCCAAACTCCCAAACATAACCTATATGTTATCCAAAGAGTTACTTTGTTCAAAATGAACTTTGGATTCTAACATAAGTGGAAAACTATTGGGTTAAGTGTTCCTAAAATTTATATTAAATTAATAAAATAATAGTTTTAGCTAGAAAATGTCTAAGACAAAAAATATATATATCATTAAGTCAGCTCAGTTGGTAGTTATGTAGGGCATTTAAGACGCGTGTTCGAATCCGCAACAATTCACTTAGAGAATTTCTTTATCCACCTCTTTATCTTCTTCAATACATCATCGAGGACGTATCAAAGTCGAAGCTTACAAATCGAAGTTAACATGGCAGTCACAATATTCAAAATTCAGGGATCAATATTTCAAAAGGAGCATTCAAAAAAAGAGGAGGAAAGCGCCCGCTAAGTCAAAATGGAAAATTCCATAGAAAAAAACAAAAAATGACTTAGGCAAAAATTAGGGCATCCCGATGGATCAAATTCAAATGAATTGGCTCATGCAAAAATAAGGGATAGAAAAACAAAAGCAAAATTCAAAGGATAATCTTGTGACTGTTAAATCATCGAAGCTTCCCATCAATGCTTGGATCTCTACAACATTTTTCATCGGTGCTTGGATCTTCACTAATGCTTTCGCTCATCATCGGAACTGAAACAATTCTCTTGCAAATGCACATTCATTGGATTAAACGAACTTTAGGATTGGAGAACATCAAGGAGAAAGGGGTGGGTTAAATAAATTTTGAGCCTTATATCCGTTGTTTCTTAAATCATGAACCAGACCAAGTTACAACATTCAAAAGTCCTAATTGAGGCAATGTTAACTACGAAAGCATATTAAGCAGGATTTTGTTATACTGACTCTTAGGGTTGTTAAAACTGTTCCTAACCACTACGCTTCCTCAAACATCCATTTCTAATCATCCATTTCCAATTCATAACAAACTTCGATTTCAAAACTTGCATGTGCATCGCATTGGAGTTACTTCTCAAAGGGCATGGCGTCATCTATGAATATACACTTAGCATCAAGGAAATCTCGAAATTGGTTTAATCAAAGGCGGTCATTTCTAATAAAGACTCTTGAATGGGGGAACCACGTCCAGAGGGTTCTCCTAAACAGGGGCAAAATCTCAAGGATTACAGGGGCATACAATCAAATATCCTATTAACTAGGGGCATTCATCCTAAGGTCCAATCGACTTGGGTTACATCTCGAAGCAATAACAATCAGGGGCATGTCAAACATGGGAGAAATTTAAACCAAATGGATAGAACATTATGGATAGCCCTCCATATCTTAGAGATCGAGGGCATACCCTTCAATCTAAACGTTGAAGCATATGTATCACATTTCTATGACAAGGTTATTTCTCGGGGTACTTCCTTCATGGCTCGGAGATCAGAGGCATCTTTTCCCACAAAACTAAATATTGGGGAAGTGGATATCAAATCCATAAGGTGAACAATTCAAAAGGTTAAAGGGGTGGAGAACCTCAAAAAGGTGGAGAATTTCAAAAGGTTAAAGGTGTGGAGAATTTCAAGAGGTTAAAGGTGCGAAAAATTGCAAAAGATTAAAGACGTGGAGAATTTCGAAAAGTCAAAGGCGTGGAGTAATTCAAAAAGCCAAACCAGGGCAAGACACACAGCAAAAAGGCATCCTCACACTTTACAACCTCCAACAAATCTTTCTCCTAACTACGATCCTCAAGTTCAAAAGCAAGTATTGGGAAGGCGCGCTAGCATCACACCCCACCCTATCAGACGACCTTACAACATTAGCGAGCTATATACGCTTTGGTTATCAACAACCTATCATTGGAGCATCATGCAAATATACATAAGTCATGCACTGCATACATTGGTTAATACGTTACATCTCATACATTGAAACGCCTAGACAATTCAAAAAAACAAAGGGTACCAGGGGATTGGTTTAGGACCTAATGGTCTAGAAGGAAACTGAAACCTGAAGTTCCGCTCAAAAATATTCTACGCATAAGCATTACTAGTCGGCACGAGCATAGTCGTCGCATGGTTTAAACAAATTCAATGGGTTATAAGGAGATAAAACGTGGGGATCACTATATATACATGTGCATCGGCATACACACATACGCATTAGCATTAGCATATACATACCAATTAGCACGCACATATAGGCATTTATCAATCAATATATACATAAGCATAATCATTACACATTCAAACCTAGTCTAAAAAAAGGCATATCACATCATTAGATCTTCGCTCATAAACATGCGCACGAGCATCATTTTCATACAAACCGGATACCGTAAACAAAGGACTCTTACACGTGTAACATTTACATTACATATACAGACGGTTCATACATCTACATTGTACAAACGTCAGGGTCACATGCATGTACAGCCGTTATATGTACGTGCACAATATTTATACAAGCATTATACATACTATGTTTTACACGCTACGCTTTACACACTACATTTTACACACTACGTTTTACACGTTACGCTTTACACACTACATTTTACACACCACGCTCTACACGATACGCTTCATGCACACTATGTAATACACGCTACACTCTGTGCATACACAATGTACAACACCAAGTTACTGGTCCTTATACTTCTGACTTCTACGTATGTGTCAAGAAATTTATGAAGATGATCTTGCTAGCACTATAGCAGGTAAATCTTTTTATGTAGATAAGCATGCTAGCACTATATCTGGTAAATCTTTCTACGCAGATGATCTTGCTAGCACTATAGCATGTAAATCTTTCTATACAGATTGTTGCACCCCAATTTTTGACCTCTGAGATCCCATCATTTTTCAAAGTATCGTGATCATTATCATTATCATTTATCATCATGCATATTTTTATTTACTAACAAAAAAATATAAAAAAAAAAGTCTGTTGCTTGTGTGTCAAAAATAAGAGAATGATCAAAAGAAAGTTGAAGAAATTAGGGTTTTGAGGCCCACAAGAGGTTCATCATTATCTCATGATTCAAAGGCCTTCAAATCAACATTATATTCAATCCATGTCATTTAATGGAGGAGAAGACCTTGATTCATTGAAAGATCGCAAAACCGCGGTTCATCGAAAAAAAGTCAACTGCAGTCAAAAATCAAGATTTTTGGTCAACATCAATCATTGGAAGTAATATTCATCAATTGATCAAGGATTTATCATAATTCATCAAGAAAAGTTCAGAAATCAACAAAACTCAAAATTGCAAAATTAGAGTTTTTTACCTAAAAGTCAACTGAACTTTGACCAACCATAACTCTCCCATAATTTATCATAAAAATTCCAACCAAAGCTCATTCTCAAGAAAATTAAATTCTCTACAACTTTGATGTTGGGCCCAAGGTCAAGAAATGCTTCCGTATAAGATATATAAGCCAAAACATTACAGGTCATTTTCAAAGTCAACAAAAAGCAGTTTTTTGTCAAAGCCCATATCATCAAGATAACTTCTCCAAATGCAAAAAAGCTTCCAAAGTGGCTTGTAGAGGACATCTTGGGCTTTCCAAAAAGTACAAGAACACCTTCATAGGATCAAAATTGAGGGAGATATGCCTTAATGAAGTTGACCTTTTTTGGAAGAATGCATGAAATAAGTAATGACCAAAACTTGATTTTTTTTTTCAAAAAAGGCCAATTCTTTTGTGATTCAATCTTGATTATAATATGGCTAAGGGAATTCAAAATATATCCATGATTCATGACATTTTTATTTCATTTTTTATTGAATTTTATTTATTTAAAATTCAATTAAAGTGAGATAATTCAAAGATAATTCAAGGATAATGCAAGGAAGCTTCATGTGATGCAAGCAATGACCATTCAAGATGCTTAAAGATCAAGTTGCAAGATTGGAGAGAATAACACTTCAGTGCTTAAACCATGGTTAAGCTTTTAACCTAAGCATAAAAGAATATTCCATTCTTTTTCCACAAAATCAATCATGGTCTTTTCCACTTGCTTGGCCTCCAAGATCAAACTCTTTGCCTATAAATAGAGCTTCATTTTCTTCATTCAAGAGAGGAAAAAAAAAGGAGGAGCAAAAGGGAAAGAACAACAACAAACACCAAAGCCATAGTTTAAGCATTTTATATTTTTCAAAAGTTTCAAGAAACTTGTAAAAAATCAAGGCTCATTCAAATAGCCACCTTCAATCAATTTCAATCACTCTATTCCACTCTTGGGACATCATAGAGTAAGTACAATGTAGTTTTTAATATGTAGTAGTGTTAGGAGTTCATGAATTAAAAACTCCATATTTATGCATATTTTCAATTTCTCAAAAAAAAAAGTTTTAATTTTAGTTTTAAGTTGATAAAATGTTTATTTAATTTTTAACATAAAAATATTTTATTTCTTTTCATAATTAATTTATTTTTCTTAATTAATTAGTAATTATGTAAATATTGCTTTTTAATTATTTTCAACCAATCAAAAAACTCCAAAAATATTTTCCTTTTAGATTTAGGTTTATATTTTTATAATCTAATATTTGACATAAAAATATTTTATTTCTATTCATAGTTAATTTATTTTGCTTAATTAATTAGTAATTATGTATATATTTACTTTTTTTAATTATTTCTAACCTATCAAAAAATTCGAAAAAAAATATTTTATTTTGTTAAATTAGGTTTATATATTATATACTAATTTTATACATAACTAGATTTATTTTTCTTGTTAAGTTTAATTATTTGTATAATTATTTGTTTAATTAGCTTTTAATTAACTTAAAAACATTAAAAAAAAAAAGAATTAGGTTTAATTTGTTTTAGATTTAAGATTTTGTCATTTTATTTTCTCTTAACCTAATTATACTTTCAAAATATCTCTCTTATTATTGTGTAAATTTTTCACAATTTCAGGTTTATTTTTTATATTATTTGATATTATTTCTTATCTTTTTCTTTGTCCCGAATTGGAATAAAAGATCAAATATGGCAGAGATTATATGCAGTTGATTTAAGACTTTTAGAAATTTATCGTGTAGTCGCTATGATTCTATCAAGCTTCTGATAAATTTTCATTAACTTTAAATCCGAGATCATCATTCACTCACCATCGATCTTCACTAACATCGTGGATATACTTGACTAGCTTCAAGATGATTCGCGTGCTAACATACTAACAATTGACTTTAATTTCCGCATTTTATTATATTGTTCTTTATATTTCTTGTTTTATGCTTTATTTTATCATTCGTATTATTTATGTTTATGTTATTTTCTCTTTGTCCATTTGGACGTATTATTTATGTTTCTGTTATTTTCTCTTTGTCCATTTGGACGTATTATTTATGTTTCTGTTATTTTCTTTTTGTCCATTTGGACGTATTATTTATGTTTCTGTTATTTTCTCTTTGTCCATTTGGACGTATTATTTATGTTTATGTCATTTTCTCTTTGTCCATTTGGACATATTATTTATGTTTCCGCTATTTTTTCTTTGTCCATTTGGACATATTATTTATGTTTCTGCTATTTTTCTTTGTCCATTTGGACATATTATTTATGTTTCCGCTATTTTCTCTTTGTCCATTTGGACATATTATTTATGCTTCCGCTATTTTTTCTTTGTCCATTTGGACGCATTGTTTATGTTTCCGTCATCTTCCTTTTGTCCACTTGGACCATACTTTTACCTTTGAGCTAAAACATTAATAATCAAGATAAAACTTAAAAAAAAAAAAAAAAACACTTTGCACACTTGCACCTCTATGGTTTTCCCTCTTATTATTTTTTTTAATCATACCATCATTTAAGAAAAGTATTAAATGCATAGGAAAGATCTTATAAATTGAGAGTACGTAACTCCTAATTGCTTGCTCAAACACCTTTCATTTACAAACAACGTGTTTTCAAAACTTCTCATCTATTTCCAAAAACTTTCATCTGGTATTTGAAGGGCATTATTCCCGGTGAAACTCTTCAGAGACCTATGTGACCTATTGTCCATCTTCACTTCTTCTATTTTCAAATCAATAAAGCATTTAAACAAAAGTGAGCTAAGCAATTAAGAGCCCATGGATAACCATGGATACAAAGGGTGCTTAAAACCTTCCCTTTGTATAACCAACCCCCCGAACCCGAAATCTGTCAAAAGGTCTTTTTCTGTTCTTTTATGCCTTTCCTAATATAATTGGATAAAATAAAAGTCGGTGGCGACTCTTGCAAAAAAAATATCAAAAACAAAAAAGAGCAAAGAGTCAGTTCGCGAAAAACCGAGTGACGCAGATAAGCTTGCTAGCACTATAGCAAGTAAATATTTTTATACAGATAAGCTTGCTAGCACCATAGCAGGTAAATCTTTTTGTGCAGATAAGCTTGCTCGCACGATAGCAGGTGAATCTTTCTACGCAGATGATCTTGCTAGCACTATAGCAAGTGAATCTTTTTATGCAGATGAGCTTGCTAGCACTATAACGGGTGAATCTTTCTCCCACTAATTTTCAAATACTTTCAAACAAGGTTACACTTATTTAAAAACTAAAGTCCTTAACAAAGTTTTTACTATTCACACACTACACTTACTTTTAAACAATTGAAACATTCAAAAGGTGAGATAAGCAATTAATAGCCCATGGATACAAAGGGTGCTTACACATTCCCTTTGTATAACCTACCCCCCGAACTCAAAATCTTTTTAAAAGGTCTTTTCCTGTTCTTTTAGCCTTTCTATAAATTGGATAAAATAAAAGTCGGTGGCGACTCTTGATATCCGCAACATTTCAAAAAGTCAGTTCTCCCACCGTATTATGTAACACCCCAAATCTACCCGATAAATTATACGGAAAATCAGAGTATAAATTCCAAACAAGTTCATTTGAGGTATCACATATTCGTCATTTCAAAAACAGTTACGGCTTATTTGCCTTCACATAGATACATAGCACAGAAATTTAAAACGATAATCAAATCATTACTAAAAATCACTTTGTTTAAATTCAATAATTAACTCGCAGCGGAATCAACAAACTTCATAAATTTCAATTCAAGTCGTAGCATCATTGCACGGTAACTTTAAGTTACAATTTAAACCAAAACCATATAAAAATTCAGCAAAAGAAATAATAATTAAAACAATCGTTTTATCTCCCCGAGTGCTACGTATCAGAGCAAGACACCAACTCGACTAACAACAACTAAAGACTTCATAAAATCACTTCAAAACTTCCACCGCTATCTTGAGTACCTGTTTGTTTCCCACGGTAAGGGAAACATCATTTAGAAGGGGTGAGATATCGAAAAATATAAACAAAAGTATGATAATTAATATATTAGATCAGATCATACAATTATCACAATAATTATAATAATTATTTCGCACATCAAACCAACACAACTTATATCAACAGCAACTCATAACAACATTAACTTCACAACGACCCAAAATGCGACACAACTATGCAAATGCATGTGGTACCCAGGGCTTCAGCCCCCATCGCCAATTGCCAGTTAAACTGAGGCATCAAGGCATAAGCCTTCGTCACTAATTTGTCAATCCAGGCCATCGCCAAAAATGCATATGTATATGAATGCAACAACCACATACAACAACATCATCGTCACAAAGGCATAAGCCTATATCTTCGTTATACCAATAAATAGAGGTATACATTGTCGCTGAACATCCTACAACTTCGCATAAAAGAACAACAATGTATTTGGCAACAACAAAATCAGCAACAAGTATTCAAAATAACGCGTTCATTAACAACGCATTCACAATACATTTTCATAACCCAGAACAATCCAAACGTACCTACAAATTAATCTATTCAACAAAATCATAACAAAAGAAACCAACCAAAAATGCCTACCAATATACACGACCGACTTCGACAATTTTGAACTTTGAAACATCATGCCCTTGATTAATTAGACCTTAGAATAATTTACCCCTGATGAATTGTTTTGAACCAGTTTCTGTTAAACGAGCCTCGTAGCGCTCTGCCTTAATATTTGAATTTTGAAAGGTACGCCCCCAATTTTTAGATTTGTAAAAATGTCCGGATGACATGATATAGATATGGTTTGCTCCAAGTATCCAAATCTTGAAAATTTTGTTCTTTGAAGTTATTTGAAAGGAAACTTGGATCCTACGTGTCGTAAGATGACCTTGACATAAATTGCCTCCATATGTGAGCTTCGAAACGTGTACCCCTGATTACTAGGGTCTTGGAAATGTATGCCCTTGATTGATTGGTGCTTTGAAATATGACCCAAGTTGATTGAGTCTTGGAATGAATGCCCCTAGTTAATAGGATTTTCATGTGATGTGCCCCTAGGATCATTAGGATTTGTCCCTGATTATAGGGCTCCTCTTAGATTTGTTTCCCCTAGTTAGGAGCGTCTTGGAATGAGTCGCTTTTGATTAAACCAATTTTTGAGATCTCCTTGATGCTAAGGGTCGATTCGTAGATAAAGTTGTACATTTTGAAAAGTGATTCTTACTTGATGCACATACAAGTTTTGAAATCAAAATTGATTATTGGAAAGAAATGGATGATTAGAGATGAAAATGTGGCAGTGTGGTGATAATTTTAACAAACATTAGGAGTTAGTTTAACATAAATGATGCTTAGTATGCTTTCATAGTGAACCTAATTTCAATTAGGATTTTTGAGGGAAAAAGTGATTTAAACAAGAAAGCGCCAAATGAATAGATATTACTTCGGTAGAATAAATAGGCGAGGTAAGAATTTCTTATGAAATGTATAATTTGTAGCAGTGTAGATTACTACACATTGCTTCTAATATGTATTTGGCCACACGACAAATATATTAGTTTTAATTGAATAAAATATAATTAATTATTCATGTTTGAATTGATATTTTAAACATAACTTAAAAATTTGCCATTTAGCAATAGAATATTGTTTTTTTTATCAAAAATGATTTTTAGATATATAATTATTAAAATAATTTTTAATATGCCTATTTGAAATTTAATTTAATTTATCATATAATGTCTTTTTTTATAAATTAATATAATTTTTATATGCTTCTTTGCATAGATTTTTTTATCTTTGATTTTTTTTTGTTTATATTAGTCAGTTAAATAACATATAACATATATTTATTTGTTGAATAGAAAATTGTACTCTCTCCATCTCGAAATAAAAATCTTTTAAAGTTTTTGCTAATAGATTAAGAAAATTAATAATTTAATAATTAAATATAACAATTTTACAAAAATGCTCTTAATTACTATTGGTCGTCATAAAGGTATAGTATGATGTAATAGCTTTAAATTAGTGCAAACAATAATAATTAGAGGTAAAATTGATAAAAACTAATTAATGTTGAATTGAAAATGTAAAAAGACTCTTATTTTAGAATAACTTTTCTCGGCTAGAAAGACTCTTATTTTGAGACGGAGAGAGTATATATTATTTTCATTAGTTAACAATAGTTGTTGTTTTCTAAATAGTCTATCTTTTATCTATTTTAGTTGGATGATCCATTAATTAAACTAATGGAGGATTATAAATGAATCCATTTTTTTTATCAAATGAAATGGGACTTATTTTATTGAAGGGGTTATAATTACATTAACCACTATAGTGGCTCATTCAATTACATGAGAATACATATTATTATATTTTTTGTCCAATTACATGAGAATATATATTATTATATTTTTTGATGTTAGTGATGTATAGTGATTAAATATGACCATTTTTTTCTTGAGACACTTTACAAAAAAATCGATATATTTGAGAGAAGAAACATTTCGATTCAACTACAAAAATAATTTTGTACGCTGCTTTTTTTAAATAATGGGAATTTGTAATATATAATTATATGGTTCTAATCAGCCAAAACTAAAATTTGAAACATTAATTAATCAATTGTAACTTTATTGTTTTTATTGTCATATCGTCGATATACCCTTACAAACATAGTTATATCAAACATCCACTAAGAGGTACATCCCAATATCTGTAACTTTTTTTTCGAAATCTTATTCAAAATGGGAGCATATAGGTTGGTTTGAATTAATATGGATTTCTTCCCTAACTCTTCCCATGTTTTTGTCCCTACTTAATGATATTAAGTTATATTCAAATAATATACTATTCAACATTTTTTTACCAACATAGTTAAAAAAAGAATGACCTCTTCTTCGGTATCTCATATGCATTTATAATTATAGAAATTGGTTCTATAAATGATATTGGTCTCAAAGAGGTCATTTTACAAATAGTATGTTTTTCAACTTTTAGTTATATAAGTATTTTCTTTTATCATATATTGAAAATTAAAAAATATTATAATAGTGATAAAAATAGTTCATTTGTATCGTGTTGCGTTAAAAAAATAATATGTCAACAAATTTACAAATTATAACTGTAAAAAATTATGAACCAATTGACTATTGAAGAATTATATTACAACTCTTTTTATCTTATTTAATCTATAATTCAGAAGCTACTGTAATTTTAGAACATGCAAAAAGAAAAGAAAGAAAAACAATGACATCAACCATTTGCCATCTACTATATATATATATATATATATATATATATATATATATATATATATATATATATATATATATATATATATATATATATATATATATATATATATATATATATATATATATATATATATATATATATATATATACTAGTGTGTATACCCGTGCGACGCACGGGTTTAAATTTAATGGGTATATCCGAGGTAAGGATTTAAATTAATAAGAAAAAAATATTTTTAATTTATTTATTCTTTACAATTTAAAATGAAAATTTTTTAACGGTTAATATATATATAAATCTAAAATATTTTTAAAATATTTTTTTAAGAGGTAGAATTTAACAATTAAAACTTGTCAAAATATTCATCTTGAAAAAGTTTTAAAAATGTGAAACTTGACAAAACTTACTAAAATACTCATCTTACTTTATTATATTTTATGATAGTAAAAGAAAAATAGTTATTTAGCAAGTTTGTCATTTGTCAATTAATTAGCTTTTAAAAACTACTATTAGTTGTAATATTATAATTATCTTTAATTTATATTTGACTTTTTAATTTGCTATTTCTTAACTATTATATTTTTTATTGTTACTTAGTCAAATATTTGTCACTTACATTTTTATTTGTTGTACCAATTATAACTGATTCAAGTTTTTCATACAAAATTGAATATATATATATATATATATATATATATATATATATATATATATATACATTTCAACGTTCAATAAAAAATTAATTTTTCACTCTATTCTAAGCATAGAGAACTTAAAAATAAATATTTATTTTGCATTTCATTTTAATTTGAATATTCTATTAAAAATACATATTTAGACACAATTGTTAGAATTAATCTTAAAATGATAAATATTTATTCTTTTGATAATATTTTAGTATTATACTCTCACTCCCCCTAATGTACGTCTATCAATTTTAATTTTTGTATCCACATGCAGCGAAAGTATAAATGATATATTTTCATTTTAATTATTATATAAAAGATTTGAATGATTAAATATTAATGTATTTATATTTATAGTAGTTATTTTTTAAAACTGTTTGTTTTAACAATGTAGTACTTGTGGAGAAAAAAATTATATGTAAAAGGCATTTATAACAATAACTAAAGTTCAACGTATGCATATCTAATTTGATCCTTTAGCCATGTCACATTAAAGGCTCATAGGTGTTACATTTTATCCAACTGAAATTTGGAAAATTTCAAACACTTCAATAATAACTTTATGAGGAGACCAAAAAAATTTTGAGTGACCAAAAAAATATGATAACAGATATGTATCCTTCATGTGCCATTAAAATTTTGATTCTCTATTAATTTGAATCATCAAATAGAATATATTCAATTGAACAAATTATTTTTTTCATTGACATTTATTTTAACTTTTAGTGCGACAAATGAATATAGGAATATTTAAAATTTTATCAGGTTATACAACTTACGTATGATATGCAATACTGATAATCATGTAAAAAATATAAATAATTGTAGCTTTTAAGTACAATTTGAATGCAATATTGACAGAAGAAGCTACTACAACATTAATTAAATTTACATTACCATGCTCAGCAAAAGTTGGGTATACCACAAAAGCATAAACTTAAAATGGTAGAAACTTAGTTAGTGTCCACATCAATGGCCACTTCCTTCTTCACTAAAGCAGAGATAGCGGCTGGGGCTGCAAGCTCTGCTTGTTTGAGCAGCAAAACTTGAGTCTATCTCGATAGCAGCAGTTCGGGGAGGTGATGTTGGCTACATAGCCACATCCAGATAAGTTGCCTTAAATCTTTCCTGCAATCCTTCATCAACTAATCTCACCATTCAATTGATTTCCAAGATACATCCACCTGATGGAACAATTGAGAATATTATATCACCTTAAATTTTTTGGATGAATTCAAAAACTCAACAAATAAAGAACACCATAAACAGCTCAAGATTTATATGGATGAATTTTCCCCACTAAACAAACAGTTACAACCAGATTAGTTTTTTAGTTCAAAAATCATTTTAAATCCAGACAATACTCCACCCCAATAAAAAAATTTAAAAATACCATGAGAACTAAAAATACATAACAATCATAAAACAGCAAACCTACTCTGCATGAGTATTGTGCATGCAAGAGAACAATTCCATCTTTCTAGTTTTTGCAACTCGTCCATTTGCTTCATGAACAAAAGAATAAAACATAATTTCAGACAACACAAATTAACAAAATACTTGTCCTTCTCCTACATCAAACATCATGAGGCAAGTAGATTTTTATTTTTATTTGGATCCAGATGTTTGATAATAATCTCATTAATTCAGGTAGTTTTATCAAGATCAGTGATTGTTTGATCAAGATCAGACTATGCAGAAAGCAAATAGATTTTGATTTATCTGGATCAAGTGGTCACCGATGTTCCTACTCTGTGGATGCATGGGATTTGTGACAGTGGGGAAACCAAATCCATTTAGAACATGTTCAACAAAATAAAAGTGTTATAGAAACTGAACAATCACTAATGAAACAAAAACAAATAATGCACATGCGACATAAAATGCCTCTGAATAACATTTACCTGCTGCTCCTTACACGGGTTTGGAATAACACCCACCTACAACATCCACAATGCAGCCATTTCCAATTTGCTCAAATCAATCCTCTACATAATATTTGTAATATTTTAATCATCAATAAATTATTTTTCAAACATATAACAAAATAGCAAAATAAATTAGTGAAAAGGGGTAAAGGTTCGGCTAATATAGCGTTCACCCATAAGGCATAGAAATGGATCCCTTAGATTGTGAAACAACAATAAAGGACCTGCTCATGCTCTTGTGAGATGATCCTAATGATCTATGCATTCTATGCCTTGATCAGTGATTGTTTGATCAAGATCAGATGCTGAGAAATCAAACATAGCAGAAACAAAATCAGCAACAACTATGAGATAGAGGTATAAAACATAACTCGGGTAATAGAATCAGTTCACAATTAAGACAAATATGAATCATAAAACCTTTACAAATACACAAATGATTTCAAAAAATGTAATAGAAAAAAGACAATAAAAAGATAAACTTGGAGATATTGAAAAAAGAACAGTAACTTCACAAATTGAAACTCACCCATATCTGATCCATGCCACTGAGTATTCTAAAATTAAAGATCATCATCTACCTCATCCAGTTGGTGGTTCAATAACACTAAGAGGATTCCTATGCAGCTTCACTTCAATACCATTGGTAAGAACCTGAAATTTCATGCATCAAACACATTATTAAAATATAAAAACATTATACTTCATCAGATCCAAACATTACATGCTAAAAAAGATACACAAATCTTACAGTTCACCAAACCCAAACCCTTTATCAAATTTCAAAAACACATAATTTAATTTTACTATTCACAAACCTTTCTGGCTACTAAGATGAAATCCTATATGATGTAGCCTTAATTTGATTCAATATATAGCAGAGAAAAGGGATGAACTAATTAGATTTATGAAAACAGCCGTGGAGATGAACAAATACACAGATCTAAACCTGAAACAACCATTAACCATAAATAACAAAAGAATAAAAATCAGAAATAAACCCTCAAACATAATAATAAACTAATTAGATTTATGAAAACAACCATGAAGATGAACAAATACACAAATCTAAACCTAAAATAAATATTAACCATCATCATCATCATTGCACTTTCACCGAATCAAGCTTCGACAAAATCACACAACACAAATCACTAATTCCGTATCACCATCATCATCAAACTAACAAACAACGAATCAGAAATAGAAAAGAGGAGAAGAAGAGATTGAGACCGAGAGTTCGCCGGAGAAGAGAACTCGTATGAGTTCTTCGGCCTTCGTGTTTGAAACAGACGCGAGGTTGGGACGGCGGAGAACTTGACCGAGAGAGAAGATGAAGCGCCGTCGTTGTATGTGTTGTTTCTGAACATGATGAAAATGAAGATGGAGTGAAAGCGTTTTGAATTTGTATTGAGATACGATACCTCGAGCATTTCACTTTCAATTTATTTGCTCTTCCCCAAATATTCGTGTTTATCGTGTAACCCTTGAAAGAAAAAATGATGTTTCAGCTTCCCAATAAGACAAATGCATTTATTCATTTAATAAAATAATTAATTGAATAAAAAATAAAATTATTAATTGAGTTAAGAATAAGTTTCCATTAATAGAAAGTTTAGAAAAATTGAAAAAGTGTAACAAAGCACCAGGGAGTGACACGTATCTCACTTGCCAAAGAACTCCTTTAGAAATATTATTATCTATGATATATATATATATATATATATATATATATATATATATATATATATATATATATATATATATATATATATATATATATATATATATATATATATATATATATATATATATATATATATATATATATATATATATATACTAGTGAATATACCCGTGCAAGGCACGGGATAAAAATCTTAAAAATCTTATGCTAAAAAATATTTTATAACTTCTTATAATCTATAAATAAACTATGGTAACATTAAAAATTATCTTTGCTAATAGTAGTACACATAAAAATTGTATTAAAACTTATATAAGATTCATTTGGTATCATTCTATCACTATTAAATTATTTGGGTCAAAAAATTCTAGACATTTTAAAGTGTATTCAGAGTCTTATATTAAATTAAATATATAAGTGTGGTAATCACCATTTAAAAAACTTATAGAAATCAAGTGAAAACAGTTTATAGAAATAAGTTATTTCAGTAAACTATTTTGAACTGTCTTATATGTTTGCTTATAAGTCATATAAGTTTTGAATTTAGTTAGCCCAACCAAAATATTTAACATTTAAATTGGACACTATATATGGACTAAAGTTACTTTAAATGTAATAATTTAGCTATTTATAAAAGAAACTATATATGCAACATACTTGTTAAAAAAACTCTAGCGGATAGTAGTCAATCTCAAGTTAGTGAAAGATGTGTAAATATTGATAGTTACATAGACTTATAGCTTAAAGGAATACCAACTAAAAAATGTATTTGTTTCAGTTTTATATCAACACAATATTTAACCTCAACCAAATAATAAAAATAGAAATGATTATGTAAATTTTTAGGGTTATGGATAGTTGTAAGCCCTTAATGAGTTCCAATGTTTTCCTTCCCCAATCTCTCCTAAACCCCTCATGAAATCCACCACGTACATATTAAAGTCAATTCTCATCCTTTGATGCATGTAACTAAAAGGATAGTTGAAACAATGGTGTTTTGATCTTGTTTGGACTACTTCAAAACCTGCAAGTGATGTTGACATTTGAAAGAAAAATGCAAAATATTAAGGAAACAAATTTTAACTTCATGAAAGTCATTTTTTAAGCAATCTGTATAGTACATGACATCAATATTTGATTACAAATAATTGTTTGATTACAAATAATTGGTTGGAATACTATATAACCAAATGACATGGCTTATTGATTGAGCAACCTAACATAAATTAAAATTCAAATCTTGTTTATTGTAGAATTAATTGGATGAGCAAATAGTATTTTTTCTGCTAAATATTTTTGGTGTAGAAGCACCAATGTAAAATCAACTTTGAGGGGCTAAAAAAATGTATTCCATTCAATTCAAAAGCATTTGAAAATGTAATGCAAATAACACAAATATAAAAGTATTTAAATGCAGCTAGAAACCAGAATTTCTCTTAAATGTAGAGACATGAAGAAACTTTTTCTTAAGCATCTTAGTCATGAAAATTGGAAAAAGCCAGACTTTAACTCAATTAATGTAATAAGGACAAAATAAACTCACAAATCACTCATTCACAAATCTCTTCATTCAATTTTTCTAACTCACACAAAGGTCTTTAACTCAGTACAAAAAAAATGAAAATATTGTTTAACTAATTTTTAAGCAAAACAAAGTTAAAAATTCATTCCTGAACTTTTTCTAACACACACAATCAGTCATAAACTCATACAAACTTCAAAAACAAACTCAAACTGAAAGAAAGAAGGATAAGTTATTTGGACGATGAAGCATTCAGTCAGAAATCAAGTCACGCAAACTTAACAACTCATGCGAACTAAAAAAAGAATTACTTATGCATACTACACACTACAGCTTATTGACACACACAAAATGACTTAAAACATATATTACATTAAAGGAATATGGGGGTTGAGGAAAATACCTTTGTCTCTTCTATGCTTTGAAGTTAAAACGAAAATCAAAGGAGGAAATGAGAGGAGGAAAACGGCTTTAGCAATTGAATGAATGAATGAGAGTTTTGAAACAACCAATGAAATTTAACCAAATTTGTTCATTTACCTGAGTCCCAATCCCGGCTATAAGGCTCATGGTTTTAAACCAAGCACAACATGAAGAAAATGGTTCACATATAGGACCATCTAAATGTGCAAACCAAAAGTATGGAGAACCAGTTGTTTGTTACAGTGAATCAAAACTGAAAATTAGATCTGTAAATCGAATTGTATGCATAATCTTTATGAGAAGAGACAAACTGGAAACGATGAACATCTCTCAGCCATTACAGTTTCAAAAAATCAAGTGAAAAAAACAAACAACTACATATTCCTATAAAAATTAATAGATTTAATTACAAAAAAATGTTGTTTTTATCTTGAGAAAACTTAGATCAAGAAGCAAAAAGAAACAAAATCATTTCACATATTAGTCCTTACTTGTTACCAAGCTCACTGAGTTTCTTCATTGTTGAATCCACAGTTATGTTTTTTGTCTCTTCCGGAACAAAGTTGGTTTCACTATCTATGTAACAAAGAAATTAACTAATTAGTGCACTCTTCAAATTACAACAGAGAATGACATAATCAAATATCCAACAGTTTGAATTAAAAATCATGAAGATCAACATTAAGCCAAATCATAAGTGGTGTGGAATTTCTCAATGAGTATGATATAGTTCAGTAAACTAAAGGAAATAAACATAAAAATAAACACATATTAAGGACTTGCTCTGAATGAGACAAAAGCTGATTTTGCAACCATATATCTGCAATTTAGTGGCAATGGAATATCACTCACAAACACAAGCTGCATAGCATAAGCTTTATTCAAAGGAAACAAAAGAAAGAAATACATGCTTAAAAGTGAGAAGATGCTATAAAACAATTGAAGTTACCTTATCGTGAGTGTGCATTCTAATACCATCGAGAAGACGGAAAAATAATAATAAAAGATTTTGATCAAAAAGGAAGAAGATAAGTCACCCTGAAGTCTTTATTCAAAAAAAAAAAGTCACACTGAAGTCTGAACCACTATATAACTCACTGTGGTTTTCAATGCTTCACCGCTGGGAAATAACAAAGACCATCGAGAAAACGACATCATCACCACTGTTCAGATCGACGCAAAATTCAGGCACCATCGCGAGATCCATTGTGCAACCACTACGACATCGCTGCCTCTTCTGCATCCGAGCACCGACAACCCCATCTGTGAGGTAATCTTTGCAATTTGTTCAATTTTTGTTGTTGGGTGTTGAAATTGTGTGAGATTTTGTTTCAATTTTCCTTTTTGTTGTTTAATGAGAGAGAGAGAGAGGATGTAGTTTAAATGAGAAAAGGAGAGAGTACGATGGAGATAGAATGCATATGTGATTTGCTGTAACTTGTTTAATTGGTTTAGTTATATTTGTTTTAATTGTTGTGTTGAAAATACAAAGAAATACAAATAGGTTTGTGTTGGAAAAAGAGAAAGAATTTGAAAATTTACTTGTTGTTGTTGATTGGTGGAAGGAAAAGGTGAACAAAGTCTTCAATAAATAATAATAACCAGAAATTAATGAAATATTAAAAAAAACATAACGCTAATTATAGTAATATTTCCATTAATAGTATTTTTTAAAATAGCAAGAGCTCTATTTTTTTGACAAATGGCAAACTTGCCATAAAACTCCTTTTGCTTTATTATATTTTATGATTTTTTAAAATAGCAAGAGCTCTATTTTTTTGACAAATGGCAAACTTACCATAAAACTCCTTTTGCTTTATTATATTTTATGATAAGGAAGTCATGATGGCAACCCTAAGCATATGTCTTCTTGAAAATAATCCTAACCACATGTCATTTTGAAAACAATCCTAGCCACATGTCACAAACTCTATATCAAAATAAATAATAATAATATAATAATATTAAACCACCACTATTATTAATAATAATATAATATTTAGTTAATAATAATAATAATCTACTTCTACTTAATATAAAATAATAATAATAATAATATTAATATTAATAATATAATATTCAATTACCACTATTAAAAATATCCAAATAAAAGTCATTATTAAAAAAATCTTTCAAACTTATAAAATCTTGAAATCTAGCCTATATTTCAAGTTTAAAAAATATATAAGTAAATTTTAAATATATTTTAGATAATCAATTTTTACGATAAGATAGATAATCTTAAATTAGTTCATGCTAAATTCTAATTTTATTTTTCTATTTTTCTTCTTTTATTTTTCATTTATTTAAAAAAAATTATGTTTAAAAAATAACTTACTTCTCAAAATAAAGATGAAATAAAAGTATCGTTTTAAAAAAATGTGTTTTCTAAATGAGTTACACAAATTATTATTATAATAAAAAATAAATAAAAAAATTTACAATATTTAAATATAAAAATTATCAGTTATAATAATTATTGAGTTTGATTGTACTAAAATTTAATAATCATTATGAAAATAAAAAGAAAATTTTGTAAATCATTATTTATTCTCATATTGATTATAATTACTTTAGATATATATACTAAATTAATTTAAATTAAAATATTTTATATTATTTTTCAATTTAACTTTAACCACTCATTTTCTAAGTAACATTAAACCTTTAACTCATCAATTATATTAATAAAAACGTTTATATATTAAAATTATCCGTTATAACATTTATGAAGTGTTATTATACAAAATTTTTAATAAATCATTATGATAATCAAAATTAATTAAAAATAAAAATCTTAAATGATTATTTTTTAAATATAATCATTTAAGACAAATATCAATTTTATATGAATAATAATTTTTTTTCTTTATTGCACCAGCTTTTAAATATTTTTTTTCATATTTTTCATTCTTTTTTTTTCATCTATTTTACAAATTTCTATGTTTAAAAGATAAATTACTCACTTACAATAATATTAATTAATGATAAATTATAATATTTTTCATTCTTTATCACTCACTTACAATAGTATTAATTAATGATAAATTATAATTAGTTAAACAGTAAATTACAGTTTTTAATCTCAATTAAAATAATATTATTTAATCAATCAAAATAGAGGGACTAAAGTTGCAATTAAGCCTAAGTTTTAATTAGTAAAATTTGGAGGTACAGTTTTTAATAAGATTTATTTTGTTTTTAGTAACCATTATTGTCTGTTATATATACGAATGTGTATTTGGTGAATGAATTTGACATATTTATACTATATATTTTGACTAAGTCTTCATCATTCTCTTCAAACAATTGATACTTTCGATTATTTTTCTTATTCTCACTAAGTTTTAACTATGATTTGTTTTATATTGTAGGTGACTCCACTTACTTTATTATAACAATTATCTATATTTTAACTCTACTTTATTTTGTATTTTTTATTGTAGATCGTTATCCTTTTATTCAAACAAAGTTCACAAGGTACCTAATTTTTTATTTTGTATCTATATTTTTATTTTTATTTTGTTATTTTTGAACATATATATGCTAATTGTTCTTTGATTTATGTGACAGGTTTAAGACTCAACTTTACTCTGTTATATTAGTTATGTAAATACTTTAGTTATATTATTTTGCAATAACTTTCTTGAGTATAAATATATTGTTATGCTATTTATTTCTGCATTTTTCTCTTCTTTACATTGATTAATTTGAATGTAACAATTTTTTAGTGAATGAAAAGAAGAAAGAAAATTTATATTGTTGCTACATATTTATTTTTACTATTTGAAAATCATGTGAAAAATGAAAACTCATGTAAATATATGTCTTTAACCAAAATATTTTAGAGAAATATATGTTTGATTTAATTTATTTACTTAATTTTTTACGATCTTCAAAGGACTTCAAAAATAATATATGCATAAAAAATGTGTCTCATTTGTCAATATATTTTATTGTGTAATAAATGAGAATGATAATAATGATATATTTTGATATAGTTATGATACATGTTGTACTAAGTGTATTACATAGTATTTCAAAAAAAAAGTGTATTATAGAAAAATATTAATATAGTAATGACATTATTACTATTATTATTATTAAATTATTATAATTATTGTTATTAATATCATAATAATTATTAACTATATCTCTATATATTCTTTTAAAATGCATAATTATTTATGGAAAATAAAATTGCAAAATAAATTGTAGTTGTAAGTTATAATCAATTTAGTTGTCACTTACTAAACTCTGAATATTACTTTCAAAATTATGTAATGATAAAGTATTTGATTTATCATTATATACCTATATAACTAATATGTATTATGAATAATTACTTTTTTTTTAACGAATGAGAAATATGAGGACTAATCTACATTTTTTTTATCATAAAAGTATATTTAAGAATCAAAATATCACTATTTAATAAAAAACTAAGAAAACTTCGCTAAAAAATTAATAATTGAAATTAATAAGTTTTAAAATCATTAATACCTATAAAATTAAAAAAAAAAACTCTTTAAAGTTTTATTTTAATTTACAAAATTATTTTTCTTTAATTTTAATATTAAAGTGAAAATAATTAATTTATTAAGATAGTTAACCTATAATAAATAATAGTATTAATAAACAATCCAAAAAAATCATAAAAATCATAAAAATATGGATGGAGTTACTTGATTAATATAGGAACAGCAAATAAAAACCAATATGATAAGATATAATATGATTTATTTTTAAAAAATATGTATAGAATATACTATTTAAAACTTTTTTTGGACATGACATTGAATAAAAAAATCTTAGGTTTTATAAGTTATAGAATAATACTAAAAGAATAACTGAAATTTAGATTGATATACTCTTATATGTATATGAATTTAATGATTAATCATAAATATTTATCTACAAATAATTTAATATAACACTTTTTATAATATTGCATTATTCTCGTAAATATATGAAAAATTTCAAATTTATAGAACATAATTGAAATTATATATATATATATATATATATATATATATATATAATTAGAAATTCTCATATATTTTAAATTTTGTTTATATTTAATATAATTTAAAAATACGTTTAACTATATGATATAATTTATATATATAAATTATTAAGATCAAAATTCTAATCAAACCCGTGCAACGCACGGGCCATAGAACTAGTTAATATTATTTCAAACCTTCAAAATTTTTTACATGCTCTACAAAATTAAATTTACATGTAATCTAGTTTCACTAATCATTTTCATACTAATCACATGCATACTTTTATATAAATGTAATAAAAAACAATAGAAACCCAATCAAAAGGCCTTTAACCATATAAGTTTTTCCTCTAAGCATGGTGCCACCACTCTGGATTTGGATAGGAAACACACAATTTCCATTTGAAGGTGTTGGATCTTTTTCTACAATAGTAGCTAGGCCATCAAAATCACATGCCTCAACACTTTGTTCATTATTTTGAAAGAATTGATTAAAAGCAAATGATGCATTACCAGCTTCATTCAAACTTGCACAAGAACAACCGGGACCTAAGCTCGTACAATCACCTGATGAACATGCATAACTCACCGCAGGACCAACCGAGCTCATGTTCTTTATGTCCTTACTCAGAACACACCATTTTTTTTCTAAGTAGCGAATTCCTTTCGCTCCAACAAGCATTTTTTCTTGATCTTTTCCAGAAAGATCAATTGGAAATTTAGGTTTTCCATCATAGCGAAACATTCCCCAATGACGCTCAAAGTTTCCAGGTGCAACACTTTTCGTGTTCTCATCAACAAGAGAAAATAAATAAGCAACCTTTGGTTCAGGGCGAAGTGGAGAACCTTTTTTACTAGCCCATTTCTTGAGAAAACCGCTGTAAAATCTTTTTGCGTTAGTTATAGTAGCATGTTTATTCCCATCTGTTGGCCAACCAATTTCACCAATCATGATTGAAACTTTAGGGTGACCAGCTTTTTTTAATGCCCAAGCAAGTGTATCAAGGTTTGCATCAAACACATTACTATATCGTTCGTTGTTATCAGTAATTGTTCTACTTGTACTATCAAAGAATGCATAATCTTTAGGAAAATCATCATTTTGGTATAGACTTAAGAAAGGGTATATGTTGACTAAAAATGGTGAGTTATTTTCATCAAGAAATTTCACTATTTGTTTCATAGCATCATAAATATCTTTCCGAAAATGTCCACCTGATGGTTTATCTGTAGTCGTGTCGTATACATCGGCATTTAATGCCGATGTCACCTTTATTTTGTTTCCTAAACCAGCATTATTAAGTGCTTTTTGAATGTTTTCCATTGCTGGAAATGTTGTTTTTACAAAGGATCCGTTGTAAGCTGTCAAGAAGGCTTCATTACCAACAGATACATATCTACAATAATTCACAACATAATAATAAACAATAATTATAAATATATATTCTCAATTAAAAAATTAATTCGAAAAATAAAAGTATCTTGTTACATTAATCGATTCGTAACAATTTCATGTTATATGAATTTTTTATCCACTCCAATTTCATGATTAAAATGATGATTAACTCTTAAATTTACGATTTGTTTGAAAGAAAAATTACCTGATATTGACTCCTCCATCATGCATATGTTTGGAGACGTTATTTTTAACCCAATCTTCAGCTTCATCCATGTCGCCAGATATTTTTTTTAATTGATCATTAGGAATTCCAACCATAACTTCAATATCTGTGCCAGAAAAAGCACTTAAAATCCAAGGATCTGTGTCAAAAATCTTAACCTTTTTAATTGCATTGTCCTTAAGCATGTTCACCACAATGTGAGGATCAATTGGATTAGTTGATAGTAAACCCCAATTAACACCAATAGTTGGAATAGTTTCTGGACCTTGTTGTTGGCAATGAGCCATGACAACAATCATGGAAAATGTACACATAATAAATTTGAATCGAACCATGGTAAGTGAAAGTAACAACAAAGGGTGAAAAGGTTCATTAGTGAGTAGAAATATTGTATTATTAAGATTGTATGATCAACAATATCCGAGCCAAAATTAGGTGTTTGGTTTGATACCATAAAATAGTATTGGTTCTTAAGTTGCTTGTGTAACAAATTTTCTAATAATAATTATTACATGTATTTATAGCTCAATGACTACTTTATTAATTTGAAATTAAACAATTTTTCTACTTAATTGCACCTAAAAAAAAGACAAAAGATAAATCGTGTTGGTTCTTTAAAAAAATACAATATTAATGTAGTTTTCAACCTGATATTATACATTTTTAGTAATTAATATCACTTTATTTTCGGACAAAAAAATATAAAATTATAATGTATTATACTTATTTAATGCATCATCTTTGTAGCTCAGCTTAAGAATTCATAATAATATAACATAACTAAAAAATTATCGTTTTTATTTATTTATTTAAATTGATTTTTTAATTAAATATTACAATCAATTTTAAGAGTTAATTTTTTAACTCATTCTTGATAATAGAAAAAAAAATAGATGATAGAGTTTCAATTTACTAGTGTATTTCAAAATCACCTTGTGGACTCATTCAAATAAGTCTCAAATTCAATGATTGAATAAATGGAATTTTGAAAATCAAAGGATTATGAATTTTGAAAATCACTTTTAGTTTTGAAAATCTAATTCATAAATTAGGCTTTAAAAATAGTTTTTTTACGAAGATAATGAAAATAAAAATGCTTGGTAATCTAATTTTATAAATATGTTTTATAAATCAAAATGGAAAAGTTCATGTGGTAGACTAGTTTTTGAAAACTATTTTTAACAATTAATAAGTATATTTGATTTTTTTAAAATTGTTTTAAATAATATTAAATGATAATAATAATAATAAAAGGTAAAATAAATTCATTGATGTATTCTTTGAAATTATAAAATTCTAACTAGTACTGTTATGGGCCGGTTAGAAGGCCCAATAATTGCGGTCCAAAGCAACATGCTGATTTACTAAAGTCACTTGCGGAACAAGAGTGTTACCATGTGTTATAACACAATTGATTCAGATATAGGATCCATCTAACAGACCTCTGCATCTTACACCTAAAGACCAGCAAGGTGATATAACCACTATATTATATAAAGAGAGGAAGCACGTCATTTTCCATGTACAATTCAAAGTCAAACTTCTTTCACTCATCTTACTCTCATACTAATTGGTTGAAATGTCAATCATGCAGGTCAACCCTTCTTTCACCGTATCAAAAGCTTAAGTCCATTGTTCAACTTGCAACCTTCAATCTCCTATCAATTTTGGTTCACAAGCAAAATATTGGCAATGTCTATGAGAAACGATAGAGACTCTTACGCCTTTCACGTTTGAACATTCACCCACCGATTTGTCAAACCAAAGAGCTTTTTTGACCTAAAAGTTCACATCTCCTTAATCCTAACCACATGTCTTTATTCTTAATCTACTTCAACTATAGATAAACTTTGATTCTAAGATATCCGACTTCCCGATCTTCCTATAATGCCAGGCTCCAAAGCCACTTAATTTTTTATAGATCCACTGTCCATTCCTCAAAACAGGCACGATAAAGTCATCTCCAGCATTCCGCTACATCAAGATCTCTTTCCGCATCCAATGTTTGTAGGTTCTATTTCGTTACTCCAAAAAGGCGAACTGAAGTTCAAACCTTAAGTGATACCAGGATCATAGTCAATGCATAGATTTTAATTGTTGCAAACCAACCTCTTTGTGCAAGACATGAATGAATTAATAAATAACATAGTTCGACAATAAAGCTCGCACGTGATGAAGGAAATACTACTTCTTCCTTAAGGAAAGCCTATATAACATAAGTCTAGGAGGCAATACAGTGCATGAAGCCGCATCCTGTAGGAGTCATAGCATCATCTTTAATCTTACGGGGTCTCACCAATATGCAACCCTAAGACATATGAATAGTTAAAGAACCTAGAGGCATCAAACTCCTCCTACAATTCTGAAGGGGGCTTAAGTAGACATTCTTTCCTCGAGGAACAAGTGGATAAGTCTCCATTCATAAACCAATAAAGGCATCACCTTTCTTCATGCATTCTTAATAGTCAGATACGAAAATCACTAGAAAACCTCTATGGTTGTATGATAACGACGAAAAGGGAGATCCCGACAAAATGTGCAACATGTTGACGATCTCTTGAATCACACCACCACTCCAATGAGGTGAGAATTACAAGATCTTAACTAACACTAACCGGGTCAACTAGGCTTTAGTTTAAATTTCTTCCTAACGAGAGCGAAAATTCCTGGATCGATCTATGTTATAACTACACTGCATGCTTCACATATCGAAAAAAGGCATCATGTGATGAAAGCCACCCTCAGTGGGGTTACATTGGGGAAGAAGGAGAGCTTGCGATCATACATCAAACACTTCACATTATTGGCCTAGAAGTGGGACGAGAGCCTCAAATGCTGGATATTTGACAATGGTTTGAAGTGGGATAACTCCTTCAGGAAGAAATTAGGGCGCAAGGTGCAACACCCCAAATTCTACCCGAAAATATCATGCGAGAAATCAGAGTATTTTAAAAACTATTAACAAGCATTTGGGATATCACATTTACTTCATATAAACAACTCATAAACAGATACATAACACTTTAATCTCAGAGAAGCACAAAACAACTTATAACAACTCTTAGACAAACCAACTTCATTTTAATATGCAGTGGAATCATAACATTCGGCTTTATAAATAAATCATCTTATTTAATCGGAAACAACTTCAAACATCATAGTACTTCTCAGTATCCAATTTGGAACTCAACAACTAAAACATGAACAACATAGAAACAACACTATAGACAACCCCCTGAGTGCTACGTATCAGAGCGACACACCAACCGGACACGATGAAGCTACAAACTTCCATAGCTATACTTGAGTACCTGCCCATTTCCCATGGTAGGGGAAACATCAGTAGAAGGGGTGAGATATCAAACATTATAAAGGAAAGTATGATAATACATATAGCAAAGGTAAAATCATACACAATTCCCCACTTCTCAATATAAGCAATTTGCATCACAACAATAATGTTAACTATCAACTATAACAATGTATTCAAGTTTACAAGTATGCAATTCAAGCACATAATAACATACACTTCATAATCAATGGCAAAACATAGTTCATATATTCCACATATATACATATATATATATATATATATATATATATATATATATATATATATACATATATATATATACATATATATATATATATATATATATATATATATATATATATATATATATATATATATATATATATATATATATTCGCATTCTCATCATATACGTTTCATTTACATATATCACATCTACACACATCAACAATTCATATCAAATGAATTCAACTTTGCAAACTATGCATTCACACATCATAGCATTCACTTCATAAACACAATAATTCAAAATGTAACTCAATATGCGACTCAACTGTGCATATGCATGTGGTACCAATCGGAGCTTCAGCCCCCGTCACCAATTGCCCAATTCAGAGGCACAAGGCATGAGTCTTCGTTACTAGTTTGCCAATCCAGGCCGTCACAGAGTATGCATATGAAATGTGACTCGACAAACAAGACAACACAGCATACTCATCACAATCACATATCGTCACGAGGCATAAGCCTATATCATAATTAATTACCATTTATACGAGGTAATTCACGTCACCATAATATTTCATCTTCACTTAGTCACAAAATCATCCTCACTAATATATACAACATCACGTATTCACAAAATTGTCACAAATATAAAATTCGCATATCATCAAGATCATTACAATTATCATCATGTTTCGGCACATCGGCACAATTACTCAATTTCACATATTATCACAGTCATCGCAATTATCATCATAATCCACTAAACTAACGACAATTAGCTAGAATTCATACCATAAGGTTAATCACATAACAGTGCACAATAATAATCATATTGGCAATTACAACATTATTCGCAACAAAGGCATCCAAATCGAAATCACAATTTTTGGTCAATTCTCAAAATAATCTCAATATGCCAATATATCAAGTAAATCAAATCGACTTTCAATCATCAACTAAATCAATTAGAAATAATGTTAATTATCAAAACAACATCATTGGGATAACAATATATTATTCTCAACTTGAATATTCAACCAAAACACAAATACGGTCAATTTCTCAAAATACCGTAATTTACCGATAAACCGAATAATTGGTCCAAGTCCAAGTATATTCCAATCACATAGACTTATTGGAATCAATTCAACTAATAATTTAATTATCCAATTAATAAAACAACTATATTAATTTCAATTCAACTATTATATTTCTATTCCATTATTTTCCAATTCTACAACAAAACCCATTATTTCACTATCAATAGTTTACCCACAACAAACACAACAATCTAATACACATAGATTATCAATTGCACACAACTTATCACATTTATATCATCACATTCCAACAAATCATCAAATACCCAAAATTGCAACATAGAAGAACATGGATATCAAAGTATAGAATTAAACCCACTATAACATACTATCATACAACCCTTTAGCATGAAAGAACCCCACCCTTACCTTGGTAAATATGGACTCTTTCACCATAGCTCTAAGCTTTTCTCCAAAAGAAATCCTTTCTAACATTATTTGGAGACACACCTAAAAACCAGTTCGGGAATCAGCTTATCAGACAAACTTAAAACCCTCAAAATCAAAATCGCTCCGGTCAGAACTTACCTCTATGGGTCAGGAACATTGTGTCCAAGTACCGCAATGATCCAACGGTTGGATTGAGAGATACGTTTGTTTTTCTAAGGTGACTCTTTGCTGAAACATAGCTGCGAAAACGAGGTTTCTTCTAGCTTTTCTCTTCCACCATTGTTCTCTTCCCTTTTGCCTCTTTTCTCTTCTTCCTATATTTTTTCCCCAAATGAAAATAGTAACCTCTAAAACCCTAACCTTCTCTTACTATCTCACTTATGTCAACTGGGCTTAACCCACCAATCCATCCATTATGTTTCTATCACTTAGGCCCATTTATTTATATCTCTCTAATAACTCAATTAAGTCAAACAACACAAACACTCACAAAATTAAATACTTAAATAATTATTATATCACATAATAACTAAATAAATAAGTAATTATTAAAAGCACCAAATAATACAATTACTAATATAATTAATAAAAATATTAATAAAAATCGGGATGTTACACAAGGAAGCCCATGATCAAAAATAGTTGCTAAATAGGGCACATCCTTTTATTAATCTAGAAGAAGAACTTAGGCTTAATTGCAATTTTGGTCTCTCTATTTTTTTGTTTTTTGTTTTGGTCCCTCCATTTTAAAAACTTGGATTTTGGTCCTTTTTCTAAGTTTTTTGGTTGGAATTTAGTCCTTATCATGGAGTAAAATTCAACCAAGAAACATTAAAAAGTGACCAAAATCATGGTATTTAAAATGGAGGGACCAAAACTATAAAAAAGGAAAATAGGGGGGCCAAACTTATTATAGATTATGTTCAGAAGGATGTAATAGATATACAGTTTATTGATACTGATCATCAATGGACTGGTATATTTACCAAGCCCATTGCTATTGAAAGATTTGATTTTATTAAAAATAATCTGAACATACATTTTGTTGAATATTAATGTTGGTTTCTTAATGAAGCATCCGAGTCTGATGATGATCAATAGATACTATGATCAAAAGCTCTAAAACAACTTCCGATGAACAGTAGACTCTGGAGCATCTCAACCTCTGAAACTTGGAACTTGATCAATTGTTTCTGATAGCATATAAGTGGAAATTATTCTTTAGTTGGAGTATTTTTAATCCACTTATGTGTCACTTATCGGAAAAGTTCTTTGAACTGTTTTGGTGCTTTATCTGTTGGATTCCTATATCCCTCATATTCTGTTGATTTTTGTTCATACTCAAAGCTATGTTAATTATTGGTATTTATTATGCAATTTGATACAATAAAATATTGTATTGGTATCCCTCTGTTTTACTTTAATTTATTAAGTTTTTGGCTTAAATGGTTGAAAAATTATGAGAATTCTCCTTCAGCGATTTATTTAAGGAAATAAGTGAAAATAATGTTTTATGCAATGGGAAATAAGGTCTCCTTAATTTGGATCGATTACAAGACTTTGAATTATCATCTGAATTCTACATATGAGTTATAACTTTTGCTTATTTAGTCTTGATCATCTCTCTAACCTTGGACCATAATAACGTTTTTCCAGTCATAGTCCCACTCCTCTTCAGTATTTGAATCAAAGTAGATTACTTCAACTTGAGTCTTCTTTTTCTTGGGCCTTTTCTAGATGACACTAAAGCCTTTCTTGCCTTTGGTAATCTCTGGGATGTGCTTGCTCTGTGAGAGGACTTGATTCCTTCCTGCTTCTAGGGAAAACCTTTCTTGGAATATTTGCTCTCTTAATTGATGGTTTATGAAGAGATGTTAATCTTGGAAGACTCGGTTGCGGTGTTCATTTTTCTTGGAAAAGAGTTTAATGAAATACTGTGAATTCAATTGTATTTATACCATGCTCATATAGTGGAACTTGAGTATAACGTAAACTGTTTTTTTGGATGTTTAATCGCCTATGACAATTAACGTGTGCTATACTCAAGGTTTACTATCTCTTATTTCCAATATTGTCTTCTGATGTTTCCAACACATGGCAGGTTAAAGGATAATGTTTGACCGCCTCGAGAAGTGAAGAAATATTCTCAACCAATCAAGCCATTTCTCAAAATCTTTGAAAATGAATTTTTTTTTTGGATTGCAAAAACTTATTTTAACTTATTTTTATTCATAATTACTTAATCCCATACATGGTTTTTATTCTTCAGTATCTTTTATGTCCTCTATTTTGTATATTTGTGTTGATTACAAAAGGGGGAGAAGAATGATGTCTATTTAAGCATATAAATTTGACTATTTGATATTGTTTTTTGTTTATGCTTAAAATCTGAAGATTTGGTTATTGTGCTTCAATGATAAATTTAATTTACTTGGCTAGGACTTATATGTAGCTTACATACCTCACCCTTAGGACTTTATGACTTATGGGTAGCTTACAGACCTCGCCCTTATGACTATCAGACTCAGGGGAGCTTACAAGCCTCAGACCCTGAAGTCAGAATGTTAATTAAATTAACAACATTGCTCCTTAACACTTGTGTTTGTCATCATAAAAAAAGAGGAGATTATTGAAATAAAATAGGTTTATACCATATCCATTAGGTTTTGATGATAAAAAATATTTAAAGAACAATTGGGTAGACTAATATGTGTTCAAGTGTGCATATGCAAAGATCAACATACTGATTAAAAGCCAGTTCTGAAACCGCACTGGGCATTGAAAGAAAAGATCTTAAGATACAAATTTTGAATATCAGATTCTGAAGAATCAACTTTGGATTAAGTTATCTTCTGATGATCAAAACCTGAAGTCTTCAAACTCTAATCATGCTAGCTTATGAAGATTAAGCCAGCCTCTAAAGAGTCAGAGTCTAAAGGATCAAAAGCTAAGACTCAAACTCGGAAGGACCAGAACCTGAACCCATTCAAAGCTCAATTATCGAGGATTTTCTGACAGGTCACTATCAGACTCTAAGGTAAATTTGTCATGTTCTGCTCACGTAAAGACTTAACAGAAAGTTATAGAAGCATGATGTTTTACAACTGATAATTTCTTTGGTATCAAAGGAGTTTCAAATGAGTTTGCAATGATGTTAACCATTTCAGGAAACTTTGTAACAAATATATTTTTTATTCTCTTCAATGACTCTCTTATGCTTGAATTTATCTCCAACGACTCCTTAATGAAACTCTATAAAATGAGCGATAGATTTGGAGAAACATACAACATTGCATCTTGACAAGAAAATAGAAACATACAACACTGCATCGTGTCTTAGAGTTTTATGTGTTATAATTTTGTTTACATCTATGATTGTATGTCAATTGTAATTATCACTTTATCACTACATTTATCAGTTAGATAGATTGTTAGAAATCTCTTGCTTGTGTGCTTGAGAAGTGAAGTCTCTTTCTTGTGTGCTTTAATAATTAGAAGTCTCTTGCCTGCATGCTTGAGCATTTGGAAGTCTCTTGCCCGTGTGATTGAGCAATCATAAGTGTTTTGCTTGTGTGCTTGAGTAGTGAAGTCCCTTACTTGTATGTCTGGATATTGGAAGTATCTTTCTTGTATGCTTGAGTAACTTGTAATAAGATTTGGTTATAGTGGAAATCTCTTTGAAGTGCAATGAGACTAGACTACTCCTGATTTATAGGAGGAACCAGGATAATTGCTAATGCATTGTCTTGCTCTTTTCTTTATTTCTGTTTAACTTTATTCTGTTGTTATTCACTAGACTCTGAATCATATTCTAAATATTATAATAAGAATTTGATAACAGATCTTAAAGAGAAAAATAAGAAAAGGTCAACACAATTCAACATCTTCTTTTGTTTTTCTCACTTTCATCCTGGATACTAATTGATGGAGGAGACTATTGCGACATAATTTATTCAGAGTTGTTTGAAAAGAGGGACCGAAAGAAAGAAAACTCGTGGCCATGTTAAGGATTAGACTTGCATACTTTCAACAACATGAAGATGCTTCCATGGGGATACATTGAATTGATGATATATACGGGAGAATGGAAATATGCTAGGACTATCAGGTTGCAATTCCCTATTGTTCCATGCAATAGCATTTACAATTGCAAACTCAACAGACTTTTTATGGAGGCACTAGACTCTGTAGCATCATTGGTTCACCTTAAGCTTATATTTCACAATATTCACGATGAACCAGTTACAGTCAATGTTACCTTCCTGGACGCATGAATTATGTCTCTTTATCGGGTTTGAAGGATCATCCTTTAAATATTTCTTGAGGTGTCCCTCCTGTATCAGTTTTTCTATTTCCTTCTTCAACTCGTAGCAGTCATCAATATGACATCCTTGTACCTTATAGAACTTACACCTCTTCCAAGTTCATATCCCATTACCCCGACCTTGAGGGCTAAGGGTGTCGAGATATTGCGTAGGTGGAGTACCTTGCGTCAAATATATTCTCGGCGGGTATTCAAAGGCATGAAACTCTTGGTTTCCTTCCTCACTCTCTTGAATGAGGACTTGTCCTTCACAAACGAGGTTTAATTGTTTTTCCGTAAGGATGAGAGCTTTCGGCACCATGGACATGCTCCTTGACACCACAAGCCTTCTTTCCACCCTGGTGACTACTTCAACTAGCGTGAGTGTCACCTTTTAGGCAAGGTATTCATTGAAGTGTCTCTCCTTAAGCCCATTTTGGAACGCCCTCAAAAATATTTATTGGTTTAAAGGGACGACCTTTATGGTGGCTTCATTGAAACGGACAAGATAGTCCCTCAGTGATTTTGACGGACCTTGGCGGATATTAAAAAGGCTAGTTGTGGACATCTTCATGTGGCGATTGGCGGGGAACTGGTGTACCAGCTTCCTTACCAATTCCTAATAGTTGTTAATAGAGGCACGAGGAAAACCTATGTACAATCTGAGGGCAACCTCCATAAGGACGCCCAATAACAACTTACATTTTATAGAGTATGGCGCTCATATGATGGCCACTCGTGTGTTAATGGAGGCTATGTGTTCGTATTGATCGTTGCGTCCATCAAACTTGGCCAAGGATTAAGCTTTGAAACCTTCAGGGACATGGGCTCTCCATATTGCGTTTGAGAGTGGTTGGGAATCCATTTGTTCCACCTCTTTTGTGTGTGTGGGGGGGGGGACCTCCTATTGACGTTGTCTGATGTTTTGGGCGTCATCTTCTAACATCCGGTTGTAGTGTCATAATTCGTCTATGGCGGCTTGCATATTCGTTATGGCATCGACATCGCCTATACTTCTAGTACCATTAAGAGCAGGGGTGGAACTCTTCTGTTCAACATGGTCGATAATGGCAAGATGTAGGAGTTAAGGGTACGACAAGGAAGGTGATGGTTGTTAAAAGAGGTGCGTCCTAAGTTAGTTTTATCGGATCCTGCGGGGGACGCCACTGTACTGGTAAAAAATTACAGGGTGCGCGTGTTTCTCCTACAAGGGCAGTGAGACTCAGAGGCTCTTATAGGTATATTACATGTTTAGATCGTGAGGGACCCACTCACGTGAAGTGAGAGATCTTGTAGGTGATTGGTGCTGCTTGTTTATAGGCGGACGGTTAGATCGGTTACAGAGAGCGTGAATCTCTTTTTGGTAGTGGAGAATCTATATGACTTAAAGTTTCCCATTTATCTATCTGAGGGAAGATATGATCTTAACTACTCCCCTCCTATTGCGGGAGGTTATTGATTACATATCTTCTTGAAATTAGTGGGGACTTTTTCTACCTCTCGGGCGATTCCCTTATATCCCCTTTGGACGGATCAACTGTTGGGCGGAGGCATCCTAGTCTAGAATTTTACCAAATATAACACTACAAATTCCTTTGTAGACCTATGTTCAAAGTACATACAGAAAATTATGAACACTTTTTCCTTACAAATAAACTAGGAGTCTTCATTTGTCTTTGCAATTGATCTTCTTTTGGTGCATTTGAATAAAGAGTTACAAGAAATTAAAAGTTTCATTAATGAATTTCTACTCCAATATGTGATGCGACTTTTCTAAATCCATCTTCATGAACATACAACATTTGCTACCTTTTAGCCGACTTAGAGAATGTATGGTTTCATACAAGATCAATATATTATCAATATAGGACCTGCATGGAATAAAACCATTAAGTATTATACACCACGTAAGGAAAAGAAGTTTGAATCCTTTGCAAAATGACCTTTGTTACAACCAGGGGCGACGCTAGGACCCGGCCAGGGTGGGCACTTGCCCAGGCTCGGGCCCAATAGTTTTTTGAGGCCCACCTGTTAAAAAAACAAAAAAAAGGAAAAGGGTTGCGGTAGAAAGAAAAATGAAGGAGCAGCGAAAAACACCCACACCATTGAAACCAAAAACGGCGCGACGCTTACTCCCTCCGACTCCGTCTCTTACTCCCTCCATTTCATACCTCCACGAAGTCTGCCAACCACCATCACAATCATGCGAACAGACGACACCACCACCACCACGAGTCCACGAGTCTTCCGTCTTCGATTCTGGTACTCCCGATTGACTATTGTTGCTTCTTGTTTTTGTGATTTATGCTTCTAATTTGAATTTGCTTCTTATTTTCCCTAAATTTGAATAGATTTGAATAGTGGATTGAGAAGTTCAATTGAAAAGTTGAAAAGTTGAGATGTTGAATTAAAAAGTTGAATGAGTTGTTAATGTTAATGTTGAGAATGAGAAATTGAGAAGTTCAATTCAAATCAATTTGTTAATGTTGAGAAGTCCAAATTGGTTGAGACAGAGGGAAATAAATCAAATCATTGGTTGAAAAATCAATTAGTTTTGTTACTGTCATGAAAAAAAGGAAAATAAAATGTTACTGTTAATTGAGTTATTATGGTTGGTGAGTTTGAATTGGTTATAAATTAGTGGTTTATGTTTTAGAATTGGTTATAAATTAGTGGTTTATGTTTTAGAATTGATTATAAATGTTATTGATATTATGGATGATGCTATCACATTCTTCAGAGCCAATGTATTCTTCAGAAACTTTGACATCAAGAGTCCTACTGATAAGCTTCTAATATACTTGACTTTTTACATTAATGTTGCTCTCAAGAGACTTGAAGGTTGTAGAACTTTGGCTGAAGGAACCAAAGCGGTTATTAACTTGGGTCTTGAAAATGTTCCTGTACCTGGAGAGCCTGGTTTTCATTTTCCGGGTCTTTTTGTCATTCCTCCGTCAAATAAAGAAGCAGGTTAATATTTCTTTACCTTGCTACTTTCATGGTTAGATATACATATCCATATGCTTACTTTATTTAATCATCTAATGTTGTGATGATGTTATGCTATATTGGATTATCAGTAGTTTACTAAGGATACGAGGCATAGGAACTGAGAATGAAGTTAGGTAGGAATTTCATAAGCTTGAGATAAAAGGCATGAAATGGTGTTAATACAAAATGTTGTTGGGTTGGCACTAATGGTCATGAGACACCTAAATAAGTATTCAAGTTTGGAAACTTTTCTTTGGAAAGAGAGAGGCTCTTCTTAAATAATTTTCAACTTCTAATTGGGCTACACAATCAGGATGTTGTAAATTTTGCATGTTTATACAATGGTGTTTGTGTTTGTGGATTTGGTTTGTATTTGAATAATGGTTAGAAAAAGATGGTTATTTTGTATATTTGAATTGAAAAGTTGAATTGGTTTTGTTGTGTTTGTTAATGAGAAGGTATTAAGTTATGGTAGTAATGACTTTTTGTTAATGATTTTATTGTAATGATATACCGGTATTTAAATTTTTTGCCCAGGCTGTATAACTTTTTTTGGCTTCGCCACTGGTTACAACCATTGTAACTAAAATTGCAAAGTGTTAAGGCAGGCAACATTTTACTACAACCTTGTATATTGGTGAAAGAGGTGGAAAGTTTAATCCCAAGAGATGAGTCTATTTACTACGAGATTATTGGAATAAATAATTTTCTTTCTAACGAATGCTAACATTATGGGTCTAACGAATGATAACATTATGAATGGCAAAGTGTTAAGGCAGGCAACATTTTACTACAACCTTGTATATTGGTGAAAGAGGTGGAAAGTTTAATCCCAAGAGATGAGTCTATTTACTACGAGATTGTTGGAATAAATAATTTTCTTTCTAACGAATGATAACATTATGGGTCTAACGAATGATAACATTATGGGTCTCTTTGTTTCAGCTTTAAAAAAATTAATTTTTTCTTTGTATTTTTGAAAATAGATTTTCTAAAACCGTTTTTTAAAATATTACAATTTTTTTTATATTCGTTTTTTTAAAAATGAAACACTAACTTTGACATCCTATAATATAAATATATATTATTGAAGACCAAAACTTAGTCGAAATCTCAATTTTTTAAAAAAGTGCTATTTCAAAAATGATTTTTATGAAAATCTATTTGAAATAGCTTCAAAATTAAGTGATTTTTTGAAATTTTGATATCTAAATTTTTTTTTTCATAAATAGATGAAATACCTAAAATCATATTTTAAGATTAACTGTTCAAACCAAATTTTCATTTGAAGCTTGTAAAAAAAGTTTTTTTTTTAAATTTTTTTAGACAAAATTATGTAATATAAAAATCATTTAAAAAAAAAAACAAAACAAACGGACCCTACCCTATATTAAAAGAGATGAAATGATCATTTTAATTTTTCAACAACGTGATCTCAATTCCCTTAAACCATTTGATAATTATATGTTTTATGCATAAAATACTACTAAAAATTTATTCATTTTAAGATATAAGATTAATTGCAATATAATTCAAGTTCGTGTTTCAAAAAGAGGCGGAGTCCCATATATGTTAACCTTGATTTAGGAATTTTGGATGATCAATCTAAGAGCTTGAGAATTTGAAATAGTTTCTCATATGTCCATAACTTCAAACTCACTTCAATTTACTTCATCGGTCATAATATTTAGAATAAAAACTATTTAATTACACACCAAAAATATTTTTAAATAACTTTAAAATCCATTTTTTTAAAATTCAATCTAATAAATTAATATTAGGTTTTCCCTAATAAAAATAATCTAATAATAATTTAATTATCGAGTTCATTATAAGAATAAGATGAAATTACACTCACCTTTCATAAAATCTATTAAAATGACAATGACACTCATTTAATTTTAAAAGATATAGTACTTCTCTTAAATTTTTATTAAATAGACAAACATCTTCCTTCACTCCAAGAAACATGACATATATCAACATAATTTTTTAGTGATAGCGAAAAATCGTAGATATAATGACATTTACATATGTGTCGACTTTATTGTAGTATATTAATAAAAAATACCATGCATTGATAGTGGTGAATGATGTTGGATTTGGTAGGAAGGACCACTATTCGATCCTTCACAACTGCGATTGGGAGGGGACTGTAACCACTTGATATCAAAATTGACTCCTGAACCGAAATAGTCAGTCAAATAGACTAGATATTGGCGGTAAAAACAAAAAAAAAATGTATACTGTAAACTAATAAAGGACGTGTATTTCAAAATTTTCGATACAAACTTCTTATCACCGTACTTATTTATTGCATAATATTTTAGAGATTACATGATTCAAATATGAACACATCATAAAATAGTACAACAAACATAAATTAAAAAACACTAAACATGAAAACCTAGGTACTGCTAGATAATTATGGACGTTTCAACATCTTCAATACATCGTCGGTAGATCTTGTTATTTGCGCATGCAACTCGATCAGACCTTTAGTTATCCTACGACGAAATGATTTCCACACGGTCTTGATATCTTCGTCGGTCTTCAACTCAATCGAGTTGTATTTCAACATTCCATTACTATCAATCCAATCTTTACGAAACTCGATCTTCCTCACCCTTATGTTATCAATATCAGACACTAATTCATTCAACATATCTGTCAAATTGGCGAGATATGTGATCCCATCTGGAAGCTTGAATTCAACCGGAGGGTTGTTTCTGTTGAAATACACTTCCGCCTTAATCAAAAATTGAGAAAAATACATTTTTGAGATGTATTTTCTATAACATATGCCCCTATTTATACAAATTACGATTCATTCTAGATCACATAAATTTGTCGGTGCAATCAGAACCCTCCAAATATGTCGACAAAATCTTGATCGTTGAAAAATTCCAAATGAGTACACTATCGAAAATTTCAGTATACCACTACATTTTCGGTACTCAGTGGTAAATTTGAAATTTCAAGTAAAAATTTACCAATACCGGAAATTTCAAATGCATTACCGAAAATTTTAACAAATTGAAAATTTTAGTCTGTACCCGAAATTCAGTTTGTACCTGAAATTTTGTTTTCTCTACCAGAAATTTCGTTCGGAAAAATTATCCCCCATTCACCAAAGGCATTTATGGAATAATGAAAAATGAGGGAGGGATTTTGGAGGGTACAAGAAAAATGATCTTATTTTAACTCACCCAAACCAGTGTGCCCTGTATGGATTGGGTCATAATTTTGACTAAATTCAACTCAAACCAACCCATGTAAACTTCTATTTAAAATAAGAAAACAAAGATAAAAAAAACAAAGAAAGGTCTAAAACCCTTACCCCTACAACAACGATTTACAAACGAGAATCTTTTTCGGATCCACTTTCCAATCTTCCCAAGAAAATACTTTCTTTAATCTCGACGATTTAACATGCCATCCCCTTGGGGCATACTTTTACCATTATACTCTTGTGTAAAGTTACTAATTTTTAACCCATAAAAAAAAAGTCACTAATTTTTAAAAAATATGCGTTTCTATCAGAAATTTGGGGTACACCGGATTTTTAGAAATTTCCGTGAATTTTTACCGAAAAATTCAAAAATATACCGTAAATTTTAAAAAAAATTATAGGATTTTTTGAAATTTCCGGTATATCTTTTTCAAAAAAAAAAATTGTGCTACCGGAAATTTGAAATTTTCGGTAGTACAATTTTTTTTTTCAAAAAATATACCGAAAATTTTAGGGAGTGCCCAAAAATTTCAAAAATTTTACTGAAAATTTCATGCTTCACCACACTAACTTATTCAAGGGTAATTTTGGAATAAACAAATGTGGGAGGTGACATGTAGGGGTGGCAAAACGGGCCGCCCGCCCCGCCCGCCACCCGCCCCGCCTTAAGCCCGCCAAAAAAGGAGCGGGGCGGGCATGCCCGCCAAGTGAAATGGGCATAGAAATCATGTCCGCCCCGCCAAGATGGCGGGTTGGCGGGCGGCGGGCTTGCCCGCCTATTTTAATTTATATATTTTTTCATTTTTTTAATAAATTAATAAGTTTTTTTTACCTTTTAATTAAATTTTTCACTTATTTTTTAAAACAATTTTTTATAAAAGCAACTTTTTAACAAATTTTACTTAAAATAATATTACATATATTTACAAATAAATATATAAAATAAACCATTAAGAATTGAAATTACTAGAATTAACTAAAAAAGATGGAATTTTGGAGGAGGGGCGGGCTTTTGCGGGCGGCGGGTTTTGGCGGGGCGGGCTTTGGCGAGTGACGGGCCTAAATTCCCAACCCAACCCGCCATTTTTTGGCGGGTGCGCGGGCGGCCCGGCGGGCCACGACCCGTTTTGCCACCCCTAGTGACATGTATAATAAGTGTTTTAAAAATCGGATCGATCATTAAATCGTTGAGGGTACTGGGTCACTGGTTCATTGGTTGAATCACTGAGTCACTGGTCGAACTGCATGACTAAATCGGATTAAACCGGATAACTCGTTTGAATAAACCGGTGTCTATTGCAATACTACATATTTATTAAATTGATCGAATCAGATGACTTAGTCTCTAAACAATATCACAACACCCACAAAATTTCAAAATATCATAATTTTACATGTTTATTCTTTATATTCAAATTTTAAATATAATCATCACTCACAATAAAATAATACAAAATATAAATTTAAATAAAATTTAAATCAGGTATAACTGCAAATAGGGGAAAAGTTGTTCCCAATAAGATTTGAATAAAGTCTAATTAAATATATTTTTAAAAAAAAATCATGAAAACGACTCGTTTTGTGCGGAAAAAAAAGAACATGCATTTGAACCACTAGTTTTCTAAAACAGCCGGTTCACCAATTTTTTCCGATTTTTTTCGATTTTGACCGATTTTGGTCGGTTCTCACCGGTTCAATAGCATACCTGGTCTAACAATCGAAGCAGACTGATGACCTCTCCAGTTCCCGATCTAATCGGTCCGACCAACCGGTTCAGTCCGATTTTTAAAATACTGTGTATATTAAAAGGGGTGGCATGTTAAATCGTGCTTAATCTCTATTTAAAAAGAGATGTGGTTGTCTATTTTAAAACCAGAGGGGTGTCTTTGTAATTTTGTTAGAATTAAAGGGGAGCCTATTGTAATCTCCTAAATAAATATTTGCAAGATAACCTAACAAATAACAATACTAATTTACCTAGTTAGTTGAATACTGAAAGAGAGCAAGGGCAGGTATATATACATATATCGTTCCGTTAACCCCTCCATAAACCCTAAGCTATAACCTCTTTTCTTCCTTTCTTTCATTCTTCAAACCCTCTCCTTCTGCCGTAAACCTCCATCTTCCCCAGGTTCCATTATCGATTCCTTTATTTATCTCTCTTTAATTTCAAAGTTTCGTTGAAACGCCAAGAAATTGAATTGATTCCTCATAGTTCATGATTCAGTTACAAAATAACGAATTTGAAATACTCGAACTGAAATAGTTTCAATTTCAAACATGATAGTAGCTTATATATTTGCTTAATTTTCGTTGCAGAGTAATGAGGAAGAAAGTAGACGAGCGAATCAGAACTCTTATTGAAAATGGTGTCAAATCAAGGCATAGGTCAATGTTTGTCATTATTGGTGACAAATCTCGTGACCAGGTATCATTTTTTAGCATAGTGATTTGCTTTTATATACAATTTCAACTATTATTGAAACTTCGAGTGCTGCGAATTTGAGTGGTTAATGCAAACTCTGTTGTATGCAGATTGTTAATCTTCACTATATGCTTAGCAAGGCTCAAATCAAATCCAGGCCAAGTGTTTTATGGTGTTACAAGCACAAGCTTGAACTTAGCAGGTTTATTTTATTTTTATATGTAATAATTGACGACGAATCGGTTTTGTGTTAATAAAATCTGTTATATTAAACTGTAGTATTTTTTTGTTGAAGTTTCGTTGAACTTGATTAAAATGGTTTTGAATTCATGCAGTCATATAAAAAAACGTGCCAAGCAGGTTAAAAAAATGATGCAACAGGGACTTTGGGATCCCGAGAAAGCTGATGCATTTTCATTGTTTGCGGAAGGTGGGGAAATAACTTATTGTTTATATAAGGATTCTGAAAAAGTTCTCGGAAACACTTTTGGGATGTGCATTCTTCAGGTATCTTACACTTCTTACTAATTCAATAGCTTGTCTTTTCCAGAATGTATTTCCCCCCAACATAAATTGATAGATTTTGCCATTATCTTTCATTTTAGGATTTTGAGGCATTGCAACCTAATCTATTGGCCAGAACAATAGAGACAGTGGAGGGAGGAGGGTTGGTTATTTTGCTTTTACGCTCTCTATCCTCACTAACCAGTTTGTACACGATGGTGATGGTAAGGAAGCAGATTCACTATTCTTATTTTTAGTCCTTATTTTTTGCAAAACAATAATAGCTCATTTGGTTAATTATTAGAGTTCTTATAGACTAGAATTATATAGCCCTCTTCTGTTTATCTCTGGGCATCTGCCACCAGTAATTTGATTTAGGAACTTTTTTTGCGTTGTATTTATTGAAGTTCATAACGCTCACTATAATAGACAGTCATTCCTTTCCCAAAATTTATTGTTTATAAAAGGGAATGCTGGTAATTGCACGAGGTATAGCTCTTCTATCTGATAAGTAATGATTTTAAGCCTCCACAATTATCATAAAATATTTAATGAACCAAATAAACATACATCATTTAATAGAAGGAAAATATATGGAAGTTTTGATCTGGTAAATCTATAGGGCCGTGGACAAGATTGAGAAGTTTATGCGGGGTTTGGAGCATTCTCCTATTAGCTCAGTAACTTTGAACTTCTCTCTAGTGACCAGGTGGTAATGGTGGTCTTATTTGAGATATTATTCTTTGTAGAAAGGGGTAATAATTAACTGCAAGCGTTTATCAGAATTGTTAAGGTTAGGATACTATTTTGATATTAAATTCATCTCTCATGTGCATGCCTGTGAAGTTCTTGTGTTAACTATTTGAGTGTAGTCATGGGGTGTAGGGGAGGAAATAATCACAAATACCTGGGAAATTCATCTCATTTGCATGCCTGCGAAGTTCTCGTGTTTAACTGTTTGAGTTAACTTTATGGTGGAGGAGAGGAGGTGATCACAGATTGATAACTCATACGAGTTCACTTAAAAAAAATTTGTTGTATTGTCATTGGACTGGACAACTCTCGGAATTTTTGGGTTATGTTCTTTATTTTCATATCACAATTCAGCCATTCCTTTCATTTTGTTGTTTTAGCTGTTATACTTAGGAGGATTTCTTTTCCTTGTCAGAGGTATTTCTTTCCTATCTCCTTATAAATCTTTTTATATACAACAATAACTTAGCATCTTATGCAGTTTCAACCACCTAAAGTCCTAAACCTAAAAATAGGACAAATAAAATTATTGGGCAATCAAATGAAAGCACAAAAAGAGGGTAAGGGTAAGAAATCTTTTAAAAGAATATGATAAATGCAAAACGTAGAATAAGAAAGGCACATCTACTATGTGTATGTTACTGGCACCTATACAAAAATCCCTCTAATTAGGCTCTACCTTATCCAGTGAGCTTTATGAAGATCACTTATTCTTGCTAACAATGAAAACGTAATCCATGAAAATTATTACTTTCACATCCATTCAAGTGCCGGATAACAGCAATGTTGTACAATACCTTTGTATATTTCTCTCTATACTCCTCCCCTCCTTTTTTATTTCTTTAAACCTTTGAAATCACATAATCACATGCAGAAATAGATCTGTAGTGCATATGAAAGACATACATAAAATTATTCATATTCATAGAGATTTTAAGTTTTATGTCAGATTTTTATTTTATGTTTAACTTATGTTCATGCAACTTTTATTTGTGTGCCACAAGCTTTATTTTATATACAATTATTTATATTTCCACTGTTTTGCGGCTTCCGCTATTTACCTGCTAATTATCATATCGGATTTTTGGCAATATGCTATTTTCTGCAATCCGCTATTAATAACACTGTTTGGTCAAGGATTCTGTAAAATAGCTGTACTGTATAGATATGCGCGCTCCAACAGAAATGGATGCACTGTTCACATTCCCTTAGTGCCATAAATTTATGTTTATATGGTTAAGTAGCTTATAAAACCATTACCTACCATTCTACTCTTTTCTTAAAAGTCTCATTCCTATCAACTTACATATGGTTCACTTATTGCAGGATGTCCATGACAGATATCGAACTGAATCCCATTCTGAGGCTACTGGGCGTTTTAATGAACGTTTCTTACTATCACTTGCCTCCTGTAAGGCATGTGTGGTAATGGACGATGAGCTAAATGTATTACCAATTTCGTCTCACATAAGGTCTATTACCCCAGTTCCCGTTAAAGAGGTATCCTTGTTACATCTTTAACTATTTCTTCCTTCCCTGTCTATCTTTTACCCTTTCTTTCTGGTTACATTTGATGCTGGGCTTTACTGCATGTATCTTGAAGCCATATTTGTTATTTACTCTTTCATGATATAGGGGGGATAGAAAACCTACTTTTAAATTGAAACAAAAAATGCTATGTTTTTTTGGAACATGTGCTTATACGTGGGGGGCAATTCTCATCCTACAAGCCGGTTTTGTAAGAATGAGTTAGGCCAAACTCTAATAGTCTTTTTGTGGTGTGAAATTCCTCATTGTAAATGTTACACATTTTCTTATTGCTTCCTCCGTCCCCCAATAAGTGACCTATTTATAAAAAAAATTGACTCAAAATGAATGACCCTTTTGATTTTCAAGGCAATATTAATTACTTGTTTTCCAATTTTACCCTCTAATTAATACTACTTTCATCACTCTCATGACAATATATTTTACTATGCATTTATTGTAATGGTAATACATGATAAAAGATAATTGAGTAGAAATATTATTCTCTCACTCACTTTTACATATTTTTGAATTTGTTAATTTGTGTGAAATGGTCAAATAGATCACTCGTTGTTGGGACAGAGGGAGTATTGTAAAACAATATTAGAATGAATTTTGGAAGTATCATCTCCTGTTTTCCTGTGTTGCAACAGTGGGAGTATTGACAAATATTATTAGAATGAATTTTGGAAGTATCTTCTGTTTTCTTGTGTTGCAATTTTGTACATAACACATTTATTTATTTTTGTAAATTGAGGTATACGGCTCGTGTCACATATTCACTCTAACCTAACCTACGGCTAACTGTAGGGCATGGGTTTGCTATTTCTTAAATAAATCAGATTGCCAAAAAACTGTTATTCAATATTGTAGGAGTTTTTTCCCTCTCCATTTCCTTTCTGGCAGCCAAGCTGGATGCTTGTTTGTTGAGTTCTGATGGAATGAAAATTTGTTACTGAATTGATGCTGTAGGACTCAGAGGGACTCTCAGAAGTAGATCAGGGATTGAAGAAACTTAAAGAAGAACTAAATGAAGATTTTCCCGTTGGACCACTGATCCGGAAGTGTTGCACGTTGGACCAGGTACGATTACGTACCTTTAAACTTTTCATTGTCTACTATGGCCAGTCAAATTGGTTTTTTGAAGTGGTGCTTGTCTGAATATTTATGTTTTCTGTTTATAGGGAAAAGCTGTCATAACATTCCTGGATGCAATTTTGGACAAGAAGCTTTGTGGTACCGTTGCTACTTTTGCTGCACGGGGCCGTGGGAAATCAGCTGCTCTTGGTTTATCAATTGCTGGAGCTATTGCCGTGGGGTACTAGGCTTTTCTGACATAAATATCTTCATACATGATGGATACACCAACAATTTTTAGGACCTCATTTGAAAATTATCTGGTGTAGGTACTCAAATATCTTTGTTACTGCACCCAGCCCTGAGAATCTGAGAACCTTGTTCGAGTTCATATGCAAAGGTTTGGGTGTTCTTGACTACAAGGTACAGGTTCTTTTACTTGTTGACAGCTATTATCATTGGTCTGTAATTAAGATGTATTTAGTTGCAAACATGCAATAGATCTAAGGATGTCGATTGAGCAATGTAACTTTGGCAATGGATGGGAGTTCTAAGTAACCTCTGACATTTATATTTGATTGCCAAATGGTTCATTCCTATTTAGATCATAATATGGTGCAAATTTGGACTTTTTTATTATGCCTAAGGTTACAAATTGTTTTTTTTTTTTATATCATATTTTTTTATACAAATGATGAAAATTTGATTTATTAAATATTCTCAGTTGTAATGGTTTTCCAGACCAAGTTTGAAATAGATAACACATTGTTATACTCCCCTTGTGATCAAAGATATCTTCTTCCCATAAACAAGCCATCGAAGAGAAGAAAAGAAGAGCAAGTTTGCAAACCGAATCACATACACATGTGTCTGACTAGTAATAGAAGCCACAAAAATCATAGGAATATTTAATCAATTCAAATTTCAAAGGCCTCGTAAGTTGTGGTGAAAGTTATTAACACAATTTATGCAACCGGTAAATCATAACTTTTAGACAGTGTTGTAGCTCTGACCTTTAAATTTAAATATTGCCAACACTAAGTATATAGTAAGCTTACCTCCTTCAACAATTCATTGTCGTGTGTTAGGAAACTAAATGACAAGATTCTAGACATAGGATACTGTCTCATGAGTATTAAGTTTGGTATCTTTTTACTCTAACAACCATTAGATGATGGTTAATGAGTTAGTGTTATTGGTTTTGGGTATTTTACAGTCTCCTTTTTGCTTAATTTATCGAGGAATGAGAGTGTTTGTTTAAGAAAGCTGCATTTCTAATGTGAATAGGAGCATGAACATTTTGACTTGGTAAAAAGTCAGATTTCCGAGCACAAGATTGTCACTACAAGAGTCAATATTTACAAGCACCACAGGCAGACCATTCAGGTAAGTTCATCGGTGATATTTTGTCATTGATGAATATGATTCAAAAAGTGTCTTGTAATGTTAAGGAAACTTATTACTCTGATGTTACTAGTAATACAAAAAAAATGTAATTCTGTCCTTGCTTTTCATCCTAATTTCTTTCAGTATATACTGCCACACGAACATGAAAAGCTTTCACAAGTTGAATTATTGGTTGTTGATGAAGCAGCTGCTATTCCGCTGCCAATGGTGAAGTCTTTACTTGGTCCATATATGGTCTTCCTGTCTTCCACTGTTAATGGGTATGGCTAATTTTTGTTTTTGGGAAAACCTTCCATATATCATAATCATTTTTTTTAGTGATGAGTTGTCTTTCCTTTTGAATTATTAGCCCTTACATTCCTCTTGTCAAGTATTGTGTCAAACTCATTTGAAGGGGCTAACTTCTGATTATGACTTGATTACTGAAAAAACTGTGTTCCTTTTGCTCATGTGAAGTTATGAAGGAACTGGACGCTCTTTGTCACTAAAACTTGTACAGCAACTGCAAGAGCAAAGCCATGTGTCTGCTAAGAGCACGGAGGGCACTGGTACGATGCTTATGGTCTTTAGAACTCAATTTAAATAATAGTGTTATACACTGTTCAAAATTTTAAAACAGTCCAAGTGAATTATACATTAATTTCTTTGGTTTTCAATGACCCATTATATGATTGTAATAAGTTTTGTTTAAAGTTGCTGTTTTTTTTATAATGTGTTAGTTTTATTTCTAGTTCATTTGAGGTTATACAATATACTGAACTATATAAGCAGAGATGGTTTGGAAAATAACCACCAATCTACTAACTTGGAAACAGATACAAATACAAAGAATAGAAAATAAAATAGAGAGTAAATCTTATTTGAATCAGATAATTAAAATCTAAAAATACTCAACTAAATAAAGTTTTTATACCGAATTTGTAACCATTTTTAACAGAGTTATATGCATATATTATTTTTAGCTTTTTTTATGAACTTTCAGGTCGCCTGTTTAAGAAAGTAGAACTGAGTGAATCCATCAGATATGCTTCTGCGGATCCCATTGAAAGCTGGCTTAACACATTACTTTGCTTAGATGTTTCAAATGCCATACCTAATATTAGCAGGTTCTACTAAAGCTCATTTCATATTTGAAATACGAGTCCATTTTTTCAATCCCCATTTATGGTTCTTTTGGTCTGAAATCAGGTTACCTCCAGCCAATGAGTGTGATCTTTACTATGTTAATCGGGATACTCTTTTTTCCTATCACAAGGATAGTGAACTATTTTTGCAGGTAAAACCAGATTCATTGAATGATGTTGGGTGGGTTGTGATTTATCCTTTCACATGTTCAAATGCCATGATAAAATATTTGTATTCTTGCAGCGAATGATGGCCTTATATGTTGCATCACATTACAAGAATTCTCCAAATGATCTGCAATTGATGGCAGATGCTCCAGCACACCACTTGTTTGTGTTACTTGGTATACTTGGTTTTCTTTCTAGATATTCTTTTTTTTGTTCATAGGTTTAAATTTACGGGACTTGATTTAAACCGAAGAGTATTTGTATGACAGGGCCTGTGGATGAATCAAAGAATCAACTTCCTGATATTTTGTGTGTCATCCAGGTTTGCATTCCACATTAGGCATCAATAACCCTCACGGCATTGGGTTGCTTTAATCTCTCTAGATTGAACCCAAGGGTTTGTTTGGTTTAAGAAAATGTTATTTTTTGTTATCATTGGTTACAGCAACACCACTTTCTGTTTATCATGCCTGTCTTTTTGTTCTGACTTCCTGCGGTCCATAACTTTATTCACAGGTTAGCCTTGAAGGGCAGATATCTCGTCAGTCAGCCATTCAAAGTTTAAGCCATGGTCATCAACCTTTTGGAGATCAAATACCATGGAAATTCTGTGAGCAATTCCGAGATACAACCTTTCCTTCACTCTCTGGCGCTCGCATTGTACGCATTGCTACGCACCCTAATGCAATGAGGGTAACTTCTATATACGACATATGATTTTGTTTAACCCAATTCTTCCAAAGTTGCACCGCACCTCTTATCTTCTACCTTATTATTATTATTATTATGATTATTATTCATTTTTTTCTTTTCAATTTCAGCTTGGATATGGTTCTCAAGCAGTTGAGCTGTTAACACGGTGAGTGCATGCCTGGTTTACTTCTAACTGAGTGATGCTCATTTTAGCTTGTGTGTTACTCAAGATGTTGCAAGAGTATTGAGTGTTCTTCAAAACTTTTAATTTAATATTGATTTGTTTTGGGGTCAATATTAGTTGGCTCACAAATCACGATATCAAAAAAAATCACTGACAAATGGAGAGAAACATTTTAGATCTGATTTATAAGAACTAGTGAAATAATTTAAAATTGCACAATTATAGAGGTATCAAACTTACTAGCCATATCATAAGTTATGTTAATAGAAAGTGTGACTGAGGGGAGGCTAAGAAAATAAACCAAAATTGTTCATCATTAATTTGGTTTTATGCCTAAGAGGTCGACCATGGGAGAAGTTTTCATGCTACGAGAGTATTGGGGTAATATCGGTATCAGAGGGATAAAAACAGTTACACATGGTTTTCATTGTTTGGACAAAGCATTTGATGGGGTGCCTAGAAAGGTTTTTGTGGAAAACCCTAAAAAAGAAAAGGGTTTGGAGTGAAGGAAATGTATGCCTTTTACACATGATATAATCCTACACAGAGAGTTGAAAGAGAAAATAAATAAGAGGTTAGAGGCCTAGAGACAAGCCTTAGAAGCATATTATTTCTATTAGAGTAGAGGTAAGACTGACTATGTGGACTATTGTTTTAACAAACAGCGAAGTAGCTCTAGATTCAAGGTTAAAGTTGGAAACATTATCATACCACAGGTTATAATTTAAATATCTTGGGTCCAGTCTACGGCATGACAGAAATGGAGGAAGGTCACATGCGTTTTATGTGATAAAATCATAAAAAGATACTGCCGAAGCTTAAGATAAAATTTTATGTTACGATGAGGAAACAACATGCAGTGTTGAATGAGATATAGTGGTGGGTGATTAAATGCCAACATGAGAATAAACTTAGTTTAGGTGAGTTGAGAATGTCACGTTGGATGCGTGGAAATGCTAAAATGGTAGAATTATGAATAATACCATTAGAGATAGAGATAGTTGGGGTATCAGCTATTTTAGAAAATATGGTTGGATCTTGACACAGGTGGTTTTGAAGTGTGGAGAACACCTATAAATTTCATAGTAAGGAGAGTTAGATTAGAGGGGGAGTAGTCAAAATGCTAGCAATGTTGTTATATAGAGGCTATATCGCAAAAGAATTTGAATAAAGGCCCAATGTTGTCAAATGACTATAAATGCGCAACAGCATTGATGCATGGCATTATTTTAGCGAACCACTAATTTCTGTTATCCGTGATTGACTACACTGATGTTTAGAAGCAGAGAAGACCAAGAAAAAATCTTATAACTTAGGTCACTAGTTTGGCCAGAGATATGACTAATGATAGAACATTATGTTGTCATTTGATCCATGTTGCGAACTCTGCCCAGATAGATAAAGTTTGGTTGTTGTTGCTGTTGTTTTTTTGTCTGGATTAGCCCTGGTTTAATTGTTTGTCAATAACTCCTCTGGCATTTTTCTGCAATCAATTAGTGGTCTAATGAAGAAGCTGAGTTATTATTTAGTTAGGATTTTAATTACAAAATGTTGGGGTATTAGTATTATATATTCCTGTTTGGTCTGGTCACACATAATCCCTGCATACTCCATTTCCAAGTTCAAGTAAGTAGCCTTGGGACCTCATGGTTACAATTATAGTCACATACTAATGTTCTTTGATCCCAACATAGTGGGAGTCTGATACACGACATGCATCATAAAAATATGTAGCTCAAGGTAGTCAGAGTCAAAATACTACCCAAAATCACACCGAAAATCCTTCAGGAAACTCAAATTTAGAGTCATAAGATTCATAACATATAATCTTAAATTCCAAAAACAACTTAAAACTCCAAATAAGCAAATCCATAAAATTTCAAACAATTCTTGTTGTATAAAGTCATAATCACTCGAGGGATCTTCTTTTCCATCTTCACTCGAGCTTGGTCTTGATTCTCTTGAACCAAGTCTTCATCCAATGTTTCATTGTCTGCATCTTCATCCATAATAACCCAATCATCATCAAATCCAATGTCAACAAACTCCATCTCAGGTGTTCTCATGTCTTTCTTTTTTGGCCCATCTTGAATTATCGATGACAAATATAACATCATTCATTGTTTTTTTTGCATAAACAATTTCTTCTTTTTGCATGTACCTTAAACAATAAACGAATACAAATTAAGATAAACAAAATGGATGTATTTTACAATTTAATTCTAATTTTTTTAATTGTTCTCACCTTAAAGGCATTCCAATTACACTCACACCCTTAGGAACTGCTTGTCAATTACAATACACGAATGTCAAATCTTTGGAAATCTTCCAAAACTTGATATCCAAAGCCACAACTTTCCCATCTTTTGACTTTGCACACCTTTGACCCATAAATGTCGATTCCACCACTCAATTTTTTGAACTAAAGATGTTAAATCTATAAAGTCACACAATTGAGGAAGATTAGATTACAAAACAATCTAAAATACATATAAAATGATTCGCATGAAAGCTACTTCTGCTAATAAATTCTGAATTTTGTGAAAGAAACTAATAAATTGATGATGCAATCAAGAGATATTTTAGTTCGATTAGGTTTAATAAAAAAAGTACCTCTCTGAATCTTTGTCCGAGTTGATCAAGTTCCTCTTCAATTAAGGGAATATCAACATCACTTGTATAGAAATTTCCCAAACGGAAAATCTAAAAGAAAAATCGACGCGCTTTCCGTTAGAACATGGAAATTTGTGGGAAGACTCAGTCTAGTGAAATTGAAAACCGAAATCAAAAACTGAAAGTATCATATAATAACCAACTATTTCTCTTAATTCTACGGTGGTTGGTTTTTGTTTCTTTTATTCCCTTATAGAGTGGACCTGTGACAATGCGATAGAGTTCGCTAAAAATATGTGAGTACTTATAAAATGTTGAATGTGTTGATATGGTTTTTTCACATCGTTTGAGCCTTTCCTTATGTGTTTGAGGGTTGTTGTCTTGCATGAGAGAGGGAGTGCAATGAATATGTGTGTGTACTCGGAAGATTTCCACAAAATAATAGGCTTAGTGGGTGAGAAGCTAACCGTTGCAGGTAACAACACAAATAAAGCGTGCCATTAAGGGTTTCCGAACATTATTAATCTTCGTTTTAAGGATTCGGGTCACATACTCTCATATTCAACCCGCGAACCCCGAACTACGAGGGACACAAACAAAACCAGCAACACGCAAAATTGCATCGCGGTTGAATGATATTGCAGAATTATGCGATTCTACACGCCTGCGGGCGATTTTAACTAACATGGTTTAGCTTTTGTTTATATAACAAACGCTTCAGCTTGGTCTTCTTTTAGTCTTTAAATATGTTAACATGTTAAGCAGCACACTATTGATCAATTTCTACATACCATCTGCAGTTATTATGAAGGACAACTTACGCCTATCTCTGAGAATGATGTTGATGATAAAGTGCACACTCCACAAATTAGAATTACAGAAGCTGCAGAGAAGGTATAATAATGCTAAAATCCTTTTTTATTGGCTAATATTGTTCTGTCTCTGCAAGTTGTGTATAATGTATGGTAGTTATCTAGTAGTAGTCTAGTTGATTAGCATCTCAGCACTCTTGAGAACAAGATTCACTTTGTAAAGAAAGAATTTCATAATCTTAAGATAATGTTGTGTAGGGATGCTTTATAGCAGTTATCCATTGTCTATAGTTAGAGACAAATAGAAGAGCTTTTTTAGGATGTATGCTGCAGCCCTTTAAATGGAAAAGTTTGTTTTGGGTTGTTGTGTTCAACTAACAGGTTTTTTAGACGAGCTTCTTTGTAGGTGATGCAGCAGGACATTTCTTTCGTGATGATTTATTGTGTTCTCTTTCTTGTTTCAGTAAAAAGGATAACTTTTGCTCTGTTCTTTTTCCGTCCCTGATTTTTTTCTTTTTATTATTTATCAAAGAAGAGATTAAATAAAAGAAAAAGAAGATTACAAATCATAAGGAGGGTGAGAAAGAGAGGTGTCACTAAAGTGTGTATTCTGTTATTATGAGTTTAATGACTTCACAAAGACTATATATATAGTTCTGGAATATTTCTAATTATATTTAAATAACAGAGACTAAGCAACAGCTAACTGCAGTATCTGAAAATAGACAGTTTTTATCATTCTCTTTTCAAATTCAGGGTGGGCTAACTTTGTTGATCACCTTGAGTTTGTCTCTAAGAAAACATAACCTGATCTTAGTTAGAGCCTTTGTTAGAGCATCTGCAACTTGTTCACTAGAAGAAACATTATCAATAGTTACTAGTTATGATATTGTTCAAAACTATATCATGGACAACAATATTCAACACATTATGCTTGATGTGGGCGTGAAGCAAAAGCATTTGGGCCGTGTTGAGTGTCACAATGTATGGCTGGAGTAGGATAAAAAACTTACCATTCAGCTAGATTTCATATAGTTTCTTCTTTTGTAATATGACCATGAAGCTCACTGGTATATTTTGCTGCTCACGGAGGACAGTTGTGAGTTGTTAAAGTTATGGGTTGGTTGTTTGCAGCCTGGCTCGTCTCATAGTGTCTGTGATAGGTTGGTGGCTTGTCATCCTTTAGATTAGTTGCAGGGAAGGTATAACACAGAGCTGGTAAGACAAAACAGTTCTGAAACTGAGTTATTGTCACTGCTTGCCGGCATAAGTGGCTTGGAGATGTAGAGGTATGAAGTGTTTTCAATGGTTCTCGACAAACAGTCACAATGACATGTAGACTGGAGTTGTCCTTTTTAGTGCCACAAGAACAATGGTAGTTGCAGGTGGGGGCAAAGGAGGGCATACTGATGAATGCCTTAGAGGTTTTGTGGGGGCTAGGTGGTGTCCCAAAAAGACTGTCACTTTTAATTTCCATTTAGTTGTAATTGATTTTTTTCCCAATAATTTCCTCTCATTAATGCTATATGCATCACTCCCAAATTATTATTTTTCACTTCACATTTATGATAATATGAATACACAATTGGTTAACAAGGTTAATTTGGTAAAATTGTTACTATTTTTCATAAATTTGAAACCTCTCTTTAATATGTGTGGAACAAGGAAATGTTACCGGTATTGTAGGCCAGAGGAAGTATATTCTATTAATATTTTTCAAACAAGATTGTTATAATATTCACTGTTTGTTTCTTCTTCTCGCTTCGATCAAATTTCATAAATACAGGAAATTATTACTCTTATTAGAGGCCTATGTATGTATTTTATTTCAATTTCAATATGTGAGTTCAATCATGTCTGAAGTTTGCAATTCAAACTAAATTGATAGGTTATGTTGATTTGTAATTGTCTGGGATTATATATATATATATATATATATATATATATATATATATATATATATATATATATATATATATATATATATATATATATATATATATATATATATATATATATATATATATATATATATATATATATATATATATATATATATATATATATATATATATATATATATCACTTTATGATTTTCTTCCAACAAACGCTTACCCTTTTTATGACACAACTATGAATTCAGGTTTCACTACTTGAAGAAAATGTAAAACCCAGAACAGATCTTCCTCATTTGTTAGTACATCTACGTGAAAGGCGCCCGGAGAAGCTCCATTATATTGGTGTCTCCTTCGGCCTAACCTTGGAGCTTTTTCGCTTTTGGAAGAAGCATAGATTTGCTCCTTTCTACATTGGCCAGATTCCAGTTAAGCTTTGTTTTTTTTTTCTTAACCAGTAGAGCTGCCAATGTGTTTTTTCGGATCAATACTTAATTAACATATTGTTTTCTTGACCTGATAGAATAATGTGACTGGTGAGCATTCATGCATGGTCCTAAAATCTTTGAATAATGATGAAGTTGAAGTTGATGAATCAAATCAGTGGGGCTTTTATGGTCCATTTTACCAGGGTAGGTGTATCTCTGCCATTATGATTCTATGTTCCATATTTGTGATTCATCTTAAATTCTGATTACTTAGCTTGCTATCTGTAGATTTTAGGCAAAGATTTGCGTACCTTCTGGCTTCCACTTTCCGTAACATGGAATATAAGCTTGCTATGAGGTTAGTATTTGGAATTTGATATGAATATTACGAAATATTTTAAATCTAGGGGCTACAGTTATTAACAATTAGATCATGTTGATGAGTAAGATTTTCTACCTCATTTTATCTTTTTAAATATAAGAAGTATAGTTAGATGAGAATAGTACATAAGCTGTGGATAAAATATGCTCCTAAAAAAAAACAGAACGTACAAAACATAGAAAGCCAGAACAAACTACAAAGACAAATCACAAACAAAGTTTACCAGTCTTTTTTTTTTGCATGTTTATTAATGAACCCCGTTTAGAATATTCATTAGCAAAGTGCATCTCCAATGAGAGTAATGGGACTTGCTTAGATATTAATTGATAATAAAAATATAATATTTTTTTGGAATGCCCCATGTGATTTGTGTTTCATATATTTAGTTAGAGTTGCATATTTAAGCAACCTTGAAAGAGACTTCCATAGTATTTAAAAGTTTTTTTTTGTGCACGTATGATAGTGTATAAGTGGAAAAGAGAATAAGAGACGTTGAGGACTTTGGGGATGGGAATTAAGCAACTTTGTGAGAAACTCTCATTAGAGTGAAATTTGAGTAAGTGGGCATGCATGGACCCGACACGTGATTTTGACTAAAGAACATTTTCCTTTTCAATGTCTTACAAAATAATATATTATTAATAAAAAAATTGTGCAAGAAATGGAAATAAGCAACTGAGGTTTTTATTTTATTTTTTATTTTCAATTATTAAATAATGTGTTACAAATATCTGTTGAGAGTCAGGATTTGTTAAATTTATCTACTCTCTATTTACTCTCAAATTATGAGAGAGAAAGACACAAGGGATACACTAGTGAGACTTATTAGTAGGATTCATTAATTGAAATGGGTCCCACTAAATATTCGAGCTATCCAAGATATATATGAGGGAGTTTTAAAGAAAGATTTCGACATTAATGAGTTGGATTAAAGTATGATTTTTTATAGATTAATGAGTTGGATTAAAGTATGATTTTTTATAGAACATTGTAACGTTGTTTGATCCAAATAGCTGACCCACTTAATAGGAAGATTGCATCTGCCCTTTTTATTTTTATTTTTTTGTTACTCTAGGAACGAAAATTTCGTTTGTTCTAAGAAATTAAAAGAAAGTTATATTAATGCTTTTACCATTGCCTAAAATTCTACAGTTATTGCATACTCTAATCCAATATTCATCGAATAGAATTCAAATATGAAATTCTGTAAGATCTACATCCTTCATTTATTCATGAGTGCCTTTTATTTTGATAATTATCCAGCATCATAGACCCAAAAATCAACTTTACCGAGCAAGAGCCTATCAAGACAACTGCTGACAAATCATTGGGATCAGTTAAAGAATATTTATCACCACATGATATGAAGCGACTAGAGGCTTATGTTGACAATCTTGCTGACTTTCACCTGGTAAGTTCTCATTTGATGGATGCTAATTTATTTTTACTTCATGATAATCACCCAACTGATACATTTTTGGTCATAAAAACTTGAGCTGTGTGTACTCCACTCTAAAGTCCTATCAGTTCTCACTCTTAATTAAATATGATTCCATTTAAAATTTATAGAATCCCAAACACCCTAATTCTGCTTTATTGTTCACTCATTGATGTAGATATCTTAATTTTGTATTGTAAATTTGGTTGGATAAACTGCAATGACCAGACAAATTAAATTAGCATTCCCCTGAGTTTGCTTATAGTGCATGAACTTGAATATGTGAGAATTGTGATGAACCAAAGTCAGAAAATGGAATGATATCTGCCTTAATTTAAATGACCAAAAAAGTGGTACAGGATGGCGGCCTTATGTAGCATCGGACATAAAGCGCGCGCGCGCACACACACACACACACACACACACACACACACACACACACACACACACACACACACACACACACACACATATATATATATATATATATGTATGTATATATATATATATATATATATATATATATATATATATATATATATATATATATATATATATATATATATATATATATATATATATATATAGCCGAATTTGCAATGTAATTGTTGTATCGAAGTTTAGGCCATTAATGTTGTGTGCTTTTAAGCATGATCTTAACTTTTATTTTTAATTATTTGACAGATTTTAGATTTAGTTTCTAGACTGTCACACCTGTACTTCCAAGAAAAGATTCCAGTTACATTATCACATGCTCAAGCTTGTGTGTTACTCTGCACAGGTCTGCAGAATCAGAACATTTCGCACATTGAGGTCTGTTCGTTAACTTACATCATTTTTCGTTTAAATAACACAATCATGTGATCATATTTAGCAGTAGGCACCTACCTATCTAATGTTTTATACAGGCAGCAACAAAGGGAAGCCAAATGCTGTCTGCCTTTACATAAGTTATAGAACATTTTATCCTCACTCTTTTGAAATTTGTTATTGTACATTGGGCAATTCATCATTGATACAATTACAAATTATCTATTAAATCAATAAGTCACTATAAAATTCTTTGCTTAATATTGTAAGAGGTTTGAATATACCACCTTTTTTGTCATTAAGTATAAGTATTTATCCTGTTTGATTTCTTCCCTGTTGGCGCCTTTAAAAAAACATGAAATCACATTCTATTTTGTGCACTTTCGTTTAATAGGGACAAATGAAGCTGGAAAGGCAACAAATATTGTCTCTATTTATTAAGGTTATGAAGAAATTCTACAAATATCTATATGGCCTTGCATCCAAAGAGATTGAATCAACCATGCCACGACTGAAGGAAGTAAGTTAATAATAGTTGAACATTGTGACTGAAATTCATAAAAAGTTTGGTTAATGAAACCCTCACATGCCTGTGCTGCAGTATGTAGGGACACAAATTTTGCGGCTTCTCTTTTTATCTTTTACTAATCTCGAGTATTTTTTCTTGGTTTTCTTTTATTCTTTCCTTAGATTGTTATGGAACCTCATAATGTTTCTGTGGACGAAGACCTCAACGATGGGGCTAAACAAGTTGAGGTATGTACTTCCAACTTTTGCTTTTATTCTTTTGAAGATCCTATGAAAATCCCCACACTTGTTTGTTTCCACATCCAATTGTTTGTAGCTCTTATCTTTAATATTATTACTGGATTACTGAATAGGACGATATGAAGTCAAAATCAGAGTCTCTCTTTACTCCCGAGTTACTCCAGCGATATGCCATTGAAGACGGAGAATCCTTTGACAATGTTTTACAAAGTACTGGTGGAAAAATACCCACAGGTGGTCTTATCAGTGTGAAATCCAACAGGAAAATAAACAAATCTGAAAAGGAGAATGGAAGTCATAAGAGTGATAAAAAGAGGCGTATAGACAGCCACAGCCATAAATCTAGTAAAAAGGAAAAGAAGAATAGGTCTTCTTGACTTAGAGAAGAATTGTTGCAGAACAAACCATGAAGGTTTCAGGCATTGTTGGTCCTGGGTAGTAGTCAGAACAGAAGTAATAGTGACAAAAGTATATGGCCAAATTGAAGTAACTGCTAATTTTGAGGCAATTCCAAGTTATTTTCTCTCCCTCTTGTGGAGGAACTATGTATTAATATTTTATGCCTTATTTCCAAGAAAGTGTTTTAGGAAACAATTTTGATGTGAATGATTTATTCAAAGTTTTATGGTTATGAGTAGAGTTCTAATTACTCACATATCTGGTACTCACCATAGCTGGAGAGAAGTGCACACTTAAAGAAAATGCAGATGGTACAAAATTAGAAGATATGCATATTTATTAAAAGAGAAGTGCACACTTAAAGAAAATGCAGATGGTGCAAAATTCGTGTCATATGCAAGTTTATTAAAATTGAGAAAATCAAGTTTAAATTATAAAATTGCTCAATCTTATGTTTTTAGTTATGCATTTTAAATTGAAATGCTTGTAAAATTAAATCTTTTTCAATTTTGATGAAACTTATCAAGTTTTTTTTGGATTAGTAGAATAATTATGTAGTTTGATATAAATTTAAAATGTCATTTATTAGGGCTATTTCCTATATTTATATCGTTGAATAAGTCAAAATTTTGAATTATTTATTTATTTATAATAATATTGGAGAGATATTTTTTTATATAAACTAAATTATTCTTTTTTCTTTTCTTTTTTATTTAATAAATCATCTTTAATAAAAAATATGAATTAAATTGTGGAGTTTGACAATTTCAATAATTTTGTATTAACAATTCTTAGGAGCGGGGCATACTAGACTTCAAATTTCTAATCTTAGGGGTCTTTCTTATGAGGACATTTTGTGAGAGACACCACGTATTCATCAAAAATTTTAAAGTGATATGTGAGTTCTATCACTTATAAATGATTATATCTCCATTTTTTTAATCAATGTAGGACTTCCCCACACTCTTTCTCTATACTTTCAACTCACACTTATTTTTCTCAACATGTATTTCTATCATTTTTTGTTTTTCTGAGTTGCAAGTTAATAGGAAAGTGCACTTCTGGATTTGTTCTGAGTTACAAGTTAATAGGAAAGTGCACTTCTGGATTTGTTCATAAATTGATTTTCGACAAATACAGAAATGCATTTCCACATTTTTTCAGAAATTAATTTTTAAATAATATAGAAATGCATTTCCGTATTTTGTCTGTCTGCATTGTTTGGTTTGATTTTCAATGTCATCGGGTTTGATTTTTTTTTTAATGTTTTGTATAGGTTGTCTAGTTTAATTATATGTAACATGGTCGATAACTTAGATCGATTGAGGCTCGACAGAGTGTCGCATCATGCATCGTTTCATAGGGAAAAAGCCCGACCCACGCAACCACCGATGGACGCCAATTAATTTGATGCGGATGCGTCAACTTCTGAGGTTAAAGCATCTCTGATTTTGTCTTTTCGAAGGAGGCATGTGTCACCTACTGCTGCCCCCGAAGTCCCACATCTCTAGGTTGTGCTGATGTTCCTGAGGTGTTTGGAGGAGGCCCGTATGACTTATCATTGCCGCCTCTTATGCAAACCATGCTACCAAGGATGTGAGAGACAGAGATGTAAAATTTACCCGTATTTATTCTTTAACATGCATCAATCAATCATGATCGAAAGATTGCGACCTTGCAGCAACTTGATAGGCAGTGATTTCACTATGTCATGCAGACTGCGAGATTTTTGGATGACCAATTATACTACTTTTAGTTTATCTTTATTGAAAGTAAACAGATTCAAACAACCATTACACAAGAATGGAAGTTATCATCCCAAAGAAATTTAAAAGATTTAAAAGATATCTTTTGTACAAGTACTACATAGCAAAAAAGAGTAGAAGACTATAAAGTAATTGAATAAGAAATAGTTTTTTAAAGAATTTAAGAAGATATAATATAAAGTCTTCAACTAGATTCAGAACATGTAAACAAGAGTTTCATACATGCTTCCATTTTGGATCATCAATTTGTACTACAGCATGTAAACTTGAACCCTCTGGAGTTCCCAATGGAGGATCAATGCATGAACAATTGTCCACAAAAAAAAGCTCCCACTCTTTGATTTCACATTTATCTAATGCAGCAATTACTTTTGTCCTTTCACTTTCATCTGGAAATGCTCCATCAGGACTAACAAGTACTGCCCCAGTATAGGACTGCCCTGCAGCTCTCGCAGCTCCATGATAGTGAAACAAACCCCAACTAAGATCATCGGCTACATCAACAATCGTCCAAAACTCATTCGAAACAACTCCATTATCCAATACACTGAAATAGAATGTTCCTTGAATCTTACCTCTCTTAACCCTATATCTTCTCCTCCTCCATACCATTTCGCCTTCAAATGTTTTTACCTGAAACACCGGTTCATACCAGAACGACCCTTTTGCTTTTCCTCTATAGAATAGCTGATATTGGCAAGGGAACTGATCATACGCTGGATTCTGCCCCGCCACAACGCGCCAGCTCCATTGCAAACTTCCTAACCAACCGACAAACAAATCTTCCGCGGTTTCATGGCTTAAATTCTGCCCGCGAAACTGAACCATCGGAGGCACGTATGGCTTGGTAGGGACTTCTGCTTCCAATTCAAGACAGTTGTTTTTCTGCAACACGCAAAGCGAAAAGGCTTCTAGATTTTCACTTTCGTACGAAGCGATACATCGGTAATTACAAACCTGATCAACAGGACTACACTTATTCAAGCATTGAAGAGCTTTTCTACAATTAGGATCCAACAAGCAGTTAAGCACTTGCTTGCCACAGTTCTTTAACATACAGTTCAAAGTTGAAAAACCCTTTGCTCTTAAGTTCTTCAATATTGGAACTGGCCTTATATAAGCATTGATTAACAATAGTAAACAGAATCGTATATCATCAGAACTACGTCGATCCCATGCTTCGGATACAGTTTGTACTACTTCGTATGAGTCTTTCGTTTTATCTAACTCGGAACTCCCCAAAAAATTTCCAAATATACTTCCTTTCACTTCATTATGAATATCATAGCCTCCTAATTTGTTCTTCAAATCCGGTGAAGAGTCGAAGCATATTACATTTTCAATAGTTTTGGTGTTGATTTTAATCCAGTTAACTGCCTCTTTGTTTGTAACAGCGACAATCACTAATATATCCGCCTTCAGTAACTCGCTCTGGAGCCTTGTGGCAATTTGTTCATTCGATCGAATGCATTCGTCGGTAAATACAAGAAGTTCATATCCTTCATCAACCCATTTCAATCTTTTTGCCTGGTAAACGCAAAGAACAAATAGAAAAATTAATCACTTTGTTAGTATGAGCCTTTTTAGATAAGCTTCTCAAAATTAATCAACCCATAAGAGACCTCAACGCAACATCTCTATCCAAAACCTTCAAGTATTAGGTATAAGAATAGCTTACAACAACGAATAATCATATACAAATTATTCAACAATATTATCTCATAATATAGAAATAGCTTAAAGATAATAAATACTTCTAGTCTAATAAATACTAAATCAAAAATCACACACAACATGGAAATGAAAATACTTAACTGTGTGAAGCATGACTTGTTCCCAAGAAGCAGAGTTGAGAGGGCTGACAGCTCCATGGCCAACTATAGCCACCAACCTCACCGGAGGCTCATCCGTTATCACGGCGGAGTCCACAGAAGTTGATGATGGACGAAGGCAAAGATGAGAAGTGTGTGAAGTAGAGAGAGTGGTTGAGAATGAGCATGGAGATGGAGAAGAATAGGAAAAGGGAAGAAAAAGGTTGGAAGAGAGAAAGGAATGTTGAGGAGAGAATCGATTGTTTCTATGAATCAGTGGTGTGGGAAGATGATGATGATGATGATGCAGTTGAAGTTGTAAGAACATTGTAGAATAGAAGTACAAACTAAATGGTAAGAGTTATTATGTGTTAGCAAAACAAAAGAGATTCACAACCACACACTGCTACTACTACTACTAACTGCATTCTTTATTTAATCTTAGACATAATTATTTATGAACATGTATTAAAGAATTTAGTAATATAGTTATTTTCTTATAAAATAATACCCTCTCTGTTTCACAATAGGTGTCTTCTTTGAGATTTTCATATTTTTTTTAAGAAAATCATTAATTATGTTGATTTCAATGATAAAATGAGTCTCATTTATTAAAATAATCTTATTAATAATAATAATAGATAGTGGAGTAATTAAATGAATTATGATACAATAAACAAGGATAAGTTAATGGAAAAAAATAAAAAATATTACATTAATATTCAAAATGGACAAATAATTTGAAACAAATAAAAATAGAAAAGAGGTCCACAGAGAAAGTGTAATATTTAAAATATTTTAAAATTAAATACACGAACTTTTTTTTTTTTTTTTGGTATAAACCGGGGTATCCTCTGCGCGCAACTGCAGAGACTAATCCCTCGAGCCGGGTAGGACCATATAGGCGGTAAAGCTCTCCCTCAAGAGATTTAACACTGCTGCGTACCCAGGGCCGGGATCGAACCCAGGACCTCTGGTTAAGCTGGAAGAGATCCTTGCCATCTCACCCAAGTTTAAATACACGAACTTTACTTGACTGAAAATGGACTGTGACATTTAATTAAAAAGATGTGACATTTAATTAAAAAGAATGGTTATCTTAATAAGATAATCCTATAATGGGCAATGTAGGTTTGACACTTTACAAATCTAACATACAAATTTAGAAATGATTGATGTCTCTACCTTCATTGATGAACATATTTCTAAAGATAGATTTTTAATCTTTCAATAAGTCCCCACGGATAAATTTGTTTGATATCAGATAAAATATATTAAGATATACGTATAAATTAGAAATAAATTATTTAATTGTAAAATAACAATAATTTTATAAAATTTATTGTATTAAATATTTATTGAAAAATAAAAAAGGGACCTGTGAGATGAAGAAATAAAAAAAATTGACATTTGTGTCTCAAATAAAGATAATTATTGATTAAAATAAAATAGATATTGTCCAAATAGTGACTCGTGAGATGAAAAATTAGTTGTGTGCATCACAATTGATTATTATTTAATTTGATACGATATAAAATGTATATAGATACACATGTAAATTTAAAATAAATTACTTAATTGTAAAATGATCATATAAATTCAATTGTATTAAATAACCGTACAACAATGAAGATTATGAGTTTGTTTTAAATGTGTTGGCCAATGAGATGAGGCCATTTATTTTAATTTTATTGGTTTGATTTAAATTGGATCCAATTTATTTTTTGAATTAAATTCCATGGTGCGCGTTAGCCTTAGATCCCTTGGATTTGCCACGTCAATTAATGAGGCCTTGATCCAACACATCTGGTTTTTTCTGATTTATTTTCTTTTTCTTTATTTTGTTTTAATTTGATTTTATTTTAGAAAATTGATTTTAATTCAGTTTTAACTCCAACAATTCTGAAAAAAATCACAAAAATATTTTATCTCATTTTACACCTTGTGTCATTTTTTGAGGTTTTTATTTTTATTTTTTCTATTTTCTATTAATTTTATCTTATTTGATTTGTTTTAATTGGTTAAAAAAATAGTTTTTTGACTCTAAAAATATTTTACAGCATTGCTGATTTTCCTATGATTTTATTTGTCATTTATTTAATAGCTTGATTTTACTTTGCTATTTTCTCTTTTATTTTCAATTTAAAAATCTGTTTTCATGCATTGTAATTTGGTTGATTGTTGTTTGCCTTGGATTGTTACTTCTTTGATCATACGTCTCCTCAATATCAATGGAGTTTGAGTGTTGATTTGGTTTATGATCTTAATCTACCAAGAAAGGTGATTGATTTTGATAACGACTTGATCAATATCTTGATCCAATTTGGTCATCTCTTTCCATCTTCATCTCCTTCTTTTTTTTTCTTCTTTTGATCAATTGGATGATTAGTAGTCCATCTTGTTCATAAAGTTTGGATTGATGATTGATGAACTTTTATCGCTTCAAATCTATTTTCCATTTGATCAGGGATCATTTGAGATATTTTGGATTGATGATAAGTTTGTCCTAAGTTATCATGAAGAATGATTGAAGTATTGGACCTATCTTCTTGCCTTTGTGCTTGATTCCTCTTGTTTTTTTTTTTTTTTTTACTTTTAGGAGAAAAGTTTATATCATTTCTCTAACAAGTAAGGTACATAAATTGTTATTTACCGGCCTCATAGATGCTACTTCTATAGAAGTATATTTACGATTGCTTAACATAACGCTAAATTGTCCTGAAAGAGTTGATTAATCATCATTACTAACACTAACATTAATATTGTACTAACTTTACTTTAATGTCATTTAATTTCTTGCCATTTAAATTCTTGCAAGTTACTTTTAGCATTTTTATCATTCATGTCATTTTATTTTATGTCATTTATCTTTTTGCCATTTATTTTTTATTGTCATTTTCCTTTTACTCCTTGGGCATTTTCTTTTCATCAAGACATTAATAAAGGCAAAATTCTAAAAAAACTTCTCAACTGGACTATGGTTACTATCATTTGCTATGGAAATATGGACTTTTGGACTTAGGATAGACTCTTTGCTTTGGACTTTCATCTGAGACCTAAGATTCATCTGGACCATCCATATGAACCTGAGACTTTTAGTTGAGACCCTAGGAGATTCATCTGATATCGTGGGTTTTATCTGTCTGTTTTGTGTTTTTATCTGATGCAGGGATTATTAACTGTGACTTTGAACTTTCATCTGATGCATGAGAATTCCATTTGTATTCTTAAACTTTATCTTATGCATGTGGCCTAACTTGATACTTTGAACTTATTTGATGCTCCAAGATTCATATGATGTTGTGGGTTTATTTGTGCAATTGGAATTTCATCTGCTTATTATTTGGTTTTCTTTAATGCTTAATCCAAAGGAAAGGAAATGCTCATTTTGACAGGTTGTTAGATGTTTGCTTCTTGTTGTTTAGATATATTTATTCCTTAGCTTTTACTTTATACTTTAGGATAGTCCCTTCATCTTTTGCCAATCTTCTTAAATTTTCAAAATCTTCCCCCTTTTCTAAAATATTCTTGTTTTCAAATTTAAAACTTTTTTTTATAATAAACTTTGACTTTGTCAAGTGATCGTCAAATCTTTTTCTTAATAAATGCTTCAAGACAGTTAAGCATATCAAAACCCTTTCAAAAAACCATAAAAAACACAAAATCTCATTCAAATCTTGTCACTTGGCTTTTCATTTTAAAATCTCTTCTCAAAAGATTAGATATTAGTCTTGTTTTAGAAGTGCTTGCAAACCATCCATACTCAAGATGATGCAAATGCTCATTTTCCCATAATTGTAGAGAGTATGTTGTGTTTTCCATTCAAGTAAGACAACATATCTCTTCATTAAAATTAATCAACAAACATTTGTTGTTTTCTTTTTAAGCGGAACTACTAATGTCCCGACTATCCTATTGCCCAAAAGGGGTATGTAGGCACAAAATGAGATGTCTTGTCGAGCATAATAAATAAATGTTCTTTTCCTATCCCATCAATCTTTTTTCTGCACACTTTTCTTTTATTTTAAAACACAGATTTTCAAAAGATTTTCATGGACTACCATGAATGTGAGAGGTGCTAATACTTTCTCTCTATATAACCAACCACTATATTCTTTTCTCTTTGTTTTATTAGTTTTGTTTTAAAACTTCTGTGGGTTTTATTTGTTCTTTTCCCTTTCTTTTGGAAACAATAAAATTCGGTGACGACTCTTGCTTTTTGTGAGTTAAGTTAATCAATAGTTTAATCTCAATTGATATTGTCAATTTTTTTAAGTTTATGAGCTCGGCTAGAGAAATATCCCCTTCAGAATGGGGAGAACTCGTAAGTGACCCTTATTGATGTCGCTATCAAGCAAACCTTAACTGCCATATACAACAAAAAAAGATGACGTCAGTAGAAAGAACAGTGGGGAAAGTAAGCTAGCACCAAATTGGTACGGACCTTGTAGATTCTGAACCAACACACTAACAAGTGAGCATACTCAAGAGAAGCCCACCACATGAACCTCATTCCAAGGACATGGAACGGTGTCAAGCTTAAACAGTACCACAACTAAGTTTTTTTCTTCCTATGATATATTGGAAATTATAAAATAATAATTACCATAGTGTGTTCTAATGTGACAAAAATGGGAATAAATTTTTGGTTGTTGCATAAATTTGTTTTTGGAATTCAAATTTACAACATATATGAAACAACACATGCATGGCCTATAAATACACATATATGAATCCAAAATGAAACACACAAAAATCATAGATTCTCTTTCAGACACTCTTCCTTGCATTCGAGTTTTTCGTCGGTCTTGTTGGAGGCAACTCGAGGGGGTCAACGAGGGAGCACTTTACTTGGGACACACCTTTGTGAGAGACACAATAGGTGTGTGAGTTCTCTCACTTATAAAGTGTTCATTCTTTCCTTTTTTTAACCAATGTGGGACTTCTTCCTCACACTTGATTCTCAACACTCCCCCTCAAGTGTGAGTACCTTCTACCCACCACCTGCGGGAAGTGTTTCGATACAAGTGAGTCGGTCCCTATCTCGAAACCAGGCTCTGATACCACTGTTGGAGGCAACTCGGGGGTGTCAACGAGGGAGCACTTTACTTGGGATACACCTTTGTGAGAGACACACCACATCTCCACCTAAAATCTTAAGGTGATAGGTGTGTGAGTTCTCTCACTTATAAAGTGTTCATTCTTTCCTTTTTTAACCAATGTGGGACTTCTTCCTCACACTTGATTCTCAACAGGTCTTACGCAAACTCGACAAAAGGCTGAATTATCCTAGGTATTCCTGCGTTCCAACTCTAAGACATAAGGAAAGTGGTTTCATTCACGATTCCAGCCTGAATCTTTTTGATCTTTCTGATATTTCTAACATGATATTCTCAATAAACCAAATTTTCACCATGTCATCTATTTATTATTGCATTAAATTATAGGGTAGAGGTTACACTCTCCACGCTACCACTAATCCTTGAATGTTAAAGTTGTGGCACAATAAAGGAAAAAGTCAAAGACATCAAACCTCGAAAGCATAAATGGTGCACAAACACATTGAACCTAGAATGTGTAGGTGGTGCACAAACAAAAACATCAAACCTCAAACGAGTAGGTGGTTCACAAAAAAAAACATGGATACACAAAGACATCAAACCACAAATACGTAAGTAGTTCACAATCGAAGACATCTAACCTCGAACACACAGGGAATGTACACTCGAAACGGATAACCCCTTATGTCAACTAGCCACTACATAGGAAGAAGGTGATGTCCTTAATAGGTTAAATTACTCCTAAGATCCTTTAAGTTATTTAATTGTAACAATTTGGTCTTTCAAGTTTTTTTTGTAACAACTTAATCCTTTTGGGTGATATCTGCCTCTTTTTTCTCGCGTTTTAATCATTTAGAAATGTTGATTGTTGTGTTTTTGGAAACACTTCATCAATTTTACATCCCTTAAAATAATTGCATCCACAATTAGCACATTTTCTCGGTTAAAAAAAGGATAATGGTGCACACATTTGATAATATAAAGGACCTAGTTGTAACAAAAATAATACGAAGGACCAAATTGTTACAATTAAATAATTTAAAGAACCTTGGGAGTAATTTAACCTCCTTAATAAGGACAACCTCGAATCAAGTTATCCCTTGGGGCAGGGACGAGTTATAACAAAAGAACAAAAATCAAAAGTAATATAAAAAATATTTATAAGGAACAAATTAAACAAAAATTATTAATGAAGCTACAATCAAGAAATGTTATATTTGTAGGGATCAATTTCATAGTTTAACCTTTTAAAATTTATTTTATTTAACTTAGACTTTTTGATTTTTAATATTTATCCTTAAGACAGTGGAAGTGCTCTTCAGTGGAAGTGTCTATTTTTTCATTGCAAATTTATTCTTCAACAGTAAAACAAAATATTCAATTAATTTATGCTCTTAATTTTCTAAATATATAGATAAAAGGTGTTTATGAGTCTCCGTGAGAGCAATGTCTGACCTAGCAGTAGTGAGGTAAATTAATCTTCCAACATGTCTGAAAAAAACACTTAATTGAGTTGTCCTGAATCTTGATAAAGTTTGATTGCTGGATCAAGAGGTTCAATTCAAGGCAATACTCTCTCAGATTAAGCAATAATTTCTACTGCTAACAGCATCATAATAGTTGTTTAACAGTATAAGCAATAATTTCCTGCAATAGTTTGTGAGGTCCCTTTCCAACAGCAGCAAACTTAGATTATAACATCTAAAAGAACACGGTTTCAATTTGATTTAAAAAGGTGGTAACTCTAGATGATCTCAATCTAGATGTGACCATATCTACAAGTTATTAATCAAAATCTAATCATCCCAGTTTTCACTTTTCGGATATGAAATACTTCATTTTAAATGCCAGAATGTGAGGAGATACCAAAATTGAGTACATCCATGAAATTAATAAGAATAACCTGGGAAACAACTTCACAAAAAAAATTAAACATTTGATTACTTCAATTTCCAGATTTAACTTGGAATTTGAATAAAAACGACCTTGAAAACTCAAGAATCTTCGAACTGACTTCAATGTTGCATCTCAAAATCATTGGTGTCTTACTTATTGAAGAAACATGGCCTCACCATTATCCAAGTACAATATTTTATAATGTATAAAAATATGTTGAAGACATTTTAAAGGAAATTCCGGATGTCCAAAGATTTGACATCAACTGCCCCAGCCTCATCCTTGAATTCCTCCCTGAAATTTCAAACAGGAAAAATAAATCATACAAGGTTTAAATTTTTAAGAAGGGTAACATGTCAAATGCACATATTCCAAAATGCAAAAGTCATAAGAACATTTTGCCTATCTTTGAAGTTAAAATCAAGCAGAAAATAGAAATAGTATCGCGTGCTTAACAAGGGAGTTTTTGTTACAAAAGCAGGTGAATGGGGGAGAAGGGAAAAACTGCAGTAGTTTGAAATGGTGCTGTGATTAGTTAGTTTGCCTGTTAAAAAAATAAATAAATGGTGATGTGACTGTAACTTACTTTTTCTGTTGAGTTTCTATTGCCTCAACAACATCCTTTTTCAACTCCTCCAGCTGTGCTTTGGCTATTTTAAGCTCCAGCTCCTCTTCTAACTTTGGCAATTCTTGCTTTTGAATTCCAAGTCTAAGATGGCAACACCAAAGGGTGAAAAATCAAGAGGAAAACCAAAATAAGTAATTATAAACCAGTAATTCGTTCTGCTCAAATGAAGATAATTATTAAACATTTTAGATTCCTCACTAGTGAAGAAGGCATTTATCTTACCCAAAAAATCAACAAGAGGAAAACCAAAATTAAGTATAGTAATTATAACTCAATAACTCATTCTGCTCAAATGAAGATATAATTATTAAGCATTCTAGATTCCTCACTAGTGAAGTAGGCATTATTTTACCCAGAAAATAAGGCATCCAAACAACCAAAAGCCCAAAAGGAATCCCAAACAAAACACAAGAGAGGACAATTGACCATACAACACACAAAGGATAAACCACGAAATTCTCAAACAAGCTGCCACAAAATGCAATACTTGGAAAGAAATGAACAAAAGTACAAATGTTCGTAAATTGTAAGAGTCAACTGACACCTCCCTTCTACTCAAATATTTTTATTACAAAACTTCCACCTCTACAACATAAGATGAAATGAGCATTGTTCAATAGAATGAAGATACTAATATCCAACTACATCAGAAAGTAATATTTAAAAATCAATAGTTAGCAAAAAGCTTGTTAAATGGCATGAAAATATAAACAAAATAAAATAGTTACATACCAAAGCTTTAATAGATATAATATAGGAATATAAACTTACTTCTTATTAATCTTATCAAACTCTGCCAAAAGAAGGTCCATTCCTTTCTTATCATTTCTCAAGAGGGGTTTCTTTAAATCCTTTTCGATTTTGTCCAATGCATCAATCATCAAACCCTCAGCTCCAAGATTATCTATAAGACCTCTCCTGAAAAAAAGAGTGTACCAACATATATGAGTCGATGTGACTAGAGCCTAATGCACCCCTAGCGAGCGAGGGGTGTCTGTATCGTGCCACCTTTTCTCTCATTTGTGTGTGTATAACATAAGCATACACAAAAGTTTAAACATGACAACTAATCGTGCAAATAATAACAACTTTTGACTAAGAGCTACAGGTTTTAAAAAAGCACTTAGACAATGAATAAAAAGGTAAACTAAATAGGAATATCATATTACATATCAGCGGTCTGCAATTGACAACATTGACAGGATAAAGATTTTTTGTTAAAAATAAAAAAATAATCATGATGATGATGATAACAAGAACACCACATGTTACATATAGGTATGCACAACATCTAGTTACAAAATGGAGAGAGTAGAATAGAACATTGCATACTTGGTTCTTATTTCCTTCAAGGTCAAAAGATAAGTTCGAGCATCAGGAATATCGTGTGTCGCTAGATCAATGGTTTCTAAGATGTCTTGGGATTCTGTCAAGAGGTTTGCCCTGCAAAATGCATAGCACAATGTCGGCAAAACATTATTGAAGTATTGTAAAAAACCAAAATAAAAAGAAAGACTGATAAAAACAAGGTAAAGGAGAAACTCACTTCTCTCTGATCGTTTTCATGACCTTGGCATAATGAGAAACAGCAGCTGGATCCTCTGGAGCTAGAGTGATCTTCTCCTTTTTTAATATTCCGATGGCTGTCTCAAATTTGTTCTTCACCTCCAGAAAAATATTCTTCAGCATCTCTTTTAGCATTCAAACAAGAGTATACTGTCAGTAACACGCATGAAAAAGCACAAAAAAATTCTACTGAAAATCAGAGTTCTAATTTCTTTCCATCTTTTGCACTAAGCTAGCTCTAGTTACACAAAAGCGCAGAAAAAAACTACTTTAAAATCAAACTATTGAATCAAACACTAACATCATTATGGCTATCTCAGTCCCAAAATCCATGTGAGTACACACATTAAAGGTAATTAAATAAAAATACAACTCTAAACCATAGGAGAACTCACCATCTCCCTTAAGAGCAGGAAGTTCAGAGCCTTTAGCATAGTGACGAACCGGAACAGCAAACTCCCTTTGCAGAAGAATTTGACTACCATACAGCTATATAAAAAAAAAAGTAGAAATTATTCACAATTCAAGTAATTCATATCAAACAATAATTACATTTCATTCGTTTTCGATGAGTGCAATGAAACTCAATATAACTGAAAAATAATCAGCGAAAAAAATCAATTTATGCATGGCAATTACTGGTGAGAAATTATCGATCAGTTCTAGCTAGATGCACATGATAGTGAAATACAATAACCTAATTTTCCAAAAGGAATTAACAACTTAGATCTTAACACTCGTAATCGAATTCAAAATCATCAGATATGAATTTCTGAAAAAACAAAATCTGTTGAGATCCGGAGATTACAGTTTACAACGGCGAAATCGGAAATCGGAATATGAAATATGAATGCAATCGATAGCTAGAAACTGTTGATAGAAGGAAGAGAAGAAATGAGGACGAACCAATCTGGATTTGGATGCGATGCGAGAAGCGAGTGCCATGGCCGATGAGCTTTTCTCTCTCTGAAATGCGATTAGGGCTTTCTCTGTGTTTCACTTTGATGCCGTTGTTCTCTCTTAGCGTGTATTGAAATTGAGAAGAGATTAACAAGGTAAGGTGCACTCTATTCCCGATGGAATAGGTTTTACCTTATCTCAGCCGTTCGATTTTTTGTTGATGCTTATTCTAAATTTTCATCTCTTTAAAATTTTTTATTAGTTCGAAATATTATATTTTATTTGTTGATTTTTTTATAATTTTTTTATTAACAATGAATTGGTCAAGTGGTAATAGATTTCACATATTCTCCTACCAAAATTAGTCGATTAAGAGATAACTAGCCGTCTACCCGTGCGATGCACGGACATGTAATATTGATTATATAGGTATGCATTAAATTATTTTCTAATTATTATTAATAAATTTTCTAAAAATATATGAATTAATTTAGAGAGTTGAGATGATTGTTGATAGAAGAAAGATGAGTTAAATGATATAACTTAGTTTGCACCACTTGATTATACTCTTAACATGCGAAATAAAAGAAAAAATATATATAACAATATAATTAATTAATTAAATGGAAAATTAGAGACATAATGTCTTAATTTAATGTCTAATTTTCAATCCATGACATGTTTATAGCTACACATACAAAACATTCATGGCATGCTAATGCTAATATATGGACATGCAAAAAAATATAAAGAAATTAAAAGTATGAAAAATGGAAATAAATAATAATAATAATAATAATAATAATAATAATAATAATAATAATAATAATATATAATAATAATAATACATGCAAAAAAGTCAGGGCATGCTAATATATGGACACACAATAAAAAAAATAACTTAGAACAATAGAAACAATCAATAAAAGAATAAAATTAATAATAATACAAAAACTAAATTTTTTATTTTATTTTATGATGCACTTTTATTTCCCACAAAATAAAGAAATGAATGTGAATTGAATACAATTCTGGGATTGAGTTTTAATGTAGGAGATGTCAATCTTAAATTCAAAATCTCTGTCTAATTGTGTACTCCATTATATAAATTCATCCATAAGAGGCTAATAATACAATTTGTATGCATGTTTAACTTCAGAATATACCACATAGTTTTTCGATAAGGGGAAGATGAAAGATCAACAATCTTACAAACCTTGATCACAAAAAGGCTCTCCGGCTGCACGTACCCTCCAAGCTTCATCGCATACATCCTAACTTTCAATTGAGGTTGAGAAAACTTGCTGGATAGTAAGAGTTTGATGATGACAGTTCCATTTTCAAGAAGAAAATGAGATGTTGTTTTAAAAGTGAGTAAAATAGTTGAGAATTTATATCATTGAGTTAATGGAGAATTTATAAAAGTGAGTTAGTGGATAAATTTTAACTAAATAGAAAGAAAATGGAGAGAGAAATTGGAGATGTAATGAAGTGGGACGAGAAGTTGGATATAGAAATTTGAGGTAGTGGGAAGTTTTAAATAATGGAATTAATAATTATTATATTATTAATTAATTAATTAAAGAAAAAAGATTATGGTAGAAAATTTATTTAATTATTAATTTGTAAAAGAAAATTGAAAAAAATGTAATGAAATTCTCATTAGGTGTCCTATTTATGTGGGATCTATTAAAATGATATGTGGATATTATTATTTTTAATTTGCAATTTAATAATAACTTAAAACACTATACGTGGCTACTATTTACTATTATTATATTTATTATTAATTAATAATTAGTTTATTAAAGAAAAAGGTTTTGGGGGAAAATCTTTGATAGAGACCTTCTAGAATTATAATTAAGTATGATTATATAGAATATCTTCAACAATATCAATATCTAAAAAAAACATATCAATATCTAAAAAAAACATATCAAAGATATATGTATCTACAAACAAAAATGTCAAAGAGTTAAAAAATAAAGATACAATTGAAATAACACTGTTTTTATTATTATTATTATTATTATTATTATTATTATTATTATTATTATTATTAATTTTTTAATAAATTTAGGAAAATTTAAAATTAGAAAGTGGTTAGTGGGTTATTTTGGTTAATAGTTAGTGGGTAAATGAATTTTATTATTATTAACATTAATTTAAGATTATTATTATTATTATTAATTTTAATTTAACATCTTTATTATTATTATTATTATTATTATTATTATTATTATTATTATTATTATTATTAATTTTTTCAATAAATTTAGGAAATTTTAAAATTAGGAAGTGGGTAGTGGGTTATTTTGATTAATAGTTAGTGGGTAAATAAATTCTATTATTATTAATATTAATTTAAGATTACTATAAATTTTATTTTAATTATTAATTAATTAATAAGTGAATTAATTTTGGAGGGAGTTTTGGAGGGAAAATTTTGGTGGGAAGAAGTTATAGGATTATAATTTAGTATGATAAAAACTTGGTATGTGTATCATGATAACAACAAAAGTTTGTTAAAGAAAACACACACAAAAGTTTTTTTTTTTACTATTTGATTTGTTTAAAAGATAATAAATCATTATGTCAATTTTTTCATTATATGTGATATTTTGCATCAAACATGTTTTTTTTTAATTTGAAACATGTTACTTTATTGTAATGTTATAATATTTGTGTTAGTATATTTTTTATAATAATTTTGATCAATAACAAATTCATCTAACTTAAGTTATATTTGATTTGATTGAATAAATTTTTTAAACTTCTTATCCAACCTAATACTCTCATTCATTGCCACCATACTGTCCACCAATTTACATACTTGTTTTTATTGTTTTTATTGGTTGTAATAATTATTAAAAATTTACACAACCATTAGGTCCAAGGTTTGAGCATTGATGTTGGTGTCTAACCGATTAATATCGATTTTTATCAGTTGAGATAAAATTTGCAGACTCTAAATTCACATAATTAAAAAAATATTAATTATTTGAAATTTTAAGAAAGGTATATTATAAATTATTTAAAAGTTTGAAGGCTTGATTAAAAATCTTTTAGTTTGAAGATCTAATAAAAAAACTTATTAATAACTTTTGAAATTTGATTATAAACTTTGTGGTTTAGTAAACTCGAGAGTAATTAAATATATTTTTAAAATAATAAATAATGTATTGATAAAAGAACATAAATAATAGTACTTATATTCAAGAAGAAACCAAATCACTAAGAAGAAGAAAAGAAAATACAGAAAACAATATTTTCTAACAAAAGTACATTGGGACAATTTCCTAATAATACAATTCAAGAATTTGTAAGAAATACAATTGATATTTAATTCCAAAGATCGATCATTCCGGACAAATATTTTTATTTTCAAGTAAAAAAGAATTATAAAGCAATTTTTTTGAAAAAAATCAAATTCAATATTTTTATTTAAAAGTTTTGATAGCAATCCTCCATAATTATAATTTTGAGCTTTTAGTATTCAATAAAAGAATTTTCAGTTTTCCAGTAGATTTATAGATGTTCTCACAATTTTATTTTTTTGAATAAATGTTGTATTTTAATCACTTAACCAATTTAAATATTAAATTTTAAAGTTATGAAATGTTAGAAACTTATTGGCAGGTAACAATAAGAAAAACTTTAAAAACCAACTTATGTCAATATTATATTTACAATACTTGAAAAATGATTGAATATAATTTTAAATCAATAAATAAAGTAATTACCACTCTCTTAATTTTCTTCGCATATACTAACTTCGAAGTGTTTGATCAATCATAATGTTCATGCTTCCCTTTTGATCTAATAAATGTAAAAGACTTTACAAATAAACACTTTTCAATTCTTAAGTGGTTTAAAAAAAAAAAAAAAAAAAGTTCATTCCCAAGTGCACAAAATCAGAAGTTCAAAGTCCAAAAGCCCCACCAATCGTTAGTTGGTCCAGTGGTGATTGGCGCTGGACTTGGTAGGGAGAACCACGGTTCGATCCCCCGCAACTGCGATCGGGAGGGGGATGGAACCACTTGATGCCAGAACTCGCCCCCGAACCGGACTAAACCGGTGCTATAAAGCCAAAAAAAAAAAAAAAAGTCCAAAAGCCCCCAATGATGCAATAAAATGTCTTACCTTTAGCATTTAGACATCAAATGAGATGGATAAAAGACCTGTTTTGAAATATTAATACTTAAAATCTCTCAAATTTCAGCAGATACTTTCTAGTTTTGATTTTTCAGTGCATCGCTAATACCTTAACCGAAGCATCAACAGAGAACAGAGGTTCAAGATTCAGTAGTTAGTAATTGTTTCTGATAGTATTCATATTAGAACAAACAGATTTCGGACGACAAATACAACAGATCCTATGAGTGTTTGTTTATACAGACCTTAACAAGAAACTGATACAGCAAAGCAAACAGAAATAGGAATAACAAACAAATGCAGTAGATTTTTATCCAGACAATTCCTATAATGTATTTGTTAGTATAGAGTCCTATAAATATTCCAAAGTATTGCTTGAAACAGTCATCGTAATATTGTTACTATTACTAATGTCTATAAACATGATTTTACATTTCTGCATTAAAGGATTTACCACATCCACAGGTCTGTGTTGCATTAGGATTTTTGAAATTGAAGCCTCCCCCAATCAGAGCGTCGCTGTAGTCTAATTGCATCCCAAATACGAAGAGTAGGCTCTTAGGATCACAAACTGCAAAAACAAATGGAGAAGTCAAATATCTGATGCATTGACCTAAAAAGTTTATGACTTGTCAAGAATTGAAACATGGAGTGCTGCAGCTGGCACATTAATAGTAGAAATACACAGAAAAAATTTCCTCTATAAAAGTGACTATGTATATGCATAAGTTTTGTTTCAGCACAATGTGTGATACATTTTGCAATGTGAAAAGGACCATGCTTTCAACCAAGTCTTAAGAGTTGAACTTTTTACTGCTGAACATATAAAGAGCTAGCAGCTAGCTTGCATTTCTTTAAAACAATACTATCACAGATTACACTTAGTTGATACATAAATCTATCTCTTGAAAGAGTAGTTAATTCATATTAGAGAAAATGTTAAATCCTATGAACCTATTTGGATTTGGCTTATTTGAGCTTATTTACTGATAAATTTTGTGAGACTATTTTAGAGAACTTATAACATTGTTCGCCAGCTGTTTTCGGCTTATTTTCATAAGTTTTCGAAGATAACTAATGAAAATAGAAATACTCCAACTTTTATTTTATCTTTTGCTATAAAAATAGTTTATACATAGAGCACTTATCATGATAAGCGTCTGTATTATAAGCTGCAAATAAGTTGTTTATCCAAACAAGGCCTAAATAGAACCACTCACTTTCTAATGTTTCTATTACCATTGAAGTACTAGTTTGATAACAGTTGTATATATATATATATATATATATATATATATATATATATATATATATATATATATATATATATATATATATATATATATATATATATATATACACACACGTATTTGTTGTACAAAGTTACGTCAATGCATACTAAAAGCCTTAAACCAGATATATATGCCCGTATTAAAACAAAACCCCCGCACTGCATAAATCTATAATTAAGATTTTCATCAAAACTAGAACCCGTATTGTATTTGAAGATATTAGATGTAGCTAAAGCATGAGAAATAAAAGAGAGAGAAAAAGCCCTATGAATAAAAAATGCTATAAGAAATAGAATAAGAAGTCATACCAATTACAAAACCTTTGTATTCAATGATGGAGTCATCTGGCCTTGTATTAGCCCTGTCCTCAAACTCCATTGCATATGACATACCAGAGCATCCACCCTGTTTGACACCTATTCTTAAGCACAAATCTTGATTTCGTTCAGACCTCATCTTATTCAAGTGATTCAGTGCATTATCTGAAAGCGAAATTGCAGGCGCCACGGCCTCAGATGCAGGCGCAGCTGAAACATGGAAATTCAAGCAAAGACCGAATTAGTACACCGTGAAGGCAGGGGAAAATATCACAGTATGTGCACACTAGTATATATAACAAAAACCAGAGTCTTTTGTTACACTCCGGTTATTTTTTGTTTTCGACTCTCGGCATCCAAAAGTCACAGTAAATTCCGGCGAAGTGTCAAGCCGAATAAGCTCATACAAGTGGGCAAAACTCTCCTATCCTAGCATCTATGTTTCTCATCCGCAAAACTCAAGTTTGAAACCTTACTTAAGGGAAAACATGTAACGCATCACCGGTAAGACCAACAAGGCTATTAAAATTGAGTTTGAATGCCCATCAATTTGATCAAAATCACGTCAAAAAAACCACATCAATCCAAAAGCTCCAAATAGCTACTTCATTATTTATATGTTTTGTTGCAGTGGGATGCGATTTCCCACCATGGTGTGGTTTCTAACATGAATCCAAACACATATTAAATATATGTTTGGTTTAGCTTTTGGAAGAGACAAAAGCAATTCTAGAAGTATAATATTGAATTTGAAACGATTTTAAGGTGTTTGGTTCTTCTAAGGTAGAATTGATTATGCCTTCAAAATTGATTCTACTTGAAGCTATAATTTTTAACTTTTGAATTTAAACGTGTTTTTTACCTTGAAATTTACTGTTCAACTCAATTTTATATAAAATTATCCAAACATAAATCACTTTACATTCAACTCACTTTTAAGAATCAATTTTTTTCCAACGCAGAACCAAACATACCTTGATAATATTAAAACAAAAGTGAACAACAATAACAAAACATTCCACTTTTTCCTAAATTTTCTTGAGCCATTCCAAAGAACTTGGAGTGATAGTAAAAATATTATGAAAACTAAGTTTCCATTATCCACCATATAAATCTTAATATGTAGTTATGATTGGCTATAGTTAATTGTTAAGAAAGAAACTATTGTTAACAAAGAGTGATAAGAAATCACCTAAGTAGCACCTAATTAGGGATAATTCTAAGATCAAATCAAGTAATCAGCTTTCTAATTACATGGAAATGAATTTAATTGCAACAGCATCCACAATTTCATCAATTAGAAGAAAGCGCATCGCTCTTTCCTATTAAAAATGAATAAATATCTGTAAAACCTAATAATTATGATGTTGTTTGCGCTGATAATTAACAGAGGCACAGAATATAATCGGAAGGGGAAAAAGGCGTACCGGTGGCAGGAACGGAAACGGCTCGGATTGAGAGAGGTTTGGGACTATGACGGCGATTGAGAATTGGTGATGAAAATCGGAAAGAGAGAGATGCGTGAGTTTGAGGAACAGAGATGGGAACGCGAACAAATTGAGGAGAGTAGGGCATAGTGATTGCAGAGAAAGCCATTTTTGGGTAGAGAAGAGAAGGAGAACAACGCCAAACACCGATTAGCTACGTCTTTTAGGTGGTTTTGTTTTGTCTCAATTTGATGCAATTATTAGGGGCCTTGGTTTTTCAGTCAACTGTTATCGAGAAAAAAGAAAAAAAGAAAACACCAAACTAAAATAGGTGAGTAATAGGTTTTTGTTTAAAAAAAAAATTACCAAAAAAACAAGTTTTTCAGAAAATTTATCAAAGTGTCTAAGTTTCGCAGGACCTTAGAATATGCGCCAAATGAATTGGCGCATTGGTACAAAAATTAGGTGTATACGTCAAATGGTTTGGCGCCAATGTGTCACCCACATTAGGTAAGTCAAATGGTTTGGCGCCTATGTGGGTGTTTTTTTTCTTTTTTTTTTGACTTTTTACACTAATAAGCCAAATGAAGTGGCTAATTCAAGAAAATGTTATATCAATGCGTCAAATGGTTTGGCGCATACTCCAAAGGGTCTGCAAAACCTAGACACTTTGATAAATTTTTTAAAAAACTTGTTTTTTTGGTAATTTTTTTTTAAAACATTGTTATTTAAATTTTTTTCTGTTTTTCTTATAGAAGGGAAAATTGTTTAGAAGTTGTTTTTATTGTTTCTCTTTTATATATTTAAAAGTATCACTTGAAGGAAAGTATCTTCTAATATGAGTGATACATTTGAAATTTTTTAAAAAAATTATAGATATTTTGATGAAATAGAGAGTCTAATTTGTTGTTGGGTGCAAATTTTGTAGAAAGTAGAGTATACGGGTGAAATATAATTCTATTCAAGTATTTTGTATTTAATTTTAATTTGGTTTTGTATTTGAGTGTCATTTTATTTGGATGTTAGTATATAAATTCAAAGTGAATTTTATTTGGAACATATTTTATAATTTGAGATTAGAGAAAATTTAGTTACAAATGAGTTACTTTTCTCTCTCTCTCTCTCTACAATTCTTTCAACTTTACCTTCTTTATATTTTTGTGTTTCAATGGAATTTCGCTGCTAACTCCAACAAATTGGTATCCGGAGGTTCGGTTCGATTAACAAGAAAACACGAGTATAGTGAGGTGTGTGATTGATATCGTTCCTGAAATTCACACTGAATTGAAGATCAAAATCGAAGAGATTCACATTTCTTGATTCTCAGGGTTTGTGAAACACGAGCGTGGGCGAGAATTGAGTGATTTGCACAAGAAGAAGATGAATGACGAAAACAGTAGCTTGAACACAAAGCTTCTAGTATTTGATAGAAAGAATTGGAATCGGTGGTTGATTCAAATGCGTGTGTTATTTGAAGCTTAAGATGCTATTGATATCGTCAATAACAGTTACACGTTGGTTGCAGAAAATGCAATATAAGCACTAAGAAATGCATAACGTGATACGAGGAAGAAGGATCAGAAGCATTGTTCTATATTTGTCAGTGTGTGGACACGGAAGTGTTTGAGAAGATTGCTGACATGGCGATGGTGAAAGTTGTGTGGGATACACTTGCGCGGTGCTATGGTGGTGACGCATCTGTGAAGAAAGTAAAGTTTCAGTCCCTATGCAAGCAATACAAGAATCTCAGCATGAAGAACAATGAGAAGGTGCTTGATTATATTTCTAGAGTGAATGCGATCACGAATGAGATGAAAGCTTGTGGAGAAAATCTCTCTGAACAAGTAACCATTGAAAAGGTACTAAAATCTCTTACTCCTTATTTTGATTATATAGTTGTAGTCATAGAACATTCACTATGAGAATTGAATAACTTTAGAGTAGTTTAAAGCCATCAGAATTGTGTTTGACTGAAAGGAACTCTGAAAGGGAAACATAACATGCTTTGAAAGCTACTTTTGTTAAGATGAACAAGAAGCAAGCATGGTCAGAGAACAAGAAAAAGAATTGGGGTGGTGCTTATAAGTCAGAAGTCTTCAATCCAGATGAGAAGAAACATAAGAATGTTCAAAAGGAAAAGGAGAAGTTTGATAAGAGAAATGTTCAGTGCTGCAATTGTAGGTTTGGCCATTTTGATGCTGATTACTAGTCAAACAAAGAAAAAAAGGATGAATAAGCCAATATAGCTATAGCAGATTTTGAAGATGAACCTGTGTAATTTATGGCATATGAGAATGAAGGTGGAAAAATGGTAGATTGGTGGTATATGGACATTGGTTGCTCAAACCACCTAATTGGAAACAAGCAATGGCTGGTTAATTTTGACTCTAGTAGAAAGACCAAGATCAGATGTGTTGATGATAAGTATATAAATGTTAAAGGAATGAGAAATGTCAAAGTAAAATTGAAAAATGGCAAAACTATATTGATTAAGGATGTATGATATGTTTCTGACATGGATAGCAATCTGATGAATGTAGGTCAGCTGCTTGAAAAAGGTTTTTCACTAACCATGAAGGACAATCTTTTAGAGTGTGTTTGGATGAGGTAATTGGAAATTTTAAAGAAATTTAAAATTCAAAGCAATTCAAATGATTCAATTGAAATCCATTCATTTTAAATTATTTTGTTTGGATGGAGTATTAAGGTAATTCATTGTTAAATTTTTTTGGTCATTTTTTATAAAATATAAATTTTTTGGACCAAATTAAAAAAATTGAAAAGTAGGGACCAAATTGTAATTTTTTAAAATTTGAAGGACCAAATTGTAAATTTTAAAAGTTATTAAGGACCAATTTACAATTTTTAGGAAAATTTTAGGGTCAATTTTGTAATTTAGGAAAATATGAGGACCAATTTGCAAAATTTGAAGAAATAATAGTAACAAATACATTTTATGGAGTAAGAAGGAATTTCAAATTCTTTGGTTTTTGGTGTCATTTCAAAATGATTAAATTTAACTTAGATAAAATACTCCATAAATTTCCATCATTTTAACAATTCTTCATTTTTGTATCCAAACAATAAATTTTGTGCAAACCATTTTGAATTCCCTCAAAACATTACATTACCTCATTAAAATGCTTCATCCAAACACACTCTTAAGGTTGTATGATTGTGATCAGAAGTTGATTATGCAGTCTGAATTGAGAATAAATAGGATATTCAAGCTGAATGTTGAAACAACAAACACTCAATGCCTTAGTGCAACAAGTGTTGAAAGAGAAAGTAAGTTGTGGCACAAGAGATTGAGACATTTGAACTGCATAAGCTTGGGGCATTTGGGTTCAAAGAATTTGGTACATGGAATTCCAAAGATTGCGACACCAGAGAAATCATGAGATATATACATGAGATGAAATCAACCAAGATTGTCATTCTCATAAAATGCCTCCAAGAGCACCTCATGCTTTGGATATGGTGATTTATTATGTGTGTGGGCCATTTTTAGTACCTTCACTTGGAGGGAACAAGTACTTCATGTCATTTGTGGATGAGTTCACAAGAATGACATGGGTAGCATGCATAAAGTTCAAACATTGGGCGATTGCGAAGTTCAAGTTCTTCAAAGTGAAGGGCTGAAAATCAGAGTGGACAAAGGTTGAAGATCCTCATAACCGATGGTAGAGGTGAGTTCAACTCTGGAGAGTTCAAGAAGTTATGTGAGGAGAATGGTATTAAGCATGAGGTGACTACTCCATGCACTCCACAACACAATGGTCTTGCTGAGAGAAGGAGCAACACTCTGCTTGACATGACAAAAAGCATGTTGAAAGAAAATAATTTGTCTCACTCATTTTGGGGTGAAGTTGTTGCCATTGCAACATATATGCTCAACATATGTCCAACAAAGAAGTTAAAGGAAGTAGTTCCTACTGAAAAATGGATTAGAAGAAAGAAAAGTGTGAGTCATTTCAATGTGTTTGGTTCTGTATGTTACAAACATGTTCAAGATGCTAGAAGGAAATTGGACGACAGAAGCAATGTTATGTTGCTTATAGGTTATCACTGTACAGGTGCCTATAAAATCTATTGCCCAGTCACCAACAGGGTCGCCATCAATAGAGATGTGATAGTGAAAGAATCAGAAATATGGGATAGGAACAGGTCTCATTCCAACTTATATAAAGTTTATACGCTTTTAGATTTTATCATGTTGATTTTTTTGAAATTTTTTTCTTCCGCCTTCACTTTTATTTTATCTTTTCTTTTATAATATAGAAATATAATGCAAAAAAAATGTAGAAATATAATATACAAAAATATGTTCCGACAAAAAATATTTGATTAAACCATGAAAGTTAAAAAATATAAGTTCACCTAAAGAAAATACAGAGAAGAAATTTCCAAGCTTAAGAATAATAGTAACCCATGCCATACAACCTGAACCAAACATAATTTGATCAACTATATATATCATAGTAAAGAACAAAACCACGTTCCTTAAAAATTTATTTATCCTTAACAACAACTTCAACATGCACAACGACTTCCTTGTTCTACTGCTTCTGAAGGAGCTTCAGAAATTCCTCGAAAATAACTGCTACGAAATAACAATGTTTTGTTGTTTCATTAAAAATGTATACCTTATTCATAATATTTTTTAAAAATCTTCTAAAAATGTTGAAGAAAAACAGAAGTTAGATTCTTACATATCCAATTCATGTTCATTTTCTGATGCAACTTTAGCAACACATAAAAATGCATCATCAACATTGTAACTCTCTTTCGCAGAGGTCTCAAAATATGGTATGTTACCCCTAGAAGCGCACCAGTCTCTAGCTTTTTTCTCAGTAACCTTAAACAATTAACATGAAAAAGGTTCAATCATTAAAAAAAAATAGTATACTAATCATAAAGTTTAATTATCTACATACCCTTCTACTGTTTCCACCATCTACATCAATCTTGTTCCCAAGTAATACAAAGGGAAATGCATCAGGATTTTCTGTATCAGCCTAAAATCAATTTCACATCACATAATTAAACTTAAGTGAGAAAGTAGCAACAATAATCACATAATTTAATTAAACTACACACCTGTTTAAGAAAATCAGCATGCCAATTGCTTAATGTATCAAATGTTTTGTGTATATTTACATCATATACCAAAACACAACAATCTGCACCTCTATAAAATGCAGCTCCAAGACTATGGAACCTCTCTTGTCCTGCAGTATCCCAAATCTGCCACAACATTTTATCATTTATAGCATTAAAATTTTATTCAAAAATATCCAATTAAATTAACTCAGTTAATAGCTATTCATAAACATCTAATTGCAGGGTCGCAAGTTTAAACTTGTGACATCCCACTTATCTAACAATTAGGCTATTAGACAAAAAAAAATTAGGAAAATTTGAATCACTCGCCTGCAATGTTACTAGTTTGTCATCAACCAGTAGCTCCTTTGTAACAAAATCAGCTCCAATTGTAGCTTTATACTGTTGGCTGAATTTTTTATAAACATATCTAAATTGAAAGTTAATGTTCCACAATATAGGAGTAATATTAATTAAATAATTGAAACCATACTATATAATTTTATGTTAAAATTTCATTGTTCACATCACCTATTTTAATGCATCTTAGATGAACATTAAATTCGACAGAAATATATTAGGCACCCATTATTATTTGCCAGCTGGACTGAACTATCTTCCCCACATTCAAAAAATGCCAACTCATGCATCAGTTTTGACAGTTAAAAAAACATAACACAACAAAAAATGAAATAGTGAAAAGCTAAAAAAAAATTAATGATTAATGCATCTATAATGAATCAACAATAGTATCAGAAAAATAACAAGTTTTCACTTCTTTTTTTGTTTTTTGCTTTTATTGAAAATGACAAATGGATACTGGTTCATCAGAGATGTCTTCCCAACTCTGCAAAGAAAAATAAAATTCAACTCACATTTATCAATAATAACATTTCCATTAAGTAATAATAATAATCTCAGAAAATTCGAAAATAAATAAATAAATAAAATTTTATAAAATATTTACGTACCCGCTATCTCCAAGGACGATGACCTTAAGCAAAGTTCTCTTTTTGTGTGAAATGGAAAGATCCATGTTGAAGATTCAAACTCAGAAGCACTTATCAGAATCACTTATAAGAAGCAGAAAGAACAACTTATTTCAGTTTCAATTTTCTTGCAATGAATAGTAGTGAAGTAGTAGTTGAAAAGAAGAAGGTAAAATAATAAAATGGTTGCAAAGAGAAAAGGGAAACCCGTGTGATTCTTCTTTTTCTGATTTTGAATGATGGTGGTGATGAGAATCATGTGAATTTTGACAACCAAACTCAACGTTCTAGTGACAGCAAAGCGTTGTTATTTTTAATGTTGGAAAAATATTTTATAAAGTTTTTTTTTTGCTGACTTTACAAGTTTAATATTAATGTTTTGAATAAATAAATTTGAATTATATAATATACGTGCTTGCCTTATTTGTTCGATCTAAATAAAAAAAGAAAAAAGTTTAGGTGTTTTTTTTGTGACAGTTGAGAAATGTCTTTCTGTTTTAGCTGTGAAATGTGATGTTATTTATTTTGATATACTTTTGGAAGAAATTAGGATGATTGTTGCTTGATGCATGCCTACCATTAATGTAAAGTTATCACTATTAAGAGAAAAATGAAAGAAATACGATGTTACAAAAGAAATAAATATATGTAACCAAGTACTTGGGCTCGAGTGACAAATGAGTCTCTGCATAGGACGATATTTAGGGAATACCAAGTTCGATTTCTGGCAGAAACAACGCTTGACTGGTGGTAAAAAATCTCATTTTTCTTTGAAAAAATATGAGAGGAGGACTAAAACTGTTTAAATTTAAAATAGAGAGACTAAAACTGTAATTTAGCCTAAAAATTAATATTTTATTATGAAAATATTAATAAAATATTTTATTAATATTTTAAAATCTCATTTTTCTTTGAAAAAATATGAGAGGAGGATTAAAACTATTTAAATTTAAAATAGAGGAACTAAAATTGTAATTTAGTCTAAAAATTAATATTTTATTATGAAAATATTAATAAAATATTTTATTAATATTTTAACAAAAAATTAATATTTTATTATCATCAATAAAAATTATGAAAATACATCTTGTTAAGTTAGTTCAGTTAATAGTTATATAAGGACATCAAATGTATTGGTGGAGGCTCGAAACTGCAACACTCTTTTATTCATCTTTAAAATGCGAATTTTAGCTACTTGATCAAAAAAATTATAAAAATATATATATGAAAAATAAAATAAAATTATATTTCTGACAATTAATCAATTAGAAATTATTTTAATAAATTATAATATTTTTACTAAGAGAAAAAGAAAGAAGTAAAATATATAACTTTTTTTAGAAAAATTTACATACTATGAATAAAAACTTAATGTATAAAAATAAGATGAAATATACTAATTAAATATTATATGACTAATATTAATTATTAAATATAAGTTATTATTATCTTTTTTATTGTTTTTTATGTAGTTTTATGTTTTATTTCCAACTTAAAATGATTACTTTTTAGAATAAATATTTTTAACTTAAAAAATGGTGAGATCCAATTAAGTTTAAGAAAAATATTAAAATAATTTTTAACTCTTAAAAAAAAAGAGTTGTTTTGCGGACAGATTTTATAAAAAATAAATTTTGTTTGTTTTTTTAGGTTCATTTCTCATTGAGAGGATTTTGGTTTTCCCCTCTTCTTTGTAACAACTTCTTTTGATTTTATTTCAATCTTATTAAAAAAAAAATCTCCTCACTTTTCACCTATTTAATATCATGCTTGAAAACATTAATCCTTAGAAAAGAATAAAAAATAAAAAGTAGTAGTGAATATGTAATTTTGTAAATGTTATTCTTCATTTAAAAAACATTTTACTGTGAAAAAATAGAGTATTAATTGTTTATTCATAATATGTACATATATAAATATATTTCTAAATTTATTATTTATTTATAAAAATGACTTATTTATAAAATAATATTTGTAATTTATTAATTTAGTTATTTTGGTTGACTTTTGAATAAATTACTTTTATACTCTTTATTTTTTTTTTACTTACCTATAATTTTAGTATATCTATTTTAGCAGATTCATACAATTAATCCTCTTTTCTAAATTCAAATAATTTTGATTTTCTCTTTTCTTTTTTTTACTTAAATCTGACTATGCATCCTTTTTAAGTGACATGTTATTTATATAACAATATTAGTCCTGATATAAAAATGTTCATGGAATTTTAAATATTAAAAATGTTTAACTAGTCTTTTAATCCTTATAATTTGACTAATTCTTTATTTTAGTCCCTACATTTTCTTTGTCCAAGTTTATACACTTTCTTGTTGATGTTGGTCCCTGACGTCAAAATTTTGTTAAAAAAAAAAATTCTATGTAGCTAACGTTGTTGACATAGTTTTTGTTTTTTAATTTTTATTATGACACTCATTACATGTGGATCAAATATTTACCACAATGTCCACAAAGACCTTAGCTTCTAAAATTGAAAAGATTATTTTGCTTGAAGCTAACTTTTTAAAAGCGTCTATGACTTCTCTATGTAGATTTTTAAAAGCTATTTGCAATTTGGAATAAGACAGTTTATCAACAAGTTCATATTTAGAGTTACTTACATTATTTTTCTTCTTTTGACACTGACGGGCTGAGAGACATACATTCGCTACTTCACTGACACTTGAGTTTTCATCACTTAAGGAGTCACTATCACTTTTCCAAGCAATATAATCTCTTCTAGACTTTCTAGATTTCTTGTGTTGACCATTTTCCCAGACTTATAAATGCCGGTTTTGCCACAATTGTAACATGAACTTTTCGATTTTCCTTTTTTATGATCATATTCCTTTGAAGATATTGATTGTCTTCTGAATTTGATGAGGTTTTTGACAGAGTGCCTTACACCATTCTTTTTTATGTGCATATTGTACCTCTTCACAAACAACCTCATTTCTTCATCATTTGAATTCTCGTCGTCACTAGTATCACTATCATCACTTTGCTCAATTGTTGAGGACCTTGAACTAGAAGCCTTTAGAGCAATATACTTCTTTTCTACCTCCTTATCCTTGCCCCTCTCCTTCTTTAGCTTCTTCTCAAGCTTTTTCTCATGTTTCTTTAAGCAAGTGAGTTCTTGCTCATGTTCTTCAAGCTTACTAAACAATGTAGTCAGGTTAAATGTCTTAAGATCATTAGTTTTCTTGATTGCGGTGACCTTTGGTTGCCCTTCCCTATTAAGACATCTCAAAACTTTCTTTGTAGCAATTTCATTAGAAACCGGCTTACCAAGTTCATTCAAATGGTTTATGAGATGAGTGAATCTCTTTTGCATTTCGGTAATCGTTTCGCCGTGCTTCATGCGAAATTGTTTAAACTCTGGGTTTTATGCATTGACTTTAGCTTGTTTGACTTCATTAGTTCCCTCATGGGCAACTTGTAATGCGTACCACATAACTTTTGCGGTTTTACAATGAGAAACACGGTAATATTCATCAACACCAAGTGCGGATATGAGGATATTTTGTGCTTTCCAATCGTAAGACAACTTTTTCTTATCATTATCATCCCATTGTGCTTCCAGTTTAGATATGACAACACCATTATCATTGGTCATTGTAATTTCACTAGGACCATTGATAATAACGTTCATACTCCCTTATCAATCGAGCTGATATGGATATACATATGAGTTTTCTAATAACCATAGTTTTCACCAGTGAAAATAGGCGCTCTATCGTACACCCCTTTAGGTTCGGAAGCCATAATTTAATAAGCGTTTTTGAAGCACGGAATGAACCAGAAATTGTGATACCACTTGTTAGACAAAGGAGACTTATATAGAGGGGGTGAATACATCCCTAATTAAAAGTTTTGGTGAAAATATTGTTTTAAAATGTGTTTAACTATGTACAGCAGAACACGCCCTGATCAAATAGTCTAATCTGAACTGTTATCGAAAAACTCGTATATGCGTTACAAACCTCTTAAACGTGCTTTGATTATGACAAGATATTTGAATCAATATATTTCAGTGATCCCTATAGTGCGTTTGAATTAAAACACGCAAGTAATCAATTTCCAATGAAATGATTTAAAACAAAACTAAGTGAAGCAATTAATTGAACACATATTGTGCTATTGATTTTGACCAGAATTTTCTTAAGATTTTGTTGATATGAATTTCAATTACAATCACAAATATTATAATCAACACAATAAAGAATTTATAAAACAATAACAGACCAACCTAATCATATCATTTGCATAATTTTAGAATTCGATAGTTTGCTATTGAAAGTAAATGACAAAGAGATAGAGACATGTGAATTTGTTTAGGCAGTTCACCAATCGTCCTCGATATGGCTACACATGCCCTCAATTCCAAAGGAACAGAGATAATCAATTTTAATTTGCAAAATCAGTTTACAAGATAAATGTAGCAATCTAACCCTACAAACCTTATGTTTGATGTCGATCATACCACTTTCTCTTCCGTTGATCTGAGTTTGATCAAGTCACCCAACAATACCAATATGATTCACTGTCTCGCGCTTCCTTTGCAAGAAACCTCTATTCTTTAAGGCTTTCACTCGGTCGAATCTAAATTGCAAATTATTGTCACCCAAGATTTCCAAATAATTCACTGTCTCACGCTACTCCTTTGCAAGAACCTCCCGTCCTTCAAAGCTTTCACTCGATCGAATCCGAATTACAAAAATCTTGTCAAAACCCTCAAATCAACACCATGATCTTTAAGGATAAACCCTCACGGTATTTCTAATGAAACCCCCAAAGATTCTCAACCCACTTTATCAGTACACAAACCTAAATTGGACGTTATCAATTTAATCTAGATGAGACCCAAACAAAAAATGATTATGTGTAGTTTGTTTATGCGTATGCATATATGTGAGGCTGAAGATGAAGATAAATCTTTATATGTGTTTATAGTTTTATCATCTTTTGAATGATACGTGTATGAGGTATTTAAGTCCCGGTAAAATTATTTAAACTAAAATTAATTTAATTTTCAATTTTTTTCCAGAATTATTTAAACTAAAATCTAATTAAAATTATATTGGACTTTTGGTCCATTAAGGGCTTGTAATCAATTTAAAGATTTATATTACTTTGTGGTATATAAACAAAAAAAAAGTTCTCTAATATATCCGATTTGGCACTCTATTTTTTCTATTGGAGTCACCAAATCTTTCTCTACTTTTTCCATATGGTTTCTATTGTAACCAGTTTAATGATTTGCATTGTTGTTGTATATTCTCCCACCCACTTATTCTCTTTCTCTATTTAACATATACCAGAAGCAAGGGGATAGCACTATTGGGTTCTTCATTTTCCCACACCCACTTGTTGTTGTATACATGCAGTTCCTCTCTTTTACTCTCTCCACAGTGCCTCCCACTGCCGTGCCCTGTAAATATTTGTATGGAAACAAAAACTATACATGATAAACAAAAGTAGACAAATATAACAACACCTGATTACAACAATACCATACCAACGCCAAAAATTTAAAAACTTAGAAGGTATATATTAGTGATGCTTGTTACATGCATGCATTGGGTTTCATCTCATGGTAATATTCTTGTGATAATGATTACTCGCAGGTACTCTTGCTCTTCTAACTAGAAATTTTTGTACTAAAGCAGGTGCTCCTACGTGTAAACTGTTGGTGGGTTCTCACTACAAAAGTTGGAGTATTTTAACTTAGTTTAGAATGATGGTGGGTTCTCACTAAAAGTTTTTATTTATTTTTTGTTTTTAAAACTTTTGACCTTTTGTTAAGAATGATGAGTAAGGTTTAAGAGAATACAAGAGAATTTCTAATTGTAATTAACCAACTCATTACGAGGTTTCGATTATAGCCGAAGAAAATGAGCATGGTTCTGTCAGTTGGAGTCTATGATACAAGAGGGGGGATGTGATGGACTGCAGCCAAGATAAATCCCAACTAAGATAAATCCCAACTGTACTTCAGTGGCTGATATGAATGGGATGCACGTAAAATGGGGAAGAACCAACATTGTTGCATGAAAAAGAATGACCAGTAACAGTAGTTAATAACCAGCATTGAGAAATATGGGGCATGCAATGGTTATATTTTTTAAAGTCCCATATTGATAATTTTCATCCATAGAGAAGAGAGTTTATAAACCTTTTTTTCACACTAAGTTATATAATAATAAATAATGGGCTTCTTGAAAAGATGTTGGGCTAGAAATCATAAATTAAATTTTAATAATTAATTTATAAATATAATTTCATAAATTTTTTTTAAGAAAATATAAAAAAAAATATCAATAAAAAAAGTAAAATAATTAATAAAGTAAAAATAAAAAAATACTATATAAAAAAATCAAATAGAAAATAAAATAAATTCCACGTGGCTCTTATAAATTAAATAAAATATAAAATAAAAATCCACTTGACTGCCAACTCATTTAAAAAAGGAATCTGGACTCAAACAGGATCTATAATGACGGAATCTGGAAATTACGATGGGGTTTTTGGGAATTTGTATATTTAACCCTAACATCAATTATATAAAACATCAACAAAAGGAAGATTTAAAAAATTTACATTATTAAAATGATTAGTTTACAGCAAGTATCTCATAGATATGTCCACTTCTACCCGTAGATCTATTCTCGTTTATAAAAATAATTATGTCAATAGTAGAGTTTTTGTTGTTTACAAAAGTATTTGTAATTTATTCCCGTTTATAAAAAATAATTGTATCAACAATAAAGTTTTTACCATTTATAAATATATTAGTAACTTATTATCATTTATAAAAATAATTGTATGAATAATATACTTATATTTATAACTTATACTGGTTTATAAATTATTTATAATTTATACCCATTTATAAAAATAATTGTATCGACTATGTGTTTGTTATCAAATATAAACAAATTTATTCTAAAAAATAAGTCGCTTTGAAACTTTTGATAAATATTAGCAATGAAATCTAAATGCTTTCCTTAGCAATCATTGCCCAACCAAAAATATCTCCTGAACCAAATCTCTCTAACTAGCAAAACTAAAGTTCAGATGTCAAAATATATATATATATATATATATATATATATATATATATATATATATATATATATATATATATATATATATATATATATATATATATATATATATATATATATATATATATGGAGCATATCCAGTGAGGACTAATACTATTATGAAAAATGAGAACTGTTAATATCAGCCGTCAAATTTAATTAACGTTCAAGATTTATTGATTCCATATTAAGAATATCTTATTGAATTTTTATCCATTATGATCAATATTTAAAAATTCTATAAATAAAGAATCTTTTCAAAAATATTTTTATTTTTCTAATTATTATAATATTCTCAAAATGAGATGATCATTATAAGAATTATTATGCTTAATATTCAAATGTTATCACAATAATTTTTTATTTTCACTATTATTCTAACTCCATTCTATAATTTATTTTGAATGAAATAAATTATTTTATTTATAATTAAAAAAACTTATTCTTCATAATTGATATTGATTTGTTAACTATTTCATTTTGAATAATTCTATGAATATAGAATTTAATTTATACTTTAGAATTCATTTAATTTTATTCTTACAAAATTATAAATATAACTTATTATTAATTAGGCACTTATATTTTCCTTTAATTAAAAAAAATTAAAAAAGTAAATTTATTACTTAATATTTTGATTCGGATGATTTAATTTTTTTTTTTTTTTTGAATTCTATACGGGAGAAAATGAAATTTATTACTTATATTTTAAATTTATTTTTAATATTTTTATTTGATAAAAAACATTGAAGAAAACGAAATTATTACTTATATTTTAATTTGGTTGATTTTTTTATTTGAAAGTTTGGAATATTTTGTTTTTGTAATTTATTATTGCAATTATTTTAAATTAAAACACATTATTGATTAATCAAATATATTTTAATTTGATTAAAAGTATTAAGAATCTAAAATTATTAGATATATATAGATTTGGTTGAATTATTAGTTTGCAAGCTCGGTAAAATTTTTTTTAAATTTTAACGATCATCATCATTTAAAATAAATTATATTATTGTGTTAAAATTTTAATAATTAAAGCAAGAAAAAAATTCCGGAAATAATATCTTTCTTATGAAAAATTTAAATTCTTAGCATAATAGATAAAAATCAATACTAATAAATATTATGAGTGATAAATATGATTAAAATATTGTTTATTCATTCATAAGATTAAAATCTATTTATCACCAATATTTTAATCTTATTTGATCAAAAAAAGCACATAAATTTTAATCTTATTTATCATTCATAAGATTTATTAATTTCACACAAATAATAATAGTATTATTAAAAAAAATTGTGACAACATTTAAATATTAAGCATAATAATTCTAAAAAAGATTCTCATATTTTGATAATATTTTAATAATTAAAAAATAAAAAAATATTCTTTTAAAAGGATATTTTATTTATGGAATTTTTAAATATCGATCATAATTGATAAAAATTGAGTAAGGTGTTCTTAATATGGAATCAATAAATCTTAAACGTTAATTAAATTTGACGGCTGATATCAGTAGTTCTCATTTCTCATAAAAGATATTCCAAATCATAGTCATTGATTATCATTAATCCAACGACTTTAATTAAAATTAGACTTAATTGCAATTTTGGTCCCTCTATTATCAATTTTTTTTAGTTTTGATCCCCCTATTTTAAAATCCTGAATTTTAGTCCTTTTATTTTAATTTTTTAAGGATTTTGGTCCCCTTGCAAATCTGAAGGCAATGTTTAATGAAATGTAACTCACATTGATGACATGTTCAACATAAATCTTAAATAAAATTAGTTTTTTTTAATATTTCACTGATGAACTGACACTAACACATCATCAATATGAACGTCATTTCATTTAAAATTATCTTTGACATTGCAAGGGGACCAAAGTCCTCAAAAAACTAAAATAAAATGACTAAAATTCCGGATTTTAAAATAGGGGGACCAAAACTAAAAAAAAATGATAACAGGGGGACCAAAATTGCAATTAAGCCTTAAAATTTTATATAAAAAATATTTCCAAAAATAATTAGATTAGGCTTAATTACACTTTTGGTCCCCTATTTTCAACTTTCTGAAGTATTAGTCCCTCCATTTTAAAAGCCAGGTTTCTGGTCCCCAAACTTTGCTCCACTTGGGATTTTAAAGGTCCCCCTCCACCTGGCTGCCTCATTAATGATGTGGCACATACCAAATGCAGCCAGGTCACCTTTTTACTTTTTTTTTTCTTTCCAGAAATCTATTTTTTATTAAGTTTTAATTTTCTTATTTATTTACAATTCATTTAATTACATTATTGGTTGATTTGTTATTAATTAAAATAGAAATTGGGAATAGGTTACGAGCCCTAATCATTCTTCACAAATTTGTTCATTCTCTTCTCCACTGCTAGGGCACAAAGACGAAGACGAAGCTGTACTGAAGAAATCGCCTCACACGAGTTTGAAGATGATGAACAGTCAAGTATTGTTTGAGGTTCGTAACCTATTCTGTAATACGCTAATGCATTCCAATCATGTTTCTATTTGTCTGTTTAGGGTTTTACCATGTTTACGAGTGTTGTGTATGGTCCAGGTCCACCATGTTTTTATGTGTTTGTTTATGGTTTTACCATGATTATGAGTGTTGTGTATGGTCCACCATGTTTTTATGTGTTTGTTTATGATTTTACCATGTTTGTGAGTGTTGTGTGTGGTCCACAAGGTTTATTTTTGTCTATTTGAGGACCACAATTCATATATTGATGTCATTTTATGCTGCCATATATATATTGATATATTTTTTGCTTTATTCTGTTTGTGCAGTAAATCAACTTTTGAGAAGATATATGCTAATATTGAGCTGCCCACCAATGGTCCACAGCTATGGCCAATTGTTGATCATGTGCCCATATGCCCTCCTGTGATGAGAAGAGCAATTGGGAGACCTAAGAAGATGAGGAACAAGGCAGTTGATGAACAAAAGAATCCCCGTGTCCTATCAAGGAAGTTTGCAACTATCACTTGTAAGAAATGTGGTCAAATTGGACACAACAAGAGGACATGTAAGGGAAAAAGAGCAGCTGATAGGACAATACCAAAAGGAGGTAACAAGGCTAAGAAAGCAAAGACTACCAAGCAATAAAAAAACTACAAAGAAAGCAAAAAATACCAAGAAGGCAAAGGAAACTCCAGTTGAAATTGGGCAGGGGTCTCAGGCACCACAAGCAACACAAGATTAGACTAACTTTGGAATGACTTTTTATAATATGGTCATCTTTTGAACCATTATATTTTGGTCTGTTTAGATATTTGGGTCTGTTTAGATATGTTTGGTCAACTTTTGAACCATATAACTATTTTGGTATGTTTAATTTTGTTTGGTCAACTTATGAACCATTATGAACAAGTTCTATTATGTAAAATGCTTCTGGTTATGAACAAGTACTGTGATGATCAAGTTCTATTGTGTAAAATGCTTCTGGTTATGAACAAGTTCTGTTTGGTATGTTTAGATCTATTATGAACAAGTTATGAACAATTTCTGTCATGACCAAGTTATGTAACAAATTCTGTGAACTAGTTATTGTTAAAATTAATGTGTTGTAACCACCACTGGCTTTAGTAAGAATTATGAGAGAATTGCAACCATCAAATTCTAATTATTGTCTTTATTTAGAGTTATGTTAGAGTTGTAACATTAAGATTGAGAGAACCAAGAGTCCTCGTCTTAATTATCATCTTATTGCATTCTATGTCAGTTTTGATTCAAGCCTATATTAATGCTTTGTAATGCTAAGAAAGATATAGCAGTTGGTGGTGAATTCAATAAAATAGCAGTTTTAAAACATATCTTCCACCAGTGGAAGTATAGTGAGAAAAGTGTCCTGTGCAGTTTTAAAGCATATCTTCCACCAGTGGAAGTGTAGTGCAAAAAGTGACTAAATCCAGTTTTCCTCTGCAGAATCCTGCAACACCATAATTTATCACATACCACCTCTAGAATACCACCAACAGTTATATTATGGTTTTGTAACAAATTTTGTGATCAAGTTATGTAACAAATTCTGTGATACAGTTATATTATGGTTTCTATTATGTTTAGTTCTAAAATGCTTTTGGTTCAATTACAAAGATTCAGCTGTTGAGAATAATTTCAAACCAATTACAAAGATTCAAATTGAGAATAATTTCAAACCAACTTCATTCCAACAACAACTACAATTACATTATAACATCAACAACATGAAGATAAAGTTACATTTTTACTCTAAACAACAACTGAAGCAACAACATAACATAGACCAACAACATGAAGATAAAGTTACAGTACATCACTTCATTATTATTGCAATTACTAAAGCAACTAAAACTAAAATGGTTATTGACCAATTGAACTTCAATTGTTTCTTCATTAATTTCATCTTCGTCCTCATTTCTTCTTCCTTCATGCTTGCATTTTTGGCCCTCTGCTTCTCTTCCTCCAAATTGTGAATTAATGACGAAATCACTTCCTTTGCTCCTGTGTTCATTTCTTCATCCAACCAGACAAAATTGCTGCACTTTTTGAATCCTTGAAGCTGAATCAATGGAGAATACATAAGCTTCACTGCTAATATTCAAGATTGAGCACTACAGAGATTAAAAATTGATAAATTCCATACCTTGTACATACCACAACCATAGAAACGACGACCCGGGTTGGTATCAGTCCACGACGTCATCAACGGCGCATCGAGCCCACAATGGCACTTATCCCTCAAAGATCGGATCTTGTAGCTTCCATGAGACACCGAATTTTGAGACATTTTGAGAGGCGGAGATGAGGCTGCAGAGACATTGGAAGAAGAATGAGTAGAATGAGAGTGAAGTGAGACGAAGTTGGGACGAAGCTTCAGAGATTTGAAGAAGACTGGGTGAATTGGGGATGAACATGTGCCATAGCTTTTTAATTAATAACAAATCAACTAATAATGTAATTGATTGAATTGTAAATAAATAAGAAAATTAAAACTTAATAAAAATAGAATTCTGGAAAAAAAAAGTAAAATGGTGACCTGGCTGCATTTGGTATGTGCCACATCATAAATGAGGCAGCCAAGTGGAGGGGGACCTTGAAAATCCCAAGTGGAGCAAATTTGGGGACTAGAAACCTGACTTTTAAAATGGAGGGACTAATACTTCAGAAAGTTGAAAATAGGGGGACCAAAAGTGTAATTAAGCCATTAGATTAAATGATCAATTAAAATCGTTAAATTAATAAAAATCAATGGTTAAGATTTGGAGTAAGTGTTCAACACTTACTCTTGGAGTATATATATATATATATATATATATATATATATATATATATATATATATATATATATATATATATATATATATAGGGCATATCATATGAGAATGCCTTGTTTATATGAGAATGTGAGAATGAATCTGAACCATTGGATTTTAAAATAAATGGTGGAGATTATGTGTGAATATTTTGTTCTCTCTCCTCCATCATTAAAATAAGATAAAAAAGATTTACACATAATCTCCACCATTTATTTTAAAATCTAATGGTTCAGATTCATTCTCAAATTCTCATATAAAGAAGGCATTCTTATATGATATGCCCTCTCCCTCCCTCTCTCTCTCTCTCTCTCTCTCTCTCTCTCTCTCTCTCTCTCTATATATATATATATATATATATATATATGTAGCCGAAGCAATTTTGCTATACTGTTATATGTTTTTAACTGCTAATACAACACAAATATGACATTTATAGAAATTCTATAGAAGCATATCCTAATCAAAACTTTCCTTCACAAAGTTAAAAGAATACCTATAAAAAATTATACTAAACTATATACCACCAATGCAAGATGGACAATACCAATATTTATGATACTCAGCATCACAGGTATTGCATAGTATAACACTGTCATCGTCTCTATCAATGCCACAAACGTTTTAAAATCCCTCATCCTAAGGGCTTCAAAATATCATTTGTTGATGCAATGAAAACACCAACTTCTTTTTTCATTTATGCACTTGAGCATCCCACTTTAGCATCCAATTTTATATATACAACTTGCACCCAAACAAGACATTTACATGTTAAATTTATAATTGAGAGAACAATACCGGCTATGTTATGTATGCACCATCATGGTGAAAACCTCCTCATTGTATAAAAGTAATGTCTAGATATAAAAGGATGTAAAACGTTTCTCTTACTCCACATAGACGAAATTCAATCACTATTATGAGACAATTACTTCTATAAGGCAAGGAAAGTTTAATAATAGTTTCTTACATCATAAGCATGGCATATACCCTTGAACAATTCAGAAGAATGTGAATCCTTGCTAACATCAAGATGACACCGCATTCACAGAAAAATAATGGTCGTAAAATTTATGTTCGGGGATAAATTAGAGAATTGACATTTAAAGCAGACAACCAAATTCGAAGATACTTTCTTTCTGAAAAATATGTTTTTCAAAAGCAGAGAATTAAAAAGTTAAAAGTAAAAATCCAAAATAAATATACATTAACAACATAGGATGAAATGCTACTTATTTCCAACATAAGCAAAAATCCATTCAACAACTACAACAACAGCGATAAGTTTTTGGGCGATTCTTGAATATAGAGATATTCATGAAAGTGGTTAATGAGGTTAACGCCTCTTAACAATTATATCAGTATGATGGCTATGTGGAAATTGAATTAGGAAAATACATTTGGAATCGAGAAAACTGATTCTTTTATTAGATAAACTGATTCTAAGGTCTCAAAGTATGCATGTCAATCTAAGGTTTCATAAGACAAACCTCATAAGTCATGATAATGTTGGTGAGAATCCTTTAATAATAGTTTCTTACATCATAAGCATGGCATATACCCTTGAACAATTCAGAAGAATGTGAATCCTTGCTAACATCAAGATGACACTGCATTCACACAAAAATAATGGTCGTAAAATTTATGTTCGGGGATAAATTAGAGAATTGACATTTAAAGCAGGCAACCAAATTCGAAGATACTTTCTTTCTGAAAAATATGTTTTTCAAAAGCAGAGAATTAAAAAGTTAAAAGTAAAAATCCAAAATAAATATACATTAACAACATAGGATGAAATGCTACTTATTTCCAACATAAGCAAAAATCCATTCAACAACTACAACAACATCGATAAGTTTTTGGGAGATTCTTGAATATAGAGATATTCATAAAAGTGGTTAATGAGGTTAACGCCTCTTAACAATTATATCAGTATGACGGCTATGTGGAAATTGAATTAGGAAAATACATTTGGAATCGAAAAAACTGATTCTTTTATTAGATAAACTGATTCTTTTATTAGATAAACTGGTTCTAAGGTCTCAAAGTATGCGTGTCAATCTAAGGTTTCATAAGACAAACCTCATAAGTCATGATAATGTTGGTGAGAATCCTTTACAATATTTTATCAAACAAATGGTGTGCTTATACAAAAGCTTTGGGAAGATAAAACATAAAAATAGATATTAAGGGAAGAAAAATTGGAGAAAATGAAAGAGAAAGAAAATAAGAACATTGGAAGAGAAGATGAACAATCAATCCAATCCAAGCATATCTCATGACATCAAAGAAAAAACAGATCTAAAGTTTAGCAGCTTAATCTCAAAATGCAAAGAAAAAAATCACAAACATCAAAATTCAGATTGTCGATTTATTAAAATAAAAGGTGGTTGCTGATAGTGAGTTCTAAAATGGCATCGCCGATGAACTCGAAATGTTCATAATAAACAACTTCCATCTTTCATATTTTCTTTATGTATTGGAAAGTGATTATTTGCAAAGTGATTCAGAAATAAGCAGAAACAAAGGCGAAAGAAGAAGAATATATCAAGAAGCTTGATTCAGAATCTGAAACCCTCACCGCCAACGTCGTTTCATCCGAACTTACAGTTAGAGTTCAGACTTGAAGCTTGAAGAAGAGAAAAGTTTAAAACATAAGGTGTTGATTAGTCATTTTTATCCCTGAAATCAGAAAAGTTTAAACATTTTATCAAAAGGGTATACTTGAAAAAATACTTTAATTTTTATAGATATATATTAGATATATTATACTATGAAGAAAAAAATATTGCTACCAAGTATTGAATTATAGGCCAACAATTCACACTCATTTTATCTCATCTATCAAATATTAGTTAAACATCTCAGTAGCCCTAATTAATTAAAAATATATTTAATTCTATTTATTGTTCAAATTATTTTTTTACATTCATATAAAATATTTATCGTTTTAATTTTAATGCATCACAATTTCAATGTATTTATTTAATTTTTCTTTTTATAATTTACACAAATTGACCCTTGAAATTGGGAATCTTATCCCGACTAACAACTTTGTCAACTAGGCAATATATGTTTGATTAAAATTGATGTGCTAATAATAGAAACGCAAATATAAATTAATTATGATAAATTCATTATCAATACATCTAATGAGAAATTAAATACAATAATAGTATTGGCTATAGATAGTAACCTTAGTGGCTTCAATAAAAATAACGTCACCATAATGACATCACCTTAATATCCAAGATAGTGGGCACGTGGTATATAGAGGAGCCTTCATGGAATCTATCTAGGAAGGTGATTGGAACTATCATTCATAGAAAAGCATAATAGAAAAATCATTCCTTTTATCCTTCTCAAGACACTAACATTATTTTACAATAATAATAATAATACAATACTATATAATAAAAATCAATGACCTATCTATAGTCAAGTTTCCAATGGATTTATATTTTGTAAACCCTCATCCTAATCCCAAATTTGGTTACTCTACTCATATGAACTATCATGTTCCTTCTTCCTCCTCTAAATCCTCTAATGAGTTTATACTATCTGAATATCTCATGCTTGATGATTTTTGTATTGATCAAACATACCATGATCAAGAATCTAGGTCACAAAGTATTGAATCATTAGAGAAAGTAACCTTTAGTGATGCTAATCAAGAGTTCAATGATGCAACCTCTAACAACAATAACATGTATTTTTCTCCTCCTTTAATTTGTTTTCTTCTCCTTTAATATTATTATTATATAGTTTTTTTTTTTTTTGCTAATAAAGTGTATACATATTTTGGATTTAATGATGTTTTGCAGAAAGTACAAAAATGGGATTAAAGGAAAAAAGGGAGAAGTGGGGCCAAAGATAGCATTTAGAACAAAATCAGAAATTGAGATTATGGATGATGGATACAAATGGAGGAAGTATGGAAAGAAGTCTGTGAAGAACAATCACAACCTAAGGTTTGAGATTGCACTAAAAAAACTTTCATTTTGTATTTGAACAAAGTAACTGATATAGAGTGGAGAAATATTTATAATGATCCATGGTCAACCTATATTAAAATTGTTTGAAACTCTAATAAAAATTAGCGCTAGTTCTTACAACTAAAATCCTATGATATTGGATAGTTTGGTTCAGTTTTTCTTTAAATTAATTTTATATATTAAAAAAATTACAAATTTCTTAAAAAGAACTTTAAAAAATCAATTTGGATAGTTCTTCATTTTTTTTAAAGTTTTTTTAAATTCTTTGTAATTTTTTTAAAGTTATAAGAAAATTATAAAATATAGGTTGAACTCTATATTTGGATAGTTCTTTATAATTTTCGTTAAAGTTATAATAAAATTATTAAATGTTTAAAATAAATTTTTTAATAACTCCCTCAAGCAAAGCATTGAACCCCTCAAACAAGACTTATATCAAGCGCTTAGACAAGACTTAATAAGATTAAGTTTTTTAGACTAGACTTCAGTCGAGCTTCTTGCATGCGATTTATATGTTTGGTCCCGCCCGAGGAAACTCCAAGTCTCTCAGGCGGAGAGTTTAGATAGCCCGAGAAATCTCAGTCCTTTAGGCGAAGTTACGTTAAGCCTGACTGATGGGACTGTGAGTCCCTCAGGCGAGGTTGTGGTGAGCTTGATGAGACTATAAATTCCTCAAGCAAAGCATTAGACCTCTTGGTGAGACTTCTATCAAGCCCTCAAATAAGACTTAAGACTAAGTTTCTTAAGCTAGACTTTAGTTGAATCTCTTGGATAAGATTTATATGTTTGGTCCCTCCCGATGAAGTTTCAAGTCTCTCAGGCAGGGAGTTTAGATAGCCTAAAAAATCTTAGTCCTTCAAGCCAAGTTATATGGAGTATGACTGATGAGACTTGTAATTCTCTCAAGTGAAGCATAGGACCTCTCGAGCGAGATTTCTATCAAACCCTCATACAAGACTTAAGGCTAAGTCTCTTAGGCTATACTTCAATCGCGCCACTTGGATGAGATATATATGTTAGGTCCCGCCCGAAGAACCTTTGGGGCTACCAGGTGCTAGCCCTAGGGCTACCAGTTCTGATCTTAACTTCTCTCTAACGGAGAAACGTTTTTTCCTACATTTCTTATAACTGGTAAGTGAAAGGTATTTGGAGCGAGACGATACTTCTTGGAGGGCGACATATGATCCTCGCCCCTTCTAGGGGTTGCAAAGCTCCCTCCGCCTTTATTAAGTCTTTTACAAACATAACAATACGAATTTAAATCAAATTTTTATTTAAATTTTTTATTAAAACATTTTTTAAAATTAATTTTAATAACACTATATTATACTATAAAAATATTTTTTATTTGAAAAACTAAAATAAATATTTATTTGTTTTAAATTCAATTTAAAATTAATTAATTAAATCATGAAATGTAACATTTTGCAAAAATATATCACAATAAGTAACTTTAAAAATATTACTCCTCCCTAAATGTTATATTTTAATAAATTATTTATCTTGAAATAATTGTTAATTTAGTTTTCAATGAAATTTAAAATTGCTTTATTTAGACTTTTGACTAAGTACGCCATGTATATGATAGTGTTGGATTAACGGCCTGAGATAGGGACTCCTCTGCCTTAACATCAAATTTAAATTAATCAAAGCTTTATCAATGGAATATACTTTGAAATTTCACTTTTGTCTGCAACATGATAAAAATGGGATTTGGCTAAGCCACCTAAAACAAACCAAAACAATAAAGTCCCTGTTTCAACTAAAAAACACCATTATTTTAGCTTTTGGTTTTTGAAGTTTCTATTCTCAACCAAAACAATCACTTTTTGAAGTTTCTATTTCTATTCACATGCCTTAAAAGCTTATTTTTCACATGATTTTTATAAAGTTGATGCTATGTCCTTTCGCATTATATTTATAATTAATAGTAAATTAGTATATATTTTAAGAATGTACTAATTAACAAGCTATTAATTATGATGACACAGGAATTACTACAAATGTTCAAGTGTTGGATGCAATGTGAAGAAAAGAGTGGAAAGAGATAGAGATGACTCAAGCTATGTGATAACAACTTATGAAGGTGTTCACAGCCATGACATTCCGTTTACCTCCTACTGCAGCCAAATCTCTTTTCAATATTCTGATGCATAATTATAATTAGGCACTTTAGTATAAACTCACATCTTATTTTGTTCGAATGGACAACCACTATATAAATGAGAAATGAAAATTATTACTTTATCATGATTTTGCTCTTAATCATGTCATACTTTTTTACTTGATATCAGCATCTCCGTAATGACACAGTGTCTCTTGATTGACCTCTCAATCTGATGGCTAGTTTGATTGATTTATGGAGAAGATTTTAGAAAAAGATTGACTGATTTTCATTTCTTTATCTCTTTTTGAAACGATCCTTGTATTAGTTTCACACCCCTTAAGAATCTTTTTCTTATGATGTTCCAAATATCTCTTCAAGAAGATGGTGGTCTGCTTTGGGATTTTAGGTGGAGGAGAGGTTTCTTTGTGCGGGAGCATCTGTTGTTTGTGGAGTTCTTACATGTTCTTGAGTGAAAGTCCATATCCTTAAAAAGTGATCTTTGAGGGTGGACTCATGTGAGGATGATACTTATTCTGTAACTCTAGTCTATTCTCTCATGCTTTCAGCCAATTTACTCCCTGGTTCTTCTACTTCTTCTCTCAAACATTCTTTGCCTCTTATCTGGGAAAGCCTTGCTCCATCTGAAGTGATGGGTTTCTTCTGAAAATTGATACAATATATGATAAGATCCATAATAGAGAGAACTTATTCAAACAGGAGGTATTTTTAGATTCGGCCAGTTGTTGTATCTTATGTTTCGAGAGAGTCGTCTTTCATCTTTGAATAACTTGTGATGTGGCAAAATAATTGTGGTATATAAGCTTTTTGGATGATTTGTAATGGGAATTAAAGACACAATAACAGACCAATATGCATCAGATGTAAAATTCTTCAAACTTGTAAAAACTTTGAGGATCAACAACAAACATATGGCAGCAAATCGAACAAATAAAGGCACAAAAGAATATTGATATTTTAACGTGGAAAACTCCTCAATATGAGAATAAAAACTACGAGTCGTCCAGACTAAGAAATAGCTCCACTATAATCAAATAAGGGTACAAGAGAGTCTTAAAGTGATTCACAAATTACTTGTAACTGTTGTAAATAATTAATTAGTTTATTATTGTTATTAGTTTGTTATTTTATTAGCAATTTAAGTTTTGGTCTTAAGTAACGCCCATTAGGTCATAATACTATATCTAAAGAGATTAGCTAATACTATATCTAAATAGATTAGCACTTGTATATTCATAATAATAATAATAATAATATTGAATTATTCAATTTTGATATAGTATCACGAGCTCTTCTTTGAGAGGGTCCTCTTCCGCATAAAATACCCCCAGCTGCCTTAATTGCGGCTCTTTTTGTCAAAACCTAGCCACTTTCAATGTGGAAATGTTCACGGCTTATTTGCAGGCACTATTTAACGACAATGTTTGTGGTACTGTTCACCGCAATGTTCATCAATACTGTTTGTTGTCGCTTTTCACAATATTGTTCATTGCCGCTATTTGAACTACCTCACATATTTCCATAGACTTCTCAACCTCGCACTCGCTTATGGTGTTTTACTTACATTTGTTTCTAAATTTCTTCAATGGTATGAGGTAAAGATGAAATAGATGGGTACAAGTCTGAATCAGAATCGGGTATACAATTTGAATGGAAAGAATTATTTGAAATGGTCTCAACTCGTGAAAATGACCTTGAAAGGTAAAGGAAAAGCAAAACACCTTACAGACGCACCTCCCAAAGAGACAAATCCCAAATTTGAAAAGTGGGATACTAAATATTCAGTAGTCATTGCATGGTTATGGGCTTCAATGACTCCAAAAACTAGTGACACTTGCATGTTCCTAAGTATGACAAAAGAGATTTGGAAAGCATTAGAAGAAACTTATTCTAAAGAAAAATATATGATGTAAAGGTGAAAACACTTGGAACAAAACAAGGCGACAAAATAGTTATAGAATATGATAATCATCACAAAGCCTTGGGATAGAGTTAGACCAGAGTTATTAAAACTGAGCGTACAATAGATCCAACAACACTTAGGGAGTACATTGAGCAAGATAGAGTCTAGGACTTTCTAGTATGACTCAACTCTGACTTTGACCATGTTAGAGTACAAATCCTTAGCAAAGAAAAATTACAAAATATTAATAATGTAGTGTCTATAGTGAGGAGTGAAGAAAGTATAAGAGAATTAATGTTGACACCACCACATGTGGAAAGCTCAGCAATGCTTGTTGAGAAGAATGCAACCATGTTAGTTGATCAAAAGAAATTGGGAGAAATCTATGTCGAGAAGAATGGCGAAAGGATACAGTGAGAAAAACTATACAACACGTTCTTCAGTCTTCTATGCATATTCCTATCATTTGACAGAAGATGGAAACTACAGAAGCTGAAGAAAGATGATATGGAGAAAGTCAAACTAATAATGTGCAAAGTGCAGATACGAGTATATGACTTGAAAGTATTCCAGGGATAATCATCTAGAGAAATTCAGTTAAATCTCCTGAGGTCAAGAAAGTTGTCTCTTCTTTAAGTCAAAACCTATCCACTTTCAATGTGGAATTGTTCACGGCTTATTTGCCGGTACTATTTAACGGCAATGTTTGTGGCACTGTTCACCACAATGTTCATCAATACTGTTTGTCCTCACTTTTCACGGTATTGTTCATTGCCGCTGTTTGAACTGCCTCACATATTTCCATAGACTTCTCAACCTCGCACTCGCTTATGGTGTTTTACTTACATTTGTTTCTAAATTTCTTCAATGGTAGGCGGTAAAGATGAAATAGATGGGTACAAGTCTGAATCAGAATTATATATTATTCCTTGGGTATACAAGTTGAATGGAAAGAATTATTTGAAATGGTCTCAACTCGTGAAAATGACCTTGAAAGGTAAAGGAAAAGAAAAACACCTTACAGACGCACCTCCCAAAGAGACAAATCCCAAATTTGAAAAGTGGGATACTGAATATTCAATAATCATTGCATGGTTATGGGCTTCAATGACTTCAAAAACTAGTGACACTTGCATGTTCCTAAGTACGACAGAAGAGATTTGGAAAGCATTAGAAGAAACTTATTCTAAAGCAAAATATATGATGTGAATGTGAAAACACTTGGAACAAATGACTCACATTCTGACTAGTGACACTTGCATGTTCCTAAGTACGACAAAAGAGTTTTGGAAAGCATTAGAAGAAACTTATTGTAAAGCAAAATATATGATGTGAATGTGAAAACACTTGGAACAAAGGACTCACATTTTGAAACTGAGTAAGAATCTGGCTCATATGAAGATAAGAATCTATTCCTGCTGCTCCAAATAGAAAGATGTTTGATGAACCTTTGAGTATGCTCGAAACATCTCTTTAAATATTCTTTGTGCTAAGTTTTGAAAGGATCAAAGCTTGCTTCCATGAAAAAGCAGGATCAAAGAAGAAGAGCTTAGTTTATTAGCTGCTGAAAGTAGCTTGATTATGAATCCATCAGAATCAATGACAAATGAGTCAAAAGGTTTTGATTATAATAAAACCTGAGATTTCAAAGTAATCATTTTCTAAAAAGACCAGATATTGTGATCTTTTGGTCTCATGGTGAAAGGAATCCAGAACCTAAAGATCTTCAAGTCAAAAGGTTGTAAGGAAACCTAATCCAAAGACCTCTTGATCCATGTGCCAAGAATTGAGAAGCTAAGATAAATGGAAAAACATTTGTCATGATGCCTAAAGGAAATTTGAGTCTTCCATTCTCTGATTCAGAGTGGTCTTCTATTTCGTGGAGTTTATCATCAGATAGTGTGTTCCAAATTGACAATTATTTTCTAACTCAGTCATTTGAAGCAAGCAGACACTGTCATAGGAAATGACTCTGCCAATTCTGAACAAGCTTCATCAACAGTTTCGAAGTCTCTGCTTCAAAGGATTATTGTCTATATCAAGTAAGTAACGCTAAAAGCATTCGTCCAGACTAGTTTTGATCAAGACTTTGATAAAGGCAAACTCATAACCTATGAACTCAAGACTCAATAGTCTCACTCTAACTAGGTTCTGAAGACATACTTTAACATCTAATCAAGCTTTAACCAATTCTTTAAGAAGCCTCTCATTCAAAAAGTTAAGTATAAAATATAATAATGACTCTACTTAAGCTTCAACAAACGTCTACAAGAAGTCTCCAGTCATAAATTTTCTTAAGAGGATCTTGTGACAACGTACAAGTACTTTATGTCTATTCAAGAAAGTAACATTGTCAGGATCCCATCTCTTCATTTGGTCTCTTAACTCTACTTTGCTTATCTCATTGTCTTTATGCTAGTTTTACTTAGACTTCACTTTACGTGTTATAGCTAAAGACCTCTAACTCTATTTGTACTATGGAAGTATCAACCTTCAACGACTACTTACACTATGATAAGTTTCAACCTTCAACATCTACTTGTATTGTAAGTGGTTTCAATCTTCAACAGATCTATTTTCAAATTCTATAAATGGAGAAGAAAATTAAAGAAGAATGCATGTGTAAGATTGTGTACACAAGAATGTGATACTAGAACACACCATGGGGAGTTAACAGATAAACCGTGTTAGACAAAAAACACAATTTAGAGTAACACACAAAAGAAGAAGAAATCTAACCAGAACGGTTATTGTATGTTAAGAGAGTATAGCAAGACTAATTCACATCTGACTAGGAGAGTCAAAAGAAAGAACATGTGAATATGGTCAGCAGATCAACAGAACAACAATGCACAACAAATGAAGATCATCTGAGCAAGAAGTCCTGAACTAAGGTTTAGAAAAGGAAGTATCGATCAGGTTTATTGAGCAAGAAGTCCTGAACAAGTAGTTTTGGCAAGGAAGTCTCAATCAGGTTGATTGAGCAAGAAGTCCTGGACAATGTGTTTGGGCGGGAAATTTCAATCTGTAGGATTGAGCAGGAAGTCTCTTACTTGAGGGCTTGACATAAATTCCTGAAATGTAGGTTTAGACAAATAAGTCTCTTGCTTGCATGCTTGAGCAATGAAGTTTTTTTTTTTCTAATTTGATTGAGCAAATTGTAATATGAATGGTTATAGTGAAAATCTCTTGTGCTGCAAGGGGACTGGACTACTCTCAGTCTGGGAGGAACCAAGATATATTGTGTGTCTTTTTATTTACTTATGCATTTAATTATTCTGTTGTGCACTGAACTATGAAGTCAGACTCTGATCTGAATTAGTTTTTCTGATACATAATCTGATCTTATCTACTCAGTTTTGAATCAAGATTCGAAAAGAAATAATCTTTGGTATTCAAAATTCAACCCCTTCTTGTGTATATTTTTTTCACCTTCACCTTTAACCGAAAAATATAAACGACAATCATTTTCATGTATTCATGGTAAAAGACAATTAAATACAAATGACTCAAATTTTGTCCTTTAAAAGAAAAAGAAAGAGGTATCATAAATTTATGAAGGACCAACTTCGCTAGGGTTATGATGGGTTAACACCGACCCATATGTTAGATTTTATTTCGTTGATAAATTTTAGAACATCTACAACCGAGAGATTCTTTGAGAATTAACAGAGAAAACTCTCAACAGACAAAATAAACAACAACCGAGAGATTCTCAGAGAGTTAACAGAGAAAGCTCTCAACAAATAAAGTAAACAACAATTGAGAGATTCTTTGAGAATTAACAGAGAAAACTCTTGACAGATAAAGCTAATGACAACTGAGAGATTCTTTGAGAATTGGCGGAGAAAACTATCAACAGACATAGGAAACAACAATTGAGATTCTCTGAGAATTAACAGAGAAAGCTCTCGATAGAGAAAACAAACAACAATTGAGATATTTTCTAATAATTAATAGAGAAAGCTCTCAACAGATAAAACAAACAATAACTGAGAGATTCTCCGAGAATTAATAGAGAAAACTCTCGATAGATAAAAGAAATGACATTTGAGAAAGTCACTGAGATATAACAGAGAAAGCTATCGACTGTCAAACACTGAAAGATTCTCTGCGTATTAACAGAGAAAATTTCAAAGGATAAACACTAAAAGATTCTCCGAATATTAACAAAGAAAAACTTTCAAAAGGCAAACACTTAAAGGTTCAGATTATCAGAGAAAAACTTTCAAAAACAGACATTGAAAGACTCTCTTAGTATTACTAGAGAAAAACTTTCAAAAACAACAACTGAGAGATTCTCTGAGAATTAACCGAAAAAAATTTTCAAAGGCTAAAAGATTAACAAATGTTGATGGAACAAGCTTTGAGGTTCATTGAATGCTTTTGAGAGAATGTGAGTCGAGAGAGTTTGAAAAACTTGAGATGCATTTCTGACTTTTTTTTTTGCGTAACCTTAGGACCTAATTAAAGAACATGTGTTTAGGGTGAGTCCGAAAATGCATCTTCAAATTTTAAAGGTTTTATTAAATTTTCACGAGAATAAATTTTTATTTAAAAAGAAAAACCAAACATTTTCTTTAAAAAATATTACATTATAAATAAAATTTACTTTTTAATTTTCCTTCTAAACAATATAAGAGTAATTGTTATTTTCTTGATATTAATTGATAGTATTAGATCACTTGCTCTCTAATCGCGTGTTTTACACGATTGAGTATCGAGATCGCATCATCATCTTCATCATTCCTTCAAGGGTTCCTCCACCTTGATCCAAACCAAACCATTTCTGCAAACTCTTCAACTCTTTCTTCTACTCATTCATAGACACTCCATACATCTCAATCAATCTTCAACCGAATCACTTTCACCACTTCTCAACTACACAAAGCCACACCCTATTCAGATCCGTTGCTGAAGTGATCGATTTCATTTTCTCGCTTTTTATGATTTTTTCCTTTCTATCTTCAGCGATGCGTAACTATGGGGTTTTAATCTCCTTTCCTGATCTCGGTGTGATTCTCATGTGATATGGATTTCGGAACGAAATTCGATACAGCCATTTTGAAAAATCGGTGGTTGAATCTATTTGACGGAACTTGATTAGTGTGGATTTAGTGTGGAAAAACGTTTTTCTGTTTGAATTTGGAGTTGTTGTTTTTTGTTAAGAAGGCCTGGAGGGTTTGGAAATCATGTTCTGGAGGGAACGTGAGAGGGAGAATAAGGAACACAACGGTGGGGTGCTTTGTGGACAAGTCAGAGTGCTCGTTGTTGGTGACTCAGGTTCATGATTCTTACTTACACCCTTTTCTGATGTTGTTTTTGTCGTTCTTAGTCACATAGTGTGTTAATCTTTCCCAATTTGATGTGTTTTAGTTTTGAAAGTGAAACTGAATGATTTTATTGTGTTCAAGTAATGGTGATTATGGTTTACATCATATGCTGATTTTGATTCAATGCAAATACAGAGATCAGCTTACTTTAGAAGAGCTTTATGCTTGAAATAACTAGGATTTTCTGGTGGGATTGGGGAATTTATAGATTGTGTAATGTAGAGATCAATTGAGATTTTGTAACAGTGCTGTTGAGTGCTGAGAATCTTAGTTATTATGTTACTTTTTTTTTATATGGTAAAATAGGCTTCATTCAATTGATAGAACAAGGATAGTAATCTCAAAGTGAACATGTGTTGAGAACTTGAGGTGTTTTCCATCAGTATAAGTAATTAAGCAAGCTAAGTACGCTTCAACAATAAGTAGAGAGATCACAAACCTACGGGGCATTAACAAACCAAAATCTTAATCTTTACAACCACACTTGGCAATAGCCAAGGAGAAATAGAGATCCACGCTTTTTAATCTCATCTGGTTGTGGATATTTAGCTTTAATAGCTTGTGTATGTGTCTACAATTAGGTGTGTTATGCACAAGGCTGTAGGGCATATTTATATCGTCTGCTTTAGTGCTTAGATTGATAACGGATCTACGACTCTACACATTATAATGTAAGAAAGCAAGTAGAAAGATGGTTGAAATTTTTGAGGAGCCTTCTGTGGTTTGATAAAATGTCAACTTCTTTGGACATACTTTCCAGACCTATCCTGTCAGCATTCAGGCTATTCAAAATTAGCTTGACCAAGTATTACAGGACAGTAGGATAACTTTGTATATGGGTGTTTGACTCCACCAAGTTTGGATTTCTTGAGACTGTAACTTTCTAATATGAATTGTGTGAGAATAATTGGACATGAATGATGACATTAGATACCTTGTTTTTTATAGGCTGTGCAGGTCGAGTCTTAAGTAAAAAGTATTTTTTATAAATTAATTCTGGGGGAAAAAATATCAAAATATAATGTTGTTTATTACTACTGAGGATAGAAATAATCGTTGTTACATTACAGTAGGCTTAAGTTGCCACAGATTTTATCTTGGAGGAATATACACTGGAAAATATTCTCACATATGGCGTTTCTCTAAAGCTTTTAATATAAATTATGCTCTGTATTTATTGGTATTATTGTGTCAAGTACATTAAATTAGCTCGTTAGTGCCTCTGTGATTTGAGGAAATACTTTCTGTCTTACTGTCTTTATTTCTTAATCTGCGAATAATCACAAAAATGTATTATTTTTTCACTTTTTTTCCTGAATTCACCTCATACTAAAAAATGACGATTTTACCATTTATTGTATAAAAATATCAGAAGGCGGGAAATCGGATAGAAATAAGGTGGCACTTTGTAATTTTTTAGAACCAAAAATATAAATAGGAAACATTCTCTTACACCAAACTGTCCTTGGATGCGCATTAGTCAATTGTAGGTAAATGATGAAGAAAATACTGATTTTCTGAACATGCGATTACACACCCTTCTCCCTACTTTATGACTCACTCTATAAGCATTTTCAGAGTTATATCAATTGCTGATATATGACACTTTCTCATTCTTGCAGGTGTTGGGAAGTCTTCTTTAGTTCACCTTATTGTTAAAGGTTCTCCCGTTGCTCGTCCTTCTCAGACAATTGGTTGTACAGTAGATGTGAAGGTAAGTATAACATGTTTAAAGGTTATACAAGAGGATATACACAGTGTATGTTGTTCAATGTCTTCACCGAACTTTCTCTGTTTCATTTCCAGCATACTACTTATGGAAATACTGGCAGCTCTTCAAGTAGCCTCAAAGGTGATTCTGAAAGAGATTTCTTTGTTGAACTGTGGGATGTCTCAGGACATGAACGTTACAAAGATTGCCGATCTCTGTTTTATTCACAGATTAATGGTGAGTAACAAAATTCCTATTGTTTCAGTTTGCTAAGCTGTATAACTGCTTACATTTGAAAGTTGAATCTGATAAGAGGATGTGTACAAGAAGGACAAGATTTATTTATGTATATCTCTCGTTTCTCTTTTTCAACCATTGCGTACGCAAATGAATTGCGTGTTTTAATATTTTTATTTGCAAAATTTTGTTACCACTATCTTGGATAATTGCTTTAATATCTTAATAGCATTTGGATATTCTAGCACTTTTGATAATCAAAATATGGTCTTCTAGATAATGAGACCTCAACAGTAAGCACACCTATATTAGATAGTTATTTTCTGATTGCAAACTAAATTATAGTTTGAACTTCATTTGCAGGTGTAATTTTTGTTCACGATCTTTCACAGAGAAGAACAAAGACTAGCTTGCAGAAGTGGGCAGCTGAGATTGCTGCAACTGGGACATTTTCAGCTCCTTTGGGATCTGGTGGCCCTGGTGGTCTTCCTGTTCCGTATATTGTTATTGGTAACAAAGCTGATATTGTTGCAAAAGAGGGTACAAGAGGAAGCAGTGGGAATCTTGTTGATGTTGCACGCCAGTGGGTCGAGAAGCAGGGTTTACTTCCATCCAGCGAGGAGCTTCCATTGACCGAGAGTTTTCCGAGTGGTGGAGGTCTTATTGCAGTAAGCATCTCAACTACTTTTTCCTTGTCAGTTTTACAAGTTTGGTCTGCCACTTTCTATGCATTAGATAGAATGCTGGTAAAATGAATAAATCTGATGTTAATGCTAACCGAACTTTTAGGTGTGTTTGTTTTGTGCTTTAAAGTCTACTATTGTTTTGTGCTTTATATATATTTTTTATGACCATATCACTATATGAAATGGTACTTTAGCCTATAGGTGATGGATGAAGTGGATTTTACAAGAATCCTATTGAAAAAAGCTTTTCCATGCTTCCCCCTGTTTTGAATATTCTTAAACTATTTCAAATCACATGAGCAGTTATTCGCATTACTAGGGAACACAAATGCTTTTCTACTTAGTGTTTGAAGGCCTCTTTTATTTCATTAGTTTGAATAGCGGGGAAAAAGTATTTTCTATTCTCTACTATATCCACTTGTGGTTTATCTCTACAAAGTACCAGATGAAATGGAACTATTATAGAAGGGATACAATGAAATCATTGATCAGTTGTTATTGAAATGATTTGCTTTATTGATCATTGATCTGCTTTATTGAAATAAACTCTAACTAATTCAATATATATAGATTCTCCATCTATATTCTATATTTTATGGAGTTAGAATTCTATAGAGAATGCGGAATATATTATATAGAATAATTTAAGATATTGTAATAGAAAAATGAAAATAATAGAGTTTTCTTATTCAAAATGCCATGTGATAAAAAAAACAGTGTTCTTATTTAAAATGACCTATGGTACTCAACCATTTCTGTGTTTCTTCAAGGTTTGAATATTATGAATGACTTGCAGTAAAACTTCATGCTTCACTTTGTTCCAGTCTATCTGGATCAGAAGTAGATTTTTATTTTTTGCTATAATTTGTTGTCAAATCATATTTTCTTTATAGTCACTCATTAGGAATAATGAGTTTTGCACAATCGTTGTGGCATTGCCTCCTGTGCTGTTCTTCAGAAAAATTTGAACCGGAGATGCTATACCATTTCAGATTCTTGATTTCTTCTCATTTAGTAATTCTTTACCTAAAGTATCAGTTTTGCTTATGAAGTTACGAATCATCTAATAGAATTTAATACATAGATCAGCCTTTCTTTTCTTTGTGTAATAGTAGCTATTCAGTTCATTCTTCATATAGTAGTTTTAATTTTTTGTTATTGGATGTCTACAGGCAGCAAAAGATGCTAGGTATGATAAGGAGGCTGTGATTAAATTTTTCCGCATGGTCAGTAATGTCTACGATACCCCGATCCTTTATTTTTTGTTTAAATTATGGGCTGTCATCTAAATTATCTTGTCCCTCTACTTTTAGTTGATTAGGAGAAGATACTTCTCAGATGAAATATCCGCACCTGCATGGTCCATTCCTTCACCTCAAAGAACTTCTCAGCGGATAGATGAAAGTTTTATCGAAGAAGATCAGTCTTATAATACAGGGTATTTTCTGCTTCTCTTCTAAATCATTTTCATGTTTTGTGCCACTCTATTAATTTTATTGTTGATTGCAGTCGATCCAGTGATCCATACAAGTACAACACGCTTCCCCCACTTCCGGCTCAACGCAATTTAACCCCACCACCCACACTCTATCCTCAACAGCCAGTTTCAGTCTCTGAAGGCTACAGTTACCCTAGATTTTCTTTGTCTGGTTCCTCAGAATTGAGTGCTTCAAGTAGAACAAAGCGCTCCGATATAAATGTTTGAAGGTCTTTGTATTTGGTAATTGGTCACTGTTATTACACTGATGTATTATTGAATGGAACAAAGTTATGTTTGTTTTGACTCTTTGTTCCAATTGTAAACTGTCCACTGATTCATTCATTTTTTAGAGGCTTTCTCAGTGGGAGAAGGAGCTACATGTTCAAAGTATGAGGAGAATTTATATGATATATAATCGATTCTTTAATATCAGACCTTTCTTTTTCTGCCATTGAGAAACCTTAACAATACTATGCATCATTTCATTACACACGAATAAGATTGATTTTCGGAGTCTTAAATTAGAGTTTAAGAAACACCTTTTGTTGATTGATGCTTAAACTCAATAAATTGGAAATGAAGCTTTTTTTGACCGCTAGCTCCATTGTTTTAAAAATTTGTTAGTCATTGTAGTTAATATATACGAACATAAACCAAATTATACAAACGATTTTATAACTTAACTATATGATAAATAAAAATTGAATTGAAACCACTGAAATTGTATAAATAAAAATTATTACAAATAAATTTAATTACCAGTTTTTGAATGGCATTCGAAAACTAACATGTTGAAAGTTAAAGTTAAGCAAAAAAAACTAGAAAGATATAGGTATTTTGAGAGAAAAAAATAAATAAATTGAGAACATAGTGACAAGTGTATTACAAACAATTGCATTTGTCTCTTTCATTTTTTGAAATTTATCATAATGCATTTATTTAAAATCTGCAACGTGTTGCTATAGTTCAATATCGTTTTTACTGATTTGATTGATTTTGTATATTGTTGTTGATGCTTATTTACCATCTATGCAATTGATTTTGTTTATTGTTGATGCTTAGTAGCTCGGCGCCTTCTGTTTAGTACAGTGCTTCAAGCTACTGTGTTTTGAATGTGTTAGTTAGATATTGAGTGTTTGTTTGTTTAATTTGCGGTATGGATTCTAATTATTTTGAGTTAGATTTTGTGTTGAAGATTTATCTAATTATTTTAATTAATATATTTAATAGTTGATAGTGTTTCTAAAAATAAATTTTAATAGATTTTTAATTAAATAATATATCAATTATCTGTTAATTTTATATTTTTCTTATTTTTAAAATATTTTATTTAAACATGTGCTCTATGTTATGGCTGAATATGGGATAAAATTTGTGATATGAATATGATTTTGAATGTGTTGTAGCATGGCATATTAAGGTTCTATTAATGAATCTAAAAAGTGAATTTCTTTTATAATTTGGGTCGGAGGGAGTATGTGAATTATGGTGAGAATTTTCGGTTGATTTTCATAACTTTAAAATATTAATAAAATTAATTTTATTAGTGATATTACATGATTAACACCGATATTTCAAGTGATATTTGGAGAGATGAAAAATAAAATATTTATAAATGGGAAATAGTGGATTGTGAAAAATAAAATATTTATAAATGGGAAATAGTGGATTGTAAACGGGAAAGTGTATTTAATAATGGGAAATAGTGGATTGTAAACGAAAAGTGTATTTAATAATTTTGAAGCAGCATGGTTAACCCAACAACATTACAAATTTAACAAATTAATTTATAATTTAACACAAATTAAATAATTATCTTTTATCATTAAAATTGTTAAATACTATTAAATTTAATTGTTTATAAAAAAAATCAATTTAATTTTGAATTTATTATATATTTATGTATCTATAAATATAGAACAACTTTTTTTTATTTTTTATTTTGTATTAGCTACATTATTGAACATGTGTAGAATTAATAAATAAATTTATAATTAAAGAAAAATAAAATATTCAGCTTGATCTTTAAAACTATTAGATAGTCAATTTAATTGTTTATAAAAAATAAATAGTTAATTAATTATTATATTAGAATATATATAACAAATTACAAAAATCACTAAAGATATACTCCATTTAAAAATATACTCCATTTACTCCAAATCTTATAAAGACTATACTAATAATTTTTATTTTAAATGTTAAAATAAATTACACTTTTATTTGTTTATATAATCAACATTTGACATTAATTTAAATTTACATCTATCTCAATATATTACATATATAAATTTCATTATTATTTATATTATAAAAATTAAATATTTGATATATAGAATTATTTAATTTCACATTTATGATATTTTATTCGTATAAATACAATTACTCCATCAATATAGTAACATTTTTTTCACAATTTTCTTATTTGAATGTTTGCAATTAATATCATTTTTGTATTATATTTTCACACTTATGGAATAAATGTTTATAATGAACGATAAAAATAAATGAAAAAACAAAAATTTTAACGGAGTCAAATTTATCACCGATCAATATATATTTGTCTATAGAATATAAACAAAGATACTTAAAATAACATGAGAAAAATGTGTTATTTTTTAATTATTTATATTATTAATAAAGAAATAAATGAGACAAATATTTATAAATAAAAAGATACTAGACTAAAAAAACATAAGTAATGTATGATTTAAATAACATTAAAAGTATATGATAATATAAATAATTCATAATTATTTTATGATTATCAAAACAAAGAAAATAATAAAATATAATTAAAGAAAATAAAAGTAAATATATTTTAAATAAAGATGAATCCAAACACAGGTAACATGTATTTATTTATAAAACTAAAATAATATTTTTAAATACTATATTATTAGTTGATATTTATAAAACTAAATATTTGCATAAATATTTTTATAAATATGTCAAAATAAATTTATTATTTACATTTTAAAAATAAAAGTGTGCGTATCACTTCAGAACGCACGCTATCCCACTAGTTTTGAGAGAAAAAATAAATAACTAGTTTTGAGAGAAAAAATAAATAAATTGGGAACACAGTGATAAGTTGCATTACAAACAAAGGGTGCAAAAATGAAATACTTGTCGGAACCCTCTAGGCCTAGCTTGCTGAAGCCCATAATATAGCCCAAATCCACTCACACTTTTTCCCATTAGCGGGAAGAACACAGAAGATCAAAACCATTTGTTGCTTACTGTTTCTCCCTCATCACACTCAAGCTCTCGCTCCCAGGTTCGCTTCTGTCTCTTTCATGTTTTGAAATTTATCATAATGCATTCATTTAAAATCTGCAACGTGTTGCTATAGTTCAATATCGTTTTTACTATTCGTTTCTTATAATGAATTTTCTGTAATGTTGATATTTATTTAGAATCTATCTACGAATGTTGATATTTATTTAGAATCTATCTACGAATTTTCTGTACTTCGGTTTAGTACAGTGCTTGATGTTACTGTGTTTTGAATGTGTTAGAGTTAGATTTTGAGTGATTGTTTGTTTAATTTGCAGTATGGATTCTAATAGTGATGATTCTGAACCGCCGAAAAAGAAGCTTAGGTTTAATGTTTGGAACTACTTTGTTAAAATTGATAAAAACGAAAAAGAAATGTGTGAATGTATGACCTGTGGGAGACTTTTTACTTGTGGTGGAAGGTCGGGTATCTCTCATCTAAACCAGCATATTGCGGATCATTTCAAGCTCAAAAAGTTTGATCATTATGTGTTTCGTGAATCAACGACTCGGATGATTATAGAACATAATCTCGCATTTCGCTTTGTTGAGTGGGATAAATTTAGGTCATTTGCGAAATTTGTTTCTCATGATGAGGCTCATTGGTTTTCTAGATCCGGTGTTGCTAATGGTGTGAGGAAAGTTTACTTGCTTGAAAAAGAGAAATTGAAAAAACAGATGGCTGAGATTGAAGGAAGTGTGTGTCTGAGCTTTCGTTGTTGGACATGTTCCGCTTCTGGTCGTAGCTATGTCACTCTAGCGGCTCATTTTATGGATGAAAAATGGAATTTGGTTGTCAAATTGTTGAATTTTTGTCATTTGGGTCCTTCCCGTGATGATTTTGAGCTATCAAGGAAGGTGGTTGGTTGTTTGCAGGAATGGGGAATAGAGAGGAATATTTTTTCTATTACGATGGATAACGCTTCAGCTAATGATGATGACTTCCAAAGCATGAAAAATCAACTTCGCACACTTGATAGTTTGTTGAAAACTTTCGTCACATCGGCAACACCGACATCTCTAGAAAAACATTTTAAGTGTTGTGCCCCTGTCTTGGATCTTATGGTTCAAGAAAGTTTAAAGGTAGTAAGTGATCTATTGGACAAGATAAGGAAGAGTCTAAAGTATGTGAGTGTGTCAAACTCTAGGTTGAAGCAATTTTATCAATGTGTCGAAGAAGCTGGTTGCGGTGGTGATAGCGATGGTTTGTGTTTGGATGTGTCTGGTAAATGGGTTTCTTCATATATGATGCTTATGAGTGCTATCAAATATCGCAGTGCCTTTGAACTCATGTATTTAAAAGATTCAACATACAACCATTGCCCATCGAGCGAAGAATGGGGAAGAGGAGAGGAAATTTGTGCATTCTTGAAGATTTTTTATGGACTTACCAAAATTGTTTCTCAATCTACTTACCCTACGTCCGAGACTCATTTGAAAAATTTTGCGGGGATTGAGTTTTCATTGAAAAAAATGGTGTTGAGTGAAGATGAGAAGATAAGAGATATGGCTTCAAAGATGTCAGATGAGTATGACAAGTACTTGAGTGAATATAGCATGATTCTTGCATTTACCTGTGTTTTAAATCCTTGTCTGAAGTTTGAATTTTTGGAGTTTGCATACAAAAAATCAGTTGATGATATGGAGGTAGTAAAAGATAAAGTGAACAATGTGAGAAAAGCTTTATATTCTCTTTTTAATGAATATGCCAAGAAAGTTCAATCAACTTCAAGAAGTTTCTCTTTAAAGAATTCCCGTTCTTATAAAACACCATTTGAAAAGATATTATATAAAAGGGAGATGGAGTTTCGAGTAAGTTTCTGTTTTGCGAACCTTTTGTTTTGCTTTGTTTTGTTGTCTTTCTGCATAGATATTTATTTTTTCTTTGATTGAAATTTGTCATAGGTATATCTTGAAAACAAGAAGAGAAAGAAATATGCTGGTGGTGTGACTCAACTTGATCTCTATCTGAAAGAGACAAATACACATTATAAAAATCCTTTAGATTATTGGAAGTACTTTGGTCATAAATACGATATCATTGAGAGAATGGCTAGAGATTTGTTTAGTATCCCAATAATCACGGTTGCATCAGAATCTGCTTTTAGTCCTGGTAGCTGTATTTTGAACAAGTATAGAAACTGCATGGTTTCAGAAAATGTGCAAGCTCTTGTATGCTCACATAATTGGCTATATGGGTTCTCACCTAGTGGTAAATTTTATAGGAATTTGTTAGAATTTGTTTCTCATGAATAATGTATTACTGATTATTATCATTATATTAATGTTGGTTATTATGTCAATACACAGATCAATTTGGAGATGAGATCGAGGAGACAAGAAAAATTGGCATAAATTTATCGAAGCAAGATTCAGAATGTCATTGCTCTCATGAGAACAAAACTGAAGATTAATAATAGATTGGAAAGATAATTTCATTTTTGTTATATTTTGCAGTTATGACTCTTATAGATTATTCACAACCTATAATCAGTATTTTATTGTACAAATCTGTTATGATATGTTTGCATGTTATTTCTGCATAATTTTAATTATAAAATTATCAAATCTTATTCATTTGTTTGTTTGTTATTTCCCTATAATTTTAACTATAAAAATTATCAAATCTGATTCATTTGTAAGAAAAAAAATCAAATGAAAAAAAAAATAGTTATAGTTATAGTGTTTGAAATATTCAAATATATGAAGCACTACATGCGATGGGAGTCCCACGTAGGCAGAACGTGTTAGAAGAACAGATTGTGCAAACTGCTAACTTCCAAAACCAGCCATATACTTTTGCATATGTTTCTCTTTCTCTCTAATCTTCAACAATTAGATTTATAATTAGAATGGAAAATAAACTGATTAACAGAACAATCCAATTTTGTCTTCTTTTCACCATCTTAATAATTCTCCAATTCCAACAAGTAACCCCTAATGAAGGTGGCCAAAATGTTGCACAAGATTATCCAGAAAGACCATTCCTTAAGTTACTGGTGGACACAATTTCTCTACTCAGAAAATCCCAAGAAAGTTCATGGGAGAAAATAAAAACCGTCATTCATGATCTTCAGATGCAGTTCTCACCACCAAATTTGGAGTAAGTTAGTGCATTCACAAAAGTCTATTTAATATTTAAGATTTATTCAGCAATATAATCTTGACATTATAGGATCATTCAATATAATGACATGTTATGTTAAACCAGTTCAGTTTATAGTTATATAAAGACATCAGACTGCCGGGGCATGGGTTGAAATCCGTGACATCCCACATATTCATCGTGAAAATCCGATCATTAGGTTATTAGACAAAAAAAAATCAGTTTAATGAATTTAAAGGTTAAATTGCTTGAACACTACAACTTTTTTATATATGAACGAACAGCAATGGTAATGTTGTGTGTTTTTTTTTTTTTTTTTTTTTTCAGTTTTAGGGGTGTGGGAAAGGGTGGTTTAAAAGAAGCAGTTGGGAAGAGTTTTGACATAAGCATAGAATCAGTGGAGGAAACTGCTAAATCTGCAGCTGAATTTTTTGGAGAAGCAATTCATAGGAGAGCAGAAAAGGTGAAAGAGAATGCTGACTCTGATAAGGATACTAAAGATGAACTTTGATTGAAATCTTTTTTTTCTTCTTCTTTTAGGGATATTTAATCAAAATTGTAATACTGTATGCTGTTATTGGAGTATACGGAAATCTTTGTTTGTGTTGTAAACTTTTTTGTTTTTCTGTTTTCATACATTTTCCTAATAACCCATTTTAGTTCCTTAAGTTTACATCAGAGTCCAAGACTCAAACGAGTAACCACTAGGCTACTTCGCCCATTTTGTATAGTTTACAAACCAAATATTAATTTAACCAAAAGTGAATCACCTTCATATTCTGCAAGCAGATTTTTAGTGAGGAAAGAAGATAGACCAGGTCGCAGAAACAAAGTTCTTGACATCTTAATTCATTAGTTTCTGTTTTGTCTTCTCCAAAGAAACTGCAATTTATTGGTATCATTTTTTGGCATTTTTGTAAAACATTGTGTTTTTATGATTAAATCCTTCTTAAAACATTATTCAAACCAAAACAATTGATTCATGATACCCTATTACCATTACTTCAAAAATAAATTAAAGCACTCCAACATGTTTGGAATTCGACCTATGAAAAATATCATCACAGTTTAGGAGACATAGTTTCTGTATATACACTGTATTACAAGATGAGTTCATCAAACACATACTAATAACAAACATGTAGCAAACAATCTTCATAAAAGATCACACATACATTGCTGATAATCCTTTTATTTAGTACAAATTATTTCACAAACCAAATACCGAAGTAGGGGCCAATAAATCATCAACAGTAAGCTAGAAGCGAGAATTTATTGAAATTATTTAGTACAAATTATTTCACAACAAGTTCACATATGCAGAAAAACAACGAAGAAGCACTAGAAGAGAGAAATACCCTTGGCTCTCTCTCTCTCTCTTGCTGAAATCACAACCGTTTCAACACGTTCACACCACTAACGTTTCAACGTCAAGTCTAAGTCTGACTTGTAAAAAAACCGAAGTCTGAGTCTGACCCTATAGTCTGTCGTAGGCTTATTTTTAAGTCTGAGTCTGATCTTTTCGAAGGTCTGGTTAGCATGTTAGCCTACGTAAAAGCCTATTTGTTTTAGACATATATAAATAAGCAATTAAAATAATGTTTAAATAGACTAACTAATTAAAAGATGACGAGACTAAAAATTTGTTTGCATTGACTTATTTTAACTTACCTATTAGCATAAGTTCTAGGAGACTATTTATTTAAGAGAACTTATGAAAACAATGTGCATCACATGTTTTCATCTTATTTCCACAGGTTCTTTAAGATAATCAATCTTTATTTATGTATTTTAATTTAAAGTACAAAACATAACATAATAATAATAAAAAAATTATTCATATTTATTTAATTAGGTCGGCCTGATAGACTGAAAAATCTTTTTTTAGGGCATGGGGCCTAGCTTTTTTAACTAAACAGACTTATAAAAAAGCCAAAGCCTTTTCTATTTAAAAAATGTGTGGTCTGGCCTGAGCCTATATAAGCTAGCCTTTAGGCCCTTGTTATGGGTCTGACCTATTTCCACCCCTACGTGCCATGCGTATGACCAAGTGCCACGTCAGATGCCACCCAAGCAAAAGCTGACGCCGTTTGAAAAAAATGGATGGAAAAGACTAACGTGGACTATTTTGAACAATTAAATGACCATTTTGAAACTTTTTAAAGATAAGGGACCAGAATGGACTCCGAAGTATATTTAAGGGACCAAAAAAAATATTTTTCCTTGATTCTTTAATAGTTAAGTCCTAAATTTGTCACATGTATATACTAATCAAATTCTTTCTTTTCTTAAAATTAACATTTATTTCTAAAGAATACATGTGAGCTAATGTACTAAGAACTTAATAATTATGCATGTCATACAATCGTTCTTTTATTTCAAGCTTTTTCAATCAACACATATATTAGGAAGTTATTGAAAGAACGTTGCAATTATAATTCAATTTATATGTATAATAATTTAGAATACAAGTCAATCAACATAATCTTAAGAGAAGAATGTTGATTTTATAGTTAAAGTTGTTTTAATTCTAAGTAAAAAATAAAAAGTTTTAACAAAAAGCCCGCGGGCGAAATCCACTCCGTCCCACTTTTTTAAGTGGGTTAGGCGGGGCGGACCAACTTAAGGTACCGAGTCGAAAATCTCATTCTAGCCCGCCAAATTAAAGGGTCAAACATGCTGACCCGACGAACATGACCTGTTTTGCCACCCCTATCTCTAACTAATGTACATAGAAGCCTTATATCATACATTGCACTATTATGTTATTAAAAAAATTAAAAATTGAGTAAATTAAAATTACGGTGTGTTAGGAGACTTAACAGTTAATTAATTAAATTAAAATAAAATAAATTATTAAATAATATTAAATAATTATTTATTTAATTATCTAAATTAATATAAAAAAATGAAATTTAATATTTAGAACATACTTTTCAATTCAAGGATATTTTAGTACTTTCATATTTAATCAACATTTTTCTTTCTCCTATTTCTTTTATCTTTCTCTTATAACAAACAATACTTTAAATCATTCAACTTCTTACATATTTCTCTCTTCTCTCATTCTCTCTCACATATTTCTCTCTTCCTAACTTCTCTTTACAACCAAACATACCCTTAGACTTTGTTTGCGAGTTTATAGGGGAAGGCTTTCGAAAACAAATTTTATAAAAAAATACAAGAAAATATTTGACATTTTTAAAAAAAGTGATTTTGTATAAAATGATAAAAGAGAGTTTATCATTACTATATTTTTTCAAAGTTCTCCCCTATCTTCTCCTCCAAACTTCCATACACACCGTTATGGAACAAATATCAATTGTATCCCTTGGTCTGTTTGAGTGTTTGGAGGAGAAGAGGGGGAAGTGCTTTGAAAAAAGGGAAGAATTGAGTGAAAATAATTAAAAGATTTTAGCTGAAAGAGTTTTGGAGCTTTTATTCATAACATAAAAAAATTTCTAATTTGGGGGAACTCAAAATTTATATGGAAGGAAAACTCTTGAGGGCTTACATAAATTTTCTAAATATATTTTATGTTATAGTATTTTGAAAATTAAAAATAGAACAATGAAAAATACTATTTTATTATTTTATGTAAATTTTTTTTTTTAAATATTATTTTTTTTTTTAAAAATTTCATTTTTAGAAATCTTTTTCTCCCCTCTCTTGCAAACTCGCAAACAAAATCTAAGGGTATTGAAATACAAGAAAAATATGACAATGCAAGCAAATATTTAGTATGCATGAATCAAATAAAAAACGTCATATATACTAAGTTATTGAAATAGAGTTGAGAGGGAGCGACATTTAGCCACTCCGTCACTTGAGACATTCAAACTCAGTAAATATATAATATCAATTAAAAGAGATTAGTTGTTTAAAATTAAGAGTGTTTATGGTGCGATTTAGTTATGTTATACGACAAAAACTCATTCAATTCAAAGATAAATTTATTCTAGTTTTGTCTGATTTTAGATGATAATTAAAAATATTCAATTTTGATCCGATGCAATTTCACGTGATTTAATTTGAAAAAGTTTTAAATATTCAAATAACATATTATTTTTTTTATTAATATTATAAAACTACAAAACAATAATAAATTTAATGTAATATATATAACATATAACATATTAAAATTAATATTACAAAATGAAAATGATCTATTATTGTTGAAACAAATGAAATAATAAAAATAAATATGAAAAATTTAGATATCAATAAATAATAAATTTAATGCAATATATCATACTAATAAAAATTAAAATATATACATGTTACACCAACTGTAACACCCCATACATATACATATAGAATAATATGTAGTGATGTTATAAATGGTATATAGAAACATACAAAAACAGGAAATTGACATAAATAAATAAAACATAAGTAAAAGGTATGGTATACTAGGTTCATCCACCTTTTCTACTATTGGGCTGCTACCCTCAAGGAACGGTGTACCATATTCATTCACTTTAAGCACACATATAAAAAAAACATAAGTAAAAGATCTTGTCATGCTATACCATTAGACAGCCAAAGTGCATATCAATAAGCACACATATAAATACCATATCATGCCATTCATCATAATATGGAATTACTTTAAGCACACACATATATGAGGTATAACACCAGCAATCATATTGTATCACACATGATATTATATCACCATTTCCCCTAAATAATTGGCATAAAACCATAATATTATTTCACTACTTAATAGAGCATTGGAAGAGCTTTCTAACGCTTTCGACAACACCTAATTCCGACTTACAGAACTCAAGCTATGTTATTTTCAAATTCTGCATTTTTTCAACGCAGACTCAAGAAATTAATTTCCATTATAGGGGTGATCGATTTCTTGTACGTAGAATGTCCAGAAATCGTGTTGAAAACACCTTTTTTCTGCATAAAACACATTCCAAAACCTCCCACATCAAATCCTAACATGCATTTACATACTTATTTCATCAAAACACATAAATCAGCACGTGAATCATCAATAGCATACTATATTCCTTACACTGACACATTTTAGGCAATTATCACACTATCCCATTTAACATGCAATTTGCCCCAATTTCTATCCTAAATTTCTAACTAATGGAACTTACATTGATCAACATGATATTCTGAGTTTGATGATGAGATTGGAGATGATGATGGTGATCTTCGTGCTTGATCATGATTCTTCTTCTGAAATTGCCAAAGCCAAGTACATGCATGATAATGATGAAGCTTGATGTCTCAAACTTACTTCTTCTCTTTTCTAACTCATGTGCTCTCTACCTCCCAAAGTTCTCTTCAAAATTTGAATTTTGTGAAGTAAAGTGGGAGAATTCCACTTAAGTAGAGAGGGAGTGAAAGTGACCATTTTGCCCTTGTTGTTTAAGTTGAACTACTAAACATGCTATTACCTCCAAAATAGGAAAATTACTACATAAATCTCTCCAATTAATCACATAATACGATTTTGTATTGAATTTCTAATTTAAAGATGATAACTTCCTGAGGGAAAAGATTGGGGTATTACATCCCCCCTAAATTGAAATTCGTCCTCAAATTTCTTCCAACCAACAGAATGAAAAGTTCCTTATATCTCCTCCCAACAAAAGTATGAAATGCTTCTCACATTTTGGCGGAGTCGCGTGGTTATCCAAAGAAAGAATGTAAGAAACATTTCACACTCTTATTAGAAGAAGAAGATATGAGAATTTTTCAACCTAATGATTGAAAGAAATTTGAGGGGAGAATTATATTTAAGGGAGGAGAATATAATACCATGATTCTCCAACATCGATAATTATCATTTAATTGGTTAAATGGTAATTGGAAGGCATCATTTCCATTTCCACTTAAGATCTTCTTACTAGTAATCCAATGATCACAAGAATTTGGTTAGAAAGGGACTAAAGAGCAGTCTGGTAGTTTTCACTTAGTTGAAGGGCAAAAGTGACATTTTTCTTCATTAGCACTTTATAAGGCCAGAATAGGACTTTTCTCCATTATTTTACCTTGGAAGAAAATCAGAATGAAGGGGAGAAAGAGAGGAGAGGCACATGAACAAGAGAATAGGAGAAGGATTTCTTCATCCATCATCATGTCCTTCAACTTGCATGTGAGTAGAAGTAGTAGCATTGGAATGGTGGGAGGAGGAGTTTCAAGAAAGAAGGTCAAGGGTTGTCATCATCTTCATCTCTCCAACTCAGAACCTTCAAGTATATGAGGTGAGTTCCATTAGTTAGGAACTTGGGGTAGAAATTAGGGGGAATTGTATGTTAAATGAGATAGTGTGATAACTGCCTGAAATGTGCTAGTGTATGGAATATAGTATGGTATTGAAATGTGTTAGTGTATGGAATATAGTATGGTATTGATGATGCATATGCTGATTTATATGAGTTTTAATGACCTAAGTATGTAAATGCATGTTAGTGTTTGATGTGGGAGGTTTTGGAATGAATCTTATGCAAAAAAAACATGTGTTTTTCAGTTTGAGTTATGTGGAAAGCGATTACCATATATTTATAATCAATTTGTTGGATTTGATTTTGAAAATTCAATATGAATTTTTATTCAAATCGAATAAATTTTACTAAAATTTATCTAACTATATTCAATAATATTCAATTTTTTTATAATATTTTATTTTTTTATTTTTTAAATTTATTTATATTTTTTATTTGTATCGATTTAAATTTAATACCATATCTAAAACAAATGTTATTATTTGATTTTGAATATTTTTATCATATTAATTATTTAATACTCCGACTTGCACAAGCAGACAAATTTCTGATGAATATTTAAATTGGCCGGTTTCGTCTATCAAAATGAAAATTAAAACAAAAATTTGTCGTTTTCTAGGCGTGACAGCTCTATTTATTAATTTTTCTTGAAATGAATTCATTGACTATATTCACAGCAAAATTTAATTCCATCCAAAAACAATACTGCAATCACAATCAAACAATTCTCTGCAATTATTATTATGTTAAAATCCACATTAATTTAGGATAGTTTACATTAATGAAAAAAATTCTGTTTAGTAATGTTATTTTATCTATTAGTTTATAGTTTTTTTATTAGCTTTTAATTTTTTTTCAAAAATTATTTGAAATAATTTTTGAGTTTGTAGTTTTTAATTTGTGATTTTTTTTCATTTATATCCTTATTATTTTAATAAAATATTATTACCCTTATTAATTAAAATGATCTTTTATGTTATTTTGTATCTATCCGATAATAAAACAGCTAATTTATCAAACATTCATATTAACTTATTAGCTAATTTTACCAAACAGAATCTTAGAGGATATTTTTCTTAAATTATCTCCGATTACCCAATATAACACTCATTCTCCATTAATTCTCAAACCACTTTTCAACAATTATATTTTGGGCCGCTTACTCCAATGCTATTACACAACGATTTATTTTAATAGAAGGCATTAATAGCAAATAAATTGTTTTTCCTTCATTTATTTAATATTTAATATATTATTTTTAATTTTTTTCTTTAAATTTGATTAAATAATAATTTAAAAATCAATAATTAGTTTTTTTTTAAAAAGTAATTGTTTTCAGTTATATATATATATATATATATATATATATATATATATATATATATATATATATATATATATATATATATATATATATATATATATATATATATATATATATATATATATATATATATATATGGGGACGACTCAAGTGAAAACACTTGGTTATTATGAGAAATGAGAACAATGAATCACGACCATTAAATTTTGATTTTGTTGATTTTAATGGACTGGATTGGTTTCTCTTTCTACGTTAATTTGAAATAAATATTAAGGATCATAGAAAGAGAAATCAATCCAGTCCATTAAAATCAACAAAATCAAAATTTAATGGTCGTGATTCATTGTTCTCATTTCTCATAATAACCAAGTGTTCTCACCTGAGTCGTCCCCATATATATATATAGGGGACGACTCAGGTGAGAACACTTGGTTATTATGAGAAATGAGAACAATGAATCACGACCATTAAATTTTGATTTTGTTGATTTTAATGGACTAGATTGATTTCTCTTTCTATGTTGATTTAAAATAAATATTAAGGATTCTAGAAAGAGAAACCAATCCAGTCCATTAAAATCAACAAAATCAAAATTTAATGGTCGTGATTCATTGTTCTCATTTCTCATAATAACCAAGTGTTTTCACCTGAGTCGTCCCCATATATATATATATACTCCAAATCATAACTATTGATTATCATTAATCCAACGGCTTTAATTAAAGTTATATATAAAAAAATATTTTTAAAAATAATTAGATTAAATGATCAATTAAAACCGTTAGATTAATGAAAATCAATGGTTAAGATTTGTAGTAAGTGTTGAACACTTACTCTTGGAGTAAATATATCTGTCCCATATATATATATATATATATATATATATATATATATATATATATATATATATATATATATATATTTTACTTGTAATTGCATGAATAATTATATTAATTATATATAAAATATATTATTTGAATTTTATTAAATTATTTTAATTTTATAATATATGTCTATCGATTGTATTGACACATGCGTAGGGATGACAATTGTACTTATAAACTATTTGATATATGCAAAAAATTCTACAACGAGTGGAGCAACAACTTAAAAAATGTGTACGGACACGAGTAATTACATATTAAAATAAGCGTGTACGGATATATTAGTATCTACTCTACCTCATACTAGCACAATATTTATTTATTTAAATTTACATCATCGTATAAAAAATGTATGTCCATCTATTTAAAATATACATCACAATTAAACTATTACGCATTTTGTTAATCTTGTTAAAAATTTAAAATGATACGATATTTTTCAATTGATAGATTTATTTTTAACTAGAACTACAGATAACAAACATGAGTACATGTATAAAGGTTGATGCCCACGTGAGTATGAGTTCGGGTACGAGAATTTTTTTAAACTGTGGGTATGGGAATAAGTAATATGGTACCCTACCCAAACCTTGCCCATTTCCATCCCTAATGTGGTGAATATTATATAAATAGAAGTCTTTTGTCAAACATTTTTGCACACCTCCTCCCTTCTTTTTCTCATTTTTTTTTCTAACATGTTTGTTAGTGGCTATGTTTTTTTATGTGAGACAAGCCTCCCCGAGGATTTGCTTTGAGTTGGATTGAACATTCAAGTATTTTAAGACATACCTAAAACGTTGGTTAAGACAACACCTCGATGGGGGGCATAAAGGTAAGAAGAATTGAAAATCGTGCCTCATGCATCTCAATTATAGATGATCATGACAAAATTCAATATTAGTACCAATGTGTTAAAAATGACATGGATGTCGTTGTTGAGATACAAGTGTGAGTTGCAGAAGTTTTATATTGCTTAGAAAAGTGGAGGTTGAACATTTTATAAGTGAGATTACCCATATACTCAATGTCTTAAGGTTTTAAGTGAAAATGTGGTGTCTTTCTCACTTGTTTGGGTGAGTTTTAGATCCAATGTAGATGCTTTCTCTCCTAAAGATCCATCAGTGGTATCAAAGTCTGGTTTAATTATGGGTTTGACTCCTTGTATCCAAAGTCTTCCATACATAGTAGTGGTCAGACGGCGTGTCTCATTGAAGTGCACATGACGTGCTACAGATGTCACCGACGGTACAAGTATATATGGATGAAAGTGCTTCCGTTTGAGAAGTGAGAAAGCCTGTAACATTGTACAAAAAGATCTAGCAGGTAAAAGAAGTGTCAGGCCAACAAAACTACAAGCAACATAAAATAAAAGAAACCAATACAAAGAAGAAAGAGAAAACAACTAAAGGAAACCACCAAAAACATAACACAGAAAAAACAAAGAAATAAAAGAAAGCCACGCGTAGCAAGACAACGCCCAATAAGGACCAAAGTAGAGCCCAGACACGAAAACCAATATATGACAAAAATCTCAAGGAAATATCAACGAACCACTTAGCACCGGGGGGCAAGCAAGGATTCTTGATCCGCTATTGATTCAGACACAAGATAGGGTTTTGAAGTCAATAGGAGAAGGGGAGAGTCCAAAGGAATTTTATTGAGAAACTAGCTACACGCCAAAAAAATACTCTTATCCTCCACCTCTCTCACATTCGTTGACGAATCAGTAAAAATCTTATCACTGATAACAAACTAGATAGTCTACACCACCGCATGCCAAACTACTATAAATCTACCCCTAATTTTAGCCTTAGGACTTAAAGAAAGAAAAAAAACTAAAAAAACAAACCTTAAATTTGTGGGAAGAGCCAATTGCACCGCTAACCACCTAAAAATTCTATACCAATCACTGAAAACCAAACGACAATTCACAAACACATGGCAGACCGACTCAACCCGATCCCCACAAAGGGTACAAAGGGTCCCCTCCGAATCAGTGACATTCCGCTTGAATAGATTGTTAGTTGACACATATTAAAAACTATCTTCTTCAAACATCCAACATACTCAACCACAAACTTACATCCAAATCCCAACACAAACAACTTACGCGAACACGCAACAATCTTTCTTTAACAAACAAAATCAATATATGCCAAACACCCTACAGCAACACCAAGAATTTCACCATTTTTACCAATAATAAATTCAAGAACTTAACTCTTTGTCCCAACAACAAACATCAGTCGCTGTCGCACGCTCGCGAAAAAATGAACAGAGTCGCCACCAATATATTTATCCCATAAGGGAAAGGAATACCAGACAACCTACAAAGGAAGGAACAGGGTCTTGCGACCAGAGAATCAAGGTACGGGAGTCGGTTACGCGAGGGGAAGGTACTAGCACCCCTCACGCCCATCGTACTCGATGGTATCCACCTATGTTTGTTTCTATCTAAAGGGTGTGTACTATGTCTATGTCTAAATGCGACTGAATGCAAAATGTAGGGAAAATAAAGAATTGTACTCGCACGGGCCCTACCCCGCTGCCTACGTATCCTTTTCAGGAATCAGAGTTACCGTAGCTCGGCTAAAGATTTTCTGTTTGTTTTTGTGTTTTTTAATTGGGCGGAGTCAACGTTCACGTTCTTGCATAAGGGATCGCCTACGATGCGTACGAACGGAAATGACATTGCCCTTAGGTGCCAACGAGGCAAAAGAAAAAAGAAATGTTTGGTTTGTGTCTTTTAGGATAGATGAGTGATGAACAGTTCCCAATACCGGGCCACTCACCACTTTCTCTACTTTGCTTTAGTCTGAACCATTGTTAGATGTTTTAAGGTGTTTTTGGTTGTGTATTTTTTAAGGGAATTTACTTCGCGATCCGAATCACATAAAATGTATAATGATCGAGAAGCAGATTAGGGAATGAATCCTACTCGCTTCCATCCCATTATGTAATGTTTGAGAAACAGATTAGAGAATGAATCTCACTCATTTCTCTCCCATTAATTAATGTTTGAGAAACAGATTAGGGAATGAATCCCACTCGTTTCTCTCCCATTAAGTAGCGACCGAGAAACAGATTAGGGAATGAATCCCACTCGTTTCTATGCCACTAAGCGATTGAGAAATAGATTAGGGAATGAATCCCACTCATTTCTCTATCACTTGCTTAATGTGATTCGCATCTTCCTTTTATTAATGTTTTAAAGAGTTGAAAAGAAAAAGAATGCAATAGGGAGCTAATCCTAAATTCTAATCTAAGTTATTCTAATCTACTAAAGGCCCTAAGGTCAAGGATACCTATCCTATCTCAATTCCTCTTAACAAAGAAGGAAGAGTCTAAGGGAACATGGCAAGCAATAGTAAGGAGTAAGCAACATTAAAGCAAGGAATGAGAAGCTAAGCATGGAAATGAGAGAGAGAAGCTCCAAGTCAGTAGCAAAGCAAGGGATTGAATGTCCCAAATCAAATACAAAAGCGTCACGGTATCATACAAAAATATCCACAAGAAGTTACCAAAGTATCGCATGCGTCGTTACTTACCAATTAGCGGACAAACATCAATTAATCAAAAAAAAAACAAGTGAACACATGAGCTAAGCTTGAAGTCAGTAGCAAACTCATTCATTTAGTTCTAATATCCTATGTTAATCTATATTAGTCAATTAGCATGAAGCAATACAAAACTCTAACCAAAACTAGACAACACTAGGTTAATACTAGCTAAACGGTTTCAAATTGTGAATGAAGTTAGAAACATGCAATCAAATGGTACAAGTCAGTAGCAAATAGCCTATACTAGATGCCTAAACAACCACAAAGTCATGCCAAGAAGTTCCACACAAAATTACGGGTCATTTGTACAAGTTACGGTGCAATCGTCAACCAAAAACAAGTTATTTACATGTGATAAAGGAAAATCAAGTAAAATAGGAAAACATGATCTAAAATTTTTAATTCCAGGTTTTAGGACCTCTAGACATCCCTAATTATATGTACAAAAGGGAATCAACATTATTGCATGAATGCATTTCAATTTGAGAGCACAAACGTCACAAACATCTATTAAAACGCATGTTAATCGAGTCGAACAACATTAGCCAAATACCAATCAAAACAAAGAATTAGGAATTCATTTTTTATACACATTATCATGGATTAGTCTACAGTAACCATACAAAAAATGGTGATTAAATTCTGATCCTAAGGTGTTAAACGAAATCATTTTGCGGGATCTATCAAAACCGAAAGAAACATGAACATACTAAAGTAAATGATTTATTGAAGATGGTAAAACAATTTCTAAAAATATACAAAAAATATCACAATTATGTACACACATTAAGGGATCTAAAACACATTTTTATTTATTTTTTATTCGAAGGGAAACTGGATTATGAATCAAAATTAGAGAAAAAACAATTTCTGAATAAAACCAAAATCTGTCTAGAAAGGGGGTGTGTTAGTAATGTTAGCATGAACTGGATTTATGTGTTAGCGCGTATGGGCCTATAGCAAGGGGGTGCACATAGCGAGCCCAAGGGAGTTTCAGTGATCCAATTATTATTGTTTTCAGATTTTTATTAAAAAAAAAAATGGAATTAAAATTAAATTAAATTAACTAAAAGAAGGGGATTTAGGGTTTGTTGTTGTGACCTTTGAGCTTTTTCTTCTTCTTTCTCGCGAACGAATGCACAAGCGGCGCCGGAGCTACTCCGTACTCCACCGTGAATCTTCCCGCACCACCATGAACGGCGCTAAGTCCTTGCTTCAAGATCCCTCCTCTCACTCAGCGGCGACTATGACGACAAACTTCACCTTCTCCGATCAAAACTCCGGCCAACGGCGCGACGGAGAATCCTTCCTCTCCAATCAAACATACCGCACCGTCCGGTCACCATCACTTCTCGACCTCTCTTCGGTTCTCAATACCTTTCTCATCTTCCCCGATTGAGTCTTATTCTGAGACCGTGTTGTTGATGGTGCTAAGTGTAGATGAAGATTGATGATGAACTCGGACCAGTGAAGGTTGAAGGAGGTTATGAATTGATTCACCGCGTGAGGAGCGTTGCAGATTAGTGATGAAGATGAAGGCGATGGGATTGTGGAGCGTCTCGCGGATTGTCGAAGCTTTGTATTGAATGGACGAATTGCGAGTCGAAGGCGCGTTGCGATATTGCCTATTGCATATGGTGAATTGATGAAGATTATAAAGATTCGTTGTTGCCTTGGCTCTGAAGAAGATGATGAGTTGAATTGAAGATGATGTTGTTCGGTGAAGGAGATTGATGAAGATATGTTGTGATGCGCGTTGTACGATGATGAAGATGATCAAGTTTTGTTAGATTCGTTATAGAGGTGAGTTCCCTTCCTTTTCCATCCTCCTTTTCTGTTCTGATATCCTTCCTCTTCTGATATTTTTTTATCTCTCCCTGTTTTTCTGTTTTCTATCTGTGATGTTGTTGCGATGAAGATGAAGATGTAGGGAGAGGATTTGTGATTGAAGATTGATTGAAGGGAGAGATTGCAGAGGTGATGAAGACTGAAGGGAGAGGGAGAATTGAAGATGGTGGAACAATGGTGAAGTGAAGGTTATGATCAACGAGAGAGAAAGCTCAGAGATGAAGAAGCTATGTCATATAGGTTGATGGAAGAGAGGTTAGTTACTCTTCTGTTATTCTATTGCTTCTTTTCTCTGCTGGTTTTTTCTGTTACAGGTCTGTTAGGAATCAGTTGGGGTTTTGTTAGCATTCTGTTTTGACAGTTAGGTTAGTTGCAAGATGGTGGTTATTCTGTTATAGGTTTTGTTGAAAGTTGTTACAGGTGGTTAGAAAAGTTGGTTATGTGGGTATGTGAAGTTAGTTAGAGGGTTTGACAGTTAGTGAAAATCAGTTAGGAGGTTGGGTTTTCTGTCATGATAGTTAGAAATTAGTTGGAGATTAGGAATTGGGTTATGTTAGTTATCTGTAGGTTTGAAAGTTAGTTATATGAAGAGAGTGGAGAGATTTTGGTAGTTACAAGGTGTTGACGATTCTGTTAGTTGGTGAGCTGGCAGTAGGTTTAATTTGGATGGGAAATGGCTATGAATTAATTGGTGTGGATATATTGTTTTTATTCTGTATCTTGGTGGAGAACGTGTCTGAGTTTTGTATTGACTCAAGGTTTAATGATGCAGGTCTGAATGTAAAATAAACGCGTGAACACCGAACCGTGATAACTTGAATGTTACGCAGCACTCAGAATTTGGATTGGACCGAATGGCTCTGTCTTACTACTGTTGCAGGCTGCAGGTATTGGTGATAGTTAATTTGAACATGGTTTTTGAAAGGTTTAGGAATGTTAGTTATGAGGACAGCTGGGACTGTTAGTTATTTGTGGGAAAGTTTGTTATGTATGTCGGTTAGGTTAGTTAGAAAAATGATCGGTTAGAATTGGAGTGAAATGAAGGTTAGAGTTAGCTATAAATAGTGATTAGAGATTTTGAAGTGTACAGGGTTGCTACTGTTTAGTTTGCTGCAGGGCTGTTTTGAATGTGAATTGGGACTGGTTTTATTTAGTGCGTGATTTGGAACTGTTTTAATATATTTGCTGCACCACCTTTTCTTGAATTTTTCTTTGGATGGATGTGTGTTTATTTGTAGATTTTCTTGTTGCTGCTTTTTTCTCAATTCTTCTGGTGTAATGCTGTTGCGGCTTGTTTATGTAAGCTGCAGGTTGAATTGTTGCAGATAGTTTCACACCTTGGATCGGTCTCCTCATATTGGAAGCTGCAAGTCATTAGTTTCACACCTTGGATCGGTCTCCTCATATTGGAAGCTGCAAGTCATTAATCTGTGGAATTGATGCGGCAAGTGCGCCCACTGAAAGTTTTGTTGAAGGGATTTGGAAATTGGAAATCTTGAAGTATATAGAAAAATGAAGATGAACTGAGGCTCCTTTTTCTTTGTAATTCTTTTGTAGTTAAATCTTGGAATTTTCTTTGAAATGGACTTTGAAACGGTATTTGAATGAATGTAATATGGATTGTGTAATAGGAATATGGATTTTTTGTAATGAATTTGTATTGCAAACGCAACAGACTTTTGGGACATATGTGCATGTATGGACAATTGGTTTTATGATGAACGTTGAAGTTACTTGAATGATGAATGAATATGGGTTTTGATGAAGTAAACCTTGAATTGTTTGAAAATGATGAATACAATTTGAGAGAATGATGAAGCCTTTGTTAATTTGCACCCTTCTAAATTTATGAATGAAAACAAAGACTCTCCTTTGTAATTGGCTTGTGATGAGATGGCTTTTATGATGAATCATGTGCTGGACCCGTTTTTCAAATAGAATTGAATTTATCTTTTCCTTAAATTTGTTTTGAATTCAAACTCCAAATATTCTCATTCTTGCACTTTTGGATCTAGTAGCATTAAAGTAAGATGAAGACTACATGGAAGTCTTCACGATGGTCACACATTATACCTCTTCAAATTCTTGAATGACCCCAATGTCAATGGCTTGTAATTCCACTGATGAGCGGTATCCTTTGAATCATCACAAAAATAGGGAAATAAACCCTTACTCATTGAATTTGATGAATATGGATGAAGAATAACTTTGAAATTTAATGAAGAGGAAATCCATAATATCCATGATCCGCAACCTTAATTGCATAATTCAATCACAGAACAACCCGTTGAAACAAACTTATCTGGAGAGATGCATACCATTAAAACCCTAATCTGCTAGGAGACCTCTGATCCCATGTCTCAAATTATTGTTTAATGATGCATGTTTTGTTAATGACTTAATGAAGGTATGCCTATGAATGCGAAGCTTAAGCCAGTTAGAAATAAGGGGTAGGACAAATTTGGGGTATGACAGCTGCCCCTATTTAATCTTCTTAAACCTGAAGGTGAGATTGGCGCTAGCCTTTCGAACATTCGAGGTAGAAGGAGATTAAATATCAAAGTACCAGAAATTTGTCCTAGAGAGAAGATGGTGTAAGTGTTATCCTTATTTTTATTTTGATATCTGCTGGGGAAAGAGAAATTTTTGTTTTTCTGGTGGAGAAATATACAGCGAATAACTGGATTTGAATGGTGATAGCTTGTAACGTAGCCAAGGTGCCAATACAAGGTTCTCAATGGAAATGATTGTTGTATGAAACTGTGATTGGACAATACGGGTTCGATGGGATGATAGGATCTACGATCCACAAGAATGAAAAAGGATGAGGATAAGGTCAACGGACCTACGATCCACAAGAAATGAAAAAATGAGGATAAGGTCAACGGACCTACGATCCACAAGAAATGAAAAAGATGAGGATAAGGTCAACGGACCTACGATCCACAAGAAATGAAAAAATGAGGATAAGGTCAACGGACCTACGATCCCCAAGAAATGAAAAAGATGAGGATAAAGTCAACGGACCTACGATCCACAAGAATTGGCAAAGATGAGGATAAGGTCAACGGACCTACGATCCACAAGAATGAAAAAGATGAGGATAAGGTCAACGGACCTACGATCCACAAGAAATGAAAAAGATGAGGATAAGGTCAACGGACCTACGATCCACAAGAATTGGCAAAGAATGAGGATAAGGTCAACGGACCTACGATCCACAAGAATGAAAAGGATGAGGATAAGGTCAACGGACCTACGATCCACAAGAATTGGCAAAGAATGAGGATAAGGTCAACGGACCTACGATCCACAAGAATGAAAAGGATGAGGATAAGGTCAACGGACCTACGATCCACAAGAATGAAAAGATGAGGATAAGGTCAACGGACCTATGATCCACAAGAAATGAAAAGATGGGGATAAGGTCAACGGACCTACGATCCACAAGAAAATTATTGAAAGCACTTAGACTGGGGATTGGGGATTGGTAAAACCAAGTATCGGCACCGTGGATGGAGGAGATTTGTAATGGAATAGCAGATATCAATTGGAGTTTGTAAGGACAATCTTTTTGTGGGGATGTATCATTGTCTTGATTGAGGGATGATTTGCATTATCTGGCTTATGCTTTGTATGCATGTTTGGATTTTTTATGGCGTAATGCTCCATTTTGATGGATATGCTACGCTTTTGAGGATGCAATGTTATATGCAATGAATACTATATGCAGAGTGCCAAATAAAGGCATTAGTGAGGTAAACACCAGGGAGAATCCCCTTAGTGTTAAGGACCATGTGGAGGTGCCAATAGATATTGGACTTTGATTTGTAAGATGCCCTTTTCTTTGACTTGAAGAATGATTTCTGACTCCTCACCATGTGCCAATGCTTGGAGGATTTTTAGCTTGAGGAGATTCCCTCGATTCACCGTGTTGGGGATCATCCAAATAAGGGCACCAGGTTGGAGAAATGGAACAACTCTCAGGAGAAATAAACTCCTGTGCTTGGGGAGAGACCAAACTTCTAGGAGAAATAAACTCCTATGGTCATGGAGCGACAAAACTCAGAATTGTGCCCCAAGCTTCGTGACTTATGGAGGGATTTGCCCCAAAGGATCCTTGGAGAGATTTGTCGAATCTCGACGTAACTGCCCCAGATTGGTTGAACTCAAGAGAGATTCCTCGACTTGATTGCCCCAGATTGATCAAGGCTCGAAGAGATTTATTGACATGATTGCCCCAGATATGCTGAATTTGAGAGGTCAAACCTCGACTTAATTGCCCCTGATTAGGTACATCTTACTAGAATCCTCAAGCTTTCCTTGTTTTGATACCAAACAAACATGGGAACAACTTTACCACACTCAACGGAGTCTTCAAACTCTTCCCCTCAAGGTAATCAAAGAAAGCATTAAGTGTTCATGCCCAACGGAGTTTTTTTAGAGGAACTGCCCCTTGATGGTCAACATTTGATATGATTAGCTTTTCCTCTTCGGAGTTCTCAAGTCTCTTGTACTTTGACACGATCGAGTTACTTACTGATTCTCATCATGGTAATTTCCTTGATGTTAGGCACATATTTTGTATGCAAAAGAATGTTAATTATAAGAATGATGATTCTAATGCAAAGCCTAGGTTAGCCTTGAAGTTTAAAGAAACCCTTTTTTTTATTGAAATGAGGTTGCGACCTCTCGTGAATGGGTCACTAGTTGACACAACCTCGAATTTTCGCACATGAAAGATAAAGCAGGCATACGATACCAACATGGATATGAGTCTCGCTTCATTAGGAGTCAGTTAAACGATATCTCATCGGAGTGTGCTTTCAAAATAAACCCTACTTCAATTAGGACTTTTAAGGGTTGTAACTTGGCCAGGTTCACGGTTTTCAGAAAACAAAGGATTTTAGGCTCAAAATTATTTGTACCCACCCCCTTCGCGATGTTCTCCATTCCTATGTTCAGTTAACTCGACACGAGTGTTCATCCCTCACAAGGAATTTGAAATGGTTGAGGAATCAATGAGGTTTTTTGGACATGGCAGTCACTCACTTTCTAGTTCTTCTGATTGATCATCACGCGACTTTGTTCCTTTGATAAGGATTTTTTTTGTAATCCTTGTTTTTCGCTTCTGCTTTCCCTAACTTTTGCCTGGACAAATTCTCTTGAATTTTATTTTGGAGTCCAGCGGGATGCCCTAACTTTTGCCTAAGTCGCTTATTTTCATGTTATTGACTTAGCGGGCTCTCTTTTTTTTTTTATTCTCCTTTTTTTTGAACAAGTCGTGTGATATCGCGCTGCTCTCGATTTGTTTGAAATATTGTGACTGCCTCATTCTCTGATTGATGAGGGATAACCATTGTGGTATCGTCATCTCTTGATCTCTTGACAGGATAAGGATAATCATTGCGGTTTTGACATTCCTCAACCTTTTGAAGGATAACCATTGTTGTATCCTTAGATGCATACCCTTTTGGTGAGTTTTGAACACTCGATCAAGTTAAATGAACACTACCCTGCCCCAAGGTTAAAATAAGGGTTTTTTATGATTAGAAAAGAAACTCCTTCTTCAAGGCTCAAAGGGGTTAACGAGGGTCTATCTCCCTTATATCTCCGGTGTTTGGGGATTTGAAATAATGCCTGTACATCCTCAGTAGGGTTTTTATTCAAAAACACATGATTAGAGACTTTGCATTTTTATTTTTCATCACTCTCCCTCAGCTTTTTGCATAAGCAAGCAATTAGTGAAGTTGGTATCGTAATGCCAAAACATTTTATGAGTGATAACGAATGGATTACTTCAAGACAAACATAAACAATGTATTATGATTTTCATTCAAAAATTAACAAGCTTTTACATGCTAGCAATGCTTAAACAAACAATGAAATGTTACAAATGAGAATGCAATAAAGAAACTAGATGAATGCCATTGTTGAGGAGACTTGGCTCCGTCTGGACTTATTGATCTTGAATACTTTTTGCAGTTCCTTCCAAACACTTCAGATTACTCCAAAAGAGAACTCCAACAAAGTCATCTATGAGTCGTAAACTTTTTGCCTTGCTTTAGGGATTCGAGCAATGCGAGTGATGCAATACTCAAGATAAGAGTACGTCTTGCTTATCCCTCGTGCGGGAGCCCCAAGCACCGATGTTGAAGAATTATTCGCCTTCATAAATGGAAAGAATCTGGTATGGTCATCAAACTCAAGAGAGCTACTTGTGGTGAAGAAGACCCAAAACACGAATGTTAACCAATTGAAATTCTGACAAACGAGGAAGCAACTGGGCACAAGGCAATAAAATCACATCAATTTGTTTCTCACATTATTTTTCTCCCTGTTAACAAGCAAGGGCTACTGAGAGGGAAATCATGAGAAAAGGCAACCGAGATACGAAGTAGAACCTTGAGGATGAGAAGCCTTATGAAGAACATTCTTGATTACCACACGGAAGAAGATTCTGACGAAGTCGCATAGGAATTTGTAATGCTTTTAGGGATTCGAGCAATGCAAATGGCGCAATGCTCAAGATAAGAGTACGTCTTGCTTATCCCTCGTGCGGGAGCCCCAAGCAACTTCCACACATGTACAGGAGATGATTACCAATTTAGCTTCAATATCCATCATTAGGAGTGAGAGTGGATGATCCTTGCGTTTCTTGATATCAGGCATCAGGCACAAACCAACAACATCTGAATCAGTGGCGTCACGACTTTTTATGGCTTTCAATCTTTTCTCCAAGAGGTCGAACCTTTTGTCAATCTCAATAATCGGAAACTTGAAGACTTCAATGATCGAATTGTTCTCATAATGTGTTTCCTCCTTAAGAGTGATAGGAATCTCAACTATGCTTCAAACATTCTGATACATAAGACCTCCTCATGGGTGAGATTAACATTTGCATTTGGCCTCTGAGGAACTTGTCTCAATTCTTCTTGTCAAAGAGAAAAGGCTTGAATAACCTCCATACATTGTTTCATGTTAGCTCCCATTTTTGTTCTTATCTCAGTAAAAAGCCCACAGAGTTGTTCCAATGTTAACTTTTGAGCACATAGCGGTAAGAAGCCAATCGTCTTGTTGATGTCAAAGTCTGAGTAGAAAAGGCCCCCACAAGCTTCTGGTAGGACCATGAAATGCATGATAGTATGAATGCATGTTTCATTTATGAGAGATCCTAAAGTCTTTTCACACACTTTCATTTTTCTTTTTTTGAATCAAAGCTTCTTTTTTTTTTATAGAATATCTTTTCTTTTCTTTTTTGCTTTTCTATTTCCTTTTTCTTTTTCTCCTTTTTTTTTTGGAAATAGACTTTAGGATCTTTCATAAATGGAGTGGACAAAGCAATGATGTTATGCAATGCAAAGGCATGGGATCAACGGTCCATATAATCTTAGTAACCACCGTACAATCCTCTGAATAACTGATACATGTCAAATGTCATGAGATCAAAGGTCCGACACCTTTTTGAATACCAAGAAAACCAATAGTAACCAACAGAACAGAATAGTCACCAACGGTACCTGTCATGTATATCCCACCCCACTCACAGGTGAATCTAGGTCAAGGTAGGTCAATGGCTTCCAGCGTTATCAGTTCTCCTGAAACACCATCATTGTCGCAAATACATGCCAACAACGGTATCTCATTTGAACCTCGACTGGTCGTGGGTCTCATGATCGCAATCAACAGAACCTGACATTCTGTTGGCGTCATGACTATCCACTCTATCCTAGGTATCCTATGTGTCACTCTGGCCTGGGTATTGGGCCTTTTACCTCATAAAACATCCCACCCAACCTGCAAAATAGAACAGAAGACCCCAAGGAACACAGAATATAATCCATATGCATGATGTGCAAACAGAAATAAACATGATATGCAAGCAGAAAAGTAAACATGCAAACATATATACAAGGTATAGACATAAAAACAAATAAACACCCAGTAAATAAACAAACAAACGCAGGCTAGGATCGACTCACTAAGGATGGACCAGCAACAGGTCTAGCAACATCCCCAGCAGAGTCGCCAGCTGTCGCACGCTCGCGAAAAAATGAACAGAGTCGCCACCAATATATTTATCCCATAAGGGAAAGGAATACCAGACAACCTACAAAGGAAGGAACAGGGTCTTGCGACCAGAGAATCAAGGTACGGGAGTCGGTTACGCGAGGGGAAGGTACTAGCACCCCTCACGCCCATCGTACTCGATGGTATCCACCTATGTTTGTTTCTATCTAAAGGGTGTGTACTATGTCTATGTCTAAATGCGACTGAATGCAAAATGTAGGGAAAATAAAGAATTGTACTCGCACGGGCCCTACCCCGCTGCCTACGTATCCTTTTCAGGAATCAGAGTTACCGTAGCTCGGCTAAAGATTTTCTGTTTGTTTTTGTGTTTTTTAATTGGGCGGAGTCAACGTTCACGTTCTTGCATAAGGGATCGCCTACGATGCGTACGAACGGAAATGACATTGCCCTTAGGTGCCAACGAGGCAAAAGAAAAAAGAAATGTTTGGTTTGTGTCTTTTAGGATAGATGAGTGATGAACAGTTCCCAATACCGGGCCACTCACCACTTTCTCTACTTTGCTTTAGTCTGAACCATTGTTAGATGTTTTAAGGTGTTTTTGGTTGTGTATTTTTTAAGGGAATTTACTTCGCGATCCGAATCACATAAAATGTATAATGATCGAGAAGCAGATTAGGGAATGAATCCTACTCGCTTCCATCCCATTATGTAATGTTTGAGAAACAGATTAGAGAATGAATCTCACTCATTTCTCTCCCATTAATTAATGTTTGAGAAACAGATTAGGGAATGAATCCCACTCGTTTCTCTCCCATTAAGTAGCGACCGAGAAACAGATTAGGGAATGAATCCCACTCGTTTCTATGCCACTAAGCGATTGAGAAATAGATTAGGGAATGAATCCCACTCATTTCTCTATCACTTGCTTAATGTGATTCGCATCTTCCTTTTATTAATGTTTTAAAGAGTTGAAAAGAAAAAGAATGCAATAGGGAGCTAATCCTAAATTCTAATCTAAGTTATTCTAATCTACTAAAGGCCCTAAGGTCAAGGATACCTATCCTATCTCAATTCCTCTTAACAAAGAAGGAAGAGTCTAAGGGAACATGGCAAGCAATAGTAAGGAGTAAGCAACATTAAAGCAAGGAATGAGAAGCTAAGCATGGAAATGAGAGAGAGAAGCTCCAAGTCAGTAGCAAAGCAAGGGATTGAATGTCCCAAATCAAATACAAAAGCGTCACGGTATCATACAAAAATATCCACAAGAAGTTACCAAAGTATCGCATGCGTCGTTACTTACCAATTAGCGGACAAACATCAATTAATCAAAAAAAAAACAAGTGAACACATGAGCTAAGCTTGAAGTCAGTAGCAAACTCATTCATTTAGTTCTAATATCCTATGTTAATCTATATTAGTCAATTAGCATGAAGCAATACAAAACTCTAACCAAAACTAGACAACACTAGGTTAATACTAGCTAAACGGTTTCAAATTGTGAATGAAGTTAGAAACATGCAATCAAATGGTACAAGTCAGTAGCAAATAGCCTATACTAGATGCCTAAACAACCACAAAGTCATGCCAAGAAGTTCCACACAAAATTACGGGTCATTTGTACAAGTTACGGTGCAATCGTCAACCAAAAACAAGTTATTTACATGTGATAAAGGAAAATCAAGTAAAATAGGAAAACATGATCTAAAATTTTTAATTCCAGGTTTTAGGACCTCTAGACATCCCTAATTATATGTACAAAAGGGAATCAACATTATTGCATGAATGCATTTCAATTTGAGAGCACAAACGTCACAAACATCTATTAAAACGCATGTTAATCGAGTCGAACAACATTAGCCAAATACCAATCAAAACAAAGAATTAGGAATTCATTTTTTATACACATTATCATGGATTAGTCTACAGTAACCATACAAAAAATGGTGATTAAATTCTGATCCTAAGGTGTTAAACGAAATCATTTTGCGGGATCTATCAAAACCGAAAGAAACATGAACATACTAAAGTAAATGATTTATTGAAGATGGTAAAACAATTTCTAAAAATATACAAAAAATATCACAATTATGTACACACATTAAGGGATCTAAAACACATTTTTATTTATTTTTTATTCGAAGGGAAACTGGATTATGAATCAAAATTAGAGAAAAAACAATTTCTGAATAAAACCAAAATCTGTCTAGAAAGGGGGTGTGTTAGTAATGTTAGCATGAACTGGATTTATGTGTTAGCGCGTATGGGCCTATAGCAAGGGGGTGCACATAGCGAGCCCAAGGGAGTTTCAGTGATCCAATTATTATTGTTTTCAGATTTTTATTAAAAAAAAAATGGAATTAAAATTAAATTAAATTAACTAAAAGAAGGGGATTTAGGGTTTGTTGTTGTGACCTTTGAGCTTTTTCTTCTTCTTTCTCGCGAACGAATGCACAAGCGGCGCCGGAGCTACTCCGTACTCCACCGTGAATCTTCCCGCACCACCATGAACGGCGCTAAGTCCTTGCTTCAAGATCCCTCCTCTCACTCAGCGGCGACTATGACGACAAACTTCACCTTCTCCGATCAAAACTCCGGCCAACGGCGCGACGGAGAATCCTTCCTCTCCAATCAAACATACCGCACCGTCCGGTCACCATCACTTCTCGACCTCTCTTCGGTTCTCAATACCTTTCTCATCTTCCCCGATTGAGTCTTATTCTGAGACCGTGTTGTTGATGGTGCTAAGTGTAGATGAAGATTGATGATGAACTCGGACCAGTGAAGGTTGAAGGAGGTTATGAATTGATTCACCGCGTGAGGAGCGTTGCAGATTAGTGATGAAGATGAAGGCGATGGGATTGTGGAGCGTCTCACGGATTGTCGAAGCTTTGTATTGAATGGACGAATTGCGAGTCGAAGGCGCGTTGCGATATTGCCTATTGCATATGGTGAATTGATGAAGATTATAAAGATTCGTTGTTGCCTTGGCTCTGAAGAAGATGATGAGTTGAATTGAAGATGATGTTGTTCGGTGAAGGAGATTGATGAAGATATGTTGTGATGCGCGTTGTACGATGATGAAGATGATCAAGTTTTGTTAGATTCGTTATAGAGGTGAGTTCCCTTCCTTTTCCATCCTCCTTTTCTGTTCTGATATCCTTCCTCTTCTGATATTTTTTTATCTCTCCCTGTTTTTCTGTTTTCTATCTGTGATGTTGTTGCGATGAAGATGAAGATGTAGGGAGAGGATTTGTGATTGAAGATTGATTGAAGGGAGAGATTGCAGAGGTGATGAAGACTGAAGGGAGAGGGAGAATTGAAGATGGTGGAACAATGGTGAAGTGAAGGTTATGATCAACGAGAGAGAAAGCTCAGAGATGAAGAAGCTATGTCATATAGGTTGATGGAAGAGAGGTTAGTTACTCTTCTGTTATTCTATTGCTTCTTTTCTCTGCTGGTTTTTTTCTGTTACAGGTCTGTTAGGAATCAGTTGGGGTTTTGTTAGCATTCTGTTTTGACAGTTAGGTTAGTTGCAAGATGGTGGTTATTCTGTTATAGGTTTTGTTGAAAGTTGTTACAGGTGGTTAGAAAAGTTGGTTATGTGGGTATGTGAAGTTAGTTAGAGGGTTTGACAGTTAGTGAAAATCAGTTAGGAGGTTGGGTTTTCTGTCATGATAGTTAGAAATTAGTTGGAGATTAGGAATTGGGTTATGTTAGTTATCTGTAGGTTTGAAAGTTAGTTATATGAAGAGAGTGGAGAGATTTTGGTAGTTACAAGGTGTTGACGATTCTGTTAGTTGGTGAGCTGGCAGTAGGTTTAATTTGGATGGGAAATGGCTATGAATTAATTGGTGTGGATATATTGTTTTTATTCTGTATCTTGGTGGAGAACGTGTCTGAGTTTTGTATTGACTCAAGGTTTAATGATGCAGGTCTGAATGTAAAATAAACGCGTGAACACCGAACCGTGATAACTTGAATGTTACGCAGCACTCAGAATTTGGATTGGACCGAATGGCTCTGTCTTACTACTGTTGCAGGCTGCAGGTATTGGTGATAGTTAATTTGAACATGGTTTTTGAAAGGTTTAGGAATGTTAGTTATGAGGACAGCTGGGACTGTTAGTTATTTGTGGGAAAGTTTGTTATGTATGTCGGTTAGGTTAGTTAGAAAAATGATCGGTTAGAATTGGAGTGAAATGAAGGTTAGAGTTAGCTATAAATAGTGATTAGAGATTTTGAAGTGTACAGGGTTGCTACTGTTTAGTTTGCTGCAGGGCTGTTTTGAATGTGAATTGGGACTGGTTTTATTTAGTGCGTGATTTGGAACTGTTTTAATATATTTGCTGCACCACCTTTTCTTGAATTTTTCTTTGGATGGATGTGTGTTTATTTGTAGATTTTCTTGTTGCTGCTTTTTTCTCAATTCTTCTGGTGTAATGCTGTTGCGGCTTGTTTATGTAAGCTGCAGGTTGAATTGTTGCAGATAGTTTCACACCTTGGATCGGTCTCCTCATATTGGAAGCTGCAAGTCATTAGTTTCACACCTTGGATCGGTCTCCTCATATTGGAAGCTGCAAGTCATTA